>NC_140175.1:112569326-113169326 GCF_963971535.1 Notolepis coatsorum
GAGAGAGGGGAGAGAGAGGGATATAGAGAGGAGAAGAAAGAGGGAGATACAGACAGAGGAGAGAGAGAGAGAGAGAGAGAGAGAGAGAGAGAGAGAGAGAGAAAGAAAGAAAGAAGAGATAGAGGGAGAGAGGGGGAGAGAGAGGGATATAGAGGAAGAGAAAGAAAGAGGGAGATACAGACACAGAAGAGAGAGAGAGAGAGAGAGAGAGAGAGAGAGAGAGAGAGAGAGAGAGAGAAATAAAGAAAGAGAGATAGAGGAGAGAGGGGGAGAGAGAGGGATATAGAGGAAGAGAAGAAAGAGGGAGATACAGACAGAGAGAGAGAGAGAGGGAGAGAGAGAGATAGAGAGTGAGAGAGAGAGAAGCTCCCGTCTGGTAGAGATTTGGCTCTACTGAGCCTACCTTTATGTTGAAACGTTGCAATTTTTACATCATGCGTAAGCTGTCAACTAACTAGACAGACAGAAAGAAGAAAGAAAGAAAGAAGAAGAAAGAAAGAAGTGCTCAGATTGAAAGAAAGAAGAAAGAAGAAGAAAGAAGAAAGAAAGAAGAAAGAAAGAAAGAAAGAAAGAAAGAAAGAAAGAAAGAAAGAAAGAAAAGAAAGAAAGAAAGAAAGAAAGAAAAGATAGAGAGGGGGAGAGGGGGAGAGAGAGGATATAGAGGAAGAGAAAGAAAGAGGGAGATACAGAGGAGAGATAGAGGGAGAGAGAGGGAGATATAGATAGACATGAAACCTAGGTATGTAATTTCATCTTTCCTTGTGACAATATTGTCACCCACGTACAAGACTGTACAAGAAATTCCTTCTGTAATGTACTGATTTCTTTTTATTTCTCTGTTTGAGAGAGAGAGAGAGAGAGAGAGAGAGAGAGTGTGTGTGTGTGTGTGTGTGTGTGTGTGTGTGCAGGGGAGTAGCTGGGGGGGGGGTTAGGATGATTCCAAGGGCCCAGCAAATGCCCCACATTTTTTTATAGATTGGGGGCCCCACATTTTTTAATAGATTGGGGGCCCACAAATTGATTCTTTCATGGGGCCCAGAATCTCCAGCTACGCCCGTGAGCGCACCTTTCTACTCTAAAGAGCTGTCATCACCGTGATGCGCGCTTGAATGAATTGCGAGATAACTCATAACTCGTACACACACGCACTCTGTCTCTGCCATACAGTAGTTATGTTGTTTTAGCGCGACGTGGGTATATACACGGGCGAGGATGAAAAGCATGTTAGACTACTTTTAATTCATAAATTAACGTTCGGTCGGGTCCGCGTGTATTCTTGAGAATGATAATAATAATAATGCAGGACCTCTTCAGATTATATTATCAACGACAGACAGTGAGAAACACAACCCCCCCCCCCCTCCCGCGCTGAAGAATATGCATATTAGATCACTCAGTGATTAACACCTATGCGCTGTTTGTGTGTGCGCGCGTGCATGTACGTGACGCGTTGTAGTTTCGGGGAATACAGGGATATTTAGAACTATACAATTTAGCAAGAATTAAACATATTTACAAGTCGTATTACGTTTAGCAAGTAAGGATACATATAGATTACACTATATGCACTCGAAATTGTCTTTGTTCTATTTTTACAGATTTTTGAAAAACGGGACTTCCTGAGCATTTGTGAGAGATTCTAATTCTTTTGTTCTCCGCCCACGGGAGCAATAAGCCCCGTTGACTCCTAAGGGTAATGGTTGTTTAAATATTTTACATGTTTTGATGTGAAAAGGGATGCTGCACTTAGCGCTGACTGAGAAAGTAAACATTACAGTTCTACTTTATAAAATGCTAATTGTAAATATGTTTAAGTCCACTCCACATTACAGTTCTACTTTTGTTTTGATGTGAAAAGTGATGCTGCATAAGATGACAAATAATATGAGAACTCTGTCATTGAAGTGGGTGGTGTTACCAACAGCGTTCACCCCTCTACTTTTGTTTTGATGTGAAAAGTGATGCTGCTGAGAGGGTCGTTTCTTGAAAGCAAAAGTCAAGTCGAAAGTGAAAGTGAAGTCTGCGTGGCGTAAGCAAGAACTGCCGGTGATGCGGGGGGCGTGCCAGCGTAGGGTCACGTGGGCGTCGTGGCCAATCAGAGGAACCCGGAAACCGAACGCCGTTGTATTTGGCATAGACGCACCTGGGACACCCTGTACTGTAAATTAACCATGTGTGCCCTCTGCCTGTCAGCTGGTGAATAGCCATCACCTGCTGCATGACCTCCTACACAGTGTATCCTAACCTTAACCATTCCCATAACACTCTCATAACCTTATCCCTAACCACTCCCTGAAATGTTAAAATACATGTAAACATATACTGGGCTTGCAGGCCCCATTGGTGCATTTAGTCTCCTGATGCTGAAATGTGAATAAAGTCACTTCAAAGTAACAAGAATGAAACAAAAGATTAGCAAAGCTCGAGATACTGATCATAATGACTCCTCACTGTTCTCTCTCCGCTGATACAAAGAACTGGCCCAGATGAAAGGAATGCAGGCCATCCTTGGAGGTGCCAGTCATTCCCTGTAAATCTGTCAAGGTTGTTTTCTCTACCAGACTCCATCTTCTTCAGGTGTCTCTGGTCAGATTGCCTTGGTAACCTGACATCGGGCCCTAGCCTTGCGTAGGAGGGAGAGATCAGAGCTTCAAACACCACAAAACATCTGCTACAGACACCAATCTAAAGGTGTCCTGACATAATTGACTATCCTGCTATAATTGATTGAAAACTTTATGATCAGATTGCAGAATGGGTACAATACGTGCTCAATACACACAATTGTTAAGGGGATGCAGACCAGAGAAAGACTTTCGTCTCGTTTACATCAGGGTCCCCCATTTTCAATTCATAATGACTTTTGTGACACACAATATGCAAATATACAGTAGTTAATCAGAGATCCTAACAGAAAATATATACATACAAGGGGGAGGAGACTGTACATTGGGAGGGGGTGGGTAGGGGGGAGCAGGTGGGTGGGAGGGGGAAATGAGAACCATGGAGTTGGGGGTTTGGACATTTACGGTGCCCAGTTTTGAATTGCAGCCTCCCGTAGGTGCTCTTTGAGAGCGGTTTTGAAGGTGGGTAGGGATTCACATTTTTTTTACGGCTGTGGGTAGGGTGTACCACATTGTCATAATTGTGAAACGTTTAGTCCCTTGTTTGTGCCAAATCTGGGTTGCACATGATTAGTGGAACTCCCTCTGGTGTTGTGGTCGTGGTATTCACTGACCTTTGGGAAGTATTTCGACATGTACATGGGTACCTTAGTGGTGTAGTGTATCTTGTAGACCAGGCCCATTGCAAGTTGCTGTACTCTGTCGTCTACTCTAAGCCATCCTAGGTTGTCAGAATGAGTAAGGTCAAGCAGTAGTCTGACCAGTTTGTTTTGTGATGTTTGTGTCACCAGACCCCCATGGGAAGTATCCATATCTAGGATTAAGGTGTGCAAACGCACAGATACACTTCCCAAAGGGCTCAGCTGACCTACCATACATGAATTTCCCCAAGACCACAAACAGACACGGGAGAATGTTTAAGAAACAATGAGATACTTTATTACAGATAATATATATAGCATACAAGTTCATGAATCTAGATTAATAACTACTAACTAACCTAATCTAAAAGACCAGTGCTCGTAGGCCTAGGGTGATTAAAAGAGGACGCGCTTCTCTGCACTGTAGGCCAACCCCAAGCTGCTGTTCCCACCCACACTATCTGTTCTGCCCCTAAAGCACTGCACACGTGGGGAATGGTGCCGATACTGCACCCAGGTCTGGAAACGGTCACAAACTAATCCAGAATCACACTGCACACTACACTACAAACATAGCCTGAGAATATAAATACCACACATCTGGTCTCAGGGAGTCACAGCACATAATTAAGTAATATTAAGAACAATACACACTGGTGGCACACAGTAAAGATAAGGGGGCATGTTAGGGTAGTGGGTATGGGGCACTATGAGGTTTAGGTCTGGGGCCAGAATGCTCCTCCCACATCCTAGCCTAGGTTGGGGCAGTGGAAGCGCTGGTCACAGTTGGTAGACAATACAATACAACAAAAAGGATATAACGCGGCCCGGAGGCGCGTGGGCGGGGAGGGTCTCTCCCCCCCTCCCTCTCTCCCACAGCCCCGGGCTGAAAAGCGTTCCGACTGGGACCGGAGAATAGGGTACTTCTTAGTGCAGAGCAAACCAGGGTAATGCAGTAGTGTCCTCCTGGCTGCAAGGAAATAGCACAGTTAATTACACACATCAAGCTCCCACATTCATTTGTTAGTCAATGGCCGCCCCGTTTTGCTGCTCTCCAACGGACGGGCCCGTGTAAATAGTAGCAGCGTTTCAGCATGTGGTGCTCTCAATTCTCTTCAATTGTAATGACAGTTTGTATTATCCAAAGTTTCTTATAGCACAGTTCACATAATCCATTCACTGATAGCTCGGGAAACAGTACATTCATCCGACGCAGATATTCCGATACTTTGTGTTTAGTTACTCAAGGCATGTAGCGTGGCTACAATGTATCTCTCTTTGTTTCGGCTCCACTCGTTCCCCAGAGAGAAGGTGAACACAGCAGGCTTGGAGCAGTAAGTGTTTTCCTTGGAAAAAGGCACAAGAGAAGGGTAGCGTGTCCTCGTATCTCTGCAGTTCCGCGTTCCTGGTGTCGTCCGTGCGACTATGTTCTGTCTACTGCCAAAACGAATTCTCCTTTCAACAGCGCGCCGTCCTTCCGGGCACCGCCCCTCCACGCCAGCCAGCTAATCCATCTCCTGCCCCCTCCAGCGGCACACCCCGGCTGCGTAAGAAAGAGGGACCTCATGTGTAGACTGCACGACAGAAAATAGATTATCCCCCCCTGGTGGCCCTGCACTTGCCTGCTGTCACTGGCCTCAGCACATATCACCATCCCCACAGGACGGCTCCCCACGCTCTCACCGGGACTCCATGGACCTCATCTAAGCAGGGAAGAAGGGACAGCATGGTGCAGTACTGCGATAGGAGATTCCAATATACATCAAGTTCAAGTTTCCTTTATTGCCACACAACTAGGTTGGTGGTATTCTTGTTCGGTACAGGCCAGGGTGGATACATAATACAGTACAACATGACACAATAAATACATAAATACAGCACAGCACAACACAGCAAAACATAAACACACAGAAGAATCTAGTCCATCGGTCAGGAGCCTGGTTAGTGTGAGGGGGGGGACGGAAGGGGGAGAGGGGGGCCAAGGGAGTTCAGGGTCCGAATGGCGTTGGGGAAGAAGCTGTCCTTGAAGCGGGTGGTTTTTGTAAGGATGGACTTAAAGTGCCTACCTGAGGGCAGGGGCTGAAACAGGGGGTGTGCTGGGTGTGAGGGGTCCTTAGCTATTTATCTGGCGTGGGTGGTTGTGCGGGAGGTGAAGATAGAGTCCAGGGAGGGAAGGTCACATCCTGTGATTTTGGAGGCCTTGTTTATGATGCGCTGACGTTTTTGAATGGATAGTTTTTGTGCGGAACCGTACCAGACTGTTATTGAAGAGGTGAGTATGCTTTGTATGATGGCGGTGTAGAATTGGACCAGCAGGTGGCGTTTGACCCTGTACTTCCTCAGTTTCCTGAGGAATATGATAGAACATGATAGTCGGATATGCACTTGCCTGTTAAAACGGCCAGGTAAGCATCTAGGTCCTCATCAGGACCATCACTGGGCGTGTCCTCTCAGGGTCCCACAGGTACATCAACACACATACATACAGACAGACATACAGACACCCCCCACCCGCAACATTTGTAATCTTGTTTTTAGTGCCTTTGAGGTGCTTTGGTACCATGAGGTGCAAGCATAGTCATAGTACCCCTGAATGAGTGCTCCTGCTAGAGTCTTCAGGGTATTCTTGTTTACCAGGGAGGAGATCCGGTACAAGAATCTAGTTCTTTGGTTGACTTTTTTGATTACATTGGATGCCATTCTGTCACAGGAAAGATTTGCTAGGATGGAACCCAGGTAGGTAATTTCATCTTTCCTTGTGACAATATTGTCACCCACTGTAACAGAGAAGCCATTGGCCTTGCTGAGTTTGTTATTTGATCCGAAGAGAATGGACTCTGTTTTACCCAGGTGTATTATCAGCGAGCCAGGTGCAGATTCTGCCGAGTTCAGAGCTGAGGGTTTTTTCAACATGTAACTTGTTCTTGTCAGAGACCAGCAGGGCTGGTCATCCGCAAACAGGAACAAGTTGCAGTCACAAGCTGATGACATGTCATTTGCATAAATTAGGAACAGTAACGCAGTAATCACAGAGAAAAACCCCACACTTCACTTTCCATCTAAGTGGAACTACACGATTAGTACCTATATATTCAAGGACTGCTCAATGACGAGAATACAAATGTATATTTATTGTTTAATGTCTATTCACTATAAACAGAATGTGAAATATATTGTAACAATATACTAGTTACTGTATGGTAAGATCAAGTAAAGTCAAGAGTTTTATTTGTCACAGCATACAAGGCATGCAGTGAAATGCGGGTGGTCATGCCCGCAGCGATTGTGCAATAATACAAGTAATAAGAGTAATAAGACATAACAGGTATAATGTACATACGTTTTTAAAATGCATGGTAAAAGAGAAAAAGATAGAGCCATTCAAATAGATCTTGAATGCATAAACATGTTACTTCAGAGTTACTTTGAGAGGATTATGGGCTCCAATATATTCCACTCAGCACTATTAATCTATATATGCAGAGACATGTCATAATTGTAAATACATCACATATAAACATAACACTGCCTTCATGGCACAATCTTGATGTAACTAAGACATTCTCTGAAAAAAAAAAAATAAAATTCATGCATGGATTACTAGATTTAAACCACATTACAATACGTTCTCTTTCCTGGTTGTTAACCAAGGTGAAAATAGTGGAGCTAAAGCCTGGTCTGGTTCAACAAAGGAAATAAATGATGAAATAACAACAGACTGGCCGCTGGTGGTGCAGGGTTGATTGAGTAGGACACCATGACTCAACAAGGCCTTCCGATAGCAGGTGGTTTGGTTCGGTTAAATGTGTGCTTCAGTGTTTTAGCCTGTATGTGAAATAGTTCAGCTTTTGCTCAATAAAAGGAGACTTTTTAACTATCAAGTCAAGATCAGTGGCCGCTGGTGAACATTTTTCTAGGTGGGGCTGTGCCATATTCACTCAGTTTCAGTAACTACAGTATATAACTAGAGCTGCAAACTGATAAGAGCCACAGAATTACAGCGAAGACGCCCTATCCATGACCATTCTAGTCAAAGTTTTAGCAAAACAAAGGTCCAGCCTCAGAGAAGACTTTTCAACTTTGTTACAGAACTCTCTCTCACCCCTACAAACATCGGTGGATGCACTTCATGAAACGGTTAACTCCTTTCAAGCACGCCTCGCCAGAGTTGAAACCACCGCGGGAGATAACTTTGATGGTCTTGTCAAAGCGGAGAAAACCATACACAAATTGGAAACAGACAACACTACCCTCCTAGACCGGGTCGACGAGCTGGAAAACCGCTCAAGGCGAGTCAACCTCCGTATTGTTAATGTACCCGAAGACAGCGAAAAGGGACAAGACCCTATTCAATTTGTCGCAAAACTACTGATGGAAGTCATGGGTCCCGACGTATTCAACAAGCCACCAGAGCTGGAGAGAGGACACCGATCTCTACTCCCTAAACCCAAAACAGGTACCCCGCCCCGATCCATCATACTATGCTTCCACCGGTTCCAGGAGAAGGAACGAGCATTACGCTGGGCCAGAGAAAACGAACCCCGCTATCAGAACAACACCCTGAGATTCTACCCGGATTACAGCGCAGCCCTCTCTAAAAAAACATGCAGCGTTTAATGAGGTAAAAACGATCCTGTACCGGAAAGGCATACGATTCGGGCTCCTTCACCCCGCCTGCCTCCGGGTTACACTGGCAGAGGGAGAAGTCTATACTTTCACCACGCTGGAGGAAGCTAAGACATTTTGCAAGGAACGATTTGGCCAAGCTGAAACCCCCGTTAAATGACTGGGACACCAGGCTATATAGACGTTCCACGTCGGCCATGAAAGAAAACAAGCACAGAGTCGACTGGTCATAGTTTGTATGGGTACGTGATCGCTTCCCCAGTTTTAGAATTTAAGGTGGAACTTCCTATGGTAATGTCACTTCTTGAATGACAGTAGTTATATAAAATTATTGACATGTTGCAAAGTTGATCCGCCACATTTTGTATAGATATGTGATCACTTTTTGTTGTCTCTCAGAATCTAAGGTGGAACTTTTCATATCACTGTCACTTTTTGAATGATAATGGTTTTATAAAATTGCTGACATACTGCAAAGTAGACCTGCCATAATTAACCCGTTTAATGACTGGGACACCAGACTATAATAGACGTTCCACATCGACCATGAAAGAACTTACGGATACATATTCACTTTTTCTGGTTCTTATAAATTAAGGTGGAACTTCCCATTTCACTGTCCAGGGCTGTACGCTAAGCTTTTTCACTAGGGGCATAGGTGCCCTTAAATTCTATGTATGTAGAGTAGCTATACTAATTAAGACCACAGTGAAGTTTGAAATGATCAGGGAAATAAGGGATAAAGAGGGCTGATGGATTTACTGACAGAATATGGATATTACTCAGGGTATAGACTCAACGTGACGAAGACACAGACTTTAGCACTGAACTACACTCCAACGATAGAGATCAAAGAAAAATACAAAATTAAATGAGACATGGACAGGATCAAGTACTTAGGGGTGAACATTACAAGAGGGGTGGAGGGGTTATACGAGGCAAACTATACACAGATTAATCAGAAAATCAAGAGACCTAGAAAGATGGACAGTAATGCCCCTAGATTTCAGCTCAAGGATCGAAATCATTAAGATGAACATATTACCAAGGTTATTATACCTATTTCAGGGGGGGGGGGGGAGACCAAGGATCAGATATGTGACTCTACAACTACCAAAGGAGAAAGGAGGAATGGCAGTACCCAGTTTAGAAGGCTATTACTATGCAGCACAGCTTAGGACAGTAGCATGCTGGTGCAATGTGAATTATGAAGCCAAATGGAAAGTTATATAAAAATCAAAAGAGAGGGATTCAAAGTGCAGGCACTAATAGGAGATAGGGAGCTGTTCAGAAGACAGGAACAACTACTAGAACAAATTACCAAATTCACTATAAACATATGGAACACAATAGTAAAGAAATACAAGCTAGAAAAAGAATCCAAGATACTGAGATGGATAACACACGACAACAAATTCAAACCAGGGATAGACGACCATGGGTTCAAAAGATGGGAACAGGGGGGGATAACAGCAATATGTACAATGATAGGAGGGGAGATGCAGACTCTACAAAAATTGAAAGAAAGATTCGGACTAGAGAATAGAGACCACTTTAGATATTTACAGATTAGAGATTACTATAACAAAGAAATAAAACAAGACAGAGACAAAGAACAGAATGGGGTCATTAAGATAATGGTAAAATCATATGAAGGAAGGAAGGAGAGGGTTATATCAGCACTATATCAGGCAATAATGGACAGTAAGGAAATTACAACCTTGTATATAAAAGAAAAGTGGGAGAGAGAATTAGAAATAGAGATAACAGAGGAGGAATGGTATAACACATGTAAGATACAACAATCAACCACAGGATCAAGGATATGGAGGGAGTTTGGGTGGAAAACATAATTAGATTCTTTATAACACCAGAAATACAGGGTAATTACATGCCAACACAGAAACCATGTTGGAGAAAATGTGGGCAAGAAGTAGCAAACCATACGCACATATTCTGGGAATGTCAGAAAATAAGAAACTATTGGGAAGAGATAGGAGAGATAATAAATTAAATAGTAGGATATGAAATACCCCAGACAGGTCTAGTACTATACCTAGGGAACTTGTCACAGGAAGACATTCAGGGAGAAGACAAATATTTGATTACGATACTATTAGTAGCAGCCAAGAACGCATTGACTAAACTGTGGTGCAGGGTAGAAGCACCGACGAAGGAACAATGGACAGAGATAATAGAGGGGATACAGGAAATGGTGAGAATCACGCATATGCTGAGGCTGCAAGAGGAGAAATTTTAGTCAAAATGGGAAAAGTGAGAGGAATATAGGAAGAAAAGGAACGACATCACAGAAGAATGAAAAGGAAATAAGAAAATAAATGGAAATGGAAATAAACAATGTAAAAATACATTGTATTGTCTATGTTGTTTATAAATCAAAACTGAAAATAAAAATGCAAGTATAAAAAAAAAATAAAAATAAAAAATCTCAGCGCATTGAGATGGAAACCGGTGTATATAGATGCGAGGACATGGGGCAACCTAACTTGAGTAGTCTTTTGAGACTTTATGAAACTTTATTGCAAAAAATAAAAATAAAATGTTATTTAAAATATATATATTTTTAAACTCATCAAATTAATTATGTAGGGGGCCGCAAAATATCATCCAGCGGGCCGCAATTGGCCCGCGTGTTTGAGACCCTTGATCTAAAGTGTGCGGTCTGATTTTTCCATGTCGGGCAGGGTTGTACCGTTCGGCTTGAGGATCGTCAAATGCTCTAGATGGATTATGTTGGCGAGACGATCGACACCAATACTGGGACTCGATCAGATAATTGGAATATTCTTTTTGGGGCACATCCTAGTCAAGGTAAGGGCTATATGATATAAATCTTGCATTGATCAAAGCATGCCTTCATTGTGATCCGAGCGTATGTGTGTAACGCTAGTCCATAACGTATGTAGCGTGTGTAGGGACGGAACGCCAATGCATTTAGTATAATACGCGTTATACACGTTGGGGGCTATTACCAGCCTCCCATGAATTACCCTAGACCGCTAATTATATATTCACCACGGTATAAAACAGGAATGTATGGATGAAAAAATTATTTCTTTTTCACATATTGAACGATAGATACTCAATGTCAAATGGGCCATCGTTTTGTATCCATAGCTATAATATAGTTATAACCCTGCAAACACCGCCACCTATTCCTATACTTTAGAACGCTGGCCTTTTAACCACACATTGGACATATCCCTCTGGCACTGATTGAGTTAAGGCTTCCCTCCTGTATGATTATGCTGGTGTCTCTTTAAGTTTGCAGATTGATTGAAGCTCTTCTCACACTGGTCACAGTAGTAAGGCTTCTCTCCTGTATGAATGCGCTGGTGTGTCTTTAAGCTGTCATATCTACTGAAGCTCTTCTCACACTGGTCACAGTTATAAGGCTTCTCTCCTGTATGAATGCGCTGGTGTGTCTTTAAGTGTCCAGAGGTACTGAAGCTCTTCTCACACTGGTCACAGTGGTAAGGCTTCTCTCCTGCATGAAAGCGCTGGTGTTTCTTTAAGTCTCCAGAGCTATTGAAGCTCTTCTCACACTGGTCACAGTGGTAAGGCTTCTCTCCTGTATGAATGCGCTGGTGTATCTGTAAGCTTCCACAGGTACTGAAGCTCTTCTCACACTGGTCACAGTGGTAAGGCTTCTCTCCTGTATGAATGCGCTGGTGTATCTTTAATTCTGCAGCGGTATTGAAGCTCTTCTCACACTGGTCACAGTGGTAAGGCTTCTCTCCTGTATGAATGCGCTGGTGTGTTTTTAAACTTCCAGAGGTACTGAAGCTCTTCTCACATTGGTCACAGTGGTAAGGCTTCTCTCCTGTATGAATGCGCTGGTGTTTCTTTAAGTTTCCAGAGATACTGAAGCTCTTCTCACACTGGTCACAGTGGTAAGGCTTCTCTCCTGTATGAATGCGCTGATGTGTCTTTAAGTTTACAGAGTTACTGAAGCTCTTCTCACACTGGTCACAGTGGTAAGGCTTCTCTCCTGTATGAATGCGCTGGTGTAACTTCAAGGCTCCAGACCGACTGAAGCTCTTCTCACACTGGTCACAGTGGTAAGGCTTTTCTCCTGTATGAATGCGCTGGTGTGTCTTTAATTCTGCAGCGGTATTGAAGCTCTTCTCACACTGGTCACAGTGGTAAGGCTTCTCTCCTGTATGAATGCGCTGGTGTGTCTTTAAGTGGTCAGATTTGCGAAAGCGCGTTCCACATTGGTCACAGTAGTAAGGCTTCTCTCCTGTATGAAAGCGCTGGTGTGTCTTTAAGTTTCCAGAGTTACTGAAGCTCTTCTCACACTGGTCACAGTGGTAAGGCTTCTCTCCTGTATGAATGCGCTGGTGTTTCTTTAAGTCTCCACAGTTAGTGAAGCTCTTCTCACACTGGTCACAGTGGTAAGGCTTCTCTCCTGTATGAATGCGCTGGTGTAACTTCAAGGTTCCAGACCGACTGAAGCTCTTCTCACACTGGTCACAGTGGTAAGGCTTCTCTCCTGTATGAATGCGCTGGTGTTTCTTTAAGCTGTCATATATACTGAAGCTCTTCTCACACTGGTCACAGTGGTAAGGCTTCTGTCCTGTATGAATGTACTGGTGTATCTTTAAGCTGTCATATCTACTGAAGCTCTTCTCACACTGGTCACAGTGGTAAGGCTTCTCTCCTGTATGCATGTGCTGGTGTGTCTTTAAGTTTCCAGCGGTACTGAAGCTCTTCTCACACTGGTCACAGTGGTAAGGCTTCTCTCCTGTATGAATGCGCTGGTGTTTTAGAAAAGTGGCCTTTTTGATGAACCGCTTTCCACACTGGTCACAGCAGTGAGGCCTTGACCCGTTCATATCTCTGCTTGTTGTTGGGAAGCAATGCAGCAATTGTACCTGGAGAAGAGAGAAGTACACCAATGAAGAGGTCAGATCTTATGTGTGTTTTGCATTAGTTAGAGTGGGTGACCTGGCGAAGCCAGGTTGCAACCACACTATTAGAATCTATACTATTCTTTATTCCGCCAATTTTGCCAACAAAACTCCCCCCAGAGCGTTCGCGCCCCATACACGTGAAAGGTATCAAAACGACCGGCTTGCAAAAACTCGAGTGTCTTATTACTTTTCGGAAAAGGTTTCACCGCACCGTTAGGCTACGAATCGACTTTAAACGAAAAAATGTCGGTCCCATTGGAAATGAATGGCAAGTTAGAGTGGAGGAGGTGAAATAATTTTTTTTCCACCACCTTGGGTAAATTGTGAAAAAACACATCAAAACGATGACACGGCAGTCACCTCGCTCACAAAAGAAGAAGAAATTTGAATTTAACATTTCTATCTCAACTGATGACCATTTATTTTAAGGTTCTCCTCCCCATAGACACCAATGTGTTCCCACTCTAAGAAAAGGCTGGTTTTATCACTTTTCCCCCCTTGTGTTCTGATCGTCACCCGGGCCACAATTGTCGACGGAATGCCACAATATCGCACACAACCCTTCACATACCCCTTGAAGTGCTCATCTGAAAGTAAAAACGCTTCATCTCTTATCGTTTGCTTTTAATCATCGTGAGAATGCAGTCATGCGTCTGCCCTCATTGAAATACATTGAATCGAAAGTGCAAGTCATTCGTGCCTAATTAGGTAACAGGTGTGTGGCTCATGGCTCATGGCTACAGCTGACCTGCCAATGACCTCTCATGGAGTTAACCCTTAATCGCCCCTCTGTGTAGCAGTACTGAATTGCTTGACAGCGCCCTCTGTCTTGCGGGTTGCGGAATTGTCTAGTTCAGTTTGTATTTCAAGTTCTCAAAATGTTTTATGCTCCAAATTTAGTTGTTGATGTGATTTAAAAGTGAATCTGCTCCAAGGGCGGTTATTGAAAACTGGCCAACATTAATAAAATACTGAGATAAAACCCAACAGGCAGTTGCCTGCAATATGACATTGTGGTTTTATCCGTCCTTGTAACAATATCATTGTTGTTCCTAGTTCGTGTTGTTCTGGGGAGCAATTAAGAATACACAAACCACTAGTACAGATAATTCAGTCTGAAATTATATATTCAATGGAATGGATATTATATTAGCAATATGAATGACTTATTATTAGTGCTGTCAGGCGATTACAATTTTTTATCTAATTAATTACAGGATTTGTAATTAATTAATCTAATTAATCACATTTAAATCGCATAACCATTTTATGCCTGATATTCTATATTCTATAATCATATTTCAAATTGCATGTGTCCGGATGGCAGAATTCAGTACTGTATCTACAAAACCTTCTGTTTAATCATCTTCCATCTTCAGGTCTGGTCAATTTGATCATAGTGTTATTCACAGTCAAAGATAAAAAAAAATTATTGATATTCTCATTTGGTTCATTACAATTTACTCAAGCCTAGTAACAGACAGTATTTCTGACACTGGGAATACATTCCCTGAGATCCATAGATGTCCCTAGAATCTGATACCAAGAACATGCAAATTAACCATATAGAAAAGAAAAGTCTGTAAATGTGTCTTCTACGTTCTTATGGAATGAATGAGATAAAAATAAATTATTTAAAAATTATATATATATATGTATATATTTCTTTTTTTTGTAATTAATTTTGAGTTAATTTTCATAACGCGATAATTTGCTGTGTAATTAATTAATCTAATTAACGCGATAAACTGACAGCCCTAATTATTATTATTACATATTAATCCATGTATTGTTTAGCCAAAGAGTAGCCTATTGATCATTTGTTTGTAATATGTTTATCAGATCAAGATCATGAATTAAGATCACATTTTGCCTGTTTCTTTCAACAGTCTTATAGTATCCAGCATATTTCCACCCTATAACCTTTCAGTCTGCCCAGCACCAAGACAACTGTTGGCATTGCAGCATTGATGTAATCCTGTTGTGGCCTATGGCAGAAAGGCAAAGGAGGAAAGACTAGTTACCTTTTTCCGTTGATTTGGTCATATCCGTCTGTCATAGTAGTTACCTTCTACTTGTTCAGTTTGTATTTCTCAAGTTCTCAAAATGTTTTATGCTCCAAATGTGATGTGATTTAAAAGTGAAACTGCTCCAAGGGCAGTAATTAAAAACTGGCCATCATTAATAAAATACAGAGATAAAACCCAACAGGCAGTTGCCTGCAATATGACATTGTGGTTTTAGTTGGGGGTTAGTTACCTTTCTACTCCTTAAAGGGGAGATGACGCATAGCGATATAAACAGTCATAGCATCAAATTAGTATTTAGATAAGCCACAGAAAAAAATCACGTTATAAAAATAAGCAGTTTCTAAGAAAAAACTATTTGTCATGTCCTTTTTTGAAGCATTTATTAACATGGGCGCCACCATTTTGTTTGGTGACGTCACGGTGTTGGTTTGGTCTGGCTCCTGCTGGTTAGCTGCCTAGTAAACATGGAGTGTCAGTAAATGCAACGTTGCCTACCAAACAACGGGACCGCGGTGGTTCTTTTTGTATTGCTCCTGGCTGTTCAAACTAATTTTACCGTGTGAAAGAGAGGAAAGTTGGTTAATTTCCACAAACTACCAGTGAAAAAAACAGTGTTGTTCAACCACCGTCGCGGGGCATTTAGCTACCTGGCTACCTAGCTCCAGTTCAACCACCGTCGCGGGGCATTTAGCTACCTGGCTACCTAGCTCCAGTTCAACCACCGTCGCGGGGCATTTAGCTACCTGGCTACCTAGCTCCAGTTCAACCACCGTCGCGGGGTATTTAGCTACCTGGCTACCTAGCTCCAGTGCAACCACCGCCGCGGGGCATTTAGCTACCTGGCTACCTAGCTCCAGTTCAGCTAACTAGCTACATGCAGCATTTAGCGAGCTGGGTTAGCCGGCTAGTTGGCTTTGAATCCCGGCTGCGGCTAGGTGGCCAGGTGGCTAAATGCCCCGCGACGGTGGTTGAACTGGAGCTAGGTAACCAGGTAGCTAAATGCCCCGCGACGGTGGTTTAACAACACTTTTTTTCACTGGTAGTTTGTGAAAATGAACCAACTTTCCTCCCTTTCACACAGTAAAATTTGTTTGAACAGCCAGGAGCAATACAAAAAGAACCACCGCGGTCCCGTTGTTTGGTAGGCAACGTTGCATTTACTGACACTCCATGTTTACTAGGCAGCTAACCAGCAGGAGCCAGACCAAACCAACACCGTGACGTCAGCAACAAAATGGCGGCGCCCATGGGGAAAACAGGGAAATTATATTTGGTTTTTCAGACAAATAAGCAGGATTTCACATTTGATTATAGGACCCTGTCTTACACAAGGTACACAACAAACAAACTAGGATCACATTGTTCAATGCTTCATCTCCCCTTTAATGCAGATAAAACTGAGATGTTAATAGTTGGCCCCCCAAACCACAGAGGCCTGTTTGAGGACATCTCCCTCAACTTTGATACTTGTCATGTATCTCAGAGCTCCACCATAAAAAACTTGAGTCATTTTCGATTCCTCCTTCTCATCTAATTTAATAAAAAATTTCAATAAAAATAGCCTTCCTCCATCTTCATAATATCGCAAAAATTCGCACCATTTTAACTCTGGCTGATGCTGAAACCCTAATGCATGCATTTGTCTCATCACGTCTAGACTACTGTAACACTTTTTTCAGGCCTACCTAATTCAAGCATAAAAAATCTTCAACTCATGCAAAATGCAGCTGCACGGATACTAACTAAAACTAGAACATTTGATCACATCACACCAGTTTTGTCCTCCTTACCAGGGCTGTATGTAAACTTTTTTTGCACATAGCACTGGTGCTACAGAGGTTGATAGTTTTGTAGCACAGGCCAAAATCTTGTAGCACAAGTATAAAACGTGTTATATTTGTAACAGTCACAAATGTGCCTATTGTATTTGTGTTATTTAGTTGCAGTGCCATGTTTGGCTGTCATTTTCATGCTGACAAGTTGACGTCACACAGCCAGACACGTTACGTGTAAGGAATTATGGGATTTGGTGTTGGGTGTATGGACTCTACTAGGGGTGGGAATTAGGGGTGCACGATATTGATTTTTTGACCCCGATACCGATAACTGTCTGCGCCTCAAGGCCGATATTTATTGTATTATAAATATATTTTTTAAATGTATATTCCTTTTTTAATTTTTAATTTTTTAAACAAATGTTTTTTATTTCCCCTTTTTTAACATGAAACTAGACAAACAATACAGTAACATTAATAATCAATGATAAATCACAGGACAATGACAGAAATAATAATAACATAAAATGTATATTCCTGTAGTTTTGACATAACCAGATTTATCATGACATGAGCGTTACTACTATGAACAAAACAAAGCCAAGACAACAGTTTTGACTGATAAAGTGACCATATTTATTTTTCCAAATAAATATAATTTGAATCAGAAAATTCACAATCCGTCAACAACTTATAATACATCCAACCTAACAAGTCACCTGAAACATCACCACCGCTACGATGGTGTGTTAAAAGCCTACGACGACCGCGAGCAGCTAAAGCTGCTGTGAATCCAAAGCCAGCTACAAAGGAACCCGCAGCGTTTGTACCTATTGACAAGGCGTTTGCTAAATTAAAGAAGTTTGACAGGAATGACCCAAGGGCTCAAGCCGCTAGCTTTTAAGCAGTGCTTGGTGGTGCAAATTAACCTGGCTACTACGGAGCAATAAGCTTTAACGTCACGGTTGCTTGCGCGTCGTCGTAGGCTTTAACACACCATCGTAGCGGTGGTGATGTTGCAGGTGACTTGTTAGGTTGGATGTATTATAAGTTGTTGCCCTTTTCCCTCCTTGTGGAACTTCTGCATTGCATTTGTTACAAATAGCAAGCGAACTGTTTTCCTCTGAAACTATTCCCACACTACTGACGCCATCTTTGTTTACATCCGCACTGCTCTGAAACTTACGTGGCTACGTCACAGCCAAGAAAAAGAGTGCTGGATTTGTGTAAAACGCCCTCTTCCTAAACCACACGCTATCAGTCATACCACTGTACTGGCAAAACGGGAGGAGCCTACAGTAAAAACAAACGGCCTTCATCCCAATTCACCCACACCACATTCTTTTTTACCAAAAAATATATTATATTATCGGAGCTATCAATAACGTTATCGGGTTTATCGGGATGACGTCATAATTGCTGATATCGGCCCGATAATTATCGTGCATCCCTAGTGGGAATCACCAGTTTCATCACGATACGATATAGATTCTTTGGACAACGATACGATATTTGCCGATATCTGCCACGATACGATACAATGCAGGTGACTGCAATCGATATGAGACGATATCATCAGTGTTGGGAAAGTTCACTTTCTACATGAACTAGTTCAGTTCACAGTTCACAATTTTTTAAATGAACTAGTTCAGTTCATAGTTCATAATTCAAAATTTTTAACTAAAGTTCATGGTTTCAAAAATGAACTAATTTAGTTCTTTTTAGTTCTTTTTTGATATATATATTTTTTTTATATATATTTTTCACGTACAGTTACTTACATTACAAAAACACACATTGGGACAATGGAGGGGGGGTCCTCCAGTTCATCTCTATGCCATCATCCACACCATAAGCAAGCAAAAACAAAACAAAAAGAAGCAAGCAAAAACGAAAAGCAAACCATCTCTATACCACATTTGTAAAAATGGAGGCTTATCCTTAATCCAGTTTATCAGAATGCATTTCCGGGCTGAAATAGTTTGAATTATAAATGGTGTCACCCCTCCTACCCAACCCCCCCCCCCCCCCCCCCGAACCACCTCCAATGTACAGTCCCCCCCCACCTACCCAACCTCCTCCAATGTACAGTTTCTATGTCAAATGTATATAGGCCTACTCTCTTTTCTGGACTCTTTTTGTATCACAAACAGTACTGTATTTGCAAATCTGGTATGTCATAAATGTATAGATGTAGCAGTACTGTCTATCTGTATGTCATGTATGTCCTGATTAATTGAAAATGGGGGACCCTGATACAGTACAGCTCAATACATACAATTGTTAAGGGGATGCAGACCAGAGAAAGACTTTCGTCTTGTTTACATCAGTGTCCCCCATTTTCAATTCATGACTGAGCTGTACTATACTGTACCCATTCTGCAATATGTTAATAAAGTGTTCAATCAATCAATCACTTGGCCCCAGAACCTGGATAAACACTTAGATTCCCAAAAGTAGTGATAGACTGTAGCCTGTAGGTACCCAGGTCTGTTTGACATTTCGAACATAAAGGAGATATTGAACGGCCCATTTTGTTAGTTCTTTTTTCAATACGTTGCTGCAAACTATTATTTGTAAAAAAATATTGAACCACACAGACAGCAATCAGAATACTGGCATTTCCATAACGCTTTGCCACCGCGCATTCAGTCCACACTGCAGCTTTCATCTCTACAGTATATTTTCAAAAACATGAGGAACAACTTTGCTTGAATTGTCTTTATTATGAAAACTAAAACAGGACGTTTGCATATTCTCAATGTTGCTGTCGACGTCGTCGCGTCGATGTGGGGACTTGCTTCTTCAAACCGGGTGGACAAAGTTTACAGACAAACGTTAGATTGTTTCCGTCTGAGTCAGTACTGACTTTAACGTTAAACTATTTAAAATCCCCAAGCGCCGACATCTAGAGGTAGAGTTCTCCGAGCGAGTGCTGCTCTCGACCTGCTGCTGCGCAGCTCTGGGCTTCTGCTCGCAGATTCAGCTGTTGTTGAACTTGTGATGAGTCTGATGACGTAGCAGGGGGTGTACAGGCGCGTTGCCAGATCGGTTGGTTTTCCACATAATTTTAAAGCCTGTTTACGGTGTGTTTTAACAGGGGTTTCGGCTGAAATACATATGAAATCTGGCACATCTTTGAACGCCGTTATAACAGAGTGCTGAGAATGAACGCACTTTTGAACTCCGTTACACAGCGCTGAGAATGAACACGTTCTCAATTACGTTCATTTAGCGGATAATCAGTACGTTCAGTTCACGTTCGCCCAAAATACGAATGCGTTCATGAACGATCGTTCATTGAACGCGTTCAGGTACATCACTGGATATCATAAGCCCATTTAACACAATCAGTAACATCAACTAAAAAAAAGTAACGAAAATATAATTTGAAAAAAGTTATTTGAGCTCTTCCAGACAAAACTATTTATTGTTTTTAATACAAATAGACCTCCTGTTCACTATAAAGTGCCACGTTTTGATATATTGAGCTTTAAACTTTAAGTAAATCTTTTTTGGAACACGCAACCTAAACCCCATTCCTCTCCCAAACCGTTCCTGCAATTGTTTTATGTTGCATGATGATCATGAATACATTTATTATGTATTGTATTTTTTATGTTTAAATATCACCATTATCTGATTCTGTCCACCCTCAGTACATTTAGTATCAATATAATATACTCGTCTGACTTCATCTGATCTTTTCAAACGCGCACACACACAGAAGGGAGAATGCCCCCCCCCCCCTCCTTCCCAGTCCCCTCTGCTGTCTCTCTCTATCGCTCTGAACAGGGTTTTAGCTTGTTGTTAGCTTATGCTAACGTAACGTTAATTCCGTTCTTAAACACGACGTGGTCATAAAGGAATGGTGAGGATTGCAAAGCATGTTATATGCATTTGACCCGTTGCGGAATAAAACAGCAGGGATTTGTTTTGGGTCGCGAAACATCCACACTATCCTTGCTCTGTTTAAATGTCCGCGTTCCAGACACTACTGCTGCTACTGAGACGAGTACTGTTGTGTGCTGTGGAGCCGAGCAGATATGAGTCACGACACACAGGATTTTCAAAATAAGAGTATCGAAATAAACTGAGCGTTGCTAGTTGCCGGTGCCATAGATATTATGGCTGGAGCTGCGCTTGGGCAGAAATGAGACCCGCCACAGGATTTTCAAAATAAGAGTATCGATATGAACCGAATGCCTATCGCACCAGTGCTACTGAAGTAAATCCATTCATCGCACAGATGGATGTTGCTGTAGCACGTGCGACATATATCTCGCACTGTACAGCCCTGCTCCTTACACTGGCTTCCTATTCAAGCCAAATCTGACTTTAAAGGTCCTGTGTCTTCTAAATCAGCGGTTCTCAACAGGGGTGCCGCGGCACGAGAGCTGCCAGGGGTGGCGCGGAGATGCCTGGGAATGTTTCTTTAAAAATATAGAATGACAACTATTTAACTAAACAAATAGTCTATCTAGTGCTTCATGTGTATACATTAATTGCCTAATCTGACTTCTGGTATGGCGGGCATGGCGTGAGACGTGCTTTTCCTCTCTCCCTCATGTTTTTTTTTATTTCCGTATTTTAAGACTCCAAACCTTCGCAGTTGTTTTTATATACCATATACAGCTAACTAACCAAAAGGCTTCACAAAGATGACATCCATGACTCCAAAGCCAAAAAGGGGCGATGTTCACAGAGAAGAGGAAGCGGACGACGCTGTTCGCAATGCCTGGCTAGCTACCCTGCTTGAAGACCACAAAGTGGCTATCACCACCGAGTTCAGAAAATCCATTACCACTCTGGAAAATAAACTTGACAAGATTCAGTCGGACGTGGCCGACAACAGACAGAAGGTCAAGTCAATGGAGGATAATGCGGAACTTGTAAGCGAGAGAATGGTGTTGCTGGAAGCTACATGCGCCGAACTGAGCGCTAGCCATGCTAGGCTAAAGGCTAAAGCCGAGGACCTAGAGGCCGGGGGCGTCGGAACAATCTCCGGATCATTGGACTACCAGAGGAAATTGAGGGCCCAAGACCAACACCCTTTTTCGCTACCCTTTTATCCCAGGTTTTGGGAGCAGAAACCCTCCCTACCCCACCGGAGTTGGACCGCACACACAGGTCGCTAGCAGCTAAGCCGAAGCAGGGTGAAAAGCCTAGGCCCGTTATCGTCAGGTTCCACAACTACCAAACCAAAGAACGGGTGATCCGGGATGCCAGAAAGAGAAAGGCAGAGATGCTGTACAACGGTCAACAAATTGCTTTCTATGAGGATTATACCCCGGCTGTGTTGGAACAGCGAGCACCGTACCGCGAGGTGATGGCACAACTTTACAAACGAGGGCTGAGGCCTAGCCTTCAATATCCAGCCAAACTGATGATTACGGAGAACGGGGACAGATTACGCTTGATGACTGTTGGCGATGCTGAAAGGTACCTCAAGGCTAAGCTAGCCTAGCGTGGACGGCTATCTAACGAATACCTAGGGGTAAGCTAACCTGGCGCCGGCAGCAATGGACAAGGAATGTAGAATGAGAGACTGGAATTATAGACATTGGTTGGGCCCCGGAACCTCCTTTTTCTTTTATTTACAAATAAGAGCAGCTCTGAAGGCTCATGGCGTGCCATGGGACGCTCCACTAGTGCATCACCGCTTTCACAAATTATTTTATGACAAAGAGACATCGAGAGGCTTCGTTTCTGACTTCTATCGCCATTTACTCATGACCTCGTATAAAGAGCTCCCCCTGGATACGATTTGGAGAAAGGATGTCCCAGAGTTGGATGTAGATTTTGATTGGGATGCAGTCTGGGAAAATGTTCGGTTATCCTCACACAACCCAGATCACCAACAGATTCATCTAAATTTTATTCACAGGACTTATTTAACCCCTAGAGTCCTAGACGATTTAATTCAATGGGTCTCAGACCTGACTCTCTATGTACCTTGTGTCCAAATGGCGCCACAGGTAAATTTATGCATATGTACTGGGAATGCCCTCCTGTTGTGATTTTTTGGGAAAATGTTACATATCAGCTCTCAGACATTTTCTCTCTAACCATACCTGTATCTCCTTCTGTATTATTATTGAATGATCTCTCTCAATTACCGACCTCTATACAGGTGAAAAAACTCATTTTGGCCGGCCTCACAGCCGCAAAAAAATGTATTGCCTCATGTTGGTTTCGCCCAGACAGACTCTGTCCAAAGGTATGGTTTCTCACCTACCTTGACGTGATCTATTTGGAGATATCCACAGCACGTGTTATAGGGGTTAGGGAATCTGATATCGCAATTTGGTTGGTTACAGTGGCAAAGTTGAGGGAACGCATATAAGTTTGGAAATTTTTGTTTTGATTCTTGTTTTTTGCTGAGTGATGTATTGTGAGTGTGACTCATGTTGAGGTCCTGGGGTGAGCGGGGGGAGGGGGGGGGGGAAGAGAACGAGCGAGTGTCCATGTAGGATGATCACTGTACAGTTTGTATCAGTTGTTGTCTTGTCATGTGGTGTTGAGTTATTGTCTTGGGAAGTCTTTTTATGTATTGTTATTGTTGTATTGTGATATGTTTTGTTTCATGTTGGAAAAAAAAAAAAAAAAAAAAAAAAAAAATTTGCTAAAAAAAAATACATTGGTTGGGCTAAACTGGTCAGTCACAGTAGACCTGACACTTACACTTCATGGGGAGATGCTATTGACTGGCTTTTGAAACATACCTATGCTTCCCAAATAGCCGACGCTGATTCTATTTACACTTATTTTTATTACATTTTTTATTAACTCTTCTTTTACATGCGTCTCTCTCTCATTCAAATTGCAGACGTTCCCTTTGTTTGGAGGCCGCAAGATAAATAGACTGGGCCAGTTTGACTAGATAATGAAGGTTCTATGTACATGTTTCAGTAGTACTCAATGCGCTGATTGCTATATGCAGAGACTGGGTTTAAATTTATTAGACCATTTACCTAGGTCTAACAAACACCTCGTGGCCAAGTGAAACCAACACCAATAGCAATAGACATGATTACGACATATTAAATGTGCGGCTGAACTTATAGACTTTGGTTGGATTACATTGCTTAGTCACAATAGAGTGGCCACCTATACCTCAGAAGGGTAATATTATTAATGTCAATCAGAGTGATTCTTTTAAAGGAAACCTCATTTCACTCAGGTTGCTAGCCATGACCCTGTGACTAGTAGCATGCCGTTTTCTTTTGCTTCCTATTTCGTAATTTTTTGTATTGCTTTTTTTTTATATTCTTTTTTAACTTAATTTGCCCTTTCTTTTTTATGTATTTTTATACATATGACTCTCTATGCAAGGTGAGCCTATTCAAGTTGCACACGCTCCTCTTACTGTTTGAAGGTCTCAATACAAACAAGCCGGATAGTATTTACTGGGTAGTGGGGGTTTTGTATGCATGTTCCAGGGAGTACTCAGGGTACTGACTGAACCGACTCAAGTTGTACACGCTTCTTTTTACTGTCTGAGGAGGCAGGTCTCTAACACTGCCGAATGTAGCTAACCATATTACTTCTCTATTCATATTTTAGGTACATACTGATGTCCCTGATTCTTGTAACCCTTGTAACTGCATAGACCTCTTAATTATTATTATTCTATTATTTGATTTTTTTACAGACAAGAAAAGAAAGTGGCGCCTCTTTTTCAACTTTATCAGGGTTTCGCAATTGTTATGTCCCTAGTCGGCATGATAGCAGGGGCTAAATACGTTCTCTTTGAGCTGTTATAGGTTGGAAGCGGGCTTTGCTTATGTCCACTGAATTATAGGTTAACCTAGGCACACTGAAGCGCCTCAGTATACTCGTGCACTCAACTTTTTATGGGTCACACTCCTGAGTGGAAGCCATCAGTAGCACTTTTGCATCCATGCTCTAGTGCAGGGGTAGGCAACCCTAGGCACGCGTGCCTGCATAGGCACGCAGGGGCATTTTCATAGGCACAGGGGGCAGCATTAAAAAAATATATATATATATATTTTTTTGCTTTGAAATATTATAGTGAAATATTTTGCACTGTTGTCGCATTTATCTTGTTGAAATCCTCCCACAGGTTCTTTTTATTACCACATATTTAATTAAGACCCTTTATTTGTTTATTATTTCAATTTAGCTGGAAATACATTGCTACATCATTCAGTAACATTTGCAGAGCCTTATAACCAAAACATTATTACGGTCACGGACTCAACTTTCATTGTTATGCTGATGATACTCAGCTCTATATCAGCACCTCACCATCCTCCCAGCTCCCCACACAGTCTGTAGTTAACTGCCTCCACGCCATAAAAACCTGGATGTCAACCAAATTTCTGAAACTCAACAGCAAAAAGACAGAGCTCATGGTTGTGGCCCCCAAGGCACTGCTCGGGAAGGTTGGAGATCTCCTCCTCCACGTTGACGGCTGTTCCATCTCCCCGTCTCTCGAAGTCCGTAACCTTGACTCCACACTTTAATTTCACTCCCACATCAAATCCGTCACCAAGTCTGCCTTCTACCACCTCAAAAACATCTCCCGTCTCCGACCCTCACTCTCAGACTCTGTGGCTGAGACCCTGATCCACTCATTCATCACCTCCCGGTTGGACTACTGTAATGGAGTCCTGTTCGGGGTACCCAGCAAATCCCTGGACAGGCTCCAGTATGTTCAGAACTCAGCTGCCAGGGTTCTCACTCACACCAAGCCCTGGCAGCACATCACCCCCACCTTCATCCACCTCCACTGGCTTCCAGTCAAGTTCCGCATCACCTTCAAGCTCCTGCTCCTCACCTACAAATCCCTCCATGCCCTCGCCCCCCGATACCGGTTTGATCTCCTCCACCAGTACACTCCATCCCGGAACCTACGATCCTCTGATCTGGGTCTCCTCTCCATCCCTCGCACCAGGTTACGGACTTTTGGGGACAGAGCCTTCAGCGTGGCGTCCCCTACCCTCTGGAACTCTCTCCCCCCCGAAATCCACAACGCCCCAACCCTGGACACCTTCAAATCCGCTCTAAAAACACACCTCTTCACCAAGGCTTTTCCCCATCAGTTAGTTTAGATTAGATTAGGTCCATTATCCCTTACCTTCCCTCATCCCCCCCTTCCCCCCCCCCCCCTATTTTCCTTGCCCTATTTTTTTTCCTGATTGTGAAGCGACCTTGGGTTCTATGAAAGGCGCTATATACATTTTATCTATTATTATTATTATTATTATTATTATTATTATTATTATTATTATTATTATTATTAGTGGAAATTATTTCGCCATCCAATTAGACGAGTCGACAGACGTGTCTAAAATGTCCCATCTACTCTCATACGTTCGCTATGAAGGAAAAGGAGATAAGGGAAGACTTTGTTTTGTAAAGAGCTCAAGACGACTACAACGCAGTGGAGGTTATTCCATGACACCACGTGAAACACAAATTCACTCATAATTCATAATTATTATTAATTTACATTTTTAAATTATTATTATTATTATTATTTTTTATTAGAAATGTTTTCCTCTGTAAAAAAATGCCAGTGAATTTTTTTTCCCTTCAAAAATGGCCAAAAGTGACAGCTCTGAGCTCTCTGATCAGGCCTGCAGTCAGTAATGGCTAGCTGTCAATCACTCAAGTGCAACTTTCCCTGCACGGGTTGATCTTTTTATTCTATTATCCAATCAAAATAGGCTATTTGAGTCATCCAAGCCCCGCCTGTGCAACTTTGCTACTCACGAACGCGGGTTGAATGATTGACAGCCCTCGACGGTCTGAGACTCAGAGAGCAGCTGCGCGACATGGCACAGACCACTGCACTTCCGCGTTACATGGAGCTCGTGAGGAGGAGGGGGGCGGGGGGACGAGAGCGAGAGGGAATGAAATGAATGCGCTGCCTTCCCCCCCGAACCTCCCATGAGCTCAAAATACCGGAAGTGGTGGTCAATCGTTTACACTTTCCATGGGATAAAAGAACGTGTCTCTACTCGAGTCGGACTTGTCACGATGGAGAAGCTGCAATATTCAATGGATGAGATCGGTCACTGCTTTGGCTGTTGTGTGGTGAGTGCATTTAAAATACATATATATATTTTACAGTGATTATGAATTCATTGGCCCGCTGTGGCCTTGCGTGTGTAATACACCAACACGGTTCCCGCGGGCACCAGTTAGCCCCCAAGGACCACATGAGTCACCGCGGCAAGCCTTGCGTT
This sequence comes from Notolepis coatsorum, assembly GCF_963971535.1. NCBI lineage: Eukaryota > Metazoa > Chordata > Actinopteri > Aulopiformes > Paralepididae > Notolepis > Notolepis coatsorum. The sequence continues at coordinate 112,596,177 of NC_140175.1, forward strand.
TCTAATCAAATATTAATATCGGCGCGGGGAGGGGGGGCATAATCCCACGGGACAATGGGATTGACCGATATGTTTACCAATATTCCAATATGACACAACACCTTGCGGTCCACACCCACACATCCCTGCTAACCCACCGAAAGGCGGGAAGCAGGGGAGGTTCCAGACCTCAGAACCGCCTGGGAGACAGAATCCCCAGTCATGTCCATGAGGTAAAACCTTACGAAGGGACCCGGGGAGGACCATGAGGCCGCAGCACAGATGTCCTCCACCGAGGCCCCTCCTGACAGGGCGGCAGAGGCCGCCACCCCATGAGTGGAGTGCGCCCTGACACCCCCAGGGGGGGCCAGCCCAGCCAACATGTAGCAAGGGCAATGCCCTCGCACAACCAATGAGACAGGCGCTGTTTCGACAGTGCCCTACCAGTGCGAGAGCCACCATAACAGACAAAAAGCTGATCGGTAGCCCAGAGGTCCTGAGTCCGGCTGAGGTAAAACTCCAAAGCCCGGACCGGACATGACAGGTGAAGGCTCGCCTCTAACTCACTAGCGTGAGGAGGCGGATGAAACGCCTGAACCACAATATCCCTGGAGCGAAATGAGCTCCGGATATTTTCTGGCACGAAGACTGGATTAGGCCGCAGAGTGGCACCGCTATCGACACGAATAGACAGGCACTCAGGCCGCACCGAGAGAGCACAGAGCTCACCCACACGCTTAGCGGAGGTGATGGCGAGCAGGAACGCAGTCTTGAACGACAGCTGTTCCATAGGCGCTTGCTCAAGAGGCTCAAACGGGGCCTTGGACAACCGACGAGGACCAAATTGAAGATCCCAACTCGGAGACAGAGAACGTTTCACCGGCTTAAGGCGCAGAGCGCCAAGCAGGAAACGCTTCACAAGAGGGTGGCTGAACAACGTACGCCCTCAAACCCCTCATGAAGAGGATATAGCCGCAGCATATACCCTCACCGTCGAAGCCGACAGTCTATCAAGGATACACTGAAGGAAGGTAAGGACAGCGTCCAGGGGGCCGGACACCGGGTCCCGGCCCCCCACCTTACACCACTCTTGGAAAAATACGCCACCTACCCGCGTAAACCGCGATAGTGGAGGGAGCATGCGCGTTCCGGATGGTATCAACCACAGAAGGATCCATCCTCTCCAGCCTCTCACCAGCCAAACCATCAGCGGCTGGCCCAGCACAGGGAACTGGCACAGAGACCCGTGCGCTTGAGAGAAAGCCTGCAATGTCCAAGGAACAGGCCACGACGGGGCTACCGAGAGCTGGAACAGGACCGGGAACCACACAGCTGCGCCCCGGTCCACGTTCATTACACCCTTTGGCCGATTCCACTTTAACCGTCTTCCGCTTGGAATCGCCTCAGCACCCGAACACTTCCAGTGCATGATGGCGGAGGTCATAGAGGGGCTAGAAGGGGTGGTCTGCCACATTGATGATCTATTAGTGTGGGGGCGGGACCAGGAAGAGCACGATGCTCGACTCCATGCTGTGCTACAAATAGTGGAAAAAGCTGGCCTCACCCTGAATGTGGACAAATGTGAGTTCTCCAAGAGTGAAATGCTTTTCCTGGGTCACATCATCACATCGGAGGGCATCCGCGCTGACCCGAGGAAGACAGAGGCCATCACAGAGTTGGCGGAGCCAAGTAAGCACACCCCCCTTTGCTAGAGTGTGTGTGTGTGTGCGCGCGTGTGCGTGTGTATGTGTGTGCTGTGTGTGTGTGTGTGTGTCTGCGTGTGTATGTGTGTGCGTGTGTGCGTGTGTGTGTGTGTGCGTGTGCTGTGTGTGTGTGTGTGTGCTCAGGAAACCGTTCACGGTTTACGCAGCCTATTGTGTTGGAACATAGGCGCTTGTGGTTTGCAGTTTACCGTGTGGGTAGCAGGACAGGATGTTCCTATGTGTGAAAGGTGTTATGTCAAGCAGTTTCGGATAAGAGGTGTCAGACGTGTCAAAGGTTGAACAATGTGTGCTGGGTTACATGGAATTTGTGCAGAGTTGTCAAGAGCGTTGTGGTTTATTGTGGGCCTCAAACGGGCAGTTTCGTGTGTGCAGGTGTTTGAGAAACATGCAGACAGAAGTGCATATTAATTCCATTACAATTCACGCATGTCTGCAGGAGATAAAGAGCTGATAGAGAGCACCAACATATACGTGGACTTTGTTATAGAGAGTCTACCTGTCAGTGCCTCATACATGGAAAACCTGAAAGAACAGCTGAAAGCTGACAGTGTTTGCTCACGTATTATAACACTGTGCACAGAAGGATGGCCAGCGCATGTAAATGAAGAACCGCTGTTGAAAAACTACTGGCCAGAGTGAAATACACTCACAGTGGCAAATGGATTACTGTTGAAAGGAGCACGGCTTGTAATACCAGCAACAATGCGAAATGACGTGCTGGCCAAAATTCATGAGGGACACCAAGGCGTGGTGAAATGTAAAGCGCGCTCTCATCAGTCCGTGTGGTGGTCGGGACTCGGGCAGCAGATAAATAACATGGTACTCAACTGCAGGACATGCATACAAGAGCGCCATAACCACAAAGAGCCACTCATGGTGTCTGAACACCCTGAAAGACCATGGCAGAAGTTGGGGGCAGATCTGTTAGTCTTGGGAAGCAAGACATACCTGCTCGTTGTCGACTACTTCTCCAGGTATGTTGAGATTGCACTATTATCTCACACCAGGTCCACCGATGTCATCGTTCACCTCAGCTCAATCTTCGCCCGCCATGGCATCCCAGAGGTCCTGATGTCAGATAACGGGCCACAGTTTTCTGGACAGGCCTTCACGTCCTTTGCAGCTACATATGGATTCAGGCATGTCACCAGCAGCCCGAGGTTTCCTCAAAGTAATGGCGAAGCGGAACGCGCAGTCCAGACAGTGAAAAATCTGCTGAAAAAGGCTGGAGATCCTTATCTGGCTCTACTCGCTTACAGAGCCACACCTCTCCAGAGTGGTTACAGCCCGGCTCAACTTCTCATGGGCCGACGTCTCCGCACCACAGTGCCGACCATTCCCTCCCAGCTGGTTCCTGCGCTGCCGGACTGCAGTGCGTTCGCTCGGAAGGAGGAGAAGAGAGGCGTGGCGGACGCTGAAAATTACAACAGACGTCACTGTGTCAAGTATGAGTCACTGACGCTGAAGAGTCTGGGACAGTGCTCCAGAAGCACTCCACTCCAAGATCATACTTGGTGGATCTACCTCAGGGGGTGGTGAGATGTAACCGCCTGCACCCGATACCTCTTCAAACATCTGAACAGGACAGAGGTTCCCCACTACAGCACCAAACGCCAGAGCCAACTCCTGAGCAGGCTGAGCCAACTCCTGAGCAGGCTCCCATGTCACCGGGTGTGGTACCCCAAGCCGCACCTAAAGGGACTCTCTCTCTCAAACCCCAGTCTGGGAGAACTGTAGTGAAACCTAATAGGCTTGACCTGTGAACTGGGGGAAAAGGGGATCTGACATTGTAAAAAAAAAAAAAAATCATGTGTATAAGAAAAATTTAATGTTATGTAAATATGGTATGTAAAATGTAAATGCTATGGGTCTAGTATAAGCCAAGGCACTATAAATAATACTGTTTGTGTTACAGGGTTAAACAGGGACAGACCTTTCTACACAAGAGGCAGAATAATCCTCTAAGGTTTGATGAGACAAAGGCAGTCTACCCTTTGTTCTCGAGAAAGGGGAGATGTGGTGTTATCCTAGTTTAGACCATCTATGTGGGCCGGGTCTATTGTTATGACGAACAGGAAGTAAGGTTAGAGCCGGCCAATAGTGTAGGGGGGAGTTCAAGGTAACAGGAAGTTAACGTACGTTATGGCTATGCTAAATAAATGACCAGATCAGTTCACAGTTGTAGTCTCATGTTCTTTCAAGAATACTCGACACCTATGATATAGATTTGATTTGAGAATAATAGCGGGTCAAGGCAAGAAACGGCAACGGTTATAGTATATTATACAACGGCATGCAAATTTCTCGATTCTGATTGGCTGAAACAGTCCATTTACACGTATGTATAGGGCTCAATCCACGCTCCTGGTCCCAGGACCCGCCCACAACCGAATCACATCACTCCGCCGGATCACTCCGTCGGGAAAAACAAGATGGCGGACAATAATCTTTAACAAATGGATATGTTGATAGCGTCATAACGACTAAATATAAAGCGATTCTGTCACGGCGAATGTCTTAGTCCTTTAAACAATGTTGGATGATGTAATTGATGAGTCATTGTAGAACAAAAGAAAAATCGCGGATTGATTGATTGATTATTTGCAATTTTATTTTAAATTTCTTCTTCCTTCCCCCTGACTGCAGCGCTCACTCTCACACTGTCCGACGCTGGCAACACACACACACACACACACACACACACACACACACCTGCAACGGCGGGGGAGAGTCAGACTGGGAGAGAAGCAACTGAGTGCTGCGCTGTTTTAAGTGAGCATGGTCTATTGAATTGATTGATTGGTTGATTGCTAATTGTATTACTGTACGCCTGGTTTCCAACTGGTTAAGTTTAGGCCCTCTAAAGTAGGTTTAAAAAAATAAATAAAAAAATAGGGCGAAGAAAACTTTTTTTCCCTATAGGGCAAAGAAAACGTTTTAATTTGTTTTACCTACTTTCTATAGAAGCATCTAAGAATGAAGTTCTATAGAAAGTAGGTCTGCATACCCTTAACAATTGTGTGTATTGAGCCGTACTGTATTGTACCCATTCTGCATCTGGTAATAAAATGTTCAATCAATCATTCCAATAACACACAGTTGGATGTGTTAGTTTGTTGGATCCGTTGGATGCACTTCCGAGCTGCTTCCACATGAGGCAACTTCTCTCAATCATTCCAATAACACACAGTTGGATGTGTTAGTTGGTTGGATGCACTTCCGAGCTGCTTCCACATGAGGCAACTTCTCTCAATCATTCCAATAACACACAGTTGGATGTGTTAGTTGGTTGGATGCACTTCCGAGCTGCTTCCACATGAGGCAACTTCTCTCAATCATTCCAATAACACACAGTTGGATGTGTTAGTTGGTTGGATGCACTTCCGAGCTGCTTCCACATGGAGGCAAATTGTCTTTTTTGTTGTTGTGGGAACAACTTTTTCTGGCGGATGGTTTTTTCAATAAATCTTCGATTAATGTGTTTATTGTATAGCAATAAGGTTGGATGAATGTGGCAGTTGTATAAAAGCATTACACCACTTGCAGTCGTGATTTGTGAACAATAAATCATGCCTAGGGGGGTCTAACGACCACCCCTAGGCATGGTTTATTGTTCACAAACCACTCCTGCGTGTGATGTAATGCTTAAATACACACATAAGGCTATTCCTCAGCATTTCGGGAATAACCCCAGACCGATCTAAAAACATACTTATATTCACCACGGTATAACACGCGTATGCATGGAAAGATTATCTCTTTTTTGTAGGGGTGCACCGATATATCGGTCGGGTATCGGTATCGGCCGATAAGTGCCTTGTTGACTGCCATCGGCCTATAAGCTCAAATTTGCCCATGGCAGTGGCCGATAAATATCCGTCAATTTGTGTCGCGTCAATCTGGTCCACACGTTCAAACTTTGAAAAAAGTTTCAGTCAAGCGACCTGCACAAACCCGCCCCCACACACACGCTACTGCATCAAAGTTACTTATGATTAACAAAGGCATTCGTTTTGTGGCATTAATTAACGTTACATATAGTTACACGTTCAATAACAGCATATTTACCCGACCATATAGCATTGTTGGTCATTCATATTTCAGTTCCTTCCTTTGCTCAGAGAGCCCGTACTGAATTGTACCCATTCTGCAATCTGTTAATAACGTTTTCAATCAGACAAATGTATAGAAAAGCTTTTATTATAACATTCGTTGCAGTAAAATCATTATGCCTCGTTTGGTCATCCTGCATCCTGCATCCTGGTAGTCTACTCGTGGCCGGCGGCGAGCTAACATTATTAGCTACGGTAGGTTTGTTGTTGATCTTGTGTAAATCAATGGCGGACTTCCCGGAAGTAAAAAACAAATAAGCGCTTGCCGATTGGTGGTAAGAACAGCAGAGGCGGGTGCAAGCGGTGTGACGTAATTGGCAGAATCGACTGTCAATCAAAATTGTTCTGTTGCCATCTACCTGCATTGCTTTGGTTGAGAGAGATAGTGCTCTTATTAAAACTGATAAACAAGTCTTGAGCAAGACAAGTTAGTCTGTTAGGTTATGAAAGCCAGTGAGTATTGTATGACTCAGACTTCAGCAATAATCATGACTCATGAGCATTATAAAATAAAAACACACATGGCATGGTGGAATTAATACCATAAACATATTTCTTGATGTTTCCTTTTTTTAAGTAAGTAAAGAGGCCTATGTATCGGTGAGCACAATTTGTAACACAAAGAGAGACGTGTAGCCTATTTATTTATTTAATATTTTATTTATTCATTTTATTATTATTATTTTATTTGTTGCCATGCCTAAAATAATAGTCAGGCATAGGGCTAAAACATTTTCATAAACAATAATATCCATTTTTGTTATATGGTTATAATAAAAGCTTTTCTATACATTTGTCTGATTGATTGATTGAAAACTTTATTAACAGATTGCAGAATGGATACAATACAGTACAGCTCAGTGGACTGGAGGATGAAGACCAGAAAAAGACTTTCGGCTTTTTTACATAAGGGTCCTCTATTTTCAATTCATCAAAACATTTAGAGACATACAAATATACAGTAGTTTCATAAAAATATATATATATTATATATAAAAAAAAATTATAATTATATTTGTTTTTGCCACAAATATCGGTATCAGTATCGGCCGATTGTGTTAGTATCGGTATCGGTGGCAAATTTTCATATCGGTGCATCCCTACTTTTTTGCATCTTGACCGGAAGAAAGTCACTGTCAAATGACCATAGTATTGTATCCATAGCTATAATATAGAATATAGTTATAGCTCTACAAACAAGGTGACGGACTCCTATCTTTTAAAGTGTGGCAGTGTATAGATGGGGCCCAAAAACAGCATGGCACCCGATTTTTAATACAGTATATCTATATTTTTATCATGTAAAAGTTTATATATAAAATCTGCAAATGGATTGTGCAAAACCGCTCCCAATGTAATATTTTCTTCCCCATCTTACCACTGAGAATCTCTTGAGCGGGATTTCCAAGAGTCTTGTCTGTAGTTTAGCTCCACTCTTCTCTCCAAGCTCCTCATAACCTTGGATTACAAACCAGTCTGTGTCCTTTTCTGAAACTGAGAGAACCATCATATTTTATTTGTTTATTAAAAAAGATCGCCATTAGCTGATGCCAATGGCACCAGCTAGTCTTCCTGGGGTCCAAAGTCCCACATATCAATATATACTAGGGCTGCAACGATTAGTCGACATAATCGACGACGTCGATTATAAAAAATCGTCGACGAGAAATTGTTGCGTCGATTAGTCATTAAAAAAATAAAAATAAAAATAAAAATAAAAAGAAATTATTTAATTTTTTTTTTTTTTTTTTTTTTGTGCACTACCTATCTTTGTGAGAGTGGCTTCTCAGGGTTCCAGACAACATCATAACATGATGATCCCATAGCAAATTTTGGACATTGAAAACATTGTTCCCCTGCAGGACATGATGATCAGACTAGACACACAATACATTACACACACACTCCTCTCACTCACACACAGCGATCAGAGTAAGACACACACATACACACTCCTCTCACTCACACACAGCGATCAGAGTAAGACACACACACATACACACTCCTCTCACTCACACACAGCGATCAGAGTAAGACACACACACATTCACACTCCTCTCTCTCACACACAGCGATCAGAGTAAGACACACACATTCACACTCCTCTCACTCACACACAGCGATCAGAGTAAGACACACACATACACAAATTACACAGTACACACCTCTCACTCACACAGCGATCAGAGTAAGACACACACAAATTACACAGTACACACACTCCTCTCACTCACACAGCGATCAGAGTAAGACACACACACATACACACACACACGGACTCCTCTCACACACAGCAAAGTTATTTAAAGTACACTTCCACTTTAATTTGTATTATTTAATTTATTTATCTTGTTATGAGTGATTGCTGTATTGTTCTTCAAATACATTTTCATTTAAAGTGGCTTAAAGATCCAAATTCAAATGTTTCATGAGTCATTATTTTAATTTGCTATGGGATCATCATGTTATGATGTTGTTGTTTGGTCCTGACAAGAGTCTCAAAGTCTGGGGTGATGGTAGACAAGCAACTCTGAGGTCATGCTCAATGTTCAATCTGTTCCTCTGCTCTGTCTTCAGCTGGACCAGAGCTGAGAAGCCACTTTCACAAAGATAGGTAATTAATTTTTTTTTTTTTTTTTTTTTTTTTGTTTACATTGGTTTTCGATTAGTCGACTAATCGAAAAAATAATCGGCAGATTAGTCCACTACCAAATTAGTCATTAGTTGCAGCCCTAATATATACACATACAAATATACATACACATGGGATACATGTATACGCTACATGTATACACATACACATCAGTGTTTCCCTTTATGCATTCAGCTGCTTATATGCCGCCGCTGCTGAATTAGGACCGCCGCTGCTATGAACTAGACTACCCCCCGGGAAAAGAGATTATTCTTTAAATTTTTTTTTTTATCATTCCATTTGGGCTGTGGGGGGTGCTTAATGTCTGAAGGAGTCGACTGAAGGCTTCTTGTCCTCTGCGAAAGCATGTAATTGGTCCACCAAATGGATACATCTTGATATTTGTCTACTCTAGTGTGTTCATTAGACAGGTGAAATCCTCTTTCAGTGCCTCTGTGCCCGTTTTCTTAGGCAGTTAGCCTCGCTGGTATGCATGCCATTAGCGTTAGCCACGCTTATAGGCCTCTTTGCTTTTGGAAAGAGTGACAAAAATATATATATATATATTGTGCATTTGACTAAGAGGTTGGCAGTTGACTACGGCTCCTTTCGATTGATTAGTCGACTATTCGACTAGTCGTGATCAGCCCTAGTAATTTGTAATCAGATTTGTTATTTGACTTTCCACAAATCTCACCCCACTTATTGTCTAGTGAATAATTCCATATTTACAGGTGAAAACTGACGGAGGAACAGGCTGCAGGGAGACCATCTGGCCGCTTGTATGCGTCTCAGCATCAATGGGCCCCTACCAGTGAAGTCTCCTACCAAAGAGCCCTGGAGCTTTTCTTTCAAAAGCCCAGGAAAATGAAATGCTCTAAGGCAGAATGTAGCCTATGCCACTGAGGCTTCTTAGGTGTAACGTGCTGTTGTAGTGTTATGATTTGTGTATGTTAGACAGTTAGTATGTTCTATGTATCTATGTCTATGTTTTCTATTTCTATTATCTATTAAATCATCTATATCTATGTTCAATACAAATAGCGTACTTTTTCTTACGTGTGAGGCATGTCATTAATCTTGACATTTACCCTGATTACAACTACACTGCAAAAAATGTAATCTTATCAATTGAAAATATCTTGTATTTGGTACAATGAGGCCCCGTTTAGACGGAAACGCTAGCAGGTGAATCCGCAAAAATATTTTTTCGGATGTGCCTTTCGTTTATACGGAAACGGCGTTTTTACGGGGTGAAACCGCAAAAAAGTGAGACTACCTTCCAGGGTGGAATTCCTAGAAACGCAAAAGCTTTGCGCTCTCGTCTAAACTGTCAAACCGTATAAATCTGTTAAAACGATGACGAAAGGGTTGTCACGGCTCTGGTCGCGCATACTGCTTACGTCACAGGTAGCAGGTATGCGCCAGTAGCCGAGACGTAAACAAAGCAAGTATGTCTGACTATATCAACGGAGATCACCTGAAGGCTACATTGGCAGTACTTTTAACCCTTTCACTGCCACACGACAGAAGGTTAACCCTTTACTATCACACAACCGGCTGTCGTGTGGCAGTGAAAGGGTTAAATACACAAGAATCTGTCCCGCGGCGTGAGTGAGAGAGAGAGAGAGAGTGGACCCACTGTCTGTGAGTGACTCTGCTTTGGTCCAATCACATTCCCCATCCACAGTCTGCGAATCAGAGGCAGAGTAGGGCGGGTCTTCACAGCACGTCATGTGACATATGCGCCAATCGTGTGACAGCGGGCTCCGTCGTTACAGCGTCGTCTGCACGGAGAATTCCACCCCAAAACGCTCGTCTAAACGTAAAATTAAAAGTGAAACCGCAAGACTACTTTTGCAGTTTCTGTTCACAAAACGCTCGTCTAAACGTAGCCTAAGTCCAATATTGAGTAGAATTATCTTGAATTATCTTATCCCACTGGCAGATAATTTAGGTTTTTTTTCTGAATTTGGTCAATGTAACAAGATTAAAATGTTCTTAAAACAAGATTAAATTGACCAAAATCTAAAAAGAAAAAAATAAGCAAAATGCTCTGCCAGTGGAATAAGATAATTCTACTCAATATTGGACTTATTGTACCAAATACAAGATCTTTTCACTTGATACAATTTCATTTTTTGCAGTGTACAAATATGCAGCTACCTGGGCCTCCAGAGCACTTCTAATGTCAGCGGACACACCAAAAACATCCTAGCAAATTCACACGCACATGACTCCATGAACATGAATAACAATTCTAAGATAGTTTTAAGTTATTTCTCTGGCAGCGTGCGATAATATGGATTCTGGTAGCACGTGCGCACGCACAAATTTGGATTCCGGCAGCGTTCGCGCAGCACAGCACCGCTGTTGAATTTCTTTTCAGGGGAAACACTGAATCCACAACTTCCACAAGGGTAAATTCATAACCTCACACATCTAGAAACCTAAGAATATTGTATCTATGTTGCAGAGTCTTCAATCTCTGGACCAAAAGATTTCCCTATGGATTTATTCCCAACTTTGACCAGGGACCAGCCATATTCAGGAGGGTCTACCGGCTAGTGCAAGACAGTCAAAGCTATTCCCTTTATAAAGAGTAATGAAACATTTATTATTTTATTTTCCATCTATCAGACTCTTCAAGAATGTATGTTAAAATACCTCACTTTATTATGGTAAAGGAAAATCACAGATTGGGGCTTAATGGAAAGAATGAGAGGAGGGAAAGCTATGGACACAGACATAGACAGACAACTGTGCTGCAACAGAGGAAAGACAACAAGAGAAAATAAAGACAATAAAAAGAAAAGTAACATACTGGTCTCCTGAGGGTCTGTGGGCTCCTCCTTCAGCCCAGTGGACATATCCATGGTTGAGTCTAGTGTGTCCTGAGCCTCTTCTCTCTTAATCATCAGTAGGTCGCTGGGTGGATCTGGAGCAGAGGGAGACAGCAACTAAGTACTTACAGTAGCATGGAAAAGTATTTGGCCACTTTCTGATGTCCTCTGTAATTACATCCTCCTTCCTATTGACCCAAGATGGCGGCGCATGCACAACGCGAAGGGAAACAGCAAGCGCTCAGGGGCTAGGGAGGCAGAACGGTCGTCTGGTAATCAGAATGTTCCTGGTTCGATTCTATTGCTGTCTCCACAGTATAGACGGGGACCATCACTTTGGAGTCATTAGACAAAAAGATAAGCAATATAATACATTTTAACGTGCGAGAAAAGCAGCAAATCAAGTCACTTTGCTTTGATTTCTGGCACGTTAGACATGTTTCTTGGTAGCAGATAGGAATTTAAGAGGGTAGATCTGGGGCAGAGGGAGACAGCAAAATAAAGTGCACCAAATAGTTAGGCTACATGTCAACAGAGTTTGATGAAATTAAAGAATGAGAGACAAAGCTATATGGAGACAAAGACATACAAATATGATAGAGCAGAGGAAGGAGAAGACAGAATCAAGATAAGAGAAAGAAAGGTAACATACTGATATCCTGGTGGTCTGTGGGCTCCTCCTTCATCTCAAAGGAAGTATCCTTGGGTGGGTCTAGCGTGTCCTGAGCCTCTTCTTTCTTAATCATCAGTTGGAGCAGGGTGTCTACAGGTATTAGTCAATTCAGATTAAGACCTTTTAATGCCACGGTTTAATTACATTTACGTTTTTTATAAAGAAAATAAAGCAGTAGCCTATCGGTTAAATTTTTAAAGCTGATAATTTGTTACATCCCTACAGTATATATATATACAGTATATTGAGTATATAGTATCATTCTTTTTTCTTGCATATAGGTGCCTTCACTCAACGCGCAAGAGTGCTTGGCTACCTACCAAGAGAGACTGGTCATTTTAATAATAAATTTTTTTTATATATAAAACATTTCAGTTTAGGGGGCCCCCTGGTGGCTTCGGGGGCCCTATGCAACCGCATAGTCCGCGTATGGCAAGAAACGGCCCTGTGACTTAATACATTTGTTTGTTAAATTGTTAATTGTAGCTCAGCAAATGGCCTACTTGTTTGCGTGATCTGGCTGGATTATCAAAACTTTGAAACCCAAGAAATATGGGCTGGTTACTGGTTAGTTTATGTTAAGAATGTTAAACTCTAATATGAATGCAATGTTGTCAGTGCTTTTTGCTGTGGCACAAACAACATTATGCCAATTACATTGGTTGTTTATGTTTATAAATTATGTTTATAAGATTGTTTCATAATAATTTACAGACATTTTATTATTTTATTCATGTTTATACATGAAACATTTAAGTTATTTATTCATGACCCCCAGGGGTGCGTTGCTCATGGGACGGGGTTACCGGCTCTGTGAGCAGAAGCACGCGCACATGCTTTTTTTTTGGCAATCGAAGCTTCGGGGCCGAGCTTCGATTTTAATTCGAAGCTTCGAGTTTTAAAAAAATTTATTAATTTTTTTTTATATATAATTTTTTTTATCTTATGTTGTGGGACTTGTACAGCACTTTGGTAAACTTAGTTGTTTTTAAATGTGCTCTATAAATAAAGTGGATTGGATTAATGAATTAAGTAGCCCATTTCGTGACTGTGACGCAGCCAACACGGCTGTGTGATTTAATTCAAGGTGGATCGCTGTTGTCGTTTGAACAACTTCAGATTTCATGGGAACTACCAATCCCCCAAATCAAGAATGTTTAAGATGAATGAAGTAAGATTTTGATTATTTGAAATATGGCCTGTGTAGACTAAACTATGCACAGAATTATGTCAGTCTACAAGGTCCGGATTCTACATGGTCCGGCAATGTAGACCTTGTAGACTCCACTACAGACCAATTATCAGTGAATGTTCATGCATTTTTAAGAAGGGCTACTTCCACAAAAAAACAAGAACTCACCAAAACATCTCAGTAGCACCTTATCTAAATGTTCTATTTCATATATGGAGATTCATATTTATTTATGTATTGCATGCATTTCTACATTTTATTTCCTATTTTGTTTATTCATCCCAGTATCTTTATTTTTTTAATTTTTTTTTAAACTTCGATTTTTTTTTAATGTTCGAAGCTTGTGCCATCGAACGAAGCTTCGAAGCTTCGAAGTATTTAAGACAGCCCTAAAATAAACCAATTAAAATCATTTCAGACAACATTATTTAAGCCAACTGGCCTATCGCTGTAAGTGAACGTTTACACGTTAAAAACTAACGGGGCTCTACGCCAACCTTTTACCCAAGGAGCACACAAAGATATTTAGGAGCACACAAAGAAATTTAGGAGCACACAAATACATTTAGGAGCGCAGTGAAAGAATCTCAAGTAACAGTTTATTAACAAACTATTGATTACATGCATATTATACTGTGCGTGTGTGTGCATGGGTGTGCATACTAAGGGACAGACATCTGTGCAATAGCACCACCAAAATCACACATTGGTCCATGCCTATACTAGACAAAGTGATGAACTGCACTACTTGTGGTTGTTTGTTTTGAGAGATTTTAGATACGTTTTATACTCGTGCTACAAGATTTTGGCCTGTGCTACAAAACTATCAACCTCTGTAGCACCAGTGCTATGTGGAAAAAAAAGTTATCGTACAGCCCTGGACCCAGCAATTAATTTTTGTACACTGTAGTGCACATTTAGCTTGATTCCTCTAATACTATACATGTCACTCTATTGAGACCCGACGTTCCTTACAGAGGACAACCATAGCTTTCCAATGATATATCATGTGTTGGGTTGTGAGTGACCATGCAAACTTGCCTTTTTTGTTTTTTCAAAATGGCTGTCAACCCAAAAGGCACATTGCACGGATAAAATAGAGATAAGCATGATATTCATATTTAAAATGTTTTTGAATTTTATATTATGATTGTTTTTAGTAAGTAAAAATCTAAGGAGCATTTTGAGAGTTGTCAGAGTTAAACATTTATTTTCAGAGGAAAAACATGAATTGATTAATGTACACGGTAGTGCACATCAGGACTTAGTGTATGTTTGTTTCATATTTATTTAGTAGACAGCTCTATGTCAGAGTGTGAGAGATGAAACATGAAGAGCCAGATGAAGTTGATAAAGACCATCAGTCTTCTGGATGCTCTTCAGAAAAGGGGCCTGCCTGCTACTTTGACGTTCTCTTGTCTTCTTCGTCACACACCCTTCTGGCCGCCAGTGGAAACACTGTGAATGTGGATAACATTTTCATAATTCCTATGTAAGATTCTTATTGTTTTACGATCAATGAAGTCCGGTTGTGCACTACAGTGCACATTTAGTAAAATATGAATAGAGTAAAGTAAAATATATATATATTGTGTTCTGTGTTCTTTAGCACCCAAACACTTAAATTATCCCCCAAAAATACAAGTGATTTAGACTTAATAATGTTTTCCCGTCCCACGTCATTCTCACCTTCCTCTTTTTCACTTTCTGCCTCATCTTCCTCTTCTTCATCCCTTTCATCTTCTGAGTTTTCACCCCCGCCCTCCCTTCTCTTCCTCTGCTGCAAGTCCACTATGTGAGCTCCAGTCTTCATCGCTCTCATCGTCTGCTTCCTCATCCTCCTCCAACGACTCTGAACAGTAAAAAGATATACAACCAATGTATCAAGGAAGAACACTGCAACAAGCCAGCAAAATACTATATCTGTGTTGGGGGAAATAATATATCTATGTTGGGGAAAATACTATATCTATGTTGGGGAAAATACTATATCTATGTTGGAGAAAATACTATATCTATGTTGAGGTAAATAATATATCTATGTTGGGGAAAATACTATATCTATGTTGGGGAAAATACTATATCTATGTTGGGGAAAATACTATATCTATGTTGGAGAAAATACTATATCTATGTTGAGGTAAATACTATATCTATGTTGAGGTAAATACTATATCTGTGTTGGGGAAAATACTATATCTATGTTGGGGAAAATACTATATCTATGTTGGGGAAAATACTATATCTATTAGGGCTGGGCGATATGGCCTAAATATGATATCACGATATTTTCTGACCTTTCGGCGATACACGATACACATCACAATGTTTTTCTTTTTTTCCCCAAACAATTCATTATGAGGCTTACCAAGACAGTATTTGAGTTTGCAAGCTAACATTAAAGACTAAATAAAATACCCATGCATTTAGCATTTTTATATTATATATTAGATTTAGATTATTGGATTATTAGATTATATATTGCATATATTTAGCAATGAGATATTATATGATTTAGATATGAAATATGATTAATTGAAAATGGGGGACCCTGATGTAAACAAGACGAAAGACTTTCTCTGGTCTGCATCCCCTTAACAATTGTATGTATTGAGCTGTACTGTACCCATTCTGCAATATGTTAATAAAGTTTTAAATCAATCAATCAATCAATCAATAAATAGCATTTTAGCATTTTTATGAAACTACTGTATATTTGTATGTATGTCTCTAAATGTTTTGATGAATTGAAAATGGAGGACCCTTATGTAAAAAAGCCGAAAGTCTTTTTCTGGTCTTCATCCCCCAGTCCACTGTTGTTGTATTGAGCTGTACTGTATTGTACCCATTCTGCAATCGTTAATAACGTTTTCATTCATTCGATCATTCAGCCGGCAACATAATAATTTTGATTGACAGTCGAGTCTGCCAATTACGTCACACCGATTGAACCCGCCCTGCTGTTCTTAGCACCAATCGGCAAGCTCTATGCGTTTTTTACTTCCGCAATTGATTTTGACGAGAGCTGAGCTCAGCTCAACGACAACAACAGCTCCCAATCCCCGAGTGATTACCAGCGCACCGCAGCATGACTAAACAAGCCATAATGATTTTATTGCAACGAATGTTATAATAAAAGCCTTTCCATACATCTGTCTGATTGAAAACTTTATTAACAGACCGCAGAATGGGCATGCACAACTCCGCACGGGCTGAGATATGAACAGTAACGCTTGCTATCTGTCGTCATCGGACGTTGCTATGTTTGGGTAAATACGCTAATGTTATTGAACGTGTAACTATATAACGTTAATGCCACAAAACGAATGCCTTTGTTAATAATAATTAGTAACTTTGATGCAGTAGTGTGTGTGGGGGCGGCGTTGTTCAAAAGTTTGAACGGGTGTGGACCAGATTGACGCGACACAATCCTCTTGGGCAAAACATCACGATATCCACAATACGTTAAAAAAGTGTATCGTTAATGAACTGTACCCGATATTTATATAATATCGTCATATCGCCCAGCCCTAATATCTATGTTTGAGAAAATACTATATCTATGTTGAGGTAAATACTATATCTATGTTGAGGTAAATACTATATCTGTGTTGGGGAAAATACTATTATCTATGTTGGGGAAAATACTATATCTATGTTGGGGAAAATACTATATCTATGTTGGAGAAAATAGTGGGGAAAATACTATATCTATGTTGAGGAAAATACTATATCTATGTTGGGGAAAATACTATATCTATGTTGGAGAAAATAGTGGGGAAAATACTATATCTATGTTGAGGAAAATACTATATCTATGTTGGAGAAAATAGTGGGGAAAATACTATATCTATGTTGAGGAAAATACTATATCTATGTTGGGGAAAATACTATATCTATGTTAAGGAAACTACTATATCATCTATGTTGGGGAAAATAGTGGGGAAAATACTATATCTGTGTTGCGGAAAATACTATATCTATGTTGGGGAAAATAGTGGGGAAAATACTATATCTGTGTTGCGGAAAATACTATATCTATGTTGAGGAAAATACTATATCTATGTTGGGGAAAATAGTGGGGGAAATAATATATCTATGTTGGGGAAAATACTATATCTATGTTGGGGAAAATACTATATCTATGTTGGAGAAAATACTATATCTATGTTGAGGAAAATACTATATATATTTAGGAGAAAATACTATATCTATGTTGAGGAAAATACTATATCTATGTTGGGGAAAATATGATATCTATGTTGAGGAAAATACTATATCTATGTTGGGGAAAATACTATATCTATGTTGGAGAAAATACTATATCTATGTGAGGAAAATACTATATCTATGTTGGGGAAAATACTATGTTGGAGAAAATACTATATCTATGTTGAGGAAAATAGTACTATATCTATGTTGAGGAAAATACTATATCTATGTTGGAGAAAATACTATATCTATGTTGAGGAATATACTATATCTATGTTGGAGAAATTATTATATCTATGTTGGAGAAAATACTAGGGCTGACCTTCGAAGCTTTTTTTGGCTGTCGAAGCTTCGGGCCGAGATTTGATTTTAATTCGAAGCTTCGAGATAAAAAATAAAAAAAGATTTGATCTTATGTTGTGGGACTTGTACAGCACTTTGGTCAACGTTGTTGTTTTTAAATGTGCTCTAAATAAAGTGGATTGGATTAGATTAATTAATTAAATTAATAATGAGTTTTTATAATAATTGTATGTTTTTACATGGGTCGGGACACTATAAAAAATACTATAGAGAATTGTCAGTGCTGTAAAGTTTAAACCTTTTTAAATCTTAGACAAACTAAACCCTTTGCTTTTATGAAATATTGTAAGCAGTCATTTGAGGCTTTATAAAAGCAGCACAATGAACACAAATCTGTCAGTGCCGAGTCCGACCTCATCTTAAATAACAAACGGCATTGCTTGTTGTAGTTAACAAAGAGAGGCAGAGTTAATGAGGCGTATGACGTTTGTTGCATTGGAGGCGCAAGATTTTGCAGGTGGGAGGGGGGATAAAAAAAAATGTAATACAATAAAATGTAAGGCGGCTAAGTGGCGCAGTGGGCAAGGCGCTCGCCACTAACGCAGGAGATGCTGGGTTCGAGCCCAGCTCTCTGCGTTGCTTCCGGCTTGGCTGGTCGTTCATACTAATACAATTGGCAGTATTAGGGGGTGGGAAAGCCGGTGGGTGGGGATCGAACGTTGTGGACAGCGACTCCTACAAGTATAAAACGTGTTATATTTGTCACAAATGTGCCTATTGTATTTGTGTTATTTAGTTGCAGTGCCATGTTTGGCTGTCATTTTCATGCTGACAAGTTGACGTCACACAGCCAGACACGTTAGGTGTAAGGAATTATGGGATTTGGTGTTGGGTGTATGGACTCTACTAGGGGTGGGAATCACCAGTTTCATCACGATACGATACAGATTCTTTGGACAACGATACAATATTTGCTGATATCTGCCACGATACGATACAATGCAGTCCCCACTCTGCTGTTCTCTATCGCTCTGAACAGGGTTTTAGCTTGTTGTTAGCTTATGCTAACGTAATGTTAATTCCGGTCTTAAACATGACGTGGTCATAAAGGAATGGCGAGGATTGCAAAGCATGTTATATGCATTTGACCCGTTACGGAATAAAACAGCAGGGATTTGTTTTGGGTCGCGAATTAGGCACACTAGCCTTGCTATGTTGCAATGTGCGTGTTCCAGACGCTACTGCTGCTACTGAGACGAGTACCGTTGTGTGCTGTGGAGCGGATATGAGTCACGACACCACGGATTTTCAAAATAAGAGTATCGATATGAACTGAGCGTTGCTAGCTGCCGGAGCCATAGTTATTATAGCTGGAGCTGCGCGTGGGCGGAAATGAGACCCGCCAAAGGATTTTTCAAAATAAGAGTATCGATATGAACCGAATGCCTATCGCACCAGTGCTACTGAAGCGATCGCCCCCCCCCCCCCCCCCCCCCTGAGTCCGCCAGTGATCCCACTACACACTGCTACACATGCAGAGCCCTAACCTACTGCAGTACACACTATCCCACTACACACTGCTACACATGCAGAGAGCCCTAACCTACTGCAGTACACACTGACTACACACTGCTACACACTATCCCACTACACACTGCTACACATGCAGAGAGCCCTAACCTAGTGCAGTACACACTATCACACTACTACACACTATCCCACTTCTACACATGCAGAGAGCCCTAACCTACTGCAGTACACACTATCACACTTACTACACACTATCCCAGTACACACTGCTACACATGCAGAGAGCCCTAACCTACTGCAGTACACACTATCCCACTAGATTCATTCTGAAATACACCAGAGGTTCACTGTGAAATACACCAGAGATTCACTGTGAAATACTCTGAAAGAATTACTTACTTGGGACCAAGTAAGGTTGTCGATATTCCAATGTACAGTTTCGCTTGTACAGTTGTACAGTTTCCCCCACCCCACGTCCCCCGCCCCACCTCCTCCAATGTACAGTTTCTACATCAAATGCATATACTCTCTTTTTTAGACTCTTTTTGTATCACAAACACTACTGTATTTGTAAATCTGGTATGTCATAAATGTATAGATGTAGCAGTACTGTCTATCTGTATGTCATGTATGTCATATATGTTATGATTAATTGAAAATGGGGGACCCTGATGTAAACAAGACGAAAGTATTTCTCTGGTCTGCATCCCCTTAACAATTGTGTGTATTGAACTGTACTGTACCCATTCTGCAATCTGTTAATAAAGTTTTCAATCAATCAAACCATAGAGTTTCACTTTGAAATACACCAGAGATTCACTTTGAAATACACCAGAGATTCACTGTGAAATACACCAGAGATTCACTGTGATCACTTTAGAATAGCGTGAACACTGAGTGATACAGTGGATGCTTCACACTCTTTGTACCTCTGGTCCACCAACACTTAGGCTGCGGTTACACACAGGGCTATTTTCGTTTAGTTTTCAGGGTCAGTTTAGCTTTCCAGAACGCAACGTAATGGCAGTGTGGGATATTTGTGGATATCCTGATGAAGAATGTTCTCAGTCAACCGAGGTTTGGATAATAACAAGGTTTATTAACCAAACAGATAGAATACATAGAGAGAATGGCTGAGGGCTTCCCCCAGGTGATCAGCTGAAATGACCCAGGTAAGAAGACCCGGGTTGGTCTCGGGAGGAGACCTATATAGTTTGCAAGGGGGGGGATGTGGTCCCATTTGATAGGTCAAATGGGGGGGGGGGGATACAGGTTTGGGGAGAAAAGGGGGGGGGGGGTGCACAGGATTGGGGAGAAAGGGGAGGGGAATGTATTCCACAGAGAGGGGGGGGGGGGCACAGGTAAGGGGGACACAGGGGAGGGGAATATATTTACATGAGAACATTATATTATACCACAGCAGGCAAGTTAGACATTGGTTTTGCCTCCTGAGCACAGTGATGTAGTACAATGCCAAAGCAGTAGGTGGCAGTAGGTGGCGAACATGAAGGCAATTTTCAACCAATCAGAAGTTGAATGTGCCAATACACTTCCTGCAAAAAAAAAAAAAAAAAACACCATCTTTAAATGCCTTGCGTGAGCCATTTAGCCAATGTAGCATTTATTTTTCAGCAAAGAAAGTGCAATAAAAGTGCAATAAACAAAACGGATACATTCACTGTGTGTTCTGCCTCATTTGTTGATGAAACAAAACTAACATCAACACAATTGACCACCAAGAGCGGATAGTTTAGTCTCACAAAAAGATCTCCGATGTTGTTAGCTACATGCTAACGTGAATGGAATATGCCAGTAAAACAGTATAGCATTGTGGCTAGCAGCTTGGTAACGTTAATGCTAGCAGAATGAATGGATGTAAACTTTATTTAACAGATTGCAGAATGGGTCCAATACAATACGGCTCAATACAAACAATTGTTAAGGGAATGCAGACTGTTGTAGCTTGGACTGGGCTCCTTATAACAATAACTTGACAACACATGGTAGCTGCAGCTCTGCTGTAAACACTGGAAATAACCGCCCGTGCGGGTATCTACTGCGCATGGGCGTTGAGCAACAACGGCTCCGTATCCGGCTCGCGCAGATTACATGATACACGTTGTCGGCGAGTTTTGGCAAGTATCCAAAACGGAAACACAATTTCATATCCTGCCAAAACTGCGTTTCTTTTTAACTAGGACAGCAAACGTAATCATTCAGCAACAAAAATGTTGCTGTATTCAATGGTGTAACTAGGGCCTTAGTGAACCAGGGAGGGGAAAACGTCAGTAAGCCTGAACGAATCGGTTAGATACATGAAGAATGTGGTCCCCCGCCAACTTATTCCGGTCTAGACCTAAAAAAAATAATGGGTTGTTTCTAGGGCTGTCTTAAATACTTCGAAGCTTCGTTCGATGGCACAAGCTTCGAACATTTAAAAAAAAATCGAAGTTTAAAAAAAATAAAAAATAAATAATTTTTTTTTTTTAACTTCAATTTATTTTTTCTGTTCGAAGCTTGTGCCATCGAAATAACGTGTATCCATTCAACTAGCTGCTGTACTGCTATGGTAGCTAGCCTAGCCGCAATGCTATGGTCAATCCCATTCAAGAGCTTTACTGTAGGTTTAGTCTCTCGCTTTTTGAGAGACATAAACTCTCTGCTCTTGGTGGTATATTGTGTTGATGACTCTGCACCCCCCCCTTAACAACTGTTTGTATTGAGCCGTATTGTATTGTACCCATTCTGCAATGTTAAATAACGTTTATCCATTCAACTAGAGCTATACTGCTATGGTAGCTAACCTAGCCGCAATGCTATGGTCGATCCCATTCACGTTAGCATGTAAGCTAACAACAACAGGTTTAGTCTCTCGCTTTTCGATTTTCATTTTTTATTTGTATTTTTTACTTCGATTTGTGTGTGTGTGTGAACAATCCACTTTATTTATAGAGCACATTTAAAAACAACAAAGTTTACCAAAGTGCTGTACAAGTCCCACAACATAAGATAAAAAAATAAATAAACAAAATAAAAAGTTTTTTTTTTTTTTTTTATCGAAGCTTCGAATTAAAATCGAAGCACGGCCCCGAAGCTTCGATTGCCAAAAAAAGCTTCGAAGGTCAGCCCTAGTTGTTTCTGGTTGCAGACCGACCCTGCCGATTTAGGTGCGACCCAATATATTTTATGAGTTAAAAAAAAGTAAAAAGTAAAAATAAAAATTCCTTATGGATATTAAACATGCTGGCAGAGTACATGCATCCATATTGTTGTGAACATTTTAATTAAATAAAGAAATTCCCTATCCATAGTGGCCGTGGGAAAGAATAAAATAAAAAATTAAATCAAATAAATTCCCTACCTACCCATGGCCTTAACTGACAACCAACAGGAAACAAACAATATTTTTTGTTATGCCCTATTGACATGGCTGAGAAAGGAACAGAATTAGAGGAAGGAGAGGACAGGAGATCTGGGAAGTACTTTGAACTGGTCTAACGTAACAATGTTACATCTTTTCACTGTACACACAAGACTGGGGTCACAATAAATAACATAGTCTCTCTGCATTATGGGGAGGCGTATTTCATTTAACCTTCAAATACTGTAAACTGGATTGTATACTGAAGATATGACACAATGGGGTCACGGCTTGGCTCAGAGATAATCATTTAAGGCTTAGCCTTGATTGATTGAAAATAGGGCTGGGCGATATGACGATATTATATAAATATCGGGTACAGTTCATTAACGATACACTTTTTTAACGTATCGTGGATATCGTGATGTTTTGCCCAAGAGGATTGTGTCGCGTCAATCTGGTCCACCCCGTTCAAACTTTTGAACAACGCCGCTCCCACACACACACTACTGCATGAAAGTTAGTACTTATGATTAACAAAGGCATTCGTTTTGTGGCATCAACATTATATAGTTACACGTTATATAGTTACACATCAGCGTATTTACCCAAACATAGCAATGTCCGATGACATAGATAGCAAGCGTTACTGTTCATATCTCAGTCCGTGCCGAGTTGTGCGTGCCCATTCTGCGGTCTGTTAATAAAGTTTTCAATCAGACAGATGTATGGAAAGGCTTTTATTATAACATTTGTTGCAGTAAAATCATTATGCCTCGTTGTCATGCTGCGGTGCGCTAGTAATCACTCGTCGGCTGCGGTGAGCTGTTGTTGTTGTTGTTGAGCTGAGCTCTCGTTAAAATCAAGGAGGGCATTCAGGAAGTAAAAAAAGAATAGCGCTGCTTGCCGATTGGTGCTAAGAACAGCAGGGCGGGTACAAGCGGTGTGACGTAATTGGCAGACTCGACTGTCAATCAAAATGATTCTGTTGCCGGCTGAATGATTGAATGAATGAACATTATTAACGATTGCAGAATGGGTACAATACAGTACAGCCAGGGGCGTATTTGGCACGGGGGACTTTGGAATGGGTCCCCCCCATTTTTTCAGAATGCAGTTAATGTCCCACCCCCGTCTGACTACCTGTATGCAAAGAGTAGTAGATGGGGGTCGCATTTGCACGGGCCAAGTACCCACTCGCTAAAGTACTCGTCTTTGCATAATAATAGCTTGGGTCGTCCCCTCAGCCGAGGTGTGTGTTAAAATACGTCATCACATACGGTATAAAGAGAGATAAGATAAGACATTCAGTGCTATGTCCAACTCCTACCTGCGTGCATGCAACAACGAGATGGCACCGTCGCCCAAGAGGAGAAAGCTACTTCTTCAAAGCAAACTAAGTTTTGCTACGCTGTCGCCCGGAGCTAAACCAGCAGCAGTGACGACACCACCACGAAACAGGAAGGCAAGTAACAGCATTTTAGCAGATTTTCTTTTTTTAATATAGGCCTAATGTATTTGTCCAGATTGACTATATAGCTATAGCTATTTGCCTGTTTGTTTCTCTTGAAAATAATCGTGGTTCATAAGTCCATGATTGATTGATTGATTGAAAAGTTTATTAACAGATTGCAGAATGGGTACAGTACAGTACAGCTCAATACATAAATTGTTAAGAGGATGCAGACCTGAGAAAGACTTTCGTCTTGTTTCCATCAGGGTCCCCCATTTTCAATTCATCATATGACACACACGACATACAGATAGACAGTACTGCTACATCTATACATTTATGACATACCAGATTTTCAAATACAGTACTGTTTGTGATACTAAAAAAATCCAGAAAAAGAGTATACATTTGACATAGAAACTGTGCATTGGAGGAGGTTGGGTAGGTGGGGTGGGGCTGTACATTGGAGGTAGGGATGTCCCGATCACCTTTTTTTGCTCCCGATCCGATCCCGATCATGTGATTTTGAGTATCTACCGATCCCGATCATTCCCGATCCGATCAATAAAAAATAAAAAAAAAATAAAAAAAAAATAATTTTTTTTTTTTTTTTTTTTATCTTAATTTCTCACATTACATTCACCCTGAATGTTGACGTTATCCAGGTGAAAAGTTAACTTCATTCAAGCGAGGCATTTGCATTTGCAATCCTTGACATAAATCATTTGATGTATAATTAAATCAAAGGAAATGCGTTTGGGTCTGAGTGTGGCTGGTCTGCCGTTCTACAGCTGGATACTATTAGTTTGTTTTGGCAAAATTCTTCTGCTCTGTGACTGTGAGTCTGTGACAATAAATAAATGAATGGTGATATGCAATTTAAAACCAAAACTAAGGCCTCAGTATGAGTTTACCTACCTCCCAGCACAATGTGCTCCAGCCTGTTGCTTCATGAGATGGCAATAACATACATAGAGCAATGGCGCCATCGTCTGTAAAAACCAGGTGACTGCACGTCAGCTAAAGAAAAGGCAATCAATGTTTTTGTTATTTTTTTATTTAACAGTATCCAACAGGATTCACTTATTGCAGCACAAACAAAATAAATATAAAGCGTATAGTTATATATCAGTGGTGCACCACAAAATAAAATAACCATGTAAAACAAATAGTGCAGAATTAAGAATAGTGCAGCAATAACAAATGTACTGGTCTGGTAGTGCAAGTAACAGAGGTAGCTTGACTTTACATTCAGTCATACTCAATGACTCATAAATAATAAAATAAAATATAAAAATTGTCTTAGTGCAGAATAATTCTAGTCTAGACTATGAACTAGTCTAGTTTTAAAATTAAATTAACAGCAGCAGCTCAATGAAACGTGACAAACAACATGTATATATTCAAATATAAATTGTAAACAATGGGATATAAAATTGCAACACACTTTTAAATTAACCCTTGAAATTTGAATGTACTCTAGACTATGACCTAGTCTAGTTTAAGCAGCAGCTCAATGCAATGTGAAAAACAACGTATTTCACAATTCAAATATAAAATGTAAACATGAGATTTTTTTTAAGGGAAGCCTAACCCCTTGAAATTTGAATGTACTCTAGACTATGACCTAGTCTAGTTTAAGCAGCAGCTCAATGCAATGTGAAAAACAACATGTATATATTCAAATATAAATTGTAAACAATGGGATATAAAATTGCAACACACTTTTAAATTTTTTTAAGGGAAGCCTAACCCCTTGAAATGTGAATGTACTCTAGACTATGACCTAGTCTAGTTTAAGCAGCAGCTCAATGCAATGTGAAAAACAACGTATTTCACAATTCAAATATAAAATGTAAACATGAGATTTTTTTTAAGGGAAGCCTAACCCCTTGAAATTTGAATGTACTCTAGACTATGACCTAGTCTAGTTTAAGCAGCAGCTCAATGCAATGTGAAAAACAACATGTATATATTCAAATATAAATTGTAAACAATGGGATATAAAATTGCAACACACTTTTAAATTTTTTTAAGGGAAGCCTAACCCCTTGAAATGTGAATGTACTCTAGACTATGACCTAGTCTAGTTTAAGCAGCAGCTCAATGCAATGTGAAAAACTACGTATTTCACAATTCAAATATAAAATGTAAACATGGGATATAAAATATTAATTTAAACATGGGATATAAAATTGCAACCAACACGCTTTTTTTTTCTTTTTTTCTGCACTCTATTCTTACTCACTGTCTGGCATCACAATTAAGTGGAGATTTTTTTTTAAGAAAACCAGCATCTCTACCCTCTCAGCTGAGAGCCGATTCCTTTTCTCATCCAGGACGTTGGACACTGCACTAAAGAGTCTCTCACTGTCCACAGAGGTGCAGGGGGCACCGAGAAACTTGGTTGCAACAGCAGCCAGTGAGGGGAAACGTGAGACATTAAGTTTCCAGTAGTGCAGAGGATTGCTTTTCCTAGAGTGGGTTTGCTCTGAGAGATAGGTCTGTACCTGGACTTCAGCTGATGTACTGCTCACAGACCGGGCCTCGAGCGGATTCTCTCCCAAAATCTCATCCATGACTCTGCCCAGGCAGCTGCTTGTGCTTGCTTCTTCTTCTAGACGTGGTGTCTTGCTTCTAGGCTCTGCGCTGGCGTCTGCGGCCTCTGGCTCTCTGGCAGCCCTCTCGTCCTCCATCTTCACCACCTCCTGGATGAGCTTCTCCTTGGCAAGCCTCAGGTTGTCTGACTTTGTGAAGAATCTGAAAGTAGATAAATGTATCAATTACCCACAAGTTCACAACTAAGTCAGTCAAACATATGGCAAGACAACACACAGCATTTTATTTAGATAAGATTATTTAGCATTAATTTTTTTTTTAGATTATTCTTGCCTGTCTTTGTATCTTGGATCCAATATAGTGGCGATGGTGTATAGTGGCTCCACCTCTATCTCAGCAAAGCGGGTCTCCACTGCAGCTAGGAGCGTGCTCTTCATGGTTTTGACCCCCTGGTCAGTGGTCATCTCTCGAGAGAGTACACGTCTGAGGGCTGTTTGGATGAATGAAATGGATGAATGGTTTATTATTTAGAATATAAAATACATTTATTTTATAGTAAAATTAAATTATTAAAATATAGCAAATTATTAATTAATTTAATTATATAATAATAACCTGCTATTGCAGGGATTACATCAGCTGCAGATGCAGTGGGGTTGCTCACATCCCTTGTGAGTTCCTCAAATGGAACCAACACCTCAGCTGTCTTCTCCATCAGGGTCCACTGGCTGGCTGTCAGGGTGGTTGGGAGGGTGTAGTCGGCTGCATACACACAGAGAGCCCGCTTCTGCTCCAAGATGCTCTGCAACATGTAGAGGCTGCTGTTCCACCTCACAGCAACGTCCTGCTGTAGACGCTTGATGTCCATCTTCAGGTCGTTCTGGATATCTTCCAGACGCGAATAGGCCAACGGCGAATGTTTGAAATGGCCAATGATTTTCCTTGCGGTGGCCAGTGTGTCTGTGACGCTGCGCTGAGACAGTAGACCCTCATGCACGGCAAGTTGGAGCGTGTGCGCGAGACAGCCCACACTTGTTACTTCCATGTCATCCATGGCCTTCTTCATGTTTCGCGCGTTGTCCCGCAAAATAACATGGACCCGTGACTTCTCAATTCCCCAACTGTTAAGCATGCCCAGGAGCGCCTCTCTAACACGATCTGCCGTGTGAGATCCTCGGAAGTTCTGCGTATGCAATGTAGCATGATGCAACTCAAACTCGGAGTCAATCCACTGAACGGTGAAACTAATGAGTGACATTGGACTCACTGAAGAACTCCATATGTCTGTGGTAAATGATAAAGCAGGCACACCTCTTAACATGGCTTGCAGGTGGTCACGGAGCTTGGTGTGAAGCGCAGGCAGAGCTTTGTCTGTGAAGTAGTGCCGAGAAGGCAGCTGATAACGTGGCTCCAAGTGCTCTATGAGACGGCGAAACCCCACGTTCTCCATCACAGATAACGGCTGGTCATCCAACGCGATGAATTCAGCTATCTTGGCTGTTATTTTCTTCGCCCTGTCACCCTGCTCTGGCAGTTTATCTTTCCGTTTAAAAGTCTCTGAAAGTGTCGGTTGTACAACGTGTCGGAGTGTAGTTGCAGCGATGTACTCGCCATGTTGTTGTTTGTGGCTTTTTTTCAGGTGACGAATTAGATTCGTGGTGTTGAACGCGGCTCTGTTTTTTCCTCCACGCGGAATCTCCTCCTTGCAAACATTGCAAGTTGCAAATGGATTGGCTTGACTTTGTACTTTAAAGTGCTTCCAAACCTCTGACATTTTTCTACTCCGTGGATAACGTGTTTCGGGAGCGACGTGTTGTTGTTGTGAGCGTGTAGGTATCTTGAGGGATTCGGCATACGTCACTCTTGCAACGGTGTAAATTAAAGGGAAGGTGTTTGTGGACATTTCTTCTGCTGTGTGTGACAATAAATAAATGAATGATGATATATTATGTAATTTAAAACCTAAACTAAGGCCTCAGTATGAGTTTAAGACGTGAACATGGTCATGTTTGTTGAATAATAATAATAAAAAAAAAAAAAAATTATAATACCCCCTTTTTTTTTTGACGGCCGATTTTTTTTATTTTTCCCCTCCGATCCCCGATCCTCTGAAAAGCACGTGATCGGCGCCGATCCCGATCACGTGATCGGATCGGGACATCCCTAATTGGAGGTGGGGGGGGGGGGTTGGGTAGGATACAACCCCATTGTAATCATCCTGACTAATAATGATGAATTGAAAATGGGGGACCCTGATGTAAACAAGACTAAATTCTTTCTCTGGTCTGCATCCCCTTAACAATTGTGTGTATTGAGCCGTACTGTATTGTACCCATTCTGCAATCTGTTAATACAATTTCCAATCAATCAATCAATAATGGGAATGGAACACTGGTGCATTAATGTTTTATTAATGTACGCTGTCCCCATGGTTCAAATAAATAAAGTTAGTAAACCTATACCCGTGTTCTAATGGTTTCTCTCTTTTTGGGTTTGTTTATTCTGCAGGAGGATGCAAATACGGCTTCTGAAAGCACACAGACAGTGCCTGTAAACGTAGATGCACAGCTGCAGCGTGCACTATCCCCACCACTGAATGACAGAAATTATGTAAGTAACAATAATGTCTTAACAAAATACATATTTGACTGTGTAGTGGATGGTTGGATAGATGGAAGACACAGAGCTCCCTGCCCCCTCCCCTCAGGTTTGGTGTGTGAACGATGTCATGGTCTGATTACCGGTACTCAGGCCGAGCACTCACACCAAACCTGTGAATGTGATGGGTTGCATTCCATTCCCAATAGCCTGTTTACAGAGTCCATCAGCAAGACAGTCATTTGCAAACAAGATACAAACTCATTGCAATCATCCTGACAAAATAATGATGAATTGAAAATGGGGGACCCTGATGTAAACAAGACTAAATTCTTTCTCTGGTCTGCATCCCCTTAACAATTGTGTGTATTGAGCCGTACTGTATTGTACCCATTCTGCAATCTGTTAATACAATTTCCAATCAATCAATCAATAATGGGAATGGAACACTGGTGCATTAATGTTTTATTAATGTACGCTGTCCCCATGGTTCAAATAAATAAAGTTAGTAAACCTATACCCGTGTTTAGGGCTGGGCGATATGGCCTAAATATGATATCACGATATTTTCTGACCTTTCGGCGATACACGATACGCATCACGATGTTTTTCTTTTTTTCCCCCAAACAATTCATTATGAGGCTTACCAAGACAGTATTTGAGTTTGCAAGCTAACATTAAAGACAAAATAAAATACCCATGCATTTAGCATTTTTATATTATATATTAGATTTAGATTATTGGATTATTAGATTATATATTGCATATATTTAGCAATGAGATATTATATGATTTAGATACGAAATATGATGAATTGAAAATGGGGGACCCTCATGTAAACAAGACGAAAGTCTTTCTCTGGTCTGCATCCTCCAGTCCACTGTTGACTGTTGTTGTATTGAGCTGTACTGTATTGTACCTATGCTGCAATCTGTTAATAACGTTTATATTCATTCAGTCGGCAAACAGAATCATTTTGATTGACAGTCGCGTCTGCCAATTACGTCACATCGCTTGCACCCGCCCTGCTGTTCTTAGCACCAATCGGCAAGCGCGTATTAATTTTTTACTTCCGCTATTGGAGAGCTCAATGAAAACAACAATGGCAGCGGTAGCTCGCCGCGGCCGACTTTTACCTTTTAGCTCTGCAGAATGACTAAACGACTGGAGGCATAATGATTTTACTGCAACGGATGTTATAATAAAAGCATTTCCATACATCTGTCTGATTGAAAACGTTATTAACAGACCGCAGAATGGGCACAACGGAGTCAGCACGGGCTGAGATATGAACGGCTAATGCTTGCTATATCTAGGTCGACCTCTGTCGTTGCTATGTAAATACGCTGATGTTATTGAAAGTGTAACTATATAACGTCAATGCCACAAAACGAATGCCTTTGTTATCATAAGTAGTAACTTTTGATGCAGTAGTGTGTGTGGGGGCGGCGCTGTTCAAAAGTGTCAACGTGTGGACCAGATTGACGCAACACAAGCCTCTTGGGCAAAACATCACGATATCCACGATACGTTTAAAAAGTGTATCGTTAATGAACTGTACCCGATATTTATATAATATCGTCATATCGCCCAGCCCTACCCGTGTTCTAATGGTTTCTCTCTTTTTGGGTTTGTTTATTCTGCAGGAGGATGCAAATACGGCTTCTGAAAGCACACAGACAGTGCCTGTAAACGTAGATGCACAGCTGCAGCGTGCACTATCCCCACCACTGAATGACAGAAATTATGTAAGTAACAATAATGTCTTAACAAAATACATATTTGACTGCGTAGTGGATGGTTGGATAGATGGAAGACACAGAGCTCCCTGCCCCCTCCCCTCAGGTTTGGTGTGTGAACGATGTCATGGTCTGATTACCGGTACTCAGGCCGAGCACTCACACCAAACCTGTGAATGTGATGGGTTGCATTCCATTCCCAATAGCCTGTTTACAGAGTCCATCAGCAAGACATAGTCATTTGCAAACAAGATACAAACTCATTGCAATCATCCTGACAAAATAATGATGAATTGAAAATGGGGGACCCTGATGTAAACAAGACTAAATTCTTTCTCTGGTCTGCATCCCCTTAACAATTGTGTGTATTGAGCTGTACTGTATTGTACCCATTCTGCAATCTGTTAAATAAAATGTTCATTCATTCACAGATATTTGACAACACCGCAAAGCTGGTCACCTCACTAAACATCGATCCGATGGAAATGCCTCGTATCCGCAACCCTCCAAAACGTCTAACTGGTGACGCTGCAGCACATGTCCCAGCAACTTCTGTGGACTTCTTCAGAGGGGAGTTCTTCAAAATACTGGACACAGCAGATCTGCAATTCCGAGAGCGGTTTAATCAAAGAAGCTTTGAAGTGCTTCAGAAGTTGGAGGGTGTGCTTATTAGGGGAGAAAGTGATGACATTGTGGACAAGTATCCAGAGATGAACAGGAGGATGCTGGATGTTCAGCTAGCCATGTTCAAAGCAACTAACACCTATGCATCAAGCACAGAAGCTGCAGACATCCTGAGAGGCATGTTGCCTGAAGTCAGAGGTCTTTTTGATCAGGTGGAGGTCCTTGTGAGGCTGTTGCTGGTTGTTCCCTCATCCTCTGCTGAAGCTGAGAGGAGTTTCAGCGGACTCCGGAGGTTGAAGACCTGGCTTCGCAACTCCATGAAGCAGAAAAGGTTGAACAGTGTGGCAGTTTGTCATATACATCAAGAAAGAGTTGATGCCTTTGACATTAGAGAACTCTGTGAGGAATTCATCTCTGCCCATGATCGGAGACAACATGTCTTTGGAAGCATTGGATGAGTTTAAATGTGAAAATGTCAATTTAAATAATGGAGAAGTCACTTTAAAGGAATGAGGTATATAAAGTCACTTTAAGGAAAGAACAGATGTGGCTCTTGTATAATATAGTTTAGATACATTAAGTATAATAATGACAAAGTTAAAATTGTATAGTAGTCTACATAGAAACAGGTTTGTTATATAACTTATGTACCAGTGCATAAGAGTGATTTATGTTAATGTTTTGTACCTGTAATTAAATTTGATTAAAAGTGATTGGTGATAGATAAAGATGATAGATACATTAAGAGCTAAAATTGTATATTGTATAGTAGTGTTTCTCAGGAACCTAGCATGTTTTTTTTTTTTATCATGCATATCTTGTATTACTGTGTTCATAATTGCTAATTGAAGCACCATATAATACATTTTCTTTCACCATAAACCTTTCAAATTTGTTTATTATTTGTCACAACAATACTTGTTTCTGTATGAGCTCAAAAAAAGTCAACCAACGAACTAGATTCTTGTACCGGATCTCCTCTCTGGTAAACAAGAATACCCTGAAGACTCTGGCAGGAGCACTCATTCAAGGGTACTATGACTATGCTTACCTCATGGTACCAAAGCACCTCAAAGGCGCTTAAAACGTTTATGTCACAAATGTAATGGTAAATGGCTGCTTTTTTATATAGCGCTTTTATCCAAAGCGCTTTACAATTTGTTACTCACATTTTTACCCATTCACTCACACATTCACACACCAACGGCGGAGGCAACCATGCAAGGTGCCAACCTGCTCATCGGGAGCAATTAGGGGTTAAGTGTCTTGCTCAAGGACACATCAACACGCTGCCCGGGAGGAGCGGGAATCGAACCGGGAACCTCCGGATTGCCAGACGAGTGCTCTACCTCCCGAGCCACTGTCGCCCCAGTGTATCAGTACTAAATACCTATATGTCCCTATGCCATAAATGTCATGTATGTTGTGTATTTCATAAATGTCTATATGAATTGAAAATGGGGGATCCTGATGGAAACAAGACAAACGTCTTTCTCAGGTCTGCATCCCCTTAACAATTGTATGTATTGAGCCGTACTGTATTGTACCCATTCTGCAATCTGTTAAATAAAGTTTTCATTCATTCATTCACTCAGTGTGTCGTTTACATGGAGAAATGGCGCCACCGCTTGGAAAAATGCGGTATTGCACCCCTGGTATTTAAAAGAAAAAAAAACTAGGTAGACGGCGCCCCCCCTAACCCCCCCCCCCCCCCATCGCCGTCACTCGCCACGCCCCCAAATCTGTCCCCCGCACACATCGAGAGAGAGTTACGCCAGTGAGTACAGCTCAATACAACAACAGTGGACTGACTGGAGGATGAAGACCAGAAAAAGACTTTCGGCTTTTTTACATAAGGGTCCTCCATTTTCAATTCATCAAAACATTTAGAGACATACAAATATACAGTAGTTTCATAAAAATGCTAAAATCCTATTGATTGATTGATTGATTGATTGATTTAAAACGTTATTAACATATTGCAGAATGGGTACAGTACAGCTCAATACATACAATTGTTAAGGGGATGCAGACCTGAGAAAGACTTTCGTCTTGTTTACATCAGGGTCCCCCATTTTCAATTCATCATATTTCATATCTAAATTATATAATATCTCATTGCTAAATATATGCAATATATAATCTAATAATCCAATAATCTAAATCTAATATATAATATAAAAATGCTAAATGCATGGGTATTTTATTTTGTCTTTAATGTTAGCTTGCAAACTCAAATACTGTCTTGGTAAGCCTCATAATGAATTGTTTGGGGAAAAAAAGAAAAACATCGTGATGCGTATCGTGTATCGCCGAAAGGTCAGAAAATATCGTGATATCATATTTAGGCCATATCGCCCAGCCCTAATTGAAAACTTTATTAACAGATTGCAGAATGGGTACCCTGGGGGACCCTGATGGAAACAAGACAAACGTCTTTCTCAGGTCTGCATCCCCTTAACAATTGTGTGTATTGAGCCGTACTGTACTGTATTGTTTGTACCCATTCTGCAATCTGTTAAATAAAGTTTTCATTCATTCATACAATACAGTACGGCTCAATACAAAGCAACTGCAGACCAGAAAAATCCTTTTGTCTTGTTTACATCGGGGTCCCCCATTTTCAATTAATCAGGACATTATGACATACAGATACAATGTAGTAGTACAATATAATACAGAACTGTGTAGTAAAAAGATCATTAAAAACATCCGAAGGGGAAGAAACTGTACATTGGTGGGGGGCCGGGGATTTGGCCATTTACAGGGGCCAGTTTCTAATTGCAGCCACCCGTAGGTGCTCTTTGAGAGCGGTTTTGAAGGAGGGAAGGGAGGGCGTTCCACATTATTGTACACAGGACACAGGTATCCTTCTGTTTGCTAGCTGACCAAAATGACAAGAAGGAACCGTCACACAATAAAGGTCAATGGAGAGCAATGGAATGTTTCCCCCTGAGTGGGCGGGACCTATTTGCGCTCAGTCTCTATGGCCTTTCAGCCCCATAACCAACCACCCCCCCGCCTCACCCCCTAGAGGTGCTGCTTGGCTTATCATTCTAAACACCTCCGTCACCATCAGACCATAAACCATCCCCCTCACCATCCTCTTACCAACCATCCCCCTCTTACCAACAATGACAACAAGATCTCCAATAAAGGGGTTATAGCATGCGGGTTAAGTGATCATTATATGATATTCTGTACCCGCAAAAAACTAAAACAAAAGGCTGGCTGCCACAAAACAGTCACATCTAGAGACCTCAAAACCTACTCTAGCGAGGCCTTCAACCTTGAACTGGAGAGTCTGGACTGGTCAGATGAACTCAATGGTACACTGGTTGAAGAAACATGGCTTGGTTTCAAAACCAAATTCTAAACAATACTAAACGACATGGCCCCCCTAAGAACCACCAGGGTAAAAAATCGCGCTGAGCCGTGGATGCACTCCGAAATACTGGCCGCTATGAAAACCAGAGACAAAAAATGCTCTGAGTTTCGTAAAAGTCAGTCAAAGCTTACTAAAAGCACGAGCAGTGAACTCCAAGCCCACGTGACTGAACTCAAACTAGAAAGAAACAGACTAAGAAACGACGTAAACTCCATGATCAAAACTGCAAAAAAGAATTTCATCAATGACAAAACTGAGGAAAACAAAAACAAACCACGTGAACTTTGGAAATTACTCAATAATCAACTAGGATGCAGTAAAAAACTTAAAACCAGATTCTCAAACATAAACATAAAAACGGACAACACGCTCATCACAGACAAGCTGGATGTAGCCAATTACTTAAACATTTTCTTCACAAACATAGCCACAACACTGGTAAACAAACTACCCTCCCACTCAGGGCTTTATGGGGTAGAACACATAGTAGCTTACTACAAAAACCTAGGGGTCCGCAAGGACGACTTCAAGCTGGAAATGGTAACAACAGATGAGGTACTCAATAAACTGAGCGCCCTCCAACCTAACAAGGCCACTGGCCATGACAACATCCCCTCCAAATTCCTCAGAGACTCAGCAGCCGCCATCACCCCAATCATCACACACATAATAAACCTCTCCATAAAACAGGGACACGTCCCCAAGGACTTGAAATTGCGAGGGTGACCCCTCTGCACAAAAAGGGCAGCAAATTAGACCCAGGCAACTACCGCCCTGTTTCTATTCTCACCTCCATCTCGAAAGTCATGGAAAAAATAGTCTACGAACAGGTCGAAAAGTACCTAGCGGAAAAAAATCTAATCTACGAATTCCAATCTGGCTTCAGAACATCCCACTCCACTGACACATGCCTTCTCTATTTGAATGACCACATCAAACAAGAGGTGGACGCAGGCAAATACTGCGGCATGGTCATGCTGGACCTACAAAAGGCCTTTGACACGGTCAATCACTCCATTCTGATTGACAAGCTAAAAGCAATTGGTTTTGATAGTCTATCAGTGAGCTGGATGCAATCCTACCTTGAGGGGAGGGAACAGATGGTGGAGGTAAACGGTACCCTATCCCCCCCCCTCACAGTGAGCTGTGGTGTTCCACAAGGAAGCATACTAGGACCGCTACTGTTCCTAATTTATGCAAATGACATGTCGTCAGCTTGTGACTGCAACTTGTTCCTGTTTGCGGACGACTCAGCCCTGCTGGTCTCTGACAAGAACAAGTTACAGGTTGAAAAAACCCTCAGCTCGGAACTAGGCAAAATCTGCATATGGCTCGCTGATAACAAACTATCATTACACATGGGCAAAACAGAGTCCATTCTCTTCGGTTCAAATAACAAACTTCGACGGCTTCTCAGTTACAGTGGGTGACAATATTGTCACAAGGAAAGATGAAATTACCTACCTGGGTTCCATCCTAGAGGCTAATCTCTCCTGTGACAAAATGGCATCCAATGTAATAAAAAAAGTCAACCAACGAACTCGATTCTTGTACCGGATCTCCTCTCTGGTAAACAAGAATACCCTGAAGACTCTGGCAGGAGCACTCATTCAGGGGTACTACGACTATGCTTGCACCTCATGGTACCAAAGCACCTCAAAGGCGCTAAAAACAAAATTACAAACATCTCAAAACAAACTGGTCAGACTACTGCTGGACCTTACTCCTAGAACCCACCTCACCCCTGCCCACTTTGACAACCTAGGATGGCTTAGAGTAGACGACAGAGTACAGCAACTTGCAATGGGCCTGGTCTACAAGATACACTACACGACCAAGGTACCCATGTACATGTCAAAATACTTCCCAAAGGTCAGTGAATACCACGATCACAACACCAGAGGGAGCTCCACAAATCATGTTAAACCCAGATTCGGCTCAAATAAGGGACTAAACACGTTTCGCAATTATGCCACATCAATGTGGAACGCCCTACCCAAAGCTGTAAAGGAATGTGGATCACTACCCACTTTCAAAACCTCTCTCAAGGGACACCTACGGGAGACTGCAATTCAACACTGGCCCCTGTAAATATCCTAACCCAACCCCCTCCAATGTACAGTCATTTACCTAGTATGGTTGTCAATAGTCCAATGTACAATTTTGTTTGTACAGTGTCTCCCCCCCCCCCCCTCAATGTACGGTTTTGCCAATGTACAGTCATTTACCTAGTATGGTTGTGTCAATAGTCCAATGTACAATTTTGTTTGTTTGTACAGTGTCTCCCCCCCCCCCAACCACCTCCAATGTAGATTACCCAATACAGGGCTGTACGCTGCGATGATATCGTCGCGAATTGCCCCTTTAATTGGCCGTTGCGATTGGTAAATATTATCTGGGGGCGGGCTTGCGAGTAGTGCTTTCAAGCCTTGGATTCGCATTTCACTCCTAAATTATCCAAGGCGTGTGATGACGCGATGACGTCACTCACGCGAGCTGAGCAGTGAGCACTCAGCAGGTATGATCAGCGGGAACAATCGACTGAGCACTCACTCTGATAGACTGGCTGACTGTCTGATTTAGCTATGAAGAAAAGTAAAGTTAGTATTGCTTCATATTTTCGACGCGTTGTTCGACCTCCTATAGTGAGCCGAACTGAACTGAACTCAGACACACGGAGAGAGATGTGGCATCTGCTTCTCCTCCAGCCCTCTCGCACCCGTGGCTGTTGTAAACACTGGGACCTCGGTGAGCCTGCCAGCCGGCTAGCTACTGATAGCTATCAACAAATGCTCCAGTAAGTCTAGTAGTGCATGATAGCTTGCGTTAGCTTACTGTTCAAAACGAAACGTCCCATTAACCTGTTCCACCCCACGGCCACGGTACCGACCCCTTTTTGACATTATTATCATATATTAGTATTTTTATGAGTGCTGCAATAATTTAACGTTTTTAAAATCAAACGTTTTCAAGTATTATTATCACTACTATGTCACAAATACATGTAGAATGTAAAACGTTAGGTTGGCAATAGTTTAGCAATAGGTTAAAAGTGAGTTTATATCATTTTAAGTTTTTATTTTTCACTCGCGTTTTTGACGCTGAAGCGTAAATGG
This sequence comes from Notolepis coatsorum, assembly GCF_963971535.1. Taxonomy (NCBI): domain Eukaryota; kingdom Metazoa; phylum Chordata; class Actinopteri; order Aulopiformes; family Paralepididae; genus Notolepis; species Notolepis coatsorum. The sequence goes on from NC_140175.1 coordinate 112,634,215, forward strand.
AAATGTTGAACCATGGGAATTGTAGTTTTTTTGCGGCCATTTTGAAGAGCGCATCGCCAGCTATCTGCCAGCGTCGGAATTTCTCAAAACTACACTTCCCATGGTCCGCTATGGTCGTTCAAAGTTAGGCATTCTGAATGAATCATATCAATAATTGTTATGATTCGCGATAATAAGCTACAAAAGGTAACGTTTTTGACAAATATTGAAACGCAGTCAGTTTCTCCACACTATTGTAATCATGTAGGAATAATTAGATCTGAAATTAGTTACAAAATGATTACACTGTGGGAGAAATAAAAAAGTACAGTCGATTACATTAAATATCTGTATATGTTATTATACATGCCTGGTGATACTATATCCAAATTGAACTCGGCCATTTGAAAGATACTATATGTATATATATATAAATGTGCGAATTGGCTATAATAAGGTAATGTATAAGCATATATTCTATATTCTATAATAATATTTCAAATTGCATTGGTCCGGATGGGAGAATTCAGTACTGTATATACAAAACCTTCAATTTTATCATCTTCCCTTTATTAATTTCCTTAGATCTTTTGTACACATGATCTCAAGAGGGTACTGAATTAGCTCAGTGGCAGTTTTTTAAGTTTGGTCATTATTATCATGGTTTTATTCACTGTCAAAGATGAAAAGAAAAATCATAATTCATATTTTCCTTTGTTTCATCAGAATTTAAGCAAGCCTAGTAATAGACACAATATTTCTGACACTGAGAATACATTCATTGAGGTCCATAGATGTTCCTAGATACCAAGAATATGCAAATAGCCCTTGTAGAAGTGGAGCAATATTCCATTTACCATAGGTATACATTTTATGCAGATTTCACCTGGGGTGGAACAGGTTTTAAACTAAATAGTTCAGATAGCTCCGTCCTGATATCAATGTCTTATAACACTGAGTCGATGCGTATTCGAGCTGAGGGCACGCTGAATATAGTCAATAGGGAGCAGCTGCAGCGCCGGAGAATCCTGGCCGTAGCTGGAGGCTACAGTATAGGGCCCAGCTGCAGCTCCGGAGAATCCTGGCCGTAGCTGGAGGCTACTCAGTACACACAGACAGTGGAGCTGGTTGCATATAGCGAGCATTTAGACTTGTTGCGTGTTGGCGATGTCTCGCAGATAATACAACTACAAGTATGATTATATAATATATATATTTTATTAAAAAAAAATTATATAAAAACAATCGATATAAATAATGGTAAAATTGTTATTTAAAAATTTGCCCCTAAAAAATATTTTTTGCCCCTAAATTTCTCATTTAGGGGCAAGTGTGCCCCTAGTGAAAAAGCTTAGCGTACAGCCCTGCAATACCCAGTATGGTTGTCAATATCCCAGTGTACCCAACCCCCCCCCACCCAACCTCCTCCAATGTACAAATGTATATACTCCCTTTTCCTGACTCCTTCTGTATCACAAACAGTACTGTATTTGCAAATCTGGTATGTCATAAATGTATAGATGTAGCAGTACTGACTATCTGTATGTCATGTATGTCATATATGTCCTGATGAATTGAAAATGGGGGACCCTGATGTAAACAAGACGAAAGTCTTTCTCTGGTCTGCATCCCCTTAACAATTGTGTGTATTGAGCTGTACTGTATTGTACCCATTCTGCAATCTGTTAATAAAGTTTTCATTCATTCATTAATTCAGCTGCACAAATTAATGGCTGCAGACAGAAGGAGCTGGCTGTGATTCAGGCTGGTCGGGATGCCTGTACGTTAATGCCAAGCAAGCAGTGCAAAAATGCTTCCGCATTCGTCACCGCACGCTAGTGCGGTAAAGCGCCCTTCTTTTCAGACAAATGCTACCGTGCGTGCACCGGCGGCGGCGTGCTCGCTCAGGTGCGTGCGTGCGCCGGCGTGCTCGCGCGAGGTGCCCGCACATGCGACACGAGCGGAGCTCAATATATATAAGTCACCGCCCCTTATTCAGTATCCGACAAATAGCTCAATTGGCTAGGACACATGGCTGTGGATCCTATGGCTTGTTTGCTGGCGAGTTCGAATCCCATCGAAAATATTTTTTAACGTGATTTTTTTTTAACGTGTATTCTTTCGCCGATTAAGGTTAGGCATTGTTTCGGAGTTGGTTAAGGTTAGAACGGTTAAGTTTAGGCGCTGTTAAGGAGCTGGTTAAGGTTAGAGTTTGTCAAAGAGAATGGCAATAGACAGCCTATTTCCGCGAAAATGAAAGGCGCATTACTGCATGCCACTACGGTAAATTTTTGCACTGCTTGCTTGGCATAAAGCTACACGCGGTCGGGATGAGATGAGCATTTCACCCATCATTGATTATTCAGCTGTTCAGGAGAAACGTTGTTCAATGATGCACCTCTATGGTTTTCATATCACATCATGAAGCGTTGGGTACAGAGGTCTAGTTCATACACTTGGCCAGGATCCTTAAGATATGAATGTTGTGTCTCAAAGAGGTGTAGCACTTTTATTTGTATACAACCAGTCAGCTTGTGACTATCTTACACATCTACTAGCTAGCTAACGTTGGTAACAATACTTCCAGTGAAACGTGAACATGTGATCACACTCTTCAATAACTAGCTGCTCCTCGTCTTTGTTCCAAACCTCAGAGACGGACAACACCTCAGGACAACAAGCTAGCAGCCGTTAGCCGCACAACGTTAGCTCGTTAGCTAAGAGAACGTTATCTAGAACCAATATGGCTACAGTCTCACCTTGAATTCCTTGGTTGAATCCGCAAACAACGTTTAATAATCCGCGCAGAAACGTCCAACAGAACACACTTGTTTAATTCTTGTATTTCGCAGCTCGTCTTCAACTGGACTGAGGTCACTGATCGAAGGGAAACTCTGGCGGACTGGCGGAGTGAGTGACGCTGCTTCCTGCTCGAGACATCCAGTCCATAGATATCTATAGAACACTAGATAGCTTGCCCGCGCTGCCGGCCAATGGAGAGCGACGTCACTGAACCGCCGCCATCTTGCCAGGGGCAGCCTTGAGTGAGAGTGAGTGAGCTGCACAGACAAAAATACTCATAACTCGCTGAAATATTGACGGATTTACAAACGGTTCGGTTTATTACAAGCATTATTAACGTGGCTATGATTCAAGCGGTTTGTAAAAAAAAAAAAAAAAACATCTTTAATTTTTTTTTTATAAGTATGCAGTATCAACTACATCTTTGATGTTTATAGCAAACCAACCCGTTTGTAAATCCGTCAATATTTCAGCGAGTTATGAGTATTTTTGTCTGTGCAGCTCACTCACTCTCACTCAAGGCTAACTGGAGCAAGATGGCGGCGGTTCAGTGACGCTGGTGACTCCGCCTTAAGCTATCTAGTGTTCTATAGATATCTATGGGCAGCGCGGGCAAGCTATCTAGTGTTCTATATATATCTATGATGTATAGGGTCCAGCTGCAGACTCGGAGAAGCTTAACTAACGTCACTGATGCGAAGGGGAAGCGTGACGTCTATACTGTCTGACTAGCTGGACACAAGCCTCCTGTACAACATTACGATCTGTACAGGTAGTTTACCATCAGGCTGTGAAAGTTCTGGACAGGAAAACAAACAGCCACCACCATTGTTATAGCATAGCAAACCAGAACCTACTGAGCTGGGACAATCTTGTCAAATTCAAAGATGCCTGCCTTACCTATAAAATCCTACATGGCTTGGCTCCTCCCCCCCTCTGTACTTTCATAAAACAGAAAGCATCTGCTGATAGATATACCAGGTCTGTAGTCAGAGGGGACTGTGTAGTCCCAAACAGGAGGTCTGCTTTTAGTCAGACAGCCTTTTCCGTGAGAGCAGCCCACACCTGGAACAGTCTGCCAACACGGCTCAGGGAGTATCAAAGTTACATCTAATTTAAAACTAACTTAAAATCATGGTTGAGAGATGGTCAAGTGTGCGACCATTTTAACTGAGGGGTTGTATTTTAATGTATGTATTTTAGTGTATTGTAACCTATACTGAGCCCCGGATCTTCTACAATCCTAAATCCGCCCCTGGTCACACGATTGGTGCACATGTCACATGACCAGAAACGTCAGTGGCCAATCAGATTCGCAAATCGCACAAATTTGTTGTGGAAAGTATAGAGGCGAAAGGGAACTCTTCTTCTTCTTCTTCTTCTTCTTCTTCTTCTTCTTCTTCTTCTTCTTCTTCTTCTTCTTCTTCTTCTTCTTCTTCTTCTTCTTCTTCTTCTTCTTCTTCTTCTTCTTCTTCTTCTTCTTCTTCTTCTTCTTCTTCTTCTTCTTCTTCTTCTTCTTCTTCTTCTTCTTCTTCTTCTTCTTCTTCTTCTTCTTCTTCTTCTATGGGGTTAATGGTAATGGCCGTTATTTTTATTTGTAGCCGCAGTTTGCGGAGACGCTCTCTGATTGGCCACTGACGTTTCTGGTCATGTGACATGTGCGCCCAATGAGCTGTGTCTTTGCCCATTTCCGCCTCGAACAGCATGCAAACTACCTAACGCCTAGTTTATCACTGGTTAAGCTTAGGCGACTCTTTCGAAGTTGGTTAAGGTTAGAGTTTGGAATCAGGGCTGGTGTTCTATCGCCCTGCTCTAAGACAAACTCTAAGCTTAAAGGAAAACGCCAACATTTTGGGAAATTAGCTTATTTGCCATCTTCCCTGGAGTTAGACAAGAAGATACATACCCTTTTCTTCTCTGTGCGTGCATTAGGCTTAGGGAACAGCCGCTCCGTTAGCGTAGCTTAGCTTCATCACTGGAAGTAGGTCAGACTTGTACCCTGACGTTCCCTACAGTGCCCTACAGTCACGAAATACACTCCAAATACAACTCCAAAACGTTCCTGTAAACATGTTGTGACCTGTGTATTTACCACTTGGAGAAATAAAAAATAATTGAATTCGACAATTACATTTTCTAAGCAAATATACTCTGAACAATCTTTTGCCAACCACTCCTCTCGGGGCGCAGTCAGTGATTTCACGCAACGCAGTGATACTTACTAACGTGATGCCGTGTTTGTTTACATTCTAATTTCATTCAAAGGATCCGAACCGATTGAAGTTTATGGATACCATGCCTTCAAATCCTCTTACCTTGACGATTAAAAGCCTCCCCAATTTAGAAAACAGTATTTCCGTTTATTTTGTACATAATCTAACGTTAACACGAACCTAAACTAACTTTAGGTTAGTTGTAACGTTAGTTTAGGTTCGTGTTAACGTTAGATAATGTACAAAATAAACGTATTTCCGCTGCTATAGACGTCGCTCTTTTATTTTGGAACCCCTCGACCGGAAGTTATTACTGTTCCCTAAGCCTAACGCACGCACAGAGACAACAAAGGTATGTATCTTCTTGTCTAACTCCAGGGAAGATGGCAAATAAGCTAATTTCCCAAAATGTTGGAGTTTTCCTTTAAAGTGAGCAACACGTTTCAAGTTCAAGTTTCTTTAATAGTTGTCATACAGAAGTACATAATACTTTTATACAAAATGCTTCTTACTGTTACGCTCCAGAGACTGTGCTAGACAAGATAAGTATGAAATAAAATAGTATAGCATGTAAAATAGAAGTAAAAATAGAAGTCACAGTGTTCAGTATAGACATATGTACAATGTTTGATGCAGAATAGAAGTAACTGAGTTACCATACAATATACAATATACTATGCAATGTACTAATATACAATACTATATAGTGCAAAGCAGAAATGGGATGAGGTACAATTTAGGTATAATTTACAGTAAGGTGTACAAGTTGTAGTGCAAATCCTTTACCAATAAATATAAAGTGTGTTTAGGTGTGGAGAGTGGGTGCTGTGTGCATTTGATGGTTGTTGCATAGTGTTTATTGTTCGTTGAGTAGCCTGATGGCCTGGGGATAGAAGCTTCTTCTGAGTCTTTCCGTACTCGCCATGAGACTCCGGTATCGCTTGCCTGACCGCAGCAGTTCAAAGAGGCAGTTGTTTGGGTGGCTGGAGTCCTTGATGATTCTCTTAGCCTTACCCCTGCACCGCTTGTTGTAAATGTTCTGGAGGGTGGAAAGCCCCCCTCCAATTGTGCGTTCGGCTGAACGTGTCACTCTCTGTAGTCTGCTTCGGTCTTGTGCAGTGCTATTCCCAAACCAGGAGGTGATGTTGCCAGTCAGGATGCTTTCTATTGTACATGAGTAGAAGTTCTTTAGGATCTTCTGACTGACTTGGAACTTCATTAGGCGCCTGAGGAAGTAGAGGCGTTGTTGTGCCTTCGTCACAACACTGTCAATGTGTGTGGTCCATGTCAAGTCCTCGGATATGTGGGCTCCGAGGTACTTAAAACTGTTCACTCTCTCAACCGGTGCCCCGTCGATGCTGAGGGGGCTGTATTCCCTGACCCCCGACCTCCTAAAGTCCACAATCATCTCCTTTGTTTTGCTGACGTTCAGGGAGAGGCTGTTCTCCTGGCACCATCCCGCCAGGACCTTGACCTCTTCCAGGTAGGCCCTCTCGTCATTTGCAGAGATCAGGCCCACCACTACTGTGTCATCAGCGAATTTGATGATTGTGTTGTTACTCCGCTGAGCCACACAGTCATGTGTGTACAGGGAGTAGAGGAGGGGACTCAGAACACAGCCCTGGGGGGCCCCTATGTTGAGGGTGATGGATGAGGAGGTACAGTTGCGAAACGTAGTTTCGATCGTATTCGTATTATAACATCTGATTACAATCAAGAATCAAGAGGTTTATTTGTCACATACTACATACCAGGGCATACAGTGAAATGCGGGTGGCCATGCCCGCATTGATTGTGCAAAATACAATAATAAAATAGGCATAAAAAAAAATACCATCCATGAAAAAAAACAAAAATTAAAAAGACATGCTAGGTTCCTGAGAAACTGGTTCCTATATACACTTCTATACAATTTACAATGTTAACTCTTAATGTATCTAAACTATACTACCTCCTTCTTTTAAAGTGACTTAACACTTAGTTAGTTAGTTGCTCAACTAACATTAACCTTTCAGATGAAGAACCATAAAAGTCTGAACAATTAATCTGTGATCATCCACATTTATGCTGCTGTTATGTTTATGTTTTTGTGGGGTCAGGTGCAGGGCTGCGCTCCATCAGCTCCTCCATTCTGAGACCAGGACAGGACTGGGAAATGTCTCCTTTGCATCCAGGAAGTCTGCCAAAAGGCTGGAGGAACTTGATGGCCTTTTGGTATTCCTCCATCTTGTGCCTACTCAGAGGGCCAGTGCCATTACTGGGTGGTGAGAGGACATGAGGTCAAACCAATGGTTCACATGCACAAGATTACAAGATTACAAACATCACAAAACAAACTGGTCAGACTACTACTTGACCTTACCCCTAGAACCCACCTCACCCCTGCCCACTTTGACAACCTAGGATGGCTTAGAGTAGATGACAGAGTACAGCAACTTGCAATGGGCCTGGTCTACAAGATACACTATACCAGTGGTTCTCAAACTTTTTACACCAAGTACCACCTGAGAACGTAGCTGGCTCTCCAAGTACCACCATATGACCGGCGTTAAAATACAGTCTATTCAGCTATGCACAGTTCACGCAGGAGGCAAATGTATTCCTAATACCATTATTTATTGTTAACTTTTGTCAGACACAGCCACAATGTACAAAGGGATAGCACTAGAACTAGCAAACGCTTCCACACAACGCATACAATGCAAGGGGCATTGAGAACATAATAACTAACATTCTCACATAGCAAGTGAGAAAATTAAGAACTGTATTTCAGCAAATGTACTTAATTCTCTCTCTCTCTCTCTCTCTCTCTCTCTCTCTCTCTCTCACACAGCAAGCAATTGTCCGTCATTCTTTCTCACACACACACACACACACACACACACACACACACACACACACACACACACACACACACACACACACACACACACACACACACACACACACACACACACACACACACACACACACACACACACACACACACACACACACACAATTATTTGGTTACAAAAACTTAATTTCCTGCATTCTGGTGCAGGACTTTTTGAATTTTTACCCTTTAAATGCCAGTGTTTGTGATGGGCATCACAAATTATTGTAAAAAAGAAAAGAAAACACATATTCAATACATTTTTGAATGTTTACCCTTTAAATGCCAGTTTGTGTGATGGCATCACAAATTATTGTTAAAAAAAACACACAAAAAGTAAAATATTTACAATATATCAAATGCAAAGTACATTTTTCTGGGGGGGATTATTACAGGCTAGGCATGTGTCAATGATTAGCAGCAACACATATTTTGATGCATTTTTTGTAAAGTCAGATTTAACACCAACTCTTTTCAGAAAAGTGGGAGTATTTCATTTTTTATCTGACATTACAAGAAATCTAAAAATAAATGGTTATGATCAGGGCTGAAGTTGAATTAAAGATTTATGACTGTTTAGACTGCATTACTCTCTGTCACAGTGATCTCCTGGTTGTTCCCCACTTAGATTATCTAACTATCGCGCTGCCGCAACCAGAAACACTGGCCTGGCCTGCTTCTAAGTTCAGTGGCCTGACTGCAAAAAAAAAAAAAAAATGAATAATTTAGCTTTTTTGGAAATGTTTTCAAGTACCACCAGCAGTACCACCAAGTACCACTAGTGGTACGCGTACCACAGTTTGAGAACCACTGCACTATACGACTAAGGTACCCATGTACATGTCAAAATACTTCATCATCATCATATGTATATACTCTGTCAGGATCTATGGGTATAGTACTGTATATTTGAATACCGTTTATGTCACAAATGTATCAGTACTAAATACCTGTATGTCCCTATGCCATAAATGTCATGTATGTTGTGTATGTCATAAATGTCAATATGAATTGAAAATGGGGGACCCTGATGTAAACAAGACAAACATCTTTCTCTGGTCTGCATCCCCTTAACAATTGTGTGTATTGAGCCGTACTGTATTGTACCCATTCTGCAATCTGTTAAATAAAGTTTTCATTAATTCATTCCAGGAGCCATGCTGTTGTCTGGTAAGATGGGGGTCGTTGTTCCTGCTCCACCATTAATTTCAGGCCAGCACTTGTTGCAAAGAACCCGGACTCCCACAGCCTCCTCCCGTATCCCTCTCCCTCCCACCGTAAGCTTTTCAAACATGCTGTAACTGTGGGGGACACTATCATTACTATCAGACACTATCATCTCCGTCAGGCCATCTACCTTCAGCTTGTCAAACACCTCCCCTAATACTCTTGGTTCCATCTTTATATGTTACAATCTGAAATGATGATATGGTATTGTCAGTGTTACAGCGAGGGTGTGTATGCTAGTCATTGAAATATTATATAAATTACAACTTTACGTTATTCATACCAACCTGTCTCATACCCAGGGCCCCGTTCCTCGTACCTGGATAACTGAGTTAGCCGGATAACTTCCGGGTAAGTCTGACTTAAGCCGGACTTTCCGATTCCCCGTACCTGGATTGTTCAAATCACCATGACAACAGATCCAAAAGTTTGAGCCTGGTCGAAAGCAGAGTTTAAGTTCAAGTTAGCCGGATCAAGCAGAGCCACGCCCCCGCAAAGAAAGTGACAGCTCGTTTCCTGAAATTATTCCCACAGCCTAGGATCTGCGTTATACCATTCTGAATTACGTTTTTGTGCTCCATTCTTCCAGAGGGGTCTTTTGAAATGTAAAATAGACCCAAAATGCTGATACTAAATTCACTTTGTCCTAAATAATGCACGTTATATATACCGTGGCGCTCGCTCTGTGCGATGTACACATTATAATGGTTATTTTAACAACGCGCAGCATTGCAAATGTGAATCCCGCGGGGACATCCTTAATGATTGAAACCTATCGCTCGTTCGGCTCGGATTCCCTTCATATTCTCCGCTGTGTATGAGGAGCGAGGAAGGAGAGGAGCGCCTGGATTCTGTTTCATTCAAGCATAGATTGAAACGTTATGCGTGGATTGTGGCCACACCCTCGCAAATAATGCTTTTCTTTGCCAGTGGTACCTTTCTGTACACCGTAGGCGATGCGGAGAACATCAGCAAAGCCGCTGCATGCCGTGCTGTTCGCAAAGTATATTTGGCCTTGAAGACGTTCATGGATGACTACATTACATTCCCTGGCCGTGTCCAAGTGAATGTAATCAAAGAGGGCTTCTATGGAATTGCGGGTAATTGAGTTATTCAATATTCCACCATTTAATTAAAGTGCATTTATATATCACTATTACTTACGGAGCTCATTATTATTATGCAGAGTTTCCAAATGTCATTGGCGCAGTGGACTGCACGCACATCAAACTCAAAGCACCCTCTGGCCCAAACGAGGGTGATTTTGTGAATCGAAAAGGCTTTCACAGCATTAATGTGCAGGTAGGCCAACTTATGACAATTCCCCTCAAATTACATTGCTATAAAAGCAATCATATTTGTTTTAACATAGGGGTCATCATGGACCTTGCAATTGCCTGCTGTATGGCCAGGGCCGCCTGGGAGAAATGCGAGGCCCTGTGCGAGATTTAACGCGAGGCCCCCCCCCCCCCCCCCCCCCAAAGGTAAAAAGAAAAAAAAAATTATATATATATATATATATATATATATATATATATATATTTTTTTTTTATACAGTCAACATATTCTTAATTAATAGCGCAGCCCGAGGCGGGGCATGATACAGTCAACATATAGCAAAAGAGAGAGCGAGAGAGAGCTCCCGTTCTACAGTCAATATACAGTGTACAGAGAGAGAGAGAGAGAGAGACACATTGGAAAGAAATTGAAATGCTATTTGGCCCTAAACAGAGAGTACACAGTGGCAGAATACCTGAGCACTGTGACTGAAGATCCTTGAGCACAGCCTAGCCATCGAGAAAGGCCGCCATAGGCAGACTGTGTGTGTTAGAAAGAGAGAGAGAGAGAGAGAGAACATGTGTGTTTGTCATGTGTGTGTGTGTTAGAGAGAGACTAGAGCAGGGGTGGCCAACCAGTCAGAGACTAAGAGCCACAAAAAAATTACTGTGGTACCACAAAGAGCCACACCATATACCAGCGTTTCTCAACCTTTTTTTTCAGTCACGGCACCCTTCATGTGTTTATAGGTCTCACCCTCTGGCCTCTGAAGTTGCTAATGTCTTTTTTATTTGGGCCTCACAGGGTTAAAAGTACCCTGTGAGACCCACGGTTGCAAAATTACAAAATCACTTTTAGCCATTTAAAAAAATAATGTTTATTTAAAAAATGTTAAAGGGGAACTATTTTTACTATTTCTTTCACTATTTGGGCACTTTTACACAATTCCTGTGAGTCTATGGAACACCTAGGTTTTTTTCAAAAAAAATGCATTGTTTTGTATTTCTAATCAAGTACTAAAAACCGCATTTTTCTACCTCAAGATCTTAAGCCGTTTTGAGGCTGGGCTCCAACCACTGTGTGGCCTGGTGCCAACTGCCACATCACTTGCCACATTATTATGCAGCTGAGAAATCTCTGACATCACAGATATGCACATTTTCAGATGACTCAGTTCAGTGAGGGTGAATATTGTGAGAGGAGAATTGGAAGAATTCGCCAATATGAGAATTAGAGACATATATCCTATTAATATAAGTCCACATAGCTAAGAAACAATGGTAAACACTGAAAAAAGCCATTTATAAGATAGTTCCCCTTTAAGCACATGTATAGTCAATTGGTCCTGTTGTTCAGCCTCACAATGCTATTTGATAGTAAATGTGTTTATATGTCCCACCCTCTGGCCTCTGAAGTTGCTAATTTCTTTTTAATTTGGGCCTCACAGGGTTACCTCTTAAGCCCGAGATATACAGTAAAAGTGTATATTTTCAGCATTATGTTTGTTTACCAATTATTTTAACTGTTATTAGTGAAATATAAGATTATAGAAATCTCAGGGCATTGAGTCGGAAACCGGCGCATATTGACAGGAGCAAGTGGCACAGCCAAAAGTGAGTGTAGTTTTTTGAAGGAAGAGACTCAGGGCTTTCAAATTTCGAAAAACTACCCTACCCAGCTCACACCAGCCCCTGTCAATCATCTGACTTCTGGATTTACTTTTTAATTTCTCTTATTTTTTGGGATTATCTCCCACAAACCTGAACGTTATTGCCATAAAACAGAACGCAGTTAGTTTCTCTACCTTTCTGTGAACGTCTTGCAAAAAACGGTGTTGCAATATGATGAAAAATGGTGGAGAAATTTACATTATAAAAAAGATGGCAGAATTCAGTACTGTATCTACAAAACCTTCTGTTTAATCATCTTCCCTTTATTCATTTGCTTAGATTTTTCAGGTCTGGTCAATTTTAGCATGGTGTTATTTACAGTCAAAGATAAAACATTTTTTAAATAGAATTGATATTCTCCTTTGGTTCATTACAATTTACTCAAGCCTAGTAACAGACACACTATTTCTGACACTGATCCATATATGTCCCTAGATTCAGATACCAAGAACATGCAAATGGACCATTTAAAAAAAAATTGTAAATGTTTATTCTACGTCCTTATGGAATGAGTGACATAAAAAAAAAAAGTAAAAAAAAAAAGGTAAAAAAAAAAAAAAAAAAAAAAATGTTTATTTTTTTTATGGATGGAAGAGCCGCACATTGACGGGCAAAGAGCCGCATGCGGCTCGCGAGCCGCGGGTTGGCCACCCCTGGACTAGAGCATGTATGACAGATTCAAAAGGACAAAGATCAACACTTAAATCCAAGAGAGAGAGAGAGAGAGAGAGAGAGAGAGAGAGAGAGAGAGAGAGAGAGACACATTGGAAAGAAATTGAAATGCTATTTGGCCCTAAACAGAGAGTACACAGTGGCAGAATACCTGAGCACTGTGACTGAAGATCCTTGAGCACAGCCTAGCCATCGAGAAAGGCCGCCATAGGCAGACTGTGTGTGTTAGAAAGAGAGAGAGAGAGAGAGAGAGAACATGTGTGTTTGTCATGTGTGTGTGTGTTAGAGAGAGACTAGAGCATGTATGACAGATTCAAAAGGACAAAGATCAACACTTAAATCCAACAAGAAGAGGGTATACCAGAGAAACCAAAGCAGCAAGGAGCCAATGGCCGACATCAGCTAAATAGGCTAGCCAGGTACTGTGACACCAGGCCACACACAGCTTTGGCCAATGGCCCAACGCTACCCAAGCTACACAAACGACCATTCACACACAGCACATGTCGTATCTCCAAATGTTGTGAAGTAGCATATGTTTTGCCTGGAAAAAAACATCGTTATTAACAAAACATTCGGGAGGGGAAGGAAGGAAGAGTGGGGTAATGTCATGACATTTTCATTAATCCAAGTTACCTGCACGATGAACGCAGGGCGAAAGGCCGCAACACAGGTCTCCACGTTGACGAAAGGCCTCTCGCTGGCGGGACAAAAAGAAGCTATGGCCAGAGCCTTGTCATGGTGCAGGCCCGACTACATCTTCTGTCAAAGGGCCTGCTATTCTCAAGGCTAACTGATAGCATCAAACGAACGTTCCCAGCTGACGCTAACAGCTAACTGGCTAACAGTTAGCTCACACAGTTAGCTACTAGTAGTATTAGCTAGTCGACCAGTTTGGCTCCAGAGAGAGAAAGAGAGATAGGGTCAGGTGACTCAGGTCCACGGCGGGTATATAATCATAAGTTGACTCACCATAACGCAGTATCAACGTGGAAGGAGACTTTCTTGGCCCCACGGTGTAATTTCGGCGTATTGCTGCCTAACAGATTTATCTGCTCACAAGTTCTCTTCTCCTTCTTTTGAAAAGACATCCACTCGCCTCGCCTCGCTCCTCTGAATAGGTTAGCTAACGCTAGTTAGCATTTAGCTAAGCTAGCTACTAGCCGACATGGCTATACCATGAAAGGCTCCGGCCATTTGTCCCGCTAGCGAGAGGCCTTTCGTCAACGTTCCTTGGTGACCGACCGACTGATAATGACCGACCTCTTTCTTCGTCTTGGCTATTGGGCATAACTAAGCATAGTCAAAAGCTGCACGCGCGAAAATGTCAAACGCAGCCGACTCACGCTGCCGGCGTACTACACTGTCTACACATGATGTAAGTAAAACCACTCCCTTCGTTAAAACCAATGCTGCTGCAGAACCCCAGAGGCTGAGCTCCAATAGTGAGTATGTCTGCAGCTGCAGGACTGCAGACCCAGGAACAAGTCAGACACATTCTACAAACGTGTCTAATGTGAAATATATAAGCATATAAGCAAAACTAGATTTTAGGTCTGTGATGAAAAAGGGCCTCGCGGGAAGGGGGGCCTCGCAAAAAAAAAATAAAAAATAAAAGAAAACAATAAAAAAAATTAATAATTTTTTTTTTTTTTTTTTTGCGAGGCCCCCCTTCCCGCGAGGCCCTGTGCGACCGCACTGCTCGCACACCTCCTGAGGCGGCCCTGTGTATGGCTACCCATGTACTGTACAATAACCATGACTTGACCGCAATTCATCTTAGATGATCTGTGACTCCACCTGCCTCATCACCAATATTGAGGCCAAGTGGCCGGGCTCCGTCCACGACTCCAGAGTATTCAGAGAGTCTGCACTGTGCAACAGCTTCGAGCAAGGTATAGCAAATATCATGTCATCTATAAATGCTTATTTCATGTAGAGGTGATCTAACATTGTATATTATCTACTATAGGTCATTACGATGGACTCCTAATTGGAGACAGGGGTTATGCATGCAAGCCCTACTTCATGACCCCCTATCCAGAGCCAGCACCAGGGCCTGAAGCCCGTTTCAACGGGGCTCATGCTCGGACGAGAGCCCGGATAGAAATGACCTTCGGCCAACTGAAGGCCAGATTCACGTGTCTGCGCGGGCTGCGGGTGGCACCAGACAGGGCATGTGACATCACTGTGGCCTGTGCAGTGCTCCACAATGTGGCAACACTGAGGAAGGAGAGGGTCCCAGTCATCCTGGACCATCCTGAGGATGACCTACAGCCAGTCCACTTGGACGAGCAGACCGGACAGGCTGCAAGGAACAGAATTGCCCACCATCATTTTGGTTAGGTGTTGAGTTAATTTAGGTCAATGTTGGACTCATCTTACGTATTCCTCTTTTCATGTTTGCATGTTTAATTTATATGGTTATAGGCTTTGCCACCCTCTTTGCTTTCAAGTTATACCCATTCATAGAGGAACATGTACAAGAAGAAGAAGAGATCCATATGTTGTACAATAAAGTCTTTATTTATTTTGACTGCTGTCCGCCTGTAAATGAAAGTGCACACAAGAAAGAATTTCAGTTAAGTTGCATTTCATGCCAAAGCTCACAAATACTTTAGGCAAAGCTTCACAACTCACATCCAGCTGCCGATCAATCAATTCTATTTCTTTGTGTAGTTTCCGCATTTTTAGCCGGCGGTACTCGTTCCGACCCGCCATCTCCGACTGTAAGAATGCAACCTCAGCCCGCAACTTCCGCTTGTATAGTGATTTCACACTTTCACGGTCGTTCTAAAGAAAGAAAATGAATGTGTGGCGGTCAGATGGCAACTAAACTCAGACCTCCCCTCACAATGTGAGGGTATTAAATGATAACTCACCTCCCCATCCCCAGTTCCAGCAGAGTGAGAGGGGCCTGCAGGCTCCGGCCGTGATTCAGTACCTGGCTAAAGGAATGCATTGATTTAGTCCAAATACCACTCACAAGGAGTGAGTTGGATAGGAGTATTAGTTTCCACAACTTGTTTTTACCACATCGCCGGAACAGGCAGTTAGGGTGTCCTCGCCATCGTCTGCTGGACTGTCCGTCTGTTAGTGAATTAGGAATTATTAGGAACTTTGGAGAATTGTCTTTGGTTCTTTAAAGGACACACACAATGAACATGTATTGATGGTTTTATTTCGGTATTCTACAAAGCAAAGTAGTAGAACCTTTTATGAAAGAGAGAAAATGACCGACAACGTGTAGGCTGAAGCAGAGGCTTATAATTGCTATATACCCTTTTTACATTACATTATTTACCAAAAACACCGACATAATTCAGTGGATGATATTGCAATGGTTTGGGATATTTTTCAATGATCTTCTGATTATTGATTTCTTTATTGCTAAAATAGGACCATTACACAATGATGCAGCAATATCAACTTACATCAGTGGTCTCCTCTGCATCAGCAGGTCCAAACACTGCAAAATGTGACGATGGTTAACTAAATGAATAATCATGAAAGAGACTCATAGAATGAAGTGCACCTATACCTCTGGGATGAGGGCTCCTAGGATTACTCCCGGAGGCGGAGGAGCTGCCCCCAGCTACACCCTCCATGATGGGTCTTCCCCTGTTGTGCTGGAGGGCCAGCTCCTCCGCAGGAGTGAAGTCAGGGGTCTTGGGTCCTCCCCCCGTCTTGGCCATGTCGGACCTCTTTTTGTTTGCTGGAATATGAAGGATCATACGACATTGACAAGCTGTTCAATGCAATACCATGGCACAGATTGTATTAATTCACTCACTCACCATTCTGAATGATATTCTTATGCTTGGTTTTCACCTGCTCCCATGTCCTTTTGGACTCTGGGTTGTTTCTATACATGGGGGTTGAAAGCACTCATAATTATATGACAGTGTTGGTAGTACACCATAGCATATCATTATTGTAGGAAATGATTAAGGTGGACTCATGAATAATGTAAGAATAGAGAGGATCACACGCAATTTCATTTCACTGCTTCAATGTATTGAATGTCTGACCTAATACATATCCTCATATACGTATCTATTAATCCATATCAATTATATGAATACGCTTTGGGCTTTTGTATCTACTTATTCTGAAGGTTGTGATAATGAATAATATACATTTGCCCAACACTTACGCATTTAACGTATCAGCGATGTGTTGCCACGCACTCTGCCTTGCCCTCGCAGCGGTGGCAGTGTTGGACTTGATCATGATGGTGCTCTTGTGGTCTTCGTATGTTCGCATGAGCAATTCCTGCTCAGCGGGGTGGAAGAAGTTTGCTCTTGCCGCTTTCGCCATTTTCGCTCTGACATCTGCATTTCTGCACTCGACCTCTGATGCCTTTTGAGGTGACGCGGCCGCGCGCAATTATCCAGAGTCGTCAAGTCCGGCTTGAGTTAACGAGAGTCAATCGGCCTTCGGGGAACATGAATAGCCTGGCTTCAATCATCTCGTTAACTGAATCTGGATAATGACATCTTGATCGACTTAGTTGAACCAGGTACGGGGAATGGGGCCCAGACTTTACCCCATAATTGTCAATCACAAATTCATTGTACATATTACAACCTGTTGTGGAATATTTTAAATGAGCCAAACAGTGAAACTGTAGAAATTCAGATGAGTCTAATTGTATCAAAAATAGAATAGTTTATTATCTGTTTCTATGGCCATAGAAAGATTATGCACAGTTTAAAATTTGACAAATTAAGATGACAAATTAATAACAGATAATGACAAGAAAGGTAAACAAAGGTGAGATTATGGGTTTTGTTGTATCTGTCACAAGATTGATATGAAGACAACGAGAAAAAGAACATGATGTGATTTACTTGTCATATCTAAGTCAAGCTGGCCTGACCTTTAAGTTGTTGTCTGAGCTGTATACTAGTTAAACTATATGAACTAGTCAACCTTTTACTTCTCCTGTCTGTGTCCAAATGCTGCAAGCCAACCATGGTAAGATGTCGATCTATAAAAGTTAGATGTTATTGTAGCACCCTGAAAATATGGCTATTATTCAGAAGTGCTGACTTGCCTTTTATCTTCCCTGGTACACCAAGACGTATTAACTAGTTTCCATTAAATATCCCCTTGATCAATGACACGGGTTTCTCCTTCTCATACCGGCTGGAATATGGATTATAAACAATAACCCTGGATCATATTCTTCCACCCAGTGTTTCCCTGTGGGGCTAGTAGGCGGTGCCAGCAGGGGGCGCCGGTGGCAGGCAGAGAGCGTACGAGAGTGACGGAGGAGGAAGCAAGTCAACTAAGACGGAAGTGTGAGGAACCAGCCTCTTCGACATTGGACTTGGATGTGATCGGTCATGTCTAGACAGAGCCCCGTGTAGGACCACATGGGTGAACGTATTGAACTTGAGTATATTACGGGTTATCCTAGAAAGGTAAACGTAGTAGCGTGTTGCATGTTTTCCCACTGAATAACCCTAGCGATACAACGAGTTATCCTAGAAGAAATGCGGTATAGGCAAGTGTGGCTTAAGTTAAAGATATTCCCTCTAGTGAGGCGCCCCGCCAGCGTGGCTTGAAGAAGACCGGTGTTTAGAGACACCCTGCGTCATTATATATTGCGTCTAGCAGGAGGGCTGTTTGGGACCCCAAGAGTAGCTTCAGTGTAAGTAGGGCAAGAGTAGAGCCGCGCGTCTACCCAGCACCGGCCGTCAACAATCAGTCTTCGCCGGCGTTCGACGTCTGCCCTGCACCGGCTGTCTTCAGGCCATCACGGGAGTTCTTCCCCTCCAGCAGAGGTCGCCATCATCAAGCACGCACTCTCAGCCCGATACTGCCCCCCTGCTCCAGCCCCGCTTGCTCGCGCCCGCGACGAGAGCGTTCAACGCCATCTTGCAACCTGAACAGTGGTGGCGCGGCGAGGACGCCATCTTGGTTGAGTACAATAGAGCGTCAGTGCTCCGGATCTTATTGCACAGTACACAGTGTGGTGCGGCCTACGGGCGAAGCTAAACGTTGCTAAATCCAGTTCATAGGGGTACCCCATACACATTATATGCCGGCATTAGTATAGGACTTTTGTTTTGGTACAGTGGGCCCACATTTTTTATTTCCTTTGAGTGTGATAACATGTTGGTTCTTTGATAATAATTTCCCATCTAATCAACCCTTTCCCAGTGGGGAGGTTCCAGACCTGAGGTATTATTCCTACCATATAATTAAAGCCTGATAGAGGTATTATACCTGGTACTGACCCAGACGTGGGCGATGAGTCAAATACATTAAAGTATATTATTCCTGGTGCTAACACAGAGGTGTGTGTAGAATATACGGGTACATAAGGTATTGAGTTACAATTGAGCAGTAGTAGGATTTCATTCCGTTGGACCACTCCTATTAAGCTTTTGTATTCAACCGTACCAATTAACATAAAAACATTAGATGGGATTCTGTGTGCGTGTCCATTACTGTGCACAGTGTTAACTATTTTGGTGTGGGTAACGCTACTATAATTAACCCCTTCCTACTCCACCTTTCCCTTTTTATTGTAAGGTTTCTAGTGTCACTGAGGGAGGGTACTGCTTGCGGGGGGAACCAAGTTATTTATTTACAATTCAGTCACTAGGTGTGGGAGGGTTAAAGGAGTAAGTGGGGAAGGTGAGAGCATGTTGGGGAGTACTGCTGACCGCCCTGCTGCAGGGGAGGAAAACCAGAGTACCAGACCAGGTTGGTAAATCCCGGGCCCCTTCCACTCACACTGCCAGCCTCCAGTTGAAGCTCCAGACTCAAAGACGGAGGTGCAGTCAGACAGAGCTCTACTGTGTCTCGCTACCCAGTGATTGTGCCCACCTGTTCCCACGAAGCAGGGATAATCCACCCTGCTACATTATGATTAAGCAAGCAAAATATGTATACTAAAATACCAAGTTTCCCACAGCAGAAACTGGTGGGTGAACTCTAAACCCTCTAAAATATTGAAATCAAATCGAGTTTTATTGTCTCATACTAGAGCTGGGCCGTTAACGGCGTTAACGTGCTGCGTTAACAACGTTGGGTCTCGTCTGGGACATTAGCGGATGTATACCAACCTGGTCGAACTACTCTGTGTGTGTGTGTGTGTGTGGGGGGAGGGGGAGGGGCGTGAACACGTGCGAGCGGGGCATGCGTGAAAAGAATTACCATATAAACATCAGCTGAGCTGCATGACAATGGCGGACGCTGTGAGCAGTAAAGTTAAGCACAGTTTGCTTCAGGTGTATTTCATTTTCAAAAAGCTTCCCGATGGAAACCTCGGCAAGACCAAGGTGATTTGCACTTTGTGCAAAGCGCAAATGACGTACTGTAGGAGTTCCTCGAGTCTCAAATACCACCTGAGCAAAAAGCATCAAATTGATGTTATCAAGGAAGGTGCCGCCGGACCAAGCACAGCTGCACCGGGGAAAAGTGCTCGTCAAACTACACTGTTTGAGTGCAACGGAGGCAAGCCCATCAGCACAGCTTTATCAGCCAAGCTAACGAACCTCCTAGCCCAGTGGATTGCCATCAATTGCCGGCCTATCAGCGTGGTTGAAGATGATGGACTCGAGCTTCTTCTCCGGGCGGCAACAGGCGACCCGTGTTACAAGCTACCTGCGAGGCGAACTATCATGAGGAGAATCCATGACCAACACACCACAGAGTTGTGAAAGAAAAGAAGTTGGCCGCGGCGGCGTGTGTAGCACTGACTGGGGACCATTGGACATCAGTCAGCAACGATAACTACCTAGGCGTTACTGTACACTTCATCGATGCCAGCTGGGAACTTCACTCGTTCGCCTTGGGTACGTTTATGTAATTTAATTTATTTAATTTACCACGGTTAAGTTGGTTTCAGGGGGGACCCTGATGTAAACAAGACAAACGTCTTTCTCTGGTCTGCATCCCCTTAACAATTGTGTGTATTGAGCCGTACTGTATTGTACCCATTCTGCAATCTGTAAAATAAAGTTTTCATTCATTCATTCATTCATTCATTCATTCATTCATTCATTCATTCATTCATTCATTCATTCATTCATTCATTCATTCATTCATTCATTCATTCATTCATTCATTCATTCATTCATTCATTCATTCATTCATTCAGGCTGGATACCCAGCCATCCAACCATAGCATATAACCATCCAACTGGCTGAATATTCATTCCAACCTGAAACCAACCCACCGCGGCATGTAGTATTAAATAAAATTAATAAACTTAAACAGATGTGTCCTTCAGTTATAGGTGTAACGTTTTGGAATTCTCCATAGCGAGCTTAAGGGATGTAATAATACATTAAAAAAATTGTCAGTATGAAAGTCAAATGTGATCTGAATAGTGAGATATTTTATTTTCTTTCTTTTATTCTTTATTATTATTATTATCATTTAATTTGTCCTTGTTTAAACTGTTTTTTACTAGCAAACTTATGCTGATCTACTTTGTCTGTAGGTGTGATTAAAACAGAGGAGCGCCACTTTGCAGAGGCGTGTGCCAGGCAGTTTCTGGACGTCGCTAATCAGTGGGAGATAGCCGACAAAATCACCACCATTGGGACAGACAGCGCTCCCAACATGATAGCAGCATGGAGGATACTGCCATTCAAGCACATGCCCTGCATTGCGCACCTTATACAGAGGGCCATTGTAATGTCCCTTCGGGATAGTGGTTTTGATGGTGTCCTGGCCAAGTGTCGAAAAGTGGTCGGACATTTCAAACATAGTCCGGCCAACACAGATGAGCTGAATGTCCAGCAAGCATCCAGTGAACAAGAGCCAGAGTCACTTGTGCAAGATGTTCCAACACGTTGGAATTCCACCCTTGAGATGATCAATCGTTTGAGGCGCAACAGAGTCCCAGTGCACGCAACGCTGGCCCAGCATGAACACAAGCTGGTCCTCCCAACAGAGTCCCAGTGCACACAGCGCTGGCCCAGCATGAACACAAGCTGGTCCTCCCAACAGAGTCCCAGTGCACGCAACGCTGGCCCAGCATGAACACAAGCTGGTCCTCCCAACAGAGTCCCAGTGCACGCAACGCTGGCCCAGCATAAACACAAGCTGGTCCTCCCAACAGAGTCCCAGTGCACGCAACGCTGGCCCAGCATAAACACAAGCTGGTCCTCCCAACAGCTGCTGAATATGAGAAGCTGGCAAAGCTGGAGAAACTGCTGGAGCCATGCAGGTATGGTCTACAAAGATAGCGTGTTCTTAAATTGGCATACAACTTCTTTTAAAAGTCACTTTGTATTTAATTAAGAAATGCATGCCCTTAAATACTATAAATGATTCAGAATCAGAACTTATAAAAGTGTAATCTTAGTTAAAGTGTGTGTGTGTGTGTGTGTGTGTT
Organism: Notolepis coatsorum; assembly: GCF_963971535.1. NCBI lineage: Eukaryota > Metazoa > Chordata > Actinopteri > Aulopiformes > Paralepididae > Notolepis > Notolepis coatsorum. The sequence continues at coordinate 112,656,296 of NC_140175.1, forward strand.
TCAGAACTTAAAAAAATAGTGTAATCTGAGTTAAATTAATTGGCCATATTTTGTGTGTGTAGGTACATCACTGAGCTCCTTGGTGGGGAAAAGTATGTATCCTGCTCTGTGGTTCTACCTGCCCTGCGCCACCTTGAGCACGCAATGAAGATCTCAGATGATGATCCTGCCTACATTGTGCGATTCAAGAATGCCTTCACCCAGGACCTCAACCAGCGGAGGGAGAAAAGTAACCTGGAATGGCTGAAGGTATGTGAGACTGATCATTAAAGACTCCAGTCACCCGAACAACTGCCTCTTTGAACTGCTGCGGTCAGGCAAGCGATACCGGAGTCTCAAGGCGAGCACAGAAAGACTCAGAAGAAGCTTCTATCCCCAGGCCATCAGGCTGCTAAACGAACAATGAATGAACACTACACAACAACAACCACCAAACGCACATAGCATACACATCCACACGCACACACTCACTTTAAACAAACACACTGTAGCACCCACTCCACACACTTTATAGCACACACCCACTTTAAACAAACACACTGTAGCACCCACTCCCCACACTTTATATTTATTGATGAAGGATTGCACTACAACTCGTACACCTTACTGTAAATTGTACCTAAATTGTACCTCATCCCATTTCTGCTTTGCACTATATAGTACTGTACATTAGTACACTGCATAGTATTGTATATTATATGGTAACTCAGAACATTGTACATATGTCTATACCGAACACTGTGACCTCATTTTCTTCTTCTAAATTACATGCTATACTATGTTATTTGATACTATCTTGTCTAGCACAGTCTCTGGAGCGTAACAGTAAGAAGCATTTTGTATGAAAGTATTCTGTACTTCTGTATGACAACTATTAAAGAAACTTGAAACTTGAAACTTGAACTTGACCAGAAAATAACTGTATTGTCTGACCATTATAGACTGTTAAGCCAGTAGATTGATCAATGGATAGATGAATGAGTCATGAAGAAATATGGTGGTTGGATTTGCAAAGTTACTTTAATTTAAATTTTTTTCATCAATCAATTAATTATTATTTATTTTTGTTCATCAAAGGTAGTGCCAGCTTGCCAGCTTGGATCAGTGTCCACTGAAGTGGTGGTCAGACCACACTGCCGCCTACGGTACGCTGGCCCACATTGCCCTGAAGTACTTGGGGAGCCCTGCCTCAACTGTCCCATGCGAGAGACTGTTCTCTTTATCGGGCCATATTGTGCAGAAGAGGAGAGCTAGTTTGTCACCAGACAATGTGAACAAGCTGGTCTGCCTTAGTGACTGGTGGAAGAAGGAGAAATAGAGACTGATTGAGTCAAGCCATTTGTTTTGTTTTGTTTTTGTTTAACCTTTATTTACCAGGGTAGGTTCGCTGAGCACAGATGCTCTTTTTCAGCTACGCCCTGCTTCACAGTCACACAGTTCCATTCATACCTGGGAGCTGCCCAGTACAACCACAGTCTGACACCATTGGCCACTGAGCAACTCCACTGGAGCAGTTGGGGGTTAAGTGCCTTGCTCAAGAGCACTTCAGCGGCATATTTTTTTTTTCATTCTGTTAACCTCAGTTGTACTGTAATTCAGTCTGCTGCTGTTCCCTTCTGTCACCACTTGGTGTCTCTGTTGCTCCACCTCACCACCTCTGTTGCTGCTGTCTGAGAGATGAAGGGAGAACTGCACAAACTCAGAGGCTATTCTCTCTCTCTCTCTCTCTCTCTCTCTCTCTCTCTCTCTCTCTCTCTCTCTCTCTCTCTCTCTCTCTCTCTCTCTCTCTCTCTCTCTCTCTCTCTCTCTCTCTCTCTCTCTCTTTGAGTTTGAAATGCGATACTGTACTGTTCTGTACTGATAATATTATTTATTTGTGTGAATAAAACGATTTATTAAACACAAGTACATCTTATTGAACATTATTTTGATATTTCATTACCAATTATCATAGCAAAACAGCTTTTTCAAACAGTCTGTAATGCATTTTGGAAACGGGAGATGGGCTCATGGTGTAATGGGCCACCTGGCCTGAGAAACGTAAGGAGGAAAGAAAAAGTAAGGACTTACTTCTGGTCATTATTTGGGTAGAACACACATATTTTGAATGCCTTAGGCAGATTTCTTTTTTTGAGCCATTTTAATCTAGATTAATCTAGATTAATTCCAGGATTGCATATAGATTAATCTAGATTAAAAAAATGTATCTATGCCCAGCTCTATCACATACACAATCATTCACCTCTTGAAGCAGGATGCTTGCATGCTGTGGAATGGAAATGTTAGAGATGAGAAGAGATACAAGATGTGTGTTGTTGTAGAGTGCATGAGCAACTCCATAACTCTCTATCTCCCTGTTTTGTTTTGTAGGATAGATTACCACTATAATGACGTGCGTCCGTGTGTCCAGTCTGAGGTGAGCAGCAGTCGTGACAGAAAGGCCCTAGCACTACAAACAACGGGAGTGGAAAACTGGACCTCTACCTGGACATATTATAGGCCTATAATAATAAAAAATGTGTGGAATGCAATTGCTTGCCTTGTATTTTTTTCTACTGTTGACCAAACTTCTTTCTTGGCTTAATTGAGTAGTTTCTGGCATGATTGATATTTAGATTAGATTAGATTCAACTTTATTGTAATTTGCACAGACTACAAGTACTGAGACAACTAAATGCAGTTATATACTCGTACTGGCAATCGCGTCCCGCTCTTCGCCATACTGAGATATACCTCATCTCCAGTACCTATTGTACTACACGAACGAAAACAAAACACCCTTGCACCTGACCAGGCCCCACCCCAGTGACCTCCTATAAGTCACCAGGCGTGGTCACCACTCGCCCTTCCTCTTTTTCGTTTTCTATCATGGCGGTTGCTTGCACCCTGTGTAACTAGTGATTATGAAGTGTAAAGAGAAATTGCGCAATGTTGAGTATTCGCCGGAGATTTTCCAGCCCCTGGAATCTTCTCGGCATGTTCCAACGGCACGTCGGGTCTGTCCTGGTGTTTCCTCGTCTTTTGGCAGCAGATCGAGGGACGACGTGCGATGTGTAGCTATCGAGCTAACTCGCACCCAGGTAGGCTCTGTGCCATCAGGCATTAACGCTGGTGTTAGTAATGCTGCTTGTTGTTCTGTTAAACAACCGAGTTGTGTATCGGCGCAAGGGGCAGGATATCTGGGTAAACGTTGTTGTTTTCCCGATTATCCTGGAGCGCGCGGCTAACGCTATGCTATATGCTGGGTACTGTTTCTGTTTTGATTCCCCGCTGAGGGATGTCTTTCTAAAAAGTCTTCCCTCCTCTTTTTTTTTTATTGATCTTTTCCCCCCTCCATTTTCCTCAGATTTTCTCCCATCCCAATGTTAGTCGTATGCCAATTCCCAATCCCCTTCCTGGTCGCTGCGCACTTACCCCCCACAGTCAGATCATCTGGGAGAGTGGAGGCTATCACGTGCTTCCTCCGACACACGTCCAGCCAATCAACCGCTTCTTTTCACCTGGCAGCGCGGATCCTCCCTGAGAGGGCGTAGCGTGTGGAAGGATCACACTATCCCACTCAGGTCCTATCCGCGCTTAGCAGGCGCCCCGACCGAACTGTAGGAGTCGCTGTTTACAACGACCCGGACCCACCCCGCCAGCTTCTCCCACCCTCTAATACAGCCAATTGTATTAGTGTGAACGGCCAGCCAAGCTGGTGACAACCCCGGAGCTGTGAACAGCTCCGGGGTTGGTGACGAACGCAATCTCCGCTACGCCACCTAACCGCTTGTCTTCCCTCCTCTTAACCATTCATGCTGACGGTCAATCGGTGTCTACTGTTGGGAGTATTGCGGGGGTTTGTTTACCTTTTTCATGGGTGAATGGGCTGAGGTCTAGGACTGGTGTGCTTTTTGTGAATATTATGAATTGTATGCAGGACTGGGTTTCTCTGGTCCGCATCCCCTTAACGTTGTGTGTATGGGCTAATAGGAAGCCCATTCTACAGTGTATTGGTGGTGTTTTTAGTTCATTTATTCATTAACCCCTTCATGGGTGCACACCACAGTGGAGGTTGCTGATTGCAACCACCACTGGTGCTCCGTGTTTATGAAGCAGGTGGCATCAGTCCTTTGCCTCTGGCATGTTGAAACAGTGCCCCGCCCGGCCGACGCCATGAGGTGAGTCGGCCCGGCGGGTGGCTGGTGGGCTGTTAAAGCCTATACCGCCACGGTATAGAATTAGCAGCGATTAGTGACTTTGTTCGAATTGCTGTTTTTTTCTGTCAACAATGGTGTCTGGTGCCATGAGGGCCAGCCGACGTCGAAACATTGCGCGAGGTTTTTGACGTTATTAGCTTTGACCTAGCCGCAAGCTATAACCGCAGGGAGGGCTAGGATGCTGTCAACGCTTGTTACAGACATCTTGGTTGGATTAGTCTCCCTTTGAGGGGGTGAGAAGTTAAAAAGAATTTTTCCCTCCTCAGGGCTCCCCTCTCCTCAGAGGATCTTTGGTCTTCCGCTGGAGCGCGGGCGGTATTGGACCTAGGCCCCACACCGCCTCACGCCGCGCAGCCAGAGGTGAGAGCACGGCCTCGCCAGCGGCTGTGGCGAGGCCCTCAACCGGCGACCATGTTTCCCCCGCCAGAGGTACCCTGGGCGTTGAGTCAACAGGTGTCCACAAGGCCGACAGCCTTGGCGGCCGAGGGATCGGCCATATTGGATAAGCACGGCCTGAGAAACCGTCGCCGTCCTGCCGTGTGCAGCCCGCTCTCCGATCACTCCCTCCCCCAACACCAGCGGAAAAGGGGCTCTGATTTGTTTTCTTTGGCTGCGGGCCGCGGGCCTTCAATGAAGCGCATGCGGCCCCACGTTTCGCTTCTCATGGGGACAGGGGCTGACACCCAGTTGATGGCTGAGCCTGGGTCTGTCTGTGAGAATGTTGTGCTGTCAAGTGGCTCCCACACCATAAGCTGTGTTTGGTTGAGCCTGGTGTTACGTCTGTCAACTACAAGTGTTGTCAGCAGGGGGGCTCGAGACCTTTTTTGAGGCAAACAGTGCAGGCTTCCCCGACCTCGCCTTCACCAGGCCAGGTGTCACGTTGGTGCCTCCCACTCCCACAAGATCGGCAGTGGTCTGGCAGGCGCGCGTGATTTGGGTGGTAGTAATATCACTGCAGGGCTACGGTGTGTGGGAACCCATGGGCCACACCTTGCATGTCTAGCTGCAGAACAACTCCTCAGCATGTTCTGGAGGGGTGTTCAGTAAGGGAGCTTTTGTCACCTGGTATGATGTCAGCTTCTCCCATATCAAACCGGCCCTTTCTGTCGGGGTCCCCCCTTGGGTGCAATTGCCTCGTGGGTTGTATCAGGGACCGTTGTCCCGATTCCACGGAACGCCCTGCCCGCACGGTGGCGGGTTCAGAGTTGGCTATGCACAGCGGGTGGGACCGGGCCGCCTATCTACAGTTCCTTGTGGACCAGCGCCAAATGGCGGCGGTGCGCTCTGGGAGTATCATCACATATGGCTTCAGCAGTGCCATATGTCGAAGTGGATGGAGAGAACGCTGAGGCGGGGACTTGTATTTACACAACCCCACCCGTTTTCAGGTTTGGTACAGACCCTATTGTCAGGGTCACCAGCAGTGACAGCTCTGGTCAACGAGATCCAATCTCTGTGGGCGAAGCAAGCGATCGTCGTGGCATTTTCCTCCTGGTATTCTCTGGTGCCCGAGAAATCGGGAGGGGGGGGTGTCAGACCCATGCTGGACCTGTCCCATGGGAAGGTTCAGCATTTTGGACCGTCTCCTACCTGTTGAACACTGTCAGGTGGGAGCCTGGTTCTCCTCCATAGACCTGTAGGATGCGTATTCGCATCCCCGATCTTCCATCCTAGGGCTTACCTACGCTTCCTTTGCAGGGTTTAGCGTATGAGTACCAGAGGCTGCCGTTCGGCTTTTCTCTGGCTCCCTGCATCTTCACCAAGTGCGTGGAGGCCGCACTGGGGCCTCTGCGTCGTCAGGGGTTACGAAGTGTATTCTGCCCTGGCGACATTCTGGTCCTTGGCGGTCAAGGTGGATCGTCAGGTCTCATACCAGGCAGGTGGTGGAATTCCTCACCAGCCTGTGGTTTGCTGTAGGCTGGAAGTAGAGTACTCCTCTTCCCAGTCAACGGGTTCAAGTTTCTTTCAAGTTTCTTTTAATAGTTGTCATACAGAAGTACAGAATACTTTTATACAAAATGCTTCTTACTGTTACGCTCCAGAGACTGTGCTAGACAAGATAAGTATGAAATAAAATAGTATAGCATGTAAAATAGAAGTAAAAATAGAGGTCACAGTGTTCAGTATAGACATATGTACAATGTTCGATGCAGAATAGAAGTAACTGAGTTACCATTCAATATACAATATACTATGCAATGTATCAAATCAAATCAAATCAAATTTATTTATAAGGCCCGACAACACACGTTAATGTCCCCATGGGCCGTACAAGTCTTCTTTAAACAAGTCAAGAAGAAAACATAACAATAAGTCAAGAACAGAACAAGAACACCATAAGGTCCAACAAATTTAAAATAAATGCAAATAAATGAAAGAATGCAAGCACTCCCAGACATACCCCACGCGAAGGTAAGGAAAAACTCACTAAAACCTAACAATAGGGAAAAATGCTCCACAGGCAGTGTGGAGGAGAGAAACCTTAGAAGGGCCATTCAAGGGGGGATCTCCCTTCTTAGATGTCGGTGATAGTAGTGTTGCAGACTAACAGTTGGTAAGCATGCACTCAAGTGTGTAGTGAAACACAGATGATTGCATGCTCTAGCAACTGAACATTCTGAAAGATTAAAGATAGAGCTGATAGCGATAGCAACTGAACATTTTGAAAGATTGAAGATAGAGCTGATAGCGAATCTATTTGAGGCACAGGGGCGGCGCAAAGAGGGTCGCGTCCTCCCCGTCTTAATCACGGGACATTCAACACTCCGGTCATTGCTCAGGGACAGCCGGAGACAGGGAGATAGGGGGCGGCGCAGAGAGGGTCGCGAACTCCCTGACATCATCGCGGGACGTCCGGCACTCCGGTCACCACTACGAGACCTCCGGAGACAGGAGGGCACGCAGAGAGGGTCGCATCCTCCCGGCCTTCATCACGGGACGTCCGACAATCCGGTCAGCACTCCAGGACAGCAACTCACAGGGGGACAGGGAGACGGGACAGGCGTTAGACAGCTCATGTGATTGTAGTGGGCGGACATAGCAATAGATACAAGTGGTAAGCATATATGTGAATAGAGTAGATATATGAAGTAAGCATATTATGTGAATAGAATAGAAGTACTTAACCCAGCAATGAAACCGCGTTGACACATCAGTTGACAGGACCACGGACAGACGACGGTAAGTAACTGATCCAAGGCCTCGTGGTGCATGTAGAGCAGTCACTGCAATCTTGGCCAAGACCCCGAGGCATCCATCACCTTAGCCAGCGCTAGGAGACGGGCACTCAGAGAGATGGGGGAGGGAAGGGGGGGGGGGGGGAGGGGGGAGGGAGGGGGGGGAAGGGGGGGGGAGGAGTTAGAGAGTTCCCATGTTTGTGGTGCTGCAAAAAAGCAGACATGGGGGAAAATAAACGTCCTAACTAGACTTAGATTAATCTAAAGGTCAGTCCCCGACCAGGTGAGATCAGGGTAGGTTGAAGGAGAGAGAGAAAAGATGGGTCTTAAGCAGGGATTTAAAAGCTTCGACAGAGCAGGCGCCCCTGATGACGGCAGGTAATTTGTTCCACAGGTAGGGAGCGCGGTAGACAAAGGCTCTGTGGTCGGCGGATTTCTTTTTAACCCTAGGAATCGATAGAAGCCCCGCATTTTGTGAGCGCAGAGCACGAGCGGGCGAGTATCGGGAGATGAGATCGGATAGATAGAGCGGTGCAAGCCCATTTAAAATTTTGTAGGTGAGGAGTAGCACTTTAAAGTCAGATCGGGCTTGAATAGGAAGCCAGTGTAGGGCGGACAAAATGTGATCAAATGTGATGTGATCAAATGTTCTAGTTCTAGTTAGTATCCGTGCAGCCGCATTTTGCACGAGTTGAAGATTTTTGATGCTTGAATTAGGTAGGCCTGAAAAAAGTGCATTACAGTAGTCCAGACGTGATGAGACAAAAGCATGAATCAGGGTTTCAGCATCAGCCAGAGTTAAAATGGGGCGAATTTTTGCGATATTACGAAGATGGAAGAATGCAATTTTGGTGACATTTTTTATATGTGCATTAAATGAGAGGGAGGAATCAAAATGTACTAATATACAATACTATATAGTGCAAAAGCAGAAATGGGATGAGGTACAATTTAGGTACAAGTTGTAGTGCAAATCCTTTACCAATAAATATAAAGTGTGTTTAGGTGATCTAAAGTGTGGAGAGTGGGTGCTGCAGTGTGTTGTTTGTTTAAAGTGAGTGTGTGCATGTGGGTGTGTGTGCTGTGTGCATTTGATGGTTGTTGCATAGTGTTTATTGTTCGTTGAGCAGCCTGATGGCCTGGGGATAGAAGCTTCTTCTGAGTCTTTCTGTGCTCGCCTTAAGACTCCGGTATCGCTTGCCTGACCGCAGCAGTTCAAAGAGGCAGTTGTTCGGGTGGCTGGAGTCCTTGATGATTCTCTTAGCCTTACCCCTGCACCGCTTGTTGTAAATGTTCTGGAGGGTGGGAAGCCCCCCTCCAATTGTGCGTTCAGCTGAACGTGTCACTCTTTGTAGTCTGCTACGGTCTTGTGCAGTGCTATTCCCAAACCAGGAGGTGATGTTGCCAGTCAGGATGCTCTCTATTGTACATGAGTAGAAGTTCTTAAGGATCTTCTGACTGACTTGGAACTTCCTTAGGCGCCTGAGGAAGTAGAGGCGTTGTCGTGCCTTCTTCACAACACTGTCAATGTGTGTGGTCCATGTCAAGTCCTCGGATATGTGGGCTCCGAGGTACTTGAAACTGTTCACTCTCTCAACCGGTGCCCCGTCGATGCTGAGGGGGCTGTAGTCCTTGACCCCCGACCTCCTGAAGTCCACAATCATCTATTTTGTTTTGCTGACATTCAGGGAGAGGCAGTTCTCCTGACACCACTGTGACAGATTCTCTACCTCTTCCAGGTAGGCCCTCTCGTCGTTGGCAGAGATCAGGCCCACCACTACTGTGTCATCAGCAAATTTGATGATTGTGTTGTTGTTCCGCTGTGCCACGCAGTCATGTGTGTACAGGGAGTAGAGGAGGGGGCTCAGAATACAGCCCTGGGGGGCACCTCTGTTGAGCGTGATGGATGAGGAGGTGCAGTTGCCTGCTCTTACCACCTGGGGTCTGCCCGTCAGGAGGTCCAAGACCCACTGGCAGAGGTCATAGTTCAAGCCCAGGGTGGAGTACTATGGGCATCCCTCTCAGAGCATGTTATCGATACCGTCCTAGGACGGTTACGGCGCTGTCCGTGATACGCCTGCTCGGTATGATGGCATCTGCTCATTCCGTGGTCCCTCTTGGCCTCCTCTTCACCCCATGAGGAGGATACGGAGGTGGTTTTTTCCAGTATGGAAATAGACCCGGTAAGAGGCAAGTGGAAGCGGCTAAGGTTCCCGTGTCAATATGGGCAGTAGGCTGTCACACGTCACGGTTTTCACCGACGCCTCCCTCACTGGGGACGCGTCGGGCCAACGCAGTAGGGGGCAGCTGGCAAGACCATGCTGCCCGGTCTGCGCTACGTTCAATGTGTTGGTATTGAAGGCGGTCCTTCTGGTCCTCAAACGGTGTTTTGATCAGGACGGGCAATACGACGTCAGCGTCGTATATCGACAGACAGGGAGGTACGCTCCCCCCGTCTGCACCGGGCGGCGGTCGGCTGGCTATGGGCGTTCTCCATCTGCGCAGCCTGAGGGCTCTCCACATCCCCGGCAGGGTGAATGTGGGTACAGGTGTGATGTCGCGGGGTGGTCCTCACCCTGAGGTCTGGGACCGATGCCGTGGCCGCCTGGGATTCTTCCCCCCATACATCTGATAGGTCAGTTGTTGGTGCGGATATGTCGGGAGCGCAGGACCTTGGTCCTGATTGCGCCGGACCAAGGCACGGCTGTGTGGTTCCCGGTCCTGATCCAGCTCTTGGTAGCCCCGCCGTGGCCTGTTCCTTGGTCATCGCGGGCTCTCTCTCAAGCGCACAGGTCTCTATGGCGGTCCCCTGTGCTGGGCCAGCCGCTGATGGTTTGGCTGATGAGAGGGTGAGTCTGGAGAGGATGGACCCTTCTGTGGTTGACACCATCCGGAACGTGCATGCTCCCTCCACTATCGTGGTTTACGCGGGTAGGTGGCGTATTTTACAAGAGTGGTGTAAGGTGGGGGGCTGGGACCCGGTGTCCTGCCCCCTGGACGCTGTCCTTGCCTTCCTTCAGTCTATTTTTGATAGACTGTCGGCTTCGACGGTGAGGGTATATGCTGCGGCTATATCCTCTTGTCATGAGGGGTTTGAGGGCGTTACGTTGTTCAGCCACCCTCTCCTGGATTCCCGCCTTTCGGTGGGTTAGCAGGGATGTGTGGGTGTGTGCCACAAGGTGTTGTGTCACACGTGGTCCCGCCTGTGCTGTGCGTTAGGGGTTTCTAGTTCCCTCTTTTTCGCACTTGGGTGGAGTTGACTGCCGCCCCCTCTTCACTAGGAAGGGGACGGGACAGGACTCCCCTCCCCCCTAGTGTGGGCTTACGGGTCCTCAGGGGGTACATTTGTCGGGCCTCGCGTCCACTCTGCCCCATATCTCAGTATGGCGAAGAGCGGGACACGATTGCCAGTACGAGTATATAACGATAGGTTATGTATATAACCTAGTTATATGAGTACTGGCTGAGCATCCCGCTCTAAGCGTGCCCTGAGGTCCCTTGAGGTTTTTTTTCCCCTTATGGAAAACTTTTCCCGAGGAAGGGCGAGTGGTGACCATGCCTGGTGACTTATAGGAGGTCACTGCGGCGGGGCCTGGTCAGGTGCAAGGGTGTTTTGTTTTCGTTCATGTAGTACAATAGGTACTGGAGATGAGGTATATAAAAAGTACCCAGAAATTATACTTAAGTGAAAGTATGGGTACTGTCTCAAAATCTGACTCAAGTAAAAGTCAAAGTATCTGGCTAAAAACTCACTTGAGTAAAAGTAAAAAAGTCCTACCTTTAAATGTACTTAAGTACTAAAAAGTTAAAGTAAATTTTTTTTGGAAAGGGATAGACCAGGGGTCTCAAACTCATTCCATCATCGGCCAAGTTTTCATTTTAACTATACATTGCCAGGTGAGTTAGTTGAAGAGGTGAGCCAATTAGTGAAATCATCAGCTGGTGTTTAGGCAAGGCTGGAATGAAACCAAGCATACACTCTGCCCACAATGGAACGTGTTCTGTGACAGATAGACCATGCTGAAATGAAAGAACAGAGGACACTTTTTTTGCATTAAAATTATTTAATGCACTTCTCCATTGAAGGTAAACTAACGTTCACATCACAGCATGAATAATATCACAATATTAAAGACAGAATACTGTAGTATCCTGAATAATATGACAATATTAAAAACAGAATTGTGTATCCTGAATAATATCACAATATTAACCACAGCATACTGGATTATCCTGAATAATATCACAATATTAAAGGCAGAATACTGGAGTACCCTGAATAATATCACAATATTAAAGACGGAATAATGGAGTACCCTGAATAATATCACAATATTAAAGGCAGAATACTGGAGTACCCTGAATAATATCGCAATATTAACCACAGCATACTGGATTATCCTGAATAATATCACAATATTAAAGGCAGAATACTGGAGTATACTCTGAATAATATCACAATATTAAAGACAGAATACTGGAGTACCCTGAATAATATCACAATATTAAAGACGGAATAATGGAGTACCCTGAATAATATCACAATATTAAAGGCAGAATACTGGAGTACCCTGAATAATATCACAATATTAACCACAGCATAATGCAGATTTTGTACTCCAAGTGAATGTCGTTTAAGACACTGGCCAAAACATTGAAAGTATGGTAGCCCTTCAGTCTTCTGCAGCAGAACACCTTTCAAAGCTTTCAGTGTTGATCCAGTGAGCGGTTAGCACAATGAAACTTCTTCGTCTGGCTGTCCAGCAATCTGTTGTTGTCGCGATCCATTCAACTTCACTCATAGCAGCAGTGACTTTCTCGTTCATGGTTTGAGCAGCTTTGCTCAAATAATAATGGAGTACCCTGAATAATATCACAATATTAAAGGCAGAATACTGGAGTACCCTGAATAATATCGCAATATTAACCACAGCATACTGGATTATCCTGAATAATATCACAATATTAAAGGCAGAATACTGGAGTACCCTGAATAATATCACAATATTAAAGATGGAATAATGGAGTATCCTGAATAATATCACAATATTAAAGGCAGAATACTGGAGTACCCTGAATAATATCGCAATATTAACCACAGCATACTGGATTATCCTGAATAATATCACAATATTAAAGGCAGAATACTGGAGTATACTCTGAATAATATCACAATATTAAAGACAGAATACTGGAGTACCCTGAATAATATCACAATATTAACGACAGAATACTAGAGTATACCCTGAATAATATCACAATATTAAAGACAGAATACTGGAGTATACCCTGAATAATATCACAATATTAACCACAGCATAATGCAGATTTTGTACTCCAAGTGAATGTCGTTTAAGACACTGGCCAAAACATTGAAAGTATGGTAGCCCTTCAGTCTTCTGCAGCAGAACACCTTTCAAAGCTTTCAGTGTTGATCCAGTGAGCGGTTAGCACAATGAAACTTCTTCGTCTGGCTGTCCAGCAATCTGTTGTTGTCGCGATCCATTCAACTTCACTCATAGCAGCAGTGACTTTCTCGTTCATGGTTTGAGCAGCTTTGCTGATCTTCGAGTGGACAGTGGGCCTCGTAATGACGTTAGTGCTTGGTCGCAAACCATTTATCAGGTTTTTGAATGATGGCAACTCAACAACACTATAAGGTTGGAGTCCTTGAACTACCGTACTTTTCGCACTATTATCCGCACCTGACTATAAGCCGCAGCAGCTAAATTGAATGATGTACATATATAAGCCGCACTGGACTATAAGCCGCATGTGTTTTAATGTTTAATTACCATATGTAAGGAGTGGAGCCTGCGGCTTAATTTGACTGAACACGGGAAACCTCACCCGGCCCGGACACGGAAAGGATTGGCAGATTGATTGCTCTTTCTCGATTCTGTGAGTGGTGGTGCATGGCCGTTCTTATATTGAGCTTTAAGTTCCCACCTCTACAGAGAATGACTCCCATTGGGACACAATACTGTCGGACAAATAACATTAACTCATTTACAAGTTGTATTAAGTTTAGCAAATAAGGGAACAGATAAATAACATTTCAATGCAGTAAAAAAAGCAATATTTCGATTTTCGGGTTTTGTCGACATATACATGTAAGCCGCACCGTTATGTAAGCCGCAGGGTCGAAAAATGGGGAAAAAAGCCACGGCTTATAGTCCGAAAAGTACGGTATGTATTTTTTATGTAGATAGGGCCATGGATGCTCATCTTGTCCATCCACGCCGTCGCCGACCGTTTCGTCCTCTTCATCACTCATTGTGGCCATCTTCTATGTCTTGTCACTCTGATTGTCTATTCTTCTGATAGCAGGTGTTTAATCAAAGATCCCCGCTTTCTAGTCTTGCACAAGGACCAATCAGCATGGGTATGGGCGGGTTCATTTTCCATTGATGGGGATTTGATTGGCTGTTTACCTGCGGTCACAGGATTAATAACGTTAACGTTAGTTTGGCCAGATAAACAATTCAAATATACTAATTAAAATGGTTGGACCTGCGAGATTTGTACTTGTATACAAACCTAATAATACTCGAGTAAAGTACAAATCCCCCAAAACAGTACTTAAGTATTGTAATGAAGTACAATTACTCAAGTACTTTACACCCCTGGGTATATCTCAGTATGGCGAAGAGCGGGACACTCAGCCAGTACTCATATAACTAGGTTATATACATAACCTATCGTTTAGCATCGAACCAGAAGTGCAAAAACGTACATATTATGTATAATATTTATAAATAGAATAAACAGTAAAGGTAGGTATGAATGTGCTAAGATACAGTATGAACATTAACAGAATTAACTGTATGAAAAGAGTGGTATGAATACGCTAAGATATATACAGTGTGAACACAGTAACAGTATGGACAGTATGACATGTAGCATTTAAGTTAGTCATGGATGTACTAGAGCTCTTATAATACATCAATGGTTACAGTATGAAATGCAATGTAATAACAGCTTGAGGTATGATTCACTGCATTTCCATATTCACTTTGTGCATGTATATGAATGTCTTAACATAAGATAACATTAGGATGTGTGTGTATTTCTGACTAGAAGCACAAGAAAAATATGAATGCATACATACTGTAAATGTTACAGTATGTAACGTTAGCCTATGCATTCATATTTTTCGTAACTTATCCTAGGTTATGGGACAGTCCCCACAGACAACAGAAAAACTGATTAATGCTGTCTCTCTGCCACCCCCCAGAAATGCTATTATATATATAATACATAAACAGTGCACATGCACATTATGTATTCATATTTACCGAAAATTGCTGTAACAGACTAGTAGTAGTCGCTGCTGCTCCTCTGTCTCGCTAAAATCAGGTAGACGGCGCTGAGTGCAGATTTGTTTTGGAACTAAGCGAGCTACGTGAACCACGTGATCGCGTGGCGGCGAGATCAAAGAGTGTCGCAACTCTCTCTCTCTCTATGACTCTGCCATAGCACACACATGAATCTCAAGTGGTCCTTTACAATAATAAAGTTAGTAGGATCAAACTCTTCAATAATGTCTGAAAATACCCCACACTGAAAGGTAACACAAAAAATAAATAACAAAATACATTTAAAAAATCACAGAATGGGCCTTTCACCGATATATCTGTAATCACTAAAGACACGTTCGGAATCACTAAAGAATTTTTTTTTTTTTTTTATCTTATTCCCCCTCTATTTTCCTCCGATTTTCTCCCATCCCAATGTTAGTCGTTATGCCAATTCCCAATCCCCTTCCTGGTCGCTGCGCACTTACCTCCCACAGTCAGATCATCTGGGAGAGTGGAGGCTATCACGTGCTTCCTCCGACACACGTCCAGCCAATCAACCGCTTCTTTTCACCTGGCAGCGCGGATTCTCATCGAGAGGGCGTAGCGTGTGGGAGGACCACACTATCCCCCTCAGGTCCCATCCGCGCTTAGCAGGCGCCCCGACCGAACTGTAGGAGTCGCTGTTTACAACGACCCGGACCCACCCCGCCAGCTTCTCCCACCCTCTAATACAGCCAATTGTATTAGTGTGAACGGCCAGCCAAGCTGGTGACAACCCCGGAGCTGTGAGCTGGATTCGACTAAAGACACTTTCTAACTGCTGCTGTGGCCCACTGTCACCTCCATGTATGTTGTAAATACTGATAGTGTTGTGAAGGGCCAGATTAAACCGAATATATATATTTATTTATATATATATATTTAATTGTATTTGTATATTCTCTAATATTCCCTGATATCCCTTGTATATTCCTTGTACAATATGCATTGAATATCCATTCTAGCCTACTGAACATCCCATAATAGTCTCCATTCTACTATTGGTCGAGACCTTGGTGCCAGGCTGCCATACCCCTCAGACCCAGTTCAAACGTACCGCTCCACATGTACGAACAAGTCCTAGTTCCGCGTAGGAATCTGGCTACCGCACCACTAATGGGACTATTTGTTCATAGTGCGTATATATACTGCGCTACTAAAGTAGGACTTTCTTTTCAGTCCAGTTTCTTACCCTCCAATAGAGTCACAGACGTAAAGCCTCCCCGCGACGCCACGTGTGGGAGTAAGGCCAAGTTCGCCTACCATCGGTATTGAGACATCGTGTATATTAATATTTGAATAGTCATATTTGGCACTATATCGTCGAGTTGGACGTAGTCTATTAAGCTAATAATAGTCTGTTAATATATAGTGCTTCGTGCGGTGAGAATACTACCGTAGTCAGTACCCCATCGTTTCGGGCAGAGAACTGGCTGCTTACCCAGGGTGGTTGACCCCATGTGAAGCTGCACCCGAGGAGCCCCAGAGCCGACGAGCGAGTGGACCTGTATACCGGATTATTCTACCGACGACAGCCCGCCTTCCCAGGCACGGATTATGCTTTGTATACTTTGATTATTCCATGGATAAAGACCCCCGACACTGCCGTGTGTTGGAACCCCCCCCCCTGGAGAGGACGCAAGGTGAGGAGACGCTCTGCAAGACGAGGTCGCTTCACGTCTCTCCCCCGTGGACCGGAGAGAGCCGGCCCACAAAGAGTCCACCTGCTTTCATCTGTGGTCCAAGGATCGCCGGCGCATTGAACGGCACTACAGTGGGTTCACCTGGGATACCCTTGGCCGGACGAGGCAGCCGGATTCTACCCCCCCCCCCCCCCTCCTACTCCTGTCGGCTTACAAGCGACCGGATTAACCCCCCCCTTAGTGTATCCAGTCTTATAATCATTAAAGTATCATTGCTGTTATTCCTTAACTATTCCAGGTCGTATATTTACCACCTGCGCCCTCAGAGATTGGACATTCTCTATTGATATACCAACGAATACTCTTTGCCATAAAAGTGCATACTATTTCAATTCATAAATGTAATTAAGTGATTACGTGCTTGCTCTACACACCATTGCTGTGTAGTAATAAACGCATACTTCGACTTCGTACATTTGTGTTGGATCCGTTTCATCTACGTGAGAGTGTTTATGATAATATATTTATGCCGTGTACTGGGTGGCCGAATATTAAGTACAAAGGTAGTGGTAGTAAGTATCATATCTAGTAATACAGTCAGGGAATTGTACCCCTCAGTTACAATTGGTCCTTCGAGCCGGATGGTAATCAGTGTAATATTAATATAGTGTTATTAATATTGAAATGGCCTATGATGAACACTCCACGAAACGATCCTCCTAACCAACGCCCGCAGCGCGAACGACGGCTCCCTCAGTACTTAGAGGCTTACGCTGTCAGTCAACAACCTAGTCTTCTACTAACAGTAAACGCGGTAAAACTAGAAAGTAAAAGTATGTCTAACCCCAACGCCCAGACTACCCCGACCATAGAGGCCCCTACGGGCTCTAATGTAACTGACCAAGTTCACGGTGGGGACCAGTGGGAACCAGACATGACTTCACACCCCGCCAGTACTGAAGAAGTAGTCCCCGATGAGTCCCGGGAGGAATACAACGCTACCGAGAGAGAACTTGGCACGGAAGAAGACGGGGAGAGCGCCGTGGAGATAGAGCTCCAAGGCTCCGCAAGGAGTACCCCGAGGGAAGGCTCCCCTATACAACCGCCTTCTCCCAGCGAGGCAGAGAGGACCCTACAGCAGGCCTTCCTCATCAGCCTGAACGCCGCTGCTGAACGCGACCGACTGCAGATCCAGCAGCGAAGCGAACACGAGCAGATACGTCTAGAAATAAGACGCATTCAGATGGAAGAGAATGTGGCCCGAGAACGAGCCGGTGCTCAACGGGACGCAGCGCGCGACAGACAGCAGTCGCAACTAATAGAACAGCTGATCAGACGGACAACACCCTCTCCCTCCGCCAGAGGCTCCAGGAACTCGTCTAGACACACCTCCAGGGCGGCATCCCCTAGCCGAGTAAACAACCCTGAACTTGACCAACAGACGAGGTCTATACCCCCCACAGACCACCTCCCCCCACCGGTCCAAGCGAGACCTAGCAACCGGGAAGGAGCAGCATATCCTGTGGAGAGGCTAAACCAGAGACTACAAGCACTGGATGACCTAACTGAAGACGAAGAGGAAGAGGAGGAGAACCACGCCCGAAGACAGCACAGTACTCTACCGGACCAGGAGGTCCGGTACAGCCCAGGCTATACTCCCGCGGAGCTGCGCTACAGACCCCCGACTCTATACACGGGTGAGCACGACGCACGACCCGCACCGAGGAACAGCACCTGGACAAGCGGGCCATGGTACACTGCCGGTACCAGCCCATACCAAGGAGCGGGAGGAGACTCGCCTAGGAGGCCTCTCCCCCAACGCTCGCCGATGTATCCACAGTCAGCGTCATACATTGGCACGCCTATGGTACCCGACTTCACCCAAGAGAACCGGGCCCAGTATACAGAACTCCGCATGTGTCTGGAGACCATGTTGGTGGATGTATTGGATGAACGCCACAAATACGCCATCCTACTGAAGCACTTAAAGGTACCCCGCGCACATAATATAGCGCTCGCCTACGCGACTTCCACCACCCCATACACAGCAGCGCTGGTAGCATTGGACCAGAGGTATGGGCGCATATGGGATTACGTGATCCAGGAGATCCGACACATCGACCGCTTACCCCCAGCAATAGACAATCGAGCACTGGACGACCTGTCCATCAGAGTGCAGTCCCTGGTAGGGATGTTGGGAGCGCAAAGAGAGAAGGGGAGGCATGAACTTTACGCCAACTCAAATGTGGAAAGGATTCTGGAGAAGCTGCCGCCCGCTCGTCAGGAGCGCTTTAGGCGGCAGAGGGACCACAGAGACCCGAATGGCCCCGAACCGAACCTCCTCGATCTAGCAGACTTCCTGGCGAGAGAAGTCAGCAGCCTACGGCTAGATACATTCGGACGGAGCACCCCTGGCTCCAGAGAAGGAACCAGACGACTAAATGATGGAAGAAGATTGGTGACTGTGATGCACCAATCGGAGTCAGTACCGAGCAGCAGGAGCCACAGTACCCCCTCCAGAACGGAGAAGTGGAAGATAGTGTGCCCCTACTGTGAGAAAGAACACTGGCTAGCGCAATGTGACTCCTTCCCCAAGCTGAACGCGGAGGAAGCAGGTCAATGGATAAAGTCCAACAAGCGCTGTTTTCGCTGTGCGCGCTCACACATGGCAGCCGAATGCCGCTTAAAGAAAAGGTGCACCAAGTGCGATGGAGCCCATCTGGACATACTTCACGACAGTAACAGACGGCGCCCTTCACCCGCACCATCCAGCCGCAAAGCGAGCGTCATGTACATCGATCCCGCCAGCAGCAGTGGAGCCTGAGTACTCCTAAAAGTAGTGCGTGTGACACTAAGCTACCAGAATAAAGTCCTGGACACTTACGCCGTCCTCGATGACGGGTCAGAGAAGACCCTGCTGCTCGCCTCCGCTGCGGCCCAGCTAGGGCTGCGGGGAAGCGAAACCCAAATGACAATTCGGACAATAAGACGAGATTTGAAGACGATAAAGGGCGAGAATGTCTCATTCTCTATCGCAGCAAGCGGCCAGCCTGAGCGACGGTACCAGATTGCAGACGCTTTCACCAGCCAAGAAATAGGACTGTCGCGGTACACATACCCCGTCGCCAAGCTGATGGAGAAATATGCACATCTGCGCAAGTTACCGATCCCGCTCATAGACAATGCTATGCCGACCCTGTTGATAGGCTCCGACCATGCAGACCTCATTGTCCCGATAGACCGGGTTCATACCGGACCCCGAGGCTGTCCTGCAGCAGTCGAGACCCGTTTGGGATGGACTCTCCAAGGCCCGCTCGCCAAATCTCTCAACCGAAGTACAGCCACTAGATGTCTCCACTCCCGAGTCACAGAGGGAGAAACCGCACTCCTGCAACACGTAGAGCGGCTATGGACCTTGGAACAAATGCCCTTTAAGAACGGAAAGAAAGACATTCGCTCTAAAGATGACATTTACGCCATTCACCTCCTCGAGACAGGGACCAAGAGAGTCCCGGTCAACGGCGTGTTGAGATACGCCACGCCACTCCTGCGGCGAGAAGGAATGCCTACTTTCCACGCCAAGACAGACGCCACAGAACGGTACCTGCTGAACACGGAGCGGCGCTTAGCCAAGAACCCCGCCCAAGAGAGTGTATACCGCGCTGAGATTGAGAAGCTCATCACAGCGGGACACGTCACAAAGATGGACATTAAAGAGGCTGACCAGACCACTGAATCGTGGTACGTGCCCCACCACAAGGTCCATCACAACGGTAAAGACCGCATAGTATTTAACTGCAGCTACCAGATCGGATCCCAAAATCTGAATAAAGAGTTACTGCCCGGTCCCACACTCAGCCCCTCCCTACTTGGCGTTCTACTCCGCTTCCGCCAGGAAAAGGTGGCCATCAGCGGGGACATTAAAGGAATGTTCCTGCAGGTGAGATTAGTAGAGGCGGACAAGCCCCTGTTACGGTTCCTATGGAGAGAGAAGCCAGGAGATGAGCACCCAGCCATCTACCAATGGGAAGTCCTCCCCTTCGGAACGACGTGCAGCCCCTGCTGTGCTACATTTGCACTACAGAAACATGTAGCAGAGGACCCAGCAGCGGACGAAGAGGTCCGACACAGCGTAAAGAACAGCTTCTACGTAGACAACTGTCTACAAAGCCTTTCAACCCAAGAAGAAGCCGAGGCTCTCCTGATTAAACTCCGCGCCTCATTGATCAAAGGCGGCTTTGATCTCAGGCAGTGGGCCAGCAGCGATCCGCAAGTACTGCGCAGCCTCTCCTCCAAGGACAAGGCAGCCAGCAGCGAGACCTGGATGGCTACAATCCCGGGAGAAGCCCAGGAGATGACCCTGGGATTGGTGTGGCGATTCAAAACAGATTCGCTTCACTACAGACACAAGCCCCTGACTACGGAGCAGGGAAGGCCGGCGGCGGCGCCGACCACCAGACGGAGTGTGTACACAACACTCGCCCGACAATATGACCCGCTAGGATGTATTCTACCGTACACCACCAGGGCAAAAATGATTGTACGAGCATTGTGGGACAAGGACCAGGGCTGGGACGACCCCATTCCCGCACACCTTGCATCCACCTGGAGAGAGTGGGAGATGGAGCTCCACTCACTCCCAGGCGTTAAAATGCGCCGAAGCTACTTCCCACCCACGGTGAGGCCAGAGACATGTAAAATGGACTTACACGTCTTCAGTGACGCCTCAGAGGTCGCATACGGATCAGTAGCCTACTTGCGGGCCCAAGACCAGGGGGGAGAGATCTACACAGCATTTGTCCTCGCCCGCTCGAGAATAGCCCCACGCAAGCAACAATCTATCCCACGTCTAGAGCTCTGCGCAGCCCTAGCCGGAGCGCACCTAGCCACGCTCATCCAACGTGAGCTCACCATACCGGTGTCTAGAACAATCCTGTGGTCAGATTCCACGACGGTACTCGCCTGGATCAAATCGGACTCATGCAAGTACAAAGTCTTCGTGGGAGTCAGAGTCACCGAGATTCAAGACTTAACCGAAGAGTTAACCGGAGAAACAGAGTGGCGCTACGTTGATACAAAACAGAACCCAGCTGACGTCATCACCCGGGGGATGCCCCTGGATGACCTCACCCGTCGCAATGTCTACAGTGACGGCCCCGCATTCCTAAGACTCCCGGAAGGACAGTGGCCCATGCCTATCCCGAGGGAAGCAAGTCCAGAGGAGGTGGAAAATAAGAAGTCTGTGTTCTGTGGATTGAGCACCGTAGCCTCCACCGACCCTAACATAGACGATTGCACGTCCATAGAGAGTGCACAACAAAGAACATTCCTGCGGTACCACCCGGAGTGCAAGTCCCCCGCTGATATGTCAGCAGCTAACTACGAGGAAGCAGAATTGCTTCTACTGCAGCGAGCCCAGAGAGACTCGTTCCCCGATGAATTGGCCTGTCTACAGGGAGGAAAGCCCGTCCCATCCGACAGCAGATTAATTCACCTGGCCCCCGAGAGCGACGCTCATACCCTCATCAGAGTGGGTGGTCGCCTACGCAGAGCCCCCAATCTACCGGATGACATTAAATACCCGATCGTATTGAACAGCCGACACAAGGTCACAGAGCTGATTATAAAGAAATACGATGAGGATGTACATCACGCAGGAGCAGAAAGAGTCTTTGCGGAAATCAGACGTCGTTACTGGATCCTACAAGGAAGAGAGGCGGTACGACGCTTCCAGCGAACATGTCTAGACTGCCGCAAGTGGCGCGCGCAGCCCAGCATACCAAGGATGGCTGACCTTCCTCCATGTCGCCTCCGAATCGGTGACAAGCCATTCCACTCAACGGGTATGGACTGCTTTGGCCCGCTGCACATAAAGAAAGGAAGAGGAACCGAGAAGCGGTGGGGTATTGTATTCAAATGCATGACCACCAGAGCGATACACATCGAGCTTCTCCCGACCATGAGCACAGACTCATTCCTTATGGCCTTCCGTAGATTCACATCACGGAAAGGAAGACCGTCTACCCTATTGTCCGATCATGGGACAAACTTCAAAGGCGGCGAAAGAGAGCTGAGAGAGAGCTTCCAAGCTATGGGCCCAGAACTTAAGACCCACCTCGCTCCAGCACAGGTTGATTTCCAATTCAACCCCCCAAACGCACCCCACTTCGGTGGCACTTGGGAACGAGAAGTGCGCTCCATAAAGACAGCCCTGTACGCAGTACTTGGGGCCCAGACTGTGGCGGAAGAAGTCCTAATGACAGTCCTCACGGAGATTGAGGGAGTACTTAACTCGAAGCCCCTCGGATATGTCTCCAGTGATGTGGCGGATATCGACCCAGTTACCCCCAACACACTCCTGATGGGGCGGCTAGATCCTGCATTACCCCAGACAATGTACCGGCCTGAAGAAGCGAACGGCCGACGAATGTGGAGGTACAGCCAAGTATTAGCCGACAAGTTTTGGAACAGTTTCCTACTGCACTACCTACCGTCTCTACAGACCCGCCAGAAGTGGGTAAAGGAGAGAGACAATTTGACAGAAGGAACAGTCGTCATGATTATTGATCAATCACTGCCCAGAGCTATGTGGCCGGCCGGCCGCGTAAGCAAAGTGATCACCGGTGCCGACGGCAAGGTCCGAGCAGCTGAAGTGCTCGTCCAGGGTCGCACTTACACCCGTCCCGTGGCGAGGCTCATAGAACTGCCTCGACTCCCAGACACAATCGATGATGACCATGACCCTACAACCCTATGACTTTGTGAAGTTGACTGACCCCTACAGCAAACCCTTATGTGTAAATAGACAACGCGATTAATCTGTCTCTGTTTAACTGATTAGGTCTGGGACCTATTCAGGGGGTGGCTGTTGTGAAGGGCCAGATTAAACCAAATATATATATTTATTTATATATATATATTTAATTGTATTTGTATATTCTCTAATATTCCCTGATATCCCTTGTATATTCCTTGTACAATATGCATTGAATATCCATTCTAGCCTACTGAACATCCCATAATAGTCTCCATTCTACTATTGGTCGAGACCTTGGTGCCAGGCTGCCATACCCCTCAGACCCAGTTCAAACGTACCGCTCCACATGTACGAACAAGTCCTAGTTCCGCGTAGGAATCTGGCTACCGCACCACTAATGGGACTATTTGTTCATAGTGCGTATATATACTGCGCTACTAAAGTAGGACTTTCTTTTCAGTCCAGTTTCTTACCCTCCAATAGAGTCACAGACGTAAAGCCTCCCCGCGACGCCACGTGTGGGAGTAAGGCCAAGTTCGCCTACCATCGGTATTGAGACATCGTGTATATTAATATTTGAATAGTCATATTTGGCACTATATCGTCGAGTTGGACGTAGTCTATTAAGCTAATAATAGTCTGTTAATATATAGTGCTTCGTGCGGTGAGAATACTACCGTAGTCAGTACCCCATCGTTTCGGGCAGAGAACTGGCTGCTTACCCAGGGTGGTTGACCCCATGTGAAGCTGCACCCGAGGAGCCCCAGAGCCGACGAGCGAGTGGACCTGTATACCGGATTATTCTACCGACGACAGCCCGCCTTCCCAGGCACGGATTATGCTTTGTATACTTTGATTATTCCATGGATAAAGACCCCCGACACTGCCGTGTGTTGGAACCCCCCCCCCTGGAGAGGACGCAAGGTGAGGAGACGCTCTGCAAGACGAGGTCGCTTCACGTCTCTCCCCCGTGGACCGGAGAGAGCCGGCCCACAAAGAGTCCACCTGCTTTCATCTGTGGTCCAAGGATCGCCGGCGCATTGAACGGCACTACAGTGGGTTCACCTGGGATACCCTTGGCCGGACGAGGCAGCCAGATTCTACCCCCCCCCCCCCCCTCCTACTCCTGTCGGCTTACAAGTGACCGGATTAACCCCCCCCTTAGTGTATCCAGTCTTATAATCATTAAAGTATCATTGCTGTTATTCCTTAACTATTCCAGGTCGTATATTTACCACCTGCGCCCTCAGAGATTGGACATTCTCTATTGATATACCGACGAATACTCTTTGCCATAAAAGTGCATACTATTTCAATTCATAAATGTAATTAAGTGATTACGTGCTTGCTCTACACACCATTGCTGTGTAGTAATAAACGCATACTTCGACTTCGTACATTTGTGTTGGATCCGTTTCATCTACGTGAGAGTGTTTATGATAATATATTTATGCCGTGTACTGGGTGGCCGAATATTAAGTACAAAGGTAGTGGTAGTAAGTATCATATCTAGTAATACAGTCAGGGAATTGTACCCCTCAGTTACAGATAGGAACGTGCAATGTTACTCACTGTGCCTTGTATATATATATATATCTTTTTTTACCTTATTTTCTAGCACTCGCTTGTATTTAAATATGTATAAGTTAAGTATTGTGTGATTTTGTGTGAAGGGCGGACTAGCAAAGTAAGGTTTTCATTGTATGGCAAACTGTCTGTTTAACTGTGCATATGACAATAAACAATCTTGAATCTTGTTATATATATATTATTTGTTTATCTGTTGTTGCAAGTATTCAGCCATGTAAATCATGTAGCAGGGACTCCCAGGCACAAGCTTTTGATCAGGTAATATTTTGGTAACATTGGTGCCAGTTGACTGAGGAGGTTAGGTTGGTCTGCCAGTGTTTATCAAGTTTCAAGGTTCAAGTTTGTTTATTATTTGTCACATATAAAATACATGTACTTTACGGTGAAATGCTTGATTCTGTATAAGCCCCTGAGAGTGTGCTTCATACAGTAAAAAAGTAAGTAAAAGAGGAATATACAATCTAAAGTACAACCTAAGTACAATGAGTAAAAATGCAGACAATGAGCCTAGTAGTTAAACAGTCTTGTTATGGTTTGTAACCGACCCCAATCGCACAACACAAGACAGGTATGAGAGTAAGCCAAAACAGGGCAAATCTTTATTATAGAACAAAAGGCAGAACAGTCCCTTTATGGGAGAACACAAAAACACTAGAGTCAAGGAAAACTGGAAAATGCGGCACTGTGCCTTTAAGAGGCGAACAGGCTAAGGGACTAGGGCTAAGGGACAGGGCCAGGGCTAAATGTCAAGGACCAGGACCAGGGGCACTCGAGAGGGGAACAGGGGAGAACACAAAAACACTAGAGTCAAGGAAATAAGGAAAATGCGGCACTGTGCCTTTAAGAGGCGAACAGGCTAAGGGACTAGGGCTAAGGGACAGGGCCAGGGCTAAATGTCAAGGACCAGGACCAGGGGCACTGGAGAGGGGAACAGGGGAGAACACAAAAACACTAGAGTCAAGGAAAAATGGAAAAAGCGGCACTGTGCCTTTAAGAGGCGAATAGGCTAAGGGACAGGGCTAAGTGTCAGGGACAAAAGCTAAGGGCCAGGGCTACGGGCCAGGGCTAAATGTCAGGACCAGGACCAGGGGCACTGGAGATGGGGACAGGGACAGAGGCCCGGAGAGGCGGGCTGAGACAGGGACAGAGAACAGGGTTAAGGCCTTGGACAGGGCGAGGGCCAGAGCTGCTTACAGGGAATGAGGACAGGGTTCCGACGGCGGAGGCCTGGCAAGGGGACAGGGGCCCGACGGCGGAGGCCTGGCACGGGGACAGGGGCCCGACGGCGGGGGCCGGGCACGGAGACAGGGGCCCGACAGCGGAGGCCGGGCACGGAGACAGGGGCCCGACGGCGGAGGATGGGCACGGAGACAGGGGCCCGACGGCGGAGGCCGGGCACGGAGACAGGGGCCCGACAGCGGAGGCCGGGGGGAAGAGACGCCATCCTTCCGTGGAAATAGGGAGCGATGGCGCGCCGGCTTGACGTCTGGAGTGGGAACACTGGCAACCTCCCGTAGAGAATTAGAGAGCGAAGGCGGTGTCCCACTCCAGGCACGGAGATCCTCTTCCTCCTCCTCGGGGGGGCCGGGCACGGAGACAGGGGCCCGACGGCGGAGGCCGGGCACGGAGACAGGGGCCCGACGGCGGAGGCCGGGCACGGAGACAGGGGCCCGACAGCGGAGGCCGGGGGGAAGAGACGCCATCCTCCCGTGGAAATAGGGAGCGATGGCGCGTTGGCTTGACGTCTGGAGTGGGAACACTGGCAACCTCCCGTAGAGAATTAGAGAGCGAAGGCGGTGTCCCACTCCAGGCACGGAGATCCTCTTCCTCCTCCTCGGGGGGGGGCCGGGCACGGAGACAGGGGCCCGACGGCAGAGGCCGGGCACGGAGACAGGGGCCCGACGGCGGAGGCCGGGCACGGAGACAGGGGCCCGACGGCGGAGGCTGGGGGGAAGAGACGCCATCCTCCCGTGGAAATAGGGAGCGATGGCGCGCCGGCTTGACGTCTGGAGTGGGAACACTGGCAACCTCCCGTAGAGAATTAGAGAGCGAAGGCGGTGTCCCACTCCAGGCACGGAGATCCTCTTCCTCCTCCTCGGGGGGGCCGGGCACGGAGACAGGGGCCCGACGGCGGAGGCCGGGCACGGAGACAGGGGCCCGACGGCGGAGGCCGGGCACGGAGACAGGGGCCCGACGGCGGAGGCCGGGCACGGAGACAGGGGCCCGACGGCGGAGGCCGGGCACGGAGACAGGGACCCGACAGCGGAGGCCGGGGGGAAGAGACGCCATCCTCCCGTGGAAATAGGGAGCGATGGCGCACCGGCTTGACGTCTGGAGTGGGAACACTGGCAACCTCCCGTAGAGAATTAGAGAGCGAAGGCGGTGTCCCACTCCAGGCACGGAGATCCTCTTCCTCCTCCTCGGATGCTGCAGACGGACAGCGCAGAACACAGGGGTCCCAGGGGACCGGGGCGAAGAGACGCCATCCTCCCGTGGAAATAGGGAGCGATGGCGCGCCGGCTTGACGTCTGGAGTGGGAACACTGGCAACCTCCCGTAGAGAATTAGAGAGCGAAGGCGGTGTCCCACTCCAGGCACGGAGATCCTCTTCCTCCTCCTCGGATGCTGCAGACGGACAGCGCAGAACACAGGGGTCCCAGGGGACCGGGGCGAAGAGACGCCATCCTCCCGTGGAAATAGGGAGCGATGGCGCGCCGGCTTGACGTCTGGAGTGGGAACACTGGAAAACCTCCCGTAGAGAATTAGAGAGCGAAGACGGTGTCCCACTCCAGGCAAACGGCGACAGGTGGTGATGGCTGGCACGTCGTCTCACGCCGGAGACGCGGCAGGTGATGGTAACGTACAGGATGGTAACGTACAGAACTCCATGAACACATAGTGAACACAGATACAGAACGACCCGACCAGGACTGGAAGGGAGGTCCAGGTATATAAAGCCCTCAGGGGCGCTAATCACAAACTATGACAGCTGCGTGATGGTAATTGAACAAGAAAGTCCAAGGGTGGGGGCTGGTGAAGAGTAGAGGAGAGTAAATCATCGCAAGGGTGGGGGCTGGTGAAGGAGAGTAGACAGGGAAAAATCTCGCAAGGGTGGGGGCTGGTGAAGGAGAGTAGACAGGGAAAAGCTCAGGGAACAGGCGAATCCTCACAGTACCTCCCCCTCCACGGGAGCCACCGGGCGACCGAAAAAATCAGACAGCGGGGCAGGGGACATGACAAAGCAACAAACAAAAAAAAATGGGCCATGCTAGCAGGGGAAGCTACACCTAAAGTGGAGCTAGCAGAGGGACAGGGTAGCTGCCAGAGCATTGCTAGCTACAGGGCCTATGCCAGCTGTAATGCTACATTAGCATAGAGGCTGCGCTAGCTGCCGGAGCTAGGCTAGCAGACAGGGCTGGACTAGCAAAGGAGAACAAGCTAGCTGAAAGGACAGTCCTAGCTGTGGGGAACAGGGTAGCTCACAGGGGAGCTAACGAGGCTAACAGGGGAGCTAACAGGGAAGCTAACAGGGGAGCTAACAGGGGAGCTAACATGAGAACTAACAGGGGAGCTAAAGAGGCTAACAGGGGAGCTAACAGGGGAACCAAAGAGGCTAACTCACATACACTGTCTGTGCTGGCTGGGGTCGTTGACTGGTCGGGTCGTACTGTTATGGTTTGTAACCGACCCCAATCGCACAACACAAGACAGGTATGAGAGTAAGCCAAAACAGGGCAAAACTTTATTATAGAACAAAAGGCGGAGGGCGGTTAGGTGGCCGAGCGGAGATTGCGTTCGTCACCAACCCCGGAGCTGTGAGCTGGATTCGCCTGTTCGAATCCAGCTCACAGCTCCGGGGTTGTCACCAGCTTGGCTGGCCGTCTGCACTAATACAATTGGCTGTATTAGAGGGTGGGAGAAGCTGGCGGGGTGGGTCCGGGTCGTTGTAAACAGCGACTCCTACAGTTCGGTCGGGGCGCCTGCTAAGTGCGGATAGGACTTGAGGGGGATAGTGTGATCCTCCCACACGCTACGCCCTCTCGATGAGAATCCGCGCTGCCAGGTGAAAAGAAGCGGTGATTGGCTGGACGTGTGTCGGAGGAAGCACGTGGTAGCCTCCACTCTCCCAGATGATCTGACTGTGGGGGGTAAGTGCGCAGCGACCAGGAAGGGACTGGGAATTGGCATACGACTAACATTGGGATGGGAGAAAATCGGAGGAAAATGGAGGGGGAAAAAGATAAAAAAAAAAAAAAAAAGAACAAAAGGCGGAACAGTCCCTTTATGGGAGAACACAAAAACACTAGAGTCAAGGAAAACTGGAAAATGCGGCACTGTGCCTTTAAGAGGCGAACAGGCTAAGGGACTAGGGCTAAGGGACAGGGCCAGGGCTAAATGTCAAGGACCAGGACCAGGGGCACTGGAGAGGGGAACAGGGGAGAACACAAAAACACTAGAGTCAAGGAAATAAGGAAAATGCGGCACTGTGCCTTTAAGAGGCGAACAGGCTAAGGGACTAGGGCTAAGGGACAGGGCCAGGGCTAAATGTTAAGGACCAGGACCAGGGGCACTGGAGAGGGGAACAGGGGAGAACACAAAAACACTAGAGTCAAGGAAAAATGGAAAAAGCGGCACTGTGCCTTTAAGAGGCGAATAGGCTAAGGGACAGGGCTAAGTGTCAGGGACAAAGGCTAAGGGCCAGGGCTACGGGCCAGGGCTAAATGTCAGGACCAGGACCAGGGGCACTAGAGATGGGGACAGGGACAGAGGCCCGGAGAGGCGGGCTGAGACAGGGACAGAGAACAGGGTTAAGGCCTTGGACAGGGCGAGGGCCAGAGCTGCTTACAGGGAATGAGGACAGGGGCCCGACGGCGGAGGCCTGGCACGGGGACAGGGGCCCGACGGCGGGGGCCGGGCACGGAGACAGGGGCCCGACAGCGGAGGCCGGGCACGGAGACAGGGGCCCGACGGCGGAGGATGGGCACGGAGACAGGGGCCCGACGGCGGAGGCCGGGCACGGAGACAGGGGCCCGACAGCGGAGGCCGGGGGGAAGAGACGCCATCCTTCCGTGGAAATAGGGAGCGATGGCGCGCCGGCTTGACGTCTGGAGTGGGAACACTGGCAACCTCCCGTAGAGAATTAGAGAGCGAAGGCGGTGTCCCACTCCAGGCACGGAGATCCTCTTCCTCCTCCTCGGGGGGGCCGGGCACGGAGACAGGGGCCCGACGGCGGAGGCCGGGCACGGAGACAGGGGCCCGACGGCGGAGGCCGGGCACGGAGACAGGGGCCCGACAGCGGAGGCCGGGGGGAAGAGACGCCATCCTCCCGTGGAAATAGGGAGCGATGGCGCGCCGGCTTGACGTCTGGAGTGGGAACACTGGCAACCTCCCGTAGAGAATTAGAGAGCGAAGGCGGTGTCCCACTCCAGGCACGGAGATCCTCTTCCTCCTCCTCGGATGCTGCAGACGGACAGCGCAGAACACAGGGGTCCCAGGGGAACGGGGCGAAGAGACGCCATCCTCCCGTGGAAATAGGGAGCGATGGCGCGCCGGCTTGACGTCTGGAGTGGGAACACTGGAAAACCTCCCGTAGAGAATTAGAGAGCGAAGACGGTGTCCCACTCCAGGCAAACGGCGACAGGTGGTGATGGCTGGCACGTCGTCTCACGCCGGAGACACGGCAGGTGATGGTAACGTACAGGATGGTAACGTACAGAACTCCATGAACACAGAGTGAACACAGATACAGAACAACCCGACCAGGACTGGAAGGGAGGTCCAGGTATATAAAGCCCTCAGGGGCGCTAATCACAAACTATGACAGCTGCGTGATGGTAATTGAACAAGAAAGTCCAAGGGTGGGGGCTGGTGAAGAGTAGAGGAGAGTAAATCATCGCAAGGGTGGGGTCTGGTGAAGGAGAGTAGACAGGGAAAAATCTAGAGTGTTAATTGATTGAGCTAGTAGTTAATGGTATGTTCTGATGGGCGGAGTCACCAGAATACAGTATAAGGAACTCCTCTGTCAGAACAAGGTTGTTTGAGTCAAAGCTCTGTGTTGTTGAGTCACCAGTATACAGTATAAGGAGTTGGCCAATCACAAGCCCTGCATGTGTCTAGCATGAATTAGCCTGGCTGTAAAGAGTCAAGTCAGGTCAAGTAAAAATTTATTTCTAAAGCACATTTCATACACGGAGGCAATCCAAAGTGCTGTACACACAAAAACGATAAAAAAGAGAAGGCACAGCATAAAAAAATAATGATTCTCTGGAATAAAAAAATATATACAGTAAAAGGAACACAGAAGGGTACAGTATAAAAGCGGTACATTCTCACAAATATAATTATTTGCAGTGCACTAAAACAAGCAAAACAAAAAAAGTGCAGTAAAGTGCAAAAAAGAGTGCAGTAGTTAAAAGCAGAAACAAACATACGGGTCTTTAGCATATTCTTAAAAAAAGGCAGAGTTGGGTCAGATCTGAGATCAGTTTATTCCAGCTATGTGTGGCATAGTAGCAGGATGCGGCTTCACCATGTTTTGTTCAGGTCCTATAGGAACAGTTAGCAGACCAGTCCCTGATGACCTCAGAGGTCTACACGAGGGTTCATAGTGTAGAAGCAACTCAGAGATGTATTTAGGACCTGGCCCGTTAAATCATTTAATAGACTAGTAACAGTATTTTATTTTAGTAACAGTCTATTCTATGACACACTGGTAGCCAATGCAGAGATGTGAGGACTGGTGTGATGTGTTCAGCTTCCTATAGTCCTTGCTAACCCTTTCACTACCAAACAGTTAACCCTTTCACTGCCACACTACAGAAGGTTAACATTTTAACTGCCACACGTGACATGACAAAGGGTTAACCCTTTCACTACCACACTACAGAAGGTTACTATCATAGTAAAGGGTTAACCTTCTGTAGTGTGGTAGTGAAAGGGTTAAACCTCTAGCTGCAGCATGAATGAGCTGCAGTTGTTTGATTTCTTTTTTGGGGAGGCCTGAGAAAAGACTGTTACAATAGTCTGACCTGCTACAGATGAAGGCATGAATTCGTTTTTCTAGGTCTTGTTTGGACATAATAGCCTCTAATTCTTGCTATATTTTTAAGATGTTAAAAGGCTGATTTTCCTATAGACTTGATGAATTCATGCCTTCAATTCATGATGAATTGAAAATGGGGGACCCTGATGTAAACAAGATGAAAGTCTTTCTCTGGTCTGCATCCCCTTAACAATTGTGTGTATTGAGCCGTACTGTATTGTACCCATTCTGCAATCTGTTAATACAATTTTAATTCAATCAATCACCTGATCTAGCCCATAGTGTGTGTGCCCTGCCCCTGACCGGCTGAGGCTTTAGGCTTGTTGGGACCCATTTATTATCACAACTAGACTTATCTGATGAGAGGCTTTCTTGGCTGTCTACCCGCTCCTATTTCAATCAATCAATCAATCAATCAATCAATCAATCAATCAATCAATCAATCAATCAATCAATCAATCATGTGGGAGTTAAAGTTCAGAGTCAATAATAACTAAAGATATTTTACCTGTTTTCTTGGCTTCAGAGATAAGGACTCAAGATGTACAGTACAGTGACTTTAAGCCTTTCTTCTATAGCACCAAAGACTCAGTTTTGTTTTTATTTAGTTGGAGGAAGTTCTGGCACATCCAGTCATTTATTTGGTCGATGCACAGACACAGTGAGTCTATGGGAGCATATCATCCCATGAGAGGGCTATAGTAGTCACCTGCATAGTTATGGTAAGCCATTTTGTTCTTTTTCATAATTAGGCCTAGTGGGAGCATATAAAGGTTGAATAATAACCTGAATTTAAAACATGTCCTAAAATGTAACCTTGGGGTACCCCACATGCAGGGGCGGACCTTCCTACAGGCGATATAGGCGGTCGCCTAGAGCGCCACCCAGAGGGGGGCGCCAATTTTTTTTTTTTTTTTTTTTTATATATTTTTTTTATTTATTTTTTTATTTTTTATTTTTTTTCTGTGCAGTTTTGGCGCCCCCTCTATATCGGCAACCATTATTTTTACATAAAAGAAATTCTAACATAAGGGAAAATGAGCCAAAAATCTAAAACGGTCGGTCGGTCTGAGCCTCAGCTTTAGGTGTTCACAGTCAGAACATGCTAGAGCGCTGTGCATTGATGGGTATCGGTCAAGTGTTTATAGAATTGAGCATTGAGGAAAGAAAGACTAACGTTAGAGAACTATGAAGAGGCAAAAGCCATAAAAAAAATAAAAATAAAAATATTTTTTTTATTTTTTTATTTTTTTATTTTTTTATTTTTTTATTTTTTTTTTCTCTGTGCAGTTTTGGCGCCCCCTCTATATCGGCAACCATTATTTTTACATAAAAGAAATTCTAACATAAGGGAAAATGAGCCAAAAATCTAAAACGGTCGGTCGGTCTGAGCCTCAGCTTTAGGTGTTCACAGTCAGAACATGCTAGAGCGCTGTGCATTGATGGGTATCGGTCAAGTGTTTATAGAATTGAGCGTTGAGGAAAGAAAGACTAACGTTAGAGAACTATGAAGAGGCAAAAGCCATAAAAAAAATTTAAATAAAAAAATTACAAAAAAAATAAAATTACAAAAAAAAAATTAAAAAAAATTGGGCCTAGGGCGCCAAATGTGCTAGGTCCGCCCCTGCCCACATGTCATAATAGTTTGTTCAGACGTGTAATTGCCAATGGAAACAAAGTAGTTCCTGTCTTGCAGGTAGGACCTGAACCACCCTAAGACCGTGCCCGAAAGCCCAACCCATGTGTTCTAGTCTGTCCAGTAGGATTATTTGGTCAACAGTATCAAAGCCAGCTCTGAGATCCAGGAGCCCATTTTCATTCCCATATCTTGAGGTGAGAAGTCAAGGGACCCCAAATGGCCCATTTTCCTCCCATCAAATCTAAGCTAGCAAAATCGATCCAATTTTGATTCCTCAAGATCTCTAGTTTCATGTGTTACCAGTATCTTTGCGCTAGCTTAAATTAGCCTACTAGAACCCTTTAAAGATAGCTAATCAAATGGCGGAATATCTGTAACATAAACAAGCCGATTCATCTGTCAACCTCTACTTCCTATCACCCTTCCTAAGCTTCCAAACATCCTTCCTATGCTTCCTAACACCCTTCTTATGCTTCCTATCATCATTCCTATGCTTAGTTACATCTTTCCTATGCTTCCTATTATACCTTCCTATGCTTCCTAACATGCTTCTTCTTGTGCTTCCTATCACCCTTCCTGTGCTTCCTAACATCCTTCCTATGCTTCCTAACATCCTTCCTATGCTTCCTGTTACTGTCTAGCATTAGCATGATAATGATAATGACTACAATTGGAGAGTGGTCAGTGTGTCTGTCGGTCAGTGTGTTTGTTAGCGTTAGCATGCTAATGCTATTGACTACAATTGGAGAGTGGTCAGTGTGTCTGTGGGTCAGTGTGTTTGTTAGTGTTAGCATACTAATGCTAATCACTACAATTGGAGAGTGGTCAGTGTGTGTGTCTGTGTGTTTGTTAGCGTTAACATGCTAATCCTAATAATACGGAGAGCGGCCAGTGTTTTTGTGTTTGTCTGTCTGTGTGTCTGGCAATTTTCTAGACTGTACTTTACGTTTTGGACAAGTACTGTAAATAGCTGAGTACAATAGACAATCATTTTGTGTTGTCTTTAAATGTGTCCTTATATTCTGTGGACCTTAAAGGCCCATTCCAGAAAGGTTTTGACCATTGATTGATTGATTGAAAAAAAAAACTGATTGCAAAATGGGTACAATACAGTACGGCTCAATATTGGCTCATATAGTATAATGTGTATAATGTGTACAGTATAATGTATAAGTGTAGCGTGTATTCACATTATGTTCTTGAAGACAACTATAACCAGGAAGCACCTCTCACCCCACACGATCAGAGTTTACTCTTCCTGAGAAAACGAAACAAGAGTGACTGGGTGACAATATTGTCACAAGGAAAGATGAAATTACCTACCTGGGTTCCATCCTAGAGGCAAATCTTTCCTGTGACAAAATGGCATCCAATGTAATCAAAAAAGTCAACCAACAAACAAGATTCTTGTACCGTATTTCCTCTCTGGTAAACAAGAATACCATGAAGACTCTAACAGGAGCACTCCTTCAAGGGTACTACGACTATGCGTGCACATCATGGTACCAAAGCACCTCAAAGGTCCTAAAAACAAGACTACAAACATTACAAAACAAACTGGTCAGACTACTGCAGAGTACAGCAACTTGCAATGGGCCTGGTCTACAAGATACACTACACCACTAAGATACCCATGTACATGTCGGAATACTTCCCAAAGGTCAGCGAATTCCACGACCACAACACTAGAGGGAGTTCCACTAATCATGTTCAACCCAGATTTGGCTCAAACAAGGGACTAAACACGTTTTCGTAATTATGCCACATCAATGTGGAACGCCCTACCCACTGCCGTAAAGGAATGTGAATCCCTACCCTCCTTCAAAACCGCTCTCAAAGAGCACCTACGGGTGGCTGCAATTAGAAACTGGCCCGATTAATGTCCAAACCCCCCCCCCTGACCCAACCCCCTCCAATGTACAGTTTCTTCCCCGTCGAATGTATATATTTTTCTTGTAAGATCTCTTTCTCTTAAACAGTACTGTATATTCGTCTCAGTGGTGGATGGGAAGCTGCTCCTTCATCATCATCATCATCATCATCATCATCATCATCATCATCATCATCATCATCATCATCATCATCATCATCATCATTCTCTTCAGCCTCATCATCCTCTTCATAGTCATCATCTTCCTCTTCATCATCCAATCTATAATTAACCTTCTGGCTGTCCACTGGTAAGGATTGCATTTGTAGCGTGATCCAATCTGCGTTGTGTCTGGTGTGGTGTAGAAGTAGACTCCGACAACGGTACTCAATTGACATCTGGTTTTATTGGTGATCTGTTATCGAACCAAAAACAGCACAACAACATGGTGGTGAGCTACCGTCATAGCCGGTGGAATCCACCTCCGTTCTCCTTCACGTTAAACTCAAAGAGCTCGCGCACACTCAAAACAGTGCGCCATCCACAGTTACAGCAATTGTTGGCTACTACCAAATACATGTAACTCAATACAAGTCAAACTCAGCAAAAACATATGAAATGATATGAAATGAAAGACAGTGTGTAAGCATTAATTAAACCGAAATACAAAAACAACGGTTCATACCTGTTATCGAACCAAAAACAGCACAACAACATGGTGGTGAGCTACCGTCATAGCCGGTGGAATCCACCTGTTATTGTTAACAGAATACGAGTTAGCACACGACGGTACTGTGGCTGTTTTACACAGGGCGAATTAATGTCATCACACACAGGACAATTTCAGTACCAAAACCAAAACATAAATCAATTTTACAAGTTATACATAGCAATTCAACCAAATATTAGGTAACCGAAAGTGCATACCTCCGTTCTCCTTCACGTTAAACTCAAAGAGGCAGATCACTTCCGCCGGCGTTTCTCTTGCCGTCGAACCGGCTAAACCATTATTTAATTATTTAAAGTATTTACAATACAACAAATACTCAACTGGAAAGATGACCTATCCTCTCTAAACCCATTATAAAAGACCAAAAGGGATTTCGTTTGGAGAATCAATAACTCAATATGAGGAAATTAATATAAACTAATAACCAAGACACCCCTCCAAAACACTCGAGTGAGCTCGGTCCACTTTGTTCCTTCAAAATAAGAGTGTTTCCGTCTTGACCTACTTATTTAAGATGAAAGATAAAAGTTTCTGTCCATGATCTAGCATAACAACTTCACTCTGCTACATTCACCCCTACTGTTTTATGCCAGATTATGGACATTGTTCCCCTCAATCAACTCAACAGCGCAAGTACAAACCAAAGAAATAGAAAATAAAAAAAAATTATCACAATGAGTCAACGCGTCACATGTAACTCGGTGTATTCCCTTAATTCCAAACCTAGAAAATAGGTTGACCAGCTCAAAAGCTATCTGATGAAGGATCAGGAAAAATAAAGGGTAGCTAATCCCTCATCTAACCATAGAAAAAAACATGCCATGTACATATTTATACCATGGAATACACCAAAATTACTAAATCATGTCTAATGCAATAGACAACCATAACTACCAGTATGACTCAAAGAAAATCAAACAGCAAAATCAAAGAAAGAAAAGAAAAGAAAAAAATTATAAATAAAAAGAATCACAAAAAAAATAAAATAAAAAAAATAAAAAAAATCTGTGTCATCTTTTAAGATGACAGCAGAGCCCTGACTCTTTGTGCAGCCATTGTCTGAATGAGCCTGTTAACTGGCCTGATGAACCTCCCCAGCCTAGTGTAAACCCCTTGAGGTACCCCAACTACACTCTGTATGACAGTGACAATGGCCGACTCAGGTTCACACACTGGAACAAGTAAGGATGAACTACAGGGGGCCTTCCCCGGAGCCATCATGTCCTCAGTGCCTGATTCCACAGTCGTCGTGTCTGACGACTGATCACTATCCTCAGGTTCACACACTGGTACAAGTAAGGATGAACTACAGGAGGCCTTCCCCGAAGCCATCATGTCCTCAGTGCCTGATTCCACAGTCGTCGTGTCTGACGACTGGTCACTATCCTGATAAACAATTACAGAGTATGACTCCTCTGATTCAACATCTGCATCTGGTCCCTCCATCCAAAAATGGCGTGGTTTCTTCAGTTTACACTCCTGCTCCCCACCATTATGTGTCTCAAGTGTAATTCTATGATGTTGATCACTACCCATACTTCCCACCTGCACCTCTGCTGGCTCTGATATACCCGTCCCTGTCATGGTATCTACTACCCCCTCCACACTGGACTCAGGAAGATGAGCAACCCACCGGGCAGTTCTCAGCTCATCCTGATCAGAATCATCTGTCATTTCCTCACTCGGAACAGTGCCAGGAATAGACACCTCAATCTCTGGCTCATCCCATGACGGCAGAGGCAGGAAATTGACGGGCATAATCAAATTCCTATGAACAGTCTTAATCCTCCCTGTGACAGGATGACGGATACTGTATATGTTCAGCACACTGTTTTTACACACTACAGTATAGACAGCACTCTCCCAGCGGTCAGCTAGCTTTTTCTTGCCTCGCTCCCCCTTATTTGCCAGTAAGACCCGATCCCCCTTCTCTACCGAATGTCCCTTTAACTGTCTGTTATACACCTCAGCTTGCCGGGTCTGTTGCTTCTCAGCATGCTTTTGAGCAAGTGCCATTGCTTCCCTCAGATCCTTTCCCAGTGACTGGACATACTTATCCACATCCACCGTATCTCCATCCAAAAGGACACTCTCAAACATGACATCGACAGGTAATCTTGTGGTGCGGCCAAACATCAAAAAGAAGGGTGGGAGCCCTGTGGTCTCATGCACTGTGCAATTATAAGCAAACGTCAATGTGTTCAACATCTGAGGCCATTTCACCTTGGAACGAGGTGGCAAAGAACGGATCATATTACCTAAAGTGCGGTTTAGACGTTCTGCCTGTCCATTTCCCATAGGATGGTATGGCGTGGTATGGGATTTTTCAACCCCTGCCATCTGAAGCATTTCTGCTATGAGTGCACTCTCAAAATTGGCCCCTCTGTCGCTATGAATGCAGGCTGCAAAACCATAGACAGAAAAAAAATTATTCCAGAGCACTCTGGCCACTGTCTTGGCAGACTGATTGGGACACGGGTAAGCACATGCTAGTTTGGTAAAATGGTCAGTTATAACAAGCACATCAATGGACTTATTATTGGCATCCTCAGCCGACCAAAAGTCAATACACACCAACTCCAGCGGTGCAGTGGTGACTATAGATACCAGCGGAGCTCTAGCCTCAGGCTCCGGTGCTTTGCTCAGTACACATCTCTTACAATGACTCACATATTCTTTGACATCCTTTTCCATGGAGTTCCAATAGAAACGTTGTCTAGTGAGCCACAATGTGCGCTGCTGGCCCTGGTGACCAGCCTCATCATGTACCCCTTTCAGCACTTGTCCTCTCAGAGCGCTCGGTACAACATATTGAAAGACCTTCTTCTTACTCACAGCGTGTTTTGAAACACGGTACAACACTCCTAATTTGTTTGTGAGTTTTCCCCACTGTCTCAGTGTGCGGTTTGTTTCTTTTGACTCATGAACTCTCTCTCTTCGAGATGGGCGGCGGCCTCTATCTACAAAGAATTTGACTCTACTAGTAACAGGGTCCTGGCACTGCTTGTCGTACAATTCCTCATGAGTGAGGACAGGCAACGGACTCTGTCCCATGGACACCAACCTTTCTAACTGCTGCACATGAGAGACTGCTCTCATAGCTGCGCCATCCTCCCAACAGCGATGTGTGTGGAGTACAGCAGATACCTCTTCACGGGATATGCTCCCACTGTCACTACCCACCTCACCACTGGCCTTAAAGGAACTCTGGGTGGACAACCCTAGGCCCTTCCTCCTCACCTCTGGTTCCTCACAGGTAAGACGGAACATGTTCTGCACGTCATCCACCTCCAAACCTTTAGCCTCCCTCAACAAGACATCATACGAGGTCCTTGTCAGCCTGTGCATCACCCTAGGCCGAGTAAAAGGCTCCCTGCTCAGTGCATCAGCTACTGTATTCTTAGGCCCAGGAATGTACTGAATGTCAAAATCAAAAGGTGCCAGCTTAGCTACCCATCTCTGCTCGCATGCATCAAGTTTTGGCTTTGTGAGGATGTACTTAAGTGGATTATTATCTGTCCACACTGTAAATCTATGTCCTCGCAGCCAATGGCTAAACTTGTCGTGTATAGCCCATTTCATGGCGAGAAACTCAAGCCTATGAGCTGGATATTTAGACTGAGCATGATTCAAAGATTTACTAGCAAAAGCTATGGGCCTGGCTGTGCCACACCCTTCCTGCACTTGTGAAAGCACAGCTCCCAGTCCACTAGTGGATGCATCTACAGACAATAGAAATGGCTGAGAAAAGTCAGGGTGAGCCAACAGAGCTTGTCCCACCAATGCGGCTTTTAACGCCTCAAAGGCCTCCCTACACTCCACAGTCCAGTCTGCTGCACTAAGCTTATGAAGGGGGGCAGCTCTCTTCCCTTTAACTTTGCCTCTCCGTGGCTTTTTCACACCCGTGGTCAGCTGAAACAGTGGTCTTGCAACTACAGAGCAGTTCTCAATGTAATGTTGATAATACACCACCATTCCTAAGAATGACCGGATCTTATTGGCAGACAGGGTGGCACCATCCGACTCCATAATATCGCTCTCCGTCACACCCACTATAGCCTGCACCTTATCAGGGTCTGTGGCTATCCCTTCCCGAGAAACAATATGTCCCAAAAACTTCAGTGACTTTCTCAGAAACTGACACTTAGATGGAGACAACTTCAGGTTGTGTTCTCGTAAACGCTGAAATACCATCTCCAGCCTCTGCAAGCTCTCTTCTTCAGACTTGCCAAAGACCAGAAGGTCATCTAAGTAACAGAGAAGACTCAGTGAGTTCTGATCACCAAAGATTGTGAGCATCATTCTCATGAACGTAGCTGGACTGTTACAAAGCCCCTGGGGCATACGGTTATATTCATGTAAACCGAGAGGAGAGGAGAAAGCAGTGTATTTCTTATCATCCTCATGCAGTGGGACATTGTAATATCCGGATGTCAAATCCATAGAACTGAAAAAGGCATTGCCTCCCAACGCTGCAAGTACATCTGCTTGGTGAGGTAAGGGATGTGCATCTTTCACCGTGCGAGCATTTAACCACCTGAAATCTGTGCACAGTCTCAAGTCACCATTCTTTTTCCAACAAAGAACAAGTGGGGATGCATACTCGTTACTCGACTTCCTAATTATCTCCCTGTCCTCCATCTCGTTCAGAGTCTCTCTCAACTTTTGGTAATGGGCGGGGGAGAGCCTCCGGTAAGGTAACCGAAAGGGCCGATCGTCAGTCAGTCGGATACGATGACAGAAGCCACTAGCCTCACCACAATCCAACCGATGTCTAGAAAACACATCCTCATAGTTCTCAATTAGGTCAGTCAGTCTATCCTTCCAGACTGGTGAGACCTGACAGTCATCAACTGACAGGTTCTGGAGCCCTAGACTAGCCAGTCTATCATTCCCCCTAGCTACATTGTTGCTAGCACAACTCCTCGCTGTGAGACTGCCGTGAGAGCTGCCACTACTCACTCTACCGGCATTCTGGTGGACTGTCGTGTTCGTATCACTGTCAAAATCCTCTAATGCAATGCATGGATACACGTCAGCCACTTTTG
The DNA here is from genome assembly GCF_963971535.1 of Notolepis coatsorum. Lineage (NCBI taxonomy): Eukaryota > Metazoa > Chordata > Actinopteri > Aulopiformes > Paralepididae > Notolepis > Notolepis coatsorum. The sequence goes on from NC_140175.1 coordinate 112,697,329, forward strand.
CATTCCTTCTCAAGGTGATAGATTTGGTAGTCGGGTTTATAATCTTGACAGGAAGCCACCCATCCCCCCAGAGAGGTGTAACTACCCTGCCAACTAGTATGTTACGGTGCACACAACGAGAGGCGCTGGGCTCAACAATAACAGTACTTCCCATAGAAAGTTTTGTCCTGGGTGGGAGACGACCCCACACTACATGCTCACTCATAGGTTCAAGTGTCACTGCCTGTTTCAACTTGACTGTTCCCACTTTGTCAGGAATTTCCTCCCCCCTCCATCTCTCAAGGTTGGCCATGAACCTGATAAACTTTTTTTTTTCTTTCATCCTGACATGGTGACTCAGCTTTTCCCAATATGCGCCAGTAGGCCCCAGTGGATTTGAACTGTCTGATTAAGGGCTTCATCACATTGGTGCCTATAATAAGCTCATCAACCTGACCCTCAACTATCAGGACTGGTACTATGTATTCAAAACCGTAAAGCTTAAGTTTCAGCTCACACGTTCCCACCGGACTAGTCTGTTTCCCACCACAACCCACAAGAACAACATTGGTAGTAGATATCAAGTCACCCGTTACTACTCCTGCCTCCCTCAGCCGAGGAACCACATCTGCACGCAGAGAAGTAGCCATGGATCCACTATCTAACATCCCCTGTAACTCAACCTTGTCTCCTGTTAATACAGTGGTGAAAAATAAACTGTCACTTTGGGATGTTCTGGTCACATTCTGCATAATTACTGTTTTGTCTTTGGATGCTGCTTCACAAACGGACGTATATACAGACTGAATATCATCATTACAATTGGAGGAAAAACCATAGAGGCCCACATTGTCCTCCTTTGAATGGGGGCCGTCTAGTTTTCCTGAGGAGGACCAGTCTGTCTCTGACCAGGGGGCTGTCTATGAGTGGTTTGCCCACAATAGATACCGATATGCCCTGGACCCAGACACTTGAAGCACAGCCTGTGCGTCCTACAGTGCGTCCTAGTGTTGTGCTCCAAACTGCCACAAACCTGACATTCTTGATAATGTTTGGGGAATTGTTTATGGGGGCCATTTTGTACATAGGGGCCATTTTGTACATAGGGGCCATTTTGTACAGACTGAGTGTTGTTGCCTAAAGCCATTTCTAACACTCTCAAAACTCTATCCATTGTGTTATTCTCAGATACAGACGACAGCTGCTCTAACTCTGGGCTACTGACAGCAATAGGTGACACGCTTTGTTCGTGATTAACAACCACCCTCTCCTGTGATGACTCAATGGCGACCACCTGTTGTGTCAACCGACCTCGACTCGCTCTGTGCTCTCTCAAATATTCATCCAAATGTTCCTGCACCTCACATGCTTACTTGTGATGGCTTACTTTTGATGGCTTACTTTTGATGGCTTACTTTTGAACACTAAGGACAACTCCTTATCAGGGCAGTTACGGATGAACATGAGAACTAGATGCTGGCTCAGGCTAGTCTGAGGTTCCCCCTTACTAAGAAGACACTGCTCTGTGGCTTCTGCTGCTTTGTTAAGCCTAATCCAATAGTCAAGAGGATTCTCGCTTGCATATGCTTTGACTGCATAAAAGTCAGCTAATGGAAGATCTGAGTGAATAATATCACCAAAATGTTGCCTCAGAATGCTAAAAATAACACCCACCTCACTGACAGTTGAGTTGCTACGCATCCATACTTTGGTAACGTCCCGGGCCCTCCCCATTAGCTTGTTCATAACCTCCTCAACTTGTTCAGCCCCAGTACAGTTATTTTTCTTTCTGATATACGTCTTCATGAGTTCCTCCCACTCAAAAACAGAGCACTTATCTGTACTGTCCCCTCTAAAATAGGGTGGGGCATTTGCATCTGAACGTAACACAAGATTGATTTTGGATGCATCAATCACGGTATTCCCACATTGGTCAGGTTGGAACATTTGTTGAGGATTTTGAGAAGCTAATGCAGGTGAAGTCCCCGAGGTTGTGTTCTGCATTAACGTCATTCTAATAGCTTCCCCTATTTCTGACCCAATGGATTTAATCAAATTGGCCATTTGGCTGGGGGATGTTTCAACACTAGTGTTGTTCATTTCACCAGGTGAGGGAACAACCGGGGTGAAAAGTAACGGTGGGGCATTTGTCTCAGAGGGACCCTCTACACTCTCCCTTCCAGGACTAGAGGGACCTGAAAAACCTGGACTCGCCGGGGTAGACTGCATAACCGGTGTGTACATTAGAGCACCTCTCCCTCTCCCCACAGTCAAGCTCCCTGTAGGAGTGTTTCCTACAGTATGTTCAAAGTCATTTTCAGTATCAAATGGTACTTTTACCGTTACTTGTTTTAGGTAACACACTCAAAATCAATAAACTTGATGAGAGACCATATCTTTTTCAAAGGATTCAGTGCTCTCCAGCCTCCTCAGGAACAGACGGCGAATGCAGCGTCCACGTGACCAGGCCGCGCCGGCAGCCTCCACGCGTCCAGGCCGCACATAAAGCCTCCACGTCTCTCCAGCAACACTGGTGGTCGGCTTCCGCTGACCAGTTGATCCGGGTTGTCTCGGCACCAGTTTGTAGCGTGATCCAATCTGCGTTGTGTCTGGTGTGGTGTAGAAGTAGACTCCGACAACGGTACTCAATTGACATCTGGTTTTATTGGTGATCTGTTATCGAACCAAAAACAGCACAACAACATGGTGGTGAGCTACCGTCATAGCCGGTGGAATCCACCTCCGTTCTCCTTCACGTTAAACTCAAAGAGCTCGCGCACACTCAAAACAGTGCGCCATCCACAGTTACAGCAATTGTTGGCTACTACCAAATACATGTAACTCAATACAAGTCAAACTCAGCAAAAACATATGAAATAATATGAAATGAAAGACAGTGTGTAAGCATTAATTAAACCGAAATACAAAAACAACGGTTCATACCTGTTATCGAACCAAAAACAGCACAACAACATGGTGGTGAGCTACCGTCATAGCCGGTGGAATCCACCTGTTATTGTTAACAGAATACGAGTTAGCACACGACGGTACTGTGGCTGTTTTACACAGGGCGAATTAATGTCATCACACACAGGACAATTTCAGTACCAAAACCAAAACATAAATCAATTTTACAAGTTATACATAGCAATTCAACCAAATATTAGGTAACCGAAAGTGCATACCTCCGTTCTCCTTCACGTTAAACTCAAAGAGGCAGATCACTTCCGCCGGCGTTTCTCTTGCCGTCGAACCGGCTAAACCATTATTTAATTATTTAAAGTATTTACAATACAACAAATACTCAACTGGAAAGATGACCTATCCTCTCTAAACCCATTATAAAAGACCAAAAGGGATTTTGTTTGGAGAATCAATAACTCAATATGAGGAAATTAATATAAACTAATAACCAAGACACCCCTCCAAAACACTCGAGTGAGCTCGGTCCACTTTGTTCCTTCAAAATAAGAGTGTTTCCGTCTTTACCTACTTATTTAAGATGAAAGATAAAAGTTTCTGTCCATGATCTAGCATAACAACTTCACTCTGCTACACATTGAGTCAAAATTGTCATTGATGTGGATTAAGGGGTTAACATCAAGCCTGGTGTCTACATGTTTAGTAACATCCAGAACTTTTAACCTGGCATCAGCAGCTGCAATTTCCACTTCCAATTCAAATGCTTCCTTTCTTGCTTTGAGCTGTGCCTCCTGAAATTCAAATGCTTGTCTTTGCTTGAGATAAGCAGAACGTGTGGCTAGATTGGCTCTTTCGGCCTCTACCTGTCTTAATGCTGCGGTGCTTGAAGTGGATTTCATGCCAACTGAATTATTGCCAAGTGATTTCACACTATGTGCTGGTGTCACTGCTGGTGTCACTTCTGGTGGCTTTTGTGCCATAGCTGCAGGGGCATTATTTATCCATTTTATAACCTTATCGTGAAATTCACATATGATTTTGAACTTCGGCATGTACCACTGATCTTGTTCTTCTGACGCTTCCTCTTCTGATAACAGCTGCTGTACTGATTTGTGAAGTGATTTGAAGTCATTTGTTTTAGAATTAAATTCATTGTATTCTTGTTTAACCAATTCCACATTATTGTAATCAAATCAAATCAAATCAAATTTATTTATAGGGCCCGACAACACACGTTAATGTCCCCATGGGCCGTACAGGTCTTCTTTAAACAAGTCAAGAAGACAACATAACAATAAGTCAAGAACAGAACAAGAACACCATAGGGTCCAAACATTTTTTAGATGAATGCAAATAAATGAAAGAATGCAAGCACTCCCAGACATACCCCACGCGAAGGCAAGGAAAAACTCACTAAAACCTAACAATAGGGAAAAAAAGCTCCACAGGCAATGTGGAGGAGAGAAACCTTAGAAGGGCCGTTCAAGGGGGGATCTCCCTTCTTAGATGTCGGTGATAGTAGTGTTGCAGACGGACAGTTGGTAAGCATGCACTCATGTGTGTGGTGAAACACAGATGAGTGCATGCAATAGCAACTGTACATTTTGAAAAATTAAAGATAGAGCTAATAGCGATAGCAACTGAACATTTTGAAAGATTAAAGATAGAGTTGATAGCGGATCTATTTGAGGCACAGGGGCGGCGCAAGAGGGTCACGTCCTCCCCGTCTTAGTCACGGGACATTCAACACTCCGGTCGTTGCTCAGGGACAGCCGGGAAGGGGGGTGGCGCAGAGAGGGTCGCGAACTCCCCGACATCATCGCGGGACATCCGGCACTCCGGTCACAATCAACCATAAGTGCTTGTAACACATTTATTTTGCTTGTGAGTTGTCCAAGTTTAGCTTTTCTTCTATTACATTGCTTTGTATAATTAGCCTCAAGTGCCCGTTGCGTGGGTTTCACCTGTCTCTTTCCCTCAACCACAGGCAAATTAAAATTTTTATCAGAAGTGTGAACGGCGTTAACTTCAGTCACAATCACAGCAGCTGCATCAGAATTGCCCACTTCAGTCACAATCACAGCAGCTGCATCAGAATGGCCCAATTCCTCTTTATCATGTCCAGACATCGTTAAGCAGCATTGTCCAAATCCAAATTTATAACGGTGCACAGGGTTTATTTGATGACGACATATATTCCTTCAAATCCGCTTTAAATGCGCAATTTTCGCGTTAATTTATCCACATGATATCGCACATTGCATTATCTTCAATAGCATCACACATCCATTAGATACTTTGATCCTCCAATTCCATTTTGAAATGCGCGTCTTTCGCGTTCATTTATCCAATCATATTGCACATTCCATTGTTCTCAATAGCGTGACACATCCATTAGATCAGGGGTGCCCAACCTTTTTTGAACCAAGATCTACTTTTTTATTTACCACCTAGCCCGAGAGCTACCAGCCAAAATTGTATATTGTAAGCAGTCATTTGAGGCTTTATAAAAGCAGCATAATGAACACAAATCTGTCAGTGCCGAGTCCGAACTCATCTTAAATAACAAACAGCATTGCTTGTTGTAGTTAACAAGGAGAGGAAGAGTTGATTTAGCAATTCTTTTTTTAATTTTTTTTAATAATCGAATTTTATTAATCAAGATCTACTTGAAATCAGCCCGCGATCTACCTGTCGATCGCGATCGACTGGTTGGTCACCACTGCATTAGATCCTTTTGATCCATCAAATTCCATTGATTGTGTCCGTATCAGAGAGATTTTCAACTTGAATGTAGGCTCAATTTGCCTATCTAAGCCAGAATACGTCTTTAACGCGCTCACACCACATTGACTTGGGCTGTTTTGTTACTCACTGTTTGATGTTGTTGATAGTTGCATCTGATGGGTTCGAACCGTTTGAGTTTTATGGAAGGAGTTGTGTAAAAGTTTCAAATAATAAGGGGGAAAAACAACGAAACAACTCCAGACTTGTACTAAAAGGGTTTCAAAACAAACAGGCGCAGCAAAAGGGTTTCAAATAAACTCAAAATGATTCTAAACAAAGTCTTTCTTTCAGTCTTTCATTCATTCATCAATCTGCGCTGTGTGTGTGTAGCAAGCGAGCGGTTGAAAATCTGTTTCTCGTCTGGCGTGTGCGCTTACACACAGCTGGGCCATAATTAATAGGAGGACCATGGTGCCATTTTTCGAGGCGACCAGTGGCGGCGCTATTTAGTCAAAAACTATTAAATCAAATGAAATGGCTCCTACATGTACTGTACTGTACCCATTCTGCAATCTGTTAATAAACTTTTCAATCAATCAATCAATCAATCAATCAATCAATCAATCAATCAATCAATCAATCAATCAAGATCATGCTGTTCCATTTGCAACCAGGAGGGGGGCCTGTCTTATGACAGATGTAGTTATCCTTCAGGAATAAAATATGTCATGAACCCTGCAGGTTGCCCTCATGGTGCTGTAAGTCCTCCATTTGAACGTGTGCTTAAGTACATTCAATATCAACTATTTCTTAAGAATCAAAAGCAAAAGTACACCTTGTACAGGCAGGCACGTTGGAACTATAAAACGGCAGGGGGTGCTGGGGGGTCGCCAGATGATAAAAAAATAAAAATAAAATAAATTGCGGTCAGGCCACTGAACTTAGAAGCAAGCCAGGCCAGTGTTTCTAGTTGCACCAGCGCAATAGTTAGATAACCTAGGTGGGGAACAACCAGGAGATCACTGCAACTCACACAAGTTGGAGAACTATCTCTCTCTCTCTCTCTCTTGCTCTCACACACGGAGACAGTGCTGGACTTTGTTCGTACTTTGGTGGAAGAAACAATCCCCACTACCACAATTAAAGTTTACCCAAATCAAAAACCCTGGGTAGACAAATCCATCCGTGAAGCTCTGAAAGCGCGCACCAAAGCATACAACGACGGCCTGGTGGCAGGCAACATGAATGACCACAAGGTGGCGCGATACAACGTAAGGAGGACAGTAATAGAGGCAAAACGGCGCTACAGGGATAAAATTTAACTCCAGTTTGAACAGGCCGACTCCAGAGCTATGTGGCAGGGGCTCAAAACGATGACAGAAGGCACCTCCCTCAAACTGAACAGTGACATCTCCTTAGCAAATGACCTCAATACCTTCTATGCGAGGTTTGATGCTGGTAATAACAACACCAGCCCACAAGCCACGGCAATGGGGGGGGGGGGGTCTGCTGCTGATGGAGACTCAGTGTTCAGGGTAACAGAGCATGAGGTGAGGCGGACCTTTAAAAAAGTGAATATCAGGAAGGCAGCAGGACCGGACGGAATCCCCGGCCGTGTCCTAAAAGTCTGTGCCGACCAACTGGCCCCGGTATTCACTGACATATTTAACCTGTCCTTAGAACAGGCTGTCATCCCCACCTGCCTGAAGAAGTCCACTATTATCCCTGTACCCAAAAAATCCAAGCCTGCATGCCTCAACGACTACCGCCCTGTAGCTCTCACCTCCATAGCCATGAAGTGCTTTGAGAAGCTAGTAAAGGGCTACATCTGCTCCTCCCTCCCCATCAACATGGACCCCCTGCAATTTGCATACCGCCCCAACAGGTCCACGGAGGACGCCATAGCCCATGTGCTGCACACAGCAGCATCACACCTGGACAAGAGGAAGGGGAACTATGTGAGAATGCTATTCATCGACTACAGCTCGGCATTCAATACCATAGTCCCCTCCAAACTCATAGCCAAGCTCAGGGACCTGGGCTTGAACTATGACCTCTGCCAGTGGGTCTTGGACTTCCTGACGGGCAGACCCCAGGTGGTGAGAGCAGGCAACTGCACCTCCTCATCCATCACCCTCAACATAAGGGCCCCCCAGGGCTGTGTTCTGAGTCCCCTCCTCTACTCCCTGTACACACACGACTGTGTGGCTCAGCGGAGTAGCAACACAATCATCAAATTTGCTGACGACACAGTGGTGGTGGGCCTGATCTCTGCAAACGACGAGAGGGCCTACCTGGAAGAGGTCAAGGTCCTGGCGGGATGGTGCCAGGAAAACAGCCTCTCCCTGAACGTCAGCAAAACAAAGGAGATGATTGTGGACTTCAGGAGGTCGGGGGTCAAGGACTACAGCCCCCTCAGCATCGACGGGGCACCGGTTGAGAGAGTGAACAGCTTTAAGTACCTCGGAGCCTACATATCCGAGGACTTGACATGGACCACACACATTGACAGTGTTGTGAAGAAGGCACGACAACGCCTCTACTTCCTCAGGCGCCTAAGGAAGTTCCAAGTCAGTCAGAAGATCCTTTTTTTTTTTTTTTTTTTTTTTTTTTTTAGATTAGATTAGTCAGTCAGAAGATCCTTAAGAACTTCTACTCATGTACAATAGAGAGCATCCTGACTGGCAACATCACCTCCTGGTTTGGGAATAGCACTGCACAAGACCGAAGCAGACTACAAAGAGTGACACGTTCAGCCGAACACACAATTGGAGGGGGGCTCCCCACCCTCCAGAACATTTACAACAAGCGGTGCAGGGGCAAGGCTAAGAGAATCATTAAGGACTCCAGTCACCCGAACAACTGCCTCTTTGAACTGCTGCGGTCAGGCAAGCGATACCGGAGTCTCAAGGCGAGCACAGAAAGACTCAGAAGAAGCTTCTATCCCCAGGCCATCAGGCTGCTCAAAGAACAATGAACACTACACAACAACCATCAAACGCACATAGCACACACATCCACACGCACACACTCACTTTAAACAAACACACTGTAGCACCCACTCCCCACACTTTATAGCACACACTCACTTTAAACAAACACACTGTAGCACCCACTCCCCACACTTTATATTTATTGATAAAGGATTGCACTACAACTCGTACACCTTACTGTAAATTGTACCTAAATTGTACCTCATCCCATTTCTGCTTTGCACTATATAGTATTGTATATTAGTACACTGCATAGTATTGTATATTATATGGTAACTCAGTTACGTCTATTCTGCATCAAACATTGTACATATGTCTATACTGAACACTGTGACCTCATTTTCTACTTCTAATTTACATGCTATACTATGTTATTTGATACTTATCTTGTCTAGCACAGTCTCTGGAGCGTAACAGTAAGAAGCATTTTGTATAAAAGTATTCTGTACTTCTGTATGACAACTATTAAAGAAACTTGAAACTTGAAACTTGAAACACACACACAAAGGGAGCCGCATGTGATTGGTGGAGGCGGGATCCTTACAAAAAACTGCTAATCATTGACACATGCTAGCCTGTAATAATCCCCCCCAGAAAAATGTACTTTGCATTTGATATATTGCAAATATATGCCATCACACACACTGGCATTTAAAGGGTTAGAATTATAAAATGAATATGTGGTGTTATGATCAGGGCTGAAGTTGAATAAAATATTGTATTTATCAATTACAAAAAACTGAAAATCCATAAAAATCTGTGTTGTTGCTAATCATACATGCTAGCCTGTTTTTTAACAATAATTTGTGATGCCATCACAAACACTGGCATTTAAAGGGTACAAATAAAAAAAATGCCTGCACCAGAATGCAGGAAATGAAGTCTTTGTAACAAAAACATTCCTGGTGGGGGACCCCCAGACCCCCTGCTTAAAAAGTGGCCTGACTGGGGCTATATTTCCTGGCCTGAATGATTTCCCCAGTCCGGCCCTGGTTAAAAGCCTCCAATGCTTATTAGTGTGTGTGCGTTAGAACGTTTGCATGTTTCAACCATACATTTCCATTTCAATTTTTTTTACCTCCTATAATAGTGGGGGTCGCGGCTCTCTGACACCGTTTTTTTTGGGTCGCGGCCTGAAAAGTTTGGGAACCCCTGGTCTAGCCTGTACCCCCCAGACATGTTGCTGGCCCCGTCAAAACAGTATCCTATCAGCCTCTCCATGGGCAGGTCGAGGCGTAAAAGTATTTTATACACAAAAACAGCGTCTCGGCTGTTGTGTCTGGGCCGGGCATTGTAAAAACCCCAAAAGAAGTTCTGAGCTTCCAAGTTGTCATCGGCGAACTGTATATTACACGAGAATTGTTCTTTTCCAGTGAGTGACATCAGTGGTTCCGTCAGCGCTCAAGCCAAAGAATGGGCTTTTGGATGCTTTGCCTCTAATTTGTCGCTGAATATCATGGGCAAACAGCTGTAAGATTTCGTTTTGGATGTTGTTGGACATCCAGTTGTCTCTCTTTTGGAGCCAATTCTTCAACTCGGGATCAGACTCGGTGCGCACTCTTTCCATCATGAGCTGCCATAACACCCCATCCCTATTTGCATCACCCCTCAGTGGAAGCCCCTGGCGCCCGAGGGGGGGTATAGGGGAACAGACTCAGTTAACTCTTCAATACCTGATGCTGAGGCTGAACCTGTCGTCTCTGTCTCTCTCTGACGTTTATCAGATTTAGTGGGACTGTCACTGGGACCGGCGGGACGTTTCGAAAATAAATCTGATATTTTTCTTTTCTGCGAGGGTCTTCTTCCTTCCCTTCTAATGTTTTGTAATAATGATGTTTAAAAAAACGGGTGTTGCTGCAATACATTTAGGATACGACGCGAGTTGTGTGTGAATTGTCTTGTCACTGGTATTAGCTTCTCCATGCAAATCGGGTTGTTTGTTACAGATGTAAAAATGATCTGGTTTGTTGTGTGTTCATGTACCGTGTACTCACAACTAAGGGGGTTAAATTAACCTATAAAGCTATGCTTAGTGACATATGAGTGAAGAATGAATTCTTTCTCAGCCTGTAATGACAATGAACAGTGTGTTCACATATTAACAGGTTTACCTGTTCAACTGGCCGTATTAAGGGTAAGGTAGGAGGGGTGTTCCCCCCGGTTCCCTGGGGACTTCCCCACCCTCCTCTCAGACATGTTGTTTACAATATATTGTGTCACTGTGTTGTGGGATACGATGTAACCCTTAGCTTGGTTGCTGGGGTTGTGCTAAAACCGCTTGAGAAACTATATTTTCCTAAAGAAAAGATTGTTTGGTCACTTTTCGTGTGTGCTTAGCAAGGCCTGTGGCCAATACTAATCGAGAATTGTGTATTCTCTCATTATGAAAAACGGCGTTCCTCTGTAGAGTGTAATTTGCCATTTTTTGTGGTGATAAAGGGTTGTGTGTGTCTTGTGATCTACAACTGGGTTAGGTTGGCCACAGAAGCACATGTGTAAGTCTGGTACCGGGGATCTTAAGGGGGCCCTCTCTATTCTGTGTTTTTTCCTTAGTAAAAATCAGATAGCAGGTTAGCACATGAGCTGTGTGAAGCTGTTAGACACTTCATGTAGCTGACTGTGACTGTGTCATGCTCTTTTTTGTCATTACATCGTATCATGGGTGTGGGGTCGTAAAGGGGTGAACTGGTAATCCTTTCCTCCCCTTTTGATGGGTAGGGGTTACAACCTCCTGTCCTTCAAGGTTCCTGTCACGTTGCTGTTCGGCACGTTACAGGGTAAGAGGGGGGGGGGGGGGGAGGGAGTTTCCTGGTCCCACGGCCTGGAAAATTGGGCGTGTGCACCGCAGAAATCCCCCCGCCATAGAGTACGTCACTGTGCGCGTCTCTGTTGGTAAGACTTCCGTGAGCTGTTCAGGTCCATATGATGGATCTGTTTCAGGGAGTGGTCAGGGCTCCTCCTCACGAAGCTCCTACTCGGGCCTTCTGTGAGTTAGGACTCTCCTTCCCTGTGAGGGAGCCTCCTCAGAGTTCAGAGCCTCCTCCTCAGATTGTCAAGGTGAGTAGAACTTCAAAAAGGAGTCCTGCTCTATTGTGTGTGTATTCGATTCAATTCGATTATTGAGTGTGTATTGGTTCAGTGCCTCCTCCTCGGAGAGCCCTAACCCGAAATTTTACATGGCTCAATGTTGCAATATATTCTTTTCAATCTATACAGCTCGCGTGGGAAGTCTCTCTGGGGATTTCCGTCTCCTCCCTATGGGAGGGTGGTGGGATGTAAAAATGTAAACAATTTTTACCCCCAGCGGCGTCACGAGGGATTCATGTCAGTCTGTGTTCTTTCTTTTTTGAATAAAAAGAGGAAGGTACATGAAGCACGACGGCTCCGTGTCGTTCTCCCAGGCGACTTGGAGGAACAATGTTTGGTGTCTTGCTAGACTATCCATTGATGTGTTTGGGTCTCGACGCATACATAGTGCTGGCTCAGGTGTGTTTCTGTGACAGAATCACACAGGGGCTAAGTGCGCCTTGGTTGCTTGTTATAGGGCAACTGGGATGGAGTTTTGTCTCTTCCGAGCGCCAGTTTACTAGGTTGTCTCGATGAATTCTCGTTCATATCTGGGGGATGTTAACGGAATAGGTCTGAACATACCTATTGGGGTGGGCCACTGAGCACGGTCTAAATGGGGACCGTCTGGGTGGCGCCCTCTTTTCATGTTTTAGATCGACACGCATACCTACCCCCTCTCCTGGAGTGGGCATGTCGGCGTGGTTAGGACACGGGACTGGTCTGGTCACGCTGGTCCAGGTCAGTTAACCCGTTGTCCACCGGGGATGCAGATCTGCTGTTCTGGTACCCTGAGGGACTTGTGCTTTTTTCGGGGGGAAAAATGCCAGGTTGGTCCGGGTGTCACAGGGTTAGGCGCTATGGAGACCCTTTGTTGGGTACATGTTGTACTCTGCACTATCGTAATGGCTTACGGCCATGCCAACCTGTACACGCCCGATCTCGTTCGATCTCGGACGCTACGCAGGTTCGGTCCTGGTTAGTACTCGGTTGGGAGACCGCCTGGGAATACCAAGTGCGGTGTGCTTAGGGCTGGTTCTCCATTCTTTTCGCTCCTCTCTCACACGTGGCGAAGAGGGGGCTGTTGGGGTGGTCTTGGACCTCCTCTGGTAACCCTGTGCTTCCCGTGCCGCCGGGCCCGGTCCGAAGTAAAGTTTTGTTGATACCGTAGGCCTGGGATAACCCTTTTTTGAAAACTGAAACACTTGTACTGCGGTATAGCCAGTGTATGCCCGCAGGTGTGTTTTGGAGTTTTTTCTTGAGGGGTTATAGGAACAACCACCGCATATGGTAACGACAGGGTGGTTGGTTCCCTGGTGTGTTGGAGCAGAGTCAACTCCCGGGTTACCCGGTTAAGTGTGCCCCTGCACGTTCATGACGTCTGCCAATCATGTCAGCCTTCTCTGCCTCAACCCCTCTGGGTGTTTTTTTTTTAATGGAGGCTTTGTCATGCAACAACGCCAGCATACGCCCCTTCCGCCGGGGGGGCTGTTTTCAGCTGACTCCTTTGGCGCCTGTCTCGTCCGCAGTGCTCCAGGCTCAGGTTACAGCCTGTTGCCTGGTTTCCCCGGTGCGCTGCCTGCTTCCGTTGGTTAACCTTTTTTGTGTGCTTACGGCCATGCTGACTGCCTGTTCTGCAGGGTCAGTGTGCCAGGCGGTGTGCTATTGGGGGGAAAGGGCCCGCTCTTGGAGGGGCCTTATCCGAATACGCTGGCGATGTGGGGGGCGGTGTCACTAAGTGACCGCCTGGTGGGGTCTTGATGCCTGGCGTCATTGACCTCTCCGGGCCCCCGTTTTCCAGGGGATCCAGTCCCTTCAGTGGGTCTGGGTCTTCCTTCGCGCTCCGCTGCTACGGCCTTGCCACGGGGTTGGGTTTGCTCTTGACCCTGTGATTTCTGGGGGCAGTAACGAGGTTGTTCCTTCCGTTCGTTCCCGGGTGGCATGCGGGTTGTGCGTGTGTGTAGTCGTGGGGTCAAGCCACGGTCTGCTCACCCTGTGCGTTGAGTTGCTTGAGTGCCTCTTCGCACGGTCGGATCCGTCGCCCTCCCGTGAACCTCCAATAGGGGGCGTATCCTCCATTAGGGAGGGTCGGGGGGGCTCGGTCCTCCCCGGTCTGATGGTTGTGGGTGGCCTCAGCGGGGTACATTTGTCGAGCTTCTAGCTCCCGCTCAGCTCCTGCTATGCAATATGACGCTGAACGGCAGCTAGTATGAAACAGAACGTTAGGTTATGTATATAACCAAGTTCTGTGAATGCTAGTGACGCTCAGCGTCTAGACGCCGCTGCGGCCCTTGATTTTTCATTGTGGTGAAATTTGTTGGGAAGGAGATGAGTGTGTGGCACCACCCCTGCTTATGTAGGTAAGCGGATGGGGGTGTGGCCAGATGAATGCTGGCATGGAAAGGTACATTTTGAAATGTATTCAGTGTATATACGCTGAAGCGAGATATATGCAATATGACGCTGAGCGTCACTAGCATTCACAGAACTTGGTTATATACATAACCTAACGTTAAGAATCATACACATAAGTAAATAAACAAACAAACAAACATATGCACAGCCTATGTACAAAAGAAATAAACAGTTCATCTCTAGTCTTTACAGTTTTCTTCAATTGCATAAACACTCAAATCAAAAGTATTACACAATTATCAAAACCTTACACTCAAGAAGCAAAACATAGGCCCAGATTTGCACCCCTATAAGCACAATGTCAGCCTCACACTTTTTGCAAAACAATACACACAGTTATTTGCAAAACACTAAACACACTTGCATTACATTAGACACAGAATGTCAAATTACCACACATACAGGGCCGCCTCAGGGGGTGTGCGGTCGCACAGGGCCTCTCGGGAAGGGGGGCCTCGCACACAAAAATAAATAAAAATAAAAATAATCTTTTTTTTTTTTTTTTTTTGCGAGGCCCCCCTTCCCGCGAGGCCCTTTTTCATCACAGACCTCAAATCTAGTTTTGCTTATATGCTTATATATTTCACATTAGACACGTTTGTAGAATGTTCCTGGCTCTGCGGCTCTGCAGCAGACATACTCACTATTGGAGCTCTGGGGCTCTGCAGCAGACATACTATTGGTTTCAACGAAGGGAGGGGTTACATACATCATGTGTACGCCGGCGCGCGTCAGCTGCGTTTGACTATTTCGCGCATGCAGCTTTGGAGGTTATGCTTAGTTATGTCAGCCAAAACGAAGAGGACGGTCATTCGGCAGATGGACTGAAGATGAAAGTTGTTGCATGTTAGACAGTTAGGGACAGCTAGTTAGCTTTAGCTACGTTATAATATCGAGTGCTAACGTGTGGTTCAGTCGGGATAGCCATGATGATGTCGGCTAGTAGCTAGCTTAGCTAAAGGCTAACTAGCGTTAGCTAACCTAGAGAGAGCGCGTGCAGCATTGTTATGCCAAGATGAAGAGGACGGTCATTCGGCAGATGAACTTCGTCAACTCCACGCGGTTGTCTCCATCCTCTTGGACGTTTGGTGAGTTTTTAATGCACTCTATTCTATTCCCGCCGTGGATATATCTCTCTCTCTCTCTCGGGAGCCAAACGGGCCGGCTAGCTGTTGTAGTAGCTAACGGTGTGTGGCCTGGTGTCAGTACCTGGCTACTCTATTTGCAGTTAGCCTATTTAGCTGATGTCGGCCATTGGCTCCTTGCTACTTTGTTTTCTCTGGTATAGACCCTCTTTTCTTTGGATTTAAGTGTTGATCTTTGTCCTTTTGGATCTATGTATATTCATGTTGCCTTTGTGAAGTTATCTTTTCCTTCTGTTTTGTTCTTCCATTAAAAGTTGAGTATCCTTTAGGGGCTCATCTTTGCTTATCTCTCTCATACATGCTCTCTCTCTAACACACACACACAGACATGCTCTCTCTCTCTAACACACAAACACACATGCTCTCTCTCTCTCTCTCTCTCTCTCTCTCTCTCTCTTTCTAACACACACAGACATGCTCTATATCTCTCTCTAACACACAAAATGACATGCTCTCTCTCTATATATTTCTCTCTCTTTCTAACACACATATACATGCTCTCTCTCTAACACACACACACAAACAGACATGCTCTCTCTCTATCTCTCTCTTTCTAACACACACAGACATGCTCTATCTATCTCTCTCTCTTCAATTCAAATGGGCTTTATTTCACATTCTTGTATTTCTCTCAGTAGGTATGGGAGTTTTGAGTTATTGTCGATGTTTTCAAAGTCTCTTTGGGTGTTTGCAATTTGTGGGAAGTATGTCTTGGTATAGTGGGCAGGTTGTTAAGAAGTGGAGCTCGGTTTCCACCTCATCTTGTGTGCAGTGGGTCTGTCTTCGCTTGGGAGCCAGGTCTGCCTATGGCGGCCTTTCTCGATGGCTAGGCTGTGCTCGCTGAGTCTGTACCTAGTCAAGGATCTTCTTAGTAGTGGGTCAGTCACAGTGCTCAGGTATTCTGTGCGTTTAAATCTTGCACAGGGCCTCGCATTTCTCCCAGGCGGCCCTGCACACATATGAGCCAATTGGTTAAACACAGCCATCAGATGCACAAACACACCATTGCTTGTAGATACACCAATCAGGTTTAAGCACTATAAAATGCAGCAGGTGAGTTCATCTGTCTTCAACCGAAAATGGAAGGAGAGTGAAGTACTGTACACAGAGAACGTGAAAATATACAATACATTCACCAAACACTACACAAGACAACCAATGATGCATTTCCCCAAATCAGTCAACATTCAAAATAGTTTTAGTTTTACTGTAATTTTAACCTGTACTGGATACAGTATTTTATGTTTGTCTGATATTTGCTGAGCTTACAGTGTTATGCACATAGTAGCATGAAAACTGGGATTTTTTTGTGATTCTCCATGTTGAAATGTTGACTGATTTGGTTATATGGAGAGAAAATTTATATTTTCATCAGTCTGCATCATTGATTTGGGTATATGGAGAGAAAATGTTTTTTTTTTCATCAGTCTGATTTGGGTCCTTGTAGATAAATAAATTATATTTTCATCAGTCTACAGCATTGGTCTTGTGTAGTGTTTGGTGAATTTATTGTATATTTGCACATTCTCTGCGTACTTCACTTACAGTACTCTAATCACTGAGAAGTAGAATTGCTAAATGTGTTTTAGGTTAAGCACAGCAGTGTGTGTAACTGGTTCAAACAGAATGAAGTCATATGAAACGTGTGTTTCATATGGTAACAAAATGTAGTTTTTATAAATTAGTGTATGGATTTGACAAGTGTTTAATTTAGCAAAGGATCTGAGGTGTTCTGATAATTGTGTGTGTGGTTGTGCTAATTGTGTGTTTTGAAACACCAGGCCCCGTTTTCAAAATCATGCTTAAGCAATCGGAAAAAAAACTGTATTGTGTGTTTCATTATATACATATGTTTCAGTCTTCTCATAAAAAAAGATTCGATTTTTGGGTATTTTCATGCCTTTGGTCCGCTTTGCATTCACATCTCAAATGAACCGCAGCAGGGTTCACTTGCAAGAGTGAATGAGCTTTCACACCACCCCAAACCAACCGGACTATCCGAGGAAATGAACCAGGGTTCGATTAAAGCTTATTATAGTTTATCACAGTATCATGAGCATGTCTTTGTCAGTGGATACTGGACATGGGTATGGAAGGCTCCAGGTGCTGCTGCGTTAAAGTGCACATCTTCAATACCTATCTGTACTATTTAAAAGCACAGTGCAGGACACACTCAAAGGTTATCGCACCTCAGAGATGGCAGTGGACATGTATGACAGGACATATGTAATGGCCTTTGGATTGAGGAACATACTACCAGCCAAAGGAGGAAGCAGAAAAGGATGGACGAGTACAGGGGCGGGGCTAGGGGGTGGCTACTTTGGCTCAAGCCCCGAATGTTTTCTGAAAAGCCCCGAATATACTTAAAAAAAAAGTATTATTATAATCTTTTTTTTTTCTTTTTTTTTGACAATTAATCATTGTTACATGAAAATATGTTTGCACCAGATTTAGCAGAAGCTAATTTCCATCTGTAGTCTATCCAGTATTTGAGTGAGTTAAGTCTTGGTGTTATGGTAGACTCAGACCTAAGCTTTAAATCACAATCAACAAGTTGACAAAAACATAATTCTTCCACCTTAGAAACATAGCTAAAGTACGGCCATTTATAAATCAAAAGGACGCTGAAAACCAGATCCATGCCTTTATCTCAAGCCGACTCGACTACTGTAATGCACTCCTTACCGGCTTCCCGAAAAAATACGATGATAACTATTTTATTGCAATGCACTATTGCATTATTTTATTCTATTTTACTAACTATTTTATTGCACTGCACTATTTTACTTTGTATCAGTGATAATCAAACCGTAAACAAAGACGCCTATTAACACTTTCTGTTTACTGTTACTGTTGAAAGGCCAGCGCCTTTTAACATGGGGATACGTGGCTGTGTTTGCAGGCCTAAAGCCATATTATATATTATAGCTATGGATCTAATAATATAGTTGATTGTCATTGAGTTTCTTCCGGTCAAGATGCAAGAAACAGATAATTTTTCCATCCATACATTTCCGTTTTATACCGTCGTGAATATGAGTGTACACTGAAAAAACGGGAAAGAGCAGGTCTTTGAATTTACACGAATACAGTTAGTGCATTCAACGAATTAATTTATAATCCTTTTGTGATCATGTTTTAATCAAGTAAACTTCCGTTGTTTATGGAGAATGTTGAATTTACTGGTTTCTCTCGCGTTGATTGAAAACTGACAACTCAGTTAAATTATGTTGAGTCACCAACCGGAAATAGTATACCGGAAATAGTATTCGACCGCCAGAAAGTGTGATGGACTCTGAGAGAAGAACTGAAAATTCGTCTTTTGAGAAAGAACTCCCGAATTGAAAGTAAGTTCATCAAATTGATTTATGTTGGTGTTCAAGTGGGCACTGGGCGACATTTCCTCTAATAGTCCATGGGCCATGGCCAAAATGTCACTTGTCGCGGTGCCAATCACGGTGAATAAACGTACATATAGACAAGCTATGCTAACGTTAGTTAGTGCCAAGGTATGCTTATAGCTGGGTAGCTAGCTAACGTTAGTCAGTGCCTCTAGCTAACGCATGCTTAATGTAGCTGGGTAGCTAGCTAACGTTAGTCAGTGCCTCTAGCTAATGCATGCTTAATGTAGCTGGGTAGCTAGCTAACGTTAGTCAGTGCCTCTAGCTAACGCATGCTTAATGTAGCTGGGTAGCTAGCTAACGTTAGTCAGTGCCTCTAGCTAACGTATGCTTAATGTAGCTGGGTAGCTAGCTAACGTTAGTTAGTGCCTCTAGCTAGCTGGGTAGCTAGCTAACGTTAGTTAGTGCCTCTGGCTAACGTATGCTTAATGTAGCTGGGTAGCTAGCTAACGTTAGTTAGTGCCTCTAGCTAACGCATGCTTAATGTAGCTGGGTAGCTAGCCAACGTTAGTTAGTGCCTCTAGCTAACGTATGCTTAATGTACCTGGGTAGCTAGCTAGCCAAAGTTAGCTATGGTTAATTAGGGCCCGGTCACACATGTGCGAAAAATAGAATGGGAGGTGCATTTTCTCCCGCAATAATTTTGTGAATGTGTGACTGGGCCCTAACGTTACTTAGCTAGCTAGCTAACTGTGTTATATTGTCTAACTACACACTAAAAACAGATGGGTCAATTCTATAACCCAATTTCTTGGTTAATCGTGTTGGGTTAAAATTATGGGTTAATTCTCTGAGCATAACCATTATTTGGGTTATTGAGATTTAATTTTGACCCAATTTTGACCCAATTTGTGAGTTATAATAATTATGGATACATTTTCTGAGACATAACCCATGTGTTGGGTCAGAGAGCTGGGTGTTTCCGCCGGGATCTGCAAAGCTACACCCCTCCCCCACTATCGTACACGCCTTTTGTTCCAGTCAGTCAGACGGTCATGTTCACGTTCACAGTAAACACGGTCCAGCAAACCCTCTTCACGGAATAGACTTCACTGACTCAAGGTAAGATCTTGTTTCGTTAGCACAGTATTTATATCTCAACCCATCCATTGTGCCTATTGCGTCGTGTTAACCATGCACTGTGAACGTTGTGGAACTAAATTAGCTAGCTCTTCACAGCTAGTCTGTCGCGTCATCAGCTAGTGGCTAGCTGGGACTCGTTACCTAGCTAGCTAGCTAGCTAGCCACAGCAAGTTGCAACTTAGCTACTCATTTCTATAATCGGTTCATCTCTAACCTTGTAAAAATATATGGTAACCTCTATTAATAAATAAGCCACACGACACGACACAACACATAAATCATTACCGTTCAAGCATGCTACCGAAAGTGACCAAGTCTATGAGTATTAGTTAGGCACAAAGGTTCTGGCTAGTAGCTAGGCCTAGTTAGCCAGTACTAGTAAAGTTACTGTTATTGCTAATTTTACCGTGTTTTGGGTTGTAATGATACCAGATTAACTGGAGACTATCTATAGCTGTGTAACGTTATATGATTGATATCTTTATTAACCATATGTGTGTAATAAAGCTGTTGTCCTCTCAATGCGGTGACATAGCTGGTTGGCTAGCTAGCTACATACTGTGATTTAGCGCCATTTTGCGCCATTTTGAGGTCTACATTTTCCATCATCTCTCTAATGTCCCGCGATTCGGGCATCAATTTACAACATCCTATATTAAATTAAGCAGTAGACTGCGGAAGCCAGACATGTGGTGAGGCTTTTTACACCTGAATTCAGTGCTAAATATTCTAGGCTGCTACTCAGTACTGCGTGGCTGAGTACTTGGGCATGAGGCATTAATTAATTGGAGATGTGTTCATTTCCACATTGCTTTCTGTTTTGTTTCAGGCCAGTCTTGATGGACAGCTTTGTCACAGAAAAATTAATTGAGTGGCAATTGCCAGAGCTCACAGACAGTTTTAAAGGTGAGCATTTTTACTTTCTTGACCATGAAAATGTTTCCATGACTAAGCAGTATAGGGTTTCAACACACATGCACACACATTATTCTGTTCTTCATCTTGGTTCTCATCCTGTTCTTGTCCTGGTCTCTGGTCCTGTGTTGGAGTTTGCTGCCTGGACTGTAAAAGTCTTTCTTTGTTTTCTGTCTTTTGTCTTTCAGATAAAGATATCGATGAGGAGGCGTTTCAACTTTTAGATGACGAAACAATCCGGAACCTCATCCCCAAAATAGGCCCCCGGCTCAAGTTCTCAAAACTTTACAGAGAATTTGTAAGTGATCACTAAGTTAAGAGTTCTAACATATCAAGGCAGATGGTGTATACATGCTTTAAATGCAAAAGGCTAATTCCTGGTGATGCCAAGTCTCTCTTTTCACATTTACGAGTAGCACACAATATAAACACTTCATCCACTTATATCCAATGTTGTGAGGGAGTTTGTAGCAGAACATTTTCTTTCATTCAGTCTTACAGAAAGCACTTGCAAGGAGAACATAACGACAACCAGGCCCTGGCCCAGCCACCTAATGTACCAAATCAGGCTGCTAATATTTTCAATGCTGAAGAGCTAGTACTTTCTTGACCATGAAAATGTTTCCATGACTATGCAGTATTGTTCAGTAGGGTTTCAACACACATGCATGCACACACAAATTATTCTGTTCTTCATCTTGGTCTCATCCTGTCCTTGTCCTGGTCTCTGGTCCTGCCAGCCTGGTCCTGTGTTGGAGTTTGCTGCCACTGGATGGCACTGAAATTACTGTAAAAGTCTTTCTTTGTTTTCTGTCTTTGTCTTTCAGATCAAGATATCGATGAGGAGGCACCACCAGTACCCCCCTCACCAGAACCAGCAGTACCTCTCCTCACCAGAACCAGCAGTACCTCCCCTCACCAGAACCAGCACCTCCCTTCACCAGAACCAGCAGTACCTCCCCTCACCAGAACCAGCAGTACCTCCCCTCCCCTCACCAGAACCAGCAGTACCTCCCCTCACCAGAACCAGTACCTCCCCTCACCAGAACCAGCAGTACCGCTTTTGGAGTCCGCAAAAGAGGGGTGGAGTTCTAGAGGAAGCAAGGTAAGCAAAAAAAACATATAATGCGCAGCTCCTCCCCCTCAGGGAATGCTACACCCATTTGCAAGGGGGCAGAACAGGAAGCACAGCCCCCCTCGTCCTTCGCATTGGCTTAGCGGAGCAGGCAAAGCAGCAAGCTTCAGAGAGCCTATCTGCTGCTTCAGAGAGCCTATCTGCTGCTTCAGAGAGCCTAACTGCTGCTTCAGAGAGCCTATCTGCTGCTTCAGAGAGCCTATCTGCTGCTTCAGAGAGCCTATCTGCTGCTTCAGAGAGCCTATCTGCTGCTTCAGAGAGCCTAACTGCTGCTTCAGAGAGCCTATCTGCTGCTTCAGAGAGCCTAACTGCTGCTTCAGAGAGCCTATCTGCTGCTTCAGAGAGCCTATCTGCTTCAGAGTAAGTAAGTAAGTAAGTATTTATAAAGCACCTTTCATACATGTCATGTAGCTCAAAGTGCTGTACACAATTATAGGCATATATAACGATAAAAGCAATAAAGTCATAGTGATCAGTTAAGATCAATGTTTAAAAAAAAAAAATAATAATAATAATAGTAACGTAAAAATGAAAATAACGTAAAAACAGTCATTTGCTTACCAGTTTGGGAGAACAGGTCCGCACAAACATTTCCGCTCAGTGGCAACCGGAAGTGCACTAAACCAATGCACTTGTATGGTAGGTAGCAATGTTTAGGTCTTATAATGCTAGTGTAGTTACGTTTTTATCAGTGGTCATAGTTGGGTCCATAGTGCTTTACCAAGTCCCATGGATCCATCAGTGGCCGTGTATTGTGTGCGTATGTACCCGTTCGCTCATGTGGTCAGTGGCCAGAGTTGGGTCCACAGGACTTATCCAAGTCCCATGGACCCATCAGTGGCCGCGTCTTGTGGTAGAAAGAAAGAAAAAGAAAAACGTATAAAGAAAATAGTCTAAAGTTTGAAAGTTTGGGAGGTCCGCAAAAACACGCCTTCAGCTCAGAAGCTGAGGCGTGTCAAAAACTTTTGAAAAACTGGAGGCGTGTCTCCTATTGTACCCATTCCTTCATCTAAAAAGTTTGAAAGTTTGGGAGGTCCGCAAAAACACGCCTTCAGCTCAGAAGCTGAGGCGTGTCAAAAACGTTTGAAAAACTGGAGGCGTGTCTCCTATTGTACCCATTTCTTCATCTAAAAAGTTTGAAAGTTTGGGAGGTCCGCAAAAACACGCCTTCAGCTCAGAAGCTGAGGCGTGTCAAAAACTTTTGAAAAACTGGAGGCGTGTCTCCTATGTACCCGTTCATTCATCTAAAAAGTTGGGTCCACAAGGCTTATCCTAGCCTCATGGATCCATCAGGTTTTTCCAAGCCATAACTATTTGTAAGCTAGACTGTATAGGTACGTTTTTAATTTTCCTTTAAAAATGTGTATAGAGCTGGCGTTTCTGATGTGTGTTGGTAGTGTGTTCCATAGTTTTGGGGCATAGTTGGCAAATGCCATACTTCCTATCCTTTTTTGGTTTCTGGGCGTGTCTAGTAAACCTGTAAACCTAGAGTGCCTAACTGCTGCTTCAGAGAGCCTATATGCTGCTTCAGAGAGCCTATCTGCTGCTTCAGATAGCCTATCTGCTGCTTCAGAGAGCCTAACTGCTGCTTCAGAGAGCCTATCTGCTGCTTCAGAGAGCCTATCTGCTTCAGAGTGCCTATCTGCTGCTTCAGATAGCCTTTCTGCTTCAGAGAGCCTATCTGCTGCTTCAGAGAGCCTATCTGCTGCTTCAGAGAGCCTATCTGCTTCAGAGAGCCTATATGCTGCTTCAGAGAGCCTATCTGCTGCTTCAGAGAGCCTAACTGCTGCTTCAGAGAGCCCATCTGCTGCTTCAGAGAGCCTATCTGCTTCAGAGAGCCTATCTGCTGCTTCAGAGAGCCTATCTGCTGCTTCAGAGAGCCTATCTGCTTCAGAAAGACTATCTGCTGCTTCAGAGAGCCTATCTGCTGCTTCAGAGAGCCTATCTGCTGCTTCAGAGAGCCTAACTGCTGCTTCAGAGAGCCTATCTGCTGCTTCAGAGAGCCTAACTGCTGCTTCAGAGAGCCTATCTGCTGCTTCAGAGAGCCTATCTGCTTCAGAGTGCCTAACTGCTGCTTCAGAGAGCCTATATGCTGCTTCAGAGAGCCTATCTGCTGCTTCAGATAGCCTATCTGCTGCTTCAGAGAGCCTATCTGCTGCTTCAGAGAGCCTATCTGCTTCAGAGTGCCTAACTGCTGCTTCAGAGAGCCTAACTGCTGCTTCAGAGAGCTTATCTGCTTCAGAGTGCCTATCTGCTGCTTCAGAGAGCCTAACTGCTGCTTCAGAGAGCCTATCTGCTGCTTCAGAGAGCCTATCTGCTGCTTCAGAGAGCCTATCTGCTGCTTCAGATAGCCTATCTGCTGCTTCAGAGAGCCTAACTGCTTCAGAGAGCCTATCTGCTGCTTCAGAAAGCCTATCTGGTGCTTCAGAGAGCCTATCTGCTGCTTCAGAGAGCCTATCTGCTGCTTCAGAGAGCCTAACTGCTGCTTCAGAGAGCCTATCTGCTGCTTCAGAGAGCCTATCTGCTGCTTCAGAGAGCCTAACTGCTGCTTCAGAGAGCCTATCTGCTGCTTCAGAGAGCCTATCTGCTGCTTCAGAGAGCTTATCTGCTGTAGAGAGCCTAACTGCTGCTTCAGAGAGCCTATCTGCTGTAGAGAGCCTAACTGCTGCTTCAGAGAGCCTATCTGCTGCTTCAGAGAGCCTATCTGCTGCTTCAGAGAGCCTATCTGCTGCTTCAGAGAGCCTAACTGCTGCTTCAGAGAGCCTATCTGCTGTAGAGAGCCTAACTCCTGCTTCAGAGAGCATATCTGCTGCTTCAGAGAGCCTATCTGCTGCTTCAGAGAGCCTAACTGCTGCTTCAGAGAGCCTATCTGCTGCTTCAGAGAGCCTAACTGCTTCAGAGAGCCTATCTGCTATCTGCTGCTTCAGAGAGCCTAACTGCTGCTTCAGAGAGCCTAACTGCTGCTTCAGAGAGCCTATCTGCTGCTTCAGAGAGCCTAACTGCTTCAGAGAGCCTATCTGCTGCTTCAGAGAGCCTATCTGCTGCTTCAGAGAGCCTATAGGTTGCACCCACAGAGTTTGGTTGCACCACCATCAAGCCAAGGTCTGACAACCAAAGTCCCCCAGGCCCCCATAACCTCTATTTAAACTCGAAAAGGCATTGAGGTTTCCCTCATTTACAAAGACGAGTTAAAACCACTGTTTTGAGCACTCCAAAATGTCATAGCACATTCCATTGGCATGAGAAAAAAAAACTTGATTTAATTTAGCTCCCTTGTATAGTTGGTATAAACCTGTTATCTTGCTTATGATTTGCTGTCAACCCAAGATTCATCTGTATTTAACATTCTTTCTTTGCTTATGTGCTTGTTTTAGGTTCGGACAAATATGGTGGAGTACCTCCAGCAGGCAAGATCCTCTCCCTTGGTTTTGGTGCTGGGAGAACCACACACATGTTGTGCTCAGGCATTCGTGATCTATGCAGGTCGGGGCACACCCTGAAAGCACAATGCTCGGGGCAGTTGATACGTGTTTTAAAGCATTTTATGTATTTGACATAAAGTACCCCAGTACCTGAGAAGTGCCACAGAACAAGTGACACTTTTTGACAATGACATCCTGGGTCGTTCCTATATGACCAGTATAAATCTTGGAACTGAACTCTCTCTTATAAAAAATGGAACTGAGCCTTTAAATGTCTCCATAGAAAATGTCTGTGAAAAGCTGTGAAAAGGGAGTGAACCAACGGAATGTGGGCCTCTGGAGAGGAGAGAGACAGGGACAGAGGAGAAAGAGCTGTGTAATGTTAAACCCTTTCAGACGGGAAGGGTTGCTGGTTGAAGTCTTGAATCAGAAGAGGAAGGAGAGGAGAGCAGACTATAATGACTATAATGTAATGTAAACTAATGTAATATAGTACACCGAGTACTGTAGTGTACCTGTAACCTATTGTACCTGTATATCTCTGTATATGTATGTGGTGGGCTATGTAAGATATATTACGGAAGTCTGCCTCGTCCTCGTCTCAGAACGAAAGAGGCCCCATGCAGTAGAGAAGTGACCGGCTGGAATGCAAGGCCAAGAAGGGGGGGGCGCTAGTCAGAGGGGCATTGTATTCTTATAAATTACTTGATTTGATATGTAACTGCAAAGTAACAAATAACTGAAGGAGGGATATGACACGTACTGTACGGTGATTGGAGCTATGTACTGACGATGGCGTGACGTGACGGACCTTATAAAAAGGGCCAACTGGCGAGAGCAGGGTGAGATTTTTTTACACTGAGCTGGAGAGAGAAGAAGAATGGTACTTAGAGACTTTTTTGAGAGATTTTGAGGAGAGGACTGAAACCTGATATATAGTAAGCTGAAAAACCTGTGTACTTTTATAAATGAAACTGAACCCTTAAATGTAATTTTCTACTGTTAAAAAATAAAAACAATCCTCTTTTGGAAACCACGTTTTGCTTCTATTTTTCCCAAAAAGACGGGTAAGGATGGAGATGTATTTTTGCATTGTAACTTTACCAGTAATAATAATAATAATAATAATAATGATAATGTGCACCAATGTGCCTGTATTGTGCCTAATATATGATATAAAAAAGAACTTTTTCCCCAGACGGAGGAGGAGGAGAAAGGCTTTATCCCTACGGAGTAAAAGGAGACTTATGATTATGCATTAAGGACTAAAGGTGCATTCTGTATAATGGGGATATAACTATGACTATAGGCTTTATCCCTACGGAGTAAAAGGAGACTTATGATTATGCATTAAGGACTAAAGGTGCATTCTGTATAATGGGGATATAACTATGACTATAGGCTTTATCCCTACGGAGTAAAAGGAGACTTATGATTATGCATTAAGGACTAAAGGTGCATTCTGTATAATGGGGATATAACTATGACTATAGGCTTTATCCCTACGGAGTAAAAGGAGACTTATGATTATGCATTAAGGACTAAAGGTGCATTCTGTATAATGGGGATATAACTATAACTATAGGCTTTATCCCTACGGAGTAAAAGGAGACTTATGATTATGCATTAAGGACTAAAGGTGAATTCTGTATAATGGGATTATCAAGTAAAGCCATATAATGATAATACGTGTAACGGATTAGGGAAATGGACCTCCTCTGAATATAGAGAGTCCTTCCCAGTGCAAATAAAATAACAGATTCCGCAACTTCAATCACTCGACGTTAAAGGTCGATGACTGACGGGGGTCGGAACGGTGCATTCGCTGTCTCTTGTCGGTCAGTGGTAACAACAACATTTTGTAGACTCGGTTGGTCCTGCGTGTCAACCACTTCACAGGACGCTGTTTGAGGTGTAGATAGGCAGACCAATGAGTTATGAAGTTATCGATCTGACCTAAGAGCGAGCGTGGGCATTCAACATGGCGTCCCTGGCGAGTGGGCATTTATACTAACCAAAATAGGTGCTAAAACGGCCGAAGAAGACAGGACTACTGTCAAAATCCTCTGGAGTAAAAATTAAATTACAGACTTGGCAAAATCAAAAAAAAGTAGGAGGTTCTACTTAAACAAAGGATCACGCTTAAAGTATATTTTTGTGATTGCGGTAAAAAGGTTTACTCATGACTAAAAAGTTACGTAATGTTTTCTTACAGTCAAAAAAAAGAAAAAGTAGGAGGTTCTACTTAAACAAAGGATCACGCTTAAAGTATATTTTTGTGATTGCGGTAAAAAGGTTTACTCATGACTAAAAAGTTACGTAATGTTTTCTTACAGTCAAAAAAAAAAAAAGTAGGAGGTTCTACTTAAACAAAGGATCACGCTTAAAGTATATTTTTGTGATTGCGGTAAAAAGGTTTACTCATGACTAAAAAGTTACGTAATGTTTTCTTACAGTCAAAAAAAAAAAAAAAGTAGGAGGTTCTACTTAAACAAAGGATCACGCTTAAAGTATATTTTTGTGATTGCGGTAAAAAGGTTTACTCATGACTAAAAAGTTACGTAATGTTTTCTTACAGTCAAAAAAAAAAAAAAAAAAAAAGTAGGAGGTTCTACTTAAACAAAGGATCACGCTTAAAGTATATTTTTGTGATTACTGTGAAAATTCTGCTGGGTGAAGTTGCAATGCAAAAATCACTTTCATGCTTTGTTCACAGAAAAGCGAGGGCTTCCTAGCCCAAAGACACTGTTTGTAAGGGGAGACTGGATGTGAAGCGAAGCCAAAACGGCCGTTCACAGAAAGGCGAGGGCTCCCTAGCCCAAAGACACTGTTTGTAAGGGGAGACTGGATGTGAAGCGAAGCCAAAACGGCCGTTCACAGAAAGGCGAGGGCTCCCTAGCCCAAAGACACTGTTTGTAAGGGGAGACTGGATGTGAAGCGAAGCCAAAACGGCCGTTCACAGAAAGGCGAGGGCTCCCTAGCCCAAAGACACTGTGTGTAAGGGGAGACTGGATGTGAAGCGAAGCCAAAACGGCCGTTCACAGAAAGGCGAGGGCTCCCTAGCCCAAAGACACTGTTTGTAAGGGGAGACTGGATGTGAAGCGAAGCCAAAACGGCCGTTCACAGAAAGGCGAGGGCTCCCTAGCCCAAAGACACTGTTTGTAAGGGGAGACTGGATGTGAAGCGAAGCCAAAACGGCCGTTCACAGAAAGGCGAGGGCTCCCTAGCCCAAAGACACTGTTTGTAAGGGGAGACTGGATGTGAAGCGAAGCCAAAACGGCCGTTCACAGAAAGGCGAGGGCTCCCTAGCCCAAAGACACTGTTTGTAAGGGGAGACTGGATGTGAAGCGAAGCCAAAACGGCCGTTCACAGAAAGGCGAGGGCTCCCTAGCCCAAAGACACTGTTTGTAAGGGGAGACTGGATGTGAAGCGAAGCCAAAACGGCCGTTCACAGAAAGGCGAGGGCTCCCTAGCCCAAAGACACTGTTTGTAAGGGGAGACTGGATGTGAAGCGAAGCCAAAACGGCCGTTCACAGAAAGGCGAGGGCTCCCTAGCCCAAAGACACTGTTTGTAAGAGGAGACTGGATGTGAAGCGAAGCCAAAACGGCCGTTCACAGAAAGGCGAGGGCTCCCTAGCCCAAAGACACTGTTTGTAAGGGGAGACTGGATGTGGAGCGAAGCCAAAACGGCCGTTCACAGAACTGGAAGCTAACTAGCTCGCCATCCGCCAACAAGCCAGGAGTGTACTGAATGCTAACTGGATGGCTACCTAGCCCGAGGCTACGTGACACGAAGCCAGGCGGAAGCTAACTAGCTCACCATCGGCTAACAGACCAGTGCTAACACGATGTCTCACAATCATTCCCACACCATAGAGGAGGAATTACCCTCGGAGGAGAGATTGGGGGTGTTTATACCCGACCTGGGTCTGGACTACCCAGGAGAACGGGAGGACCGCCCTGAGTCCCCTGATACGTTTGCGGGAAGTGAGGAATTCACAGAACCAAGCGAACCCCTATATCCAGAGCTGCCAGCTGTACAGCAGGCCGTAATTGGAACACGAACGGTTCCGAAGGCTACGGCCCCTGCATACTGGCCCGAAGGCCTGGGACTTCAGGGACAGTGGAGCCCCCTGCCCCAAGTCCCTACAACACACTCTACGCCAGAGGAGCAGACCATGCCCCCTGGCATGTCAAGGTTGAATGAAATCTCATGTACTATCAAACCCAGATCTCAACCAGGAAACCCTAAGCATATACAGCACCTATGGGTCTGCTCCATATGGTTACAACATTTTGTACCAAAAGGAAACCACACCTTTGTGGTTAACCCAGCCAACAGAGGCCTACGTAATGGGGGGGGAATGGCAAAAGCCATACAAGACATGGCAGGACCCGGCTACGCCGACTGGTGTGCAAGAGAAGTGGCCAGACAACCTCATAACCTCCTTAAGGATGGCACAGTGCTGGTAGGAGTCCCCTACCTACTTAAAAATAAGGGTTACGAGGGGATACTGACAATTGCCATGCAAGACATACTGCCCGGAACAGACCTTGAAAGCCAAACCCGAGTACTCCTGGCATATTACAGGAGCATTTTCAGACAAGCCCAGAGAATAGGCATAACAAGCCTAGTCATGACACTGTTCGGAACAGGGATCTGGCACTATGACGTCAACACGAGCATATGGTGCTTCTTGGAAGCCTACCAAGAAATACCGGCTGCATCCATGGCAGTGGTCTTGCTAGTCCCGGACAAATACCAAGCAAACACAGTGCGCAGAGCTCAAATGGAGGCATGGCCATCACATTACCGAAATGGCTGGGGAAATCTGTTCGAAGAAATTGAGCCCACTATGGTCGGAGACCTCACACAGGTCATGAACGAGGTGGCATACAGAAACCAGACATGGTCTGGTCCTCAGGGAACACCACGGGAAGCGAGTCACTCAGAACAGAGGGCCCAAATCACGTGGCCCCCGTCTGGACCCGGGAGGATGTATGAGGAAATACCAGACACTCGGCCTCCCAGCACTGAGAGAGAAGGCTCAGGGGGTTTCACTAACCCTGGAAGCCCTGCACTCCAGTTTTCCGGTGCGAGGCACACCCAGGAGGGGGTGACGCAGGAACGTAGTCAGGACTCAGGAGCAGACGCGGACCAAGCACGGCCTGTACCCCCTCACAAGTACATCAGCCAGAGGGATCCCCGCTCCATTAGTGACCCCTCTGGATGTGAAATGAGGGAAGTTACTAGCGGGGGACAACTACAGACGTTGGGGGGATCAGCTACACCAATGGCTACATCAACCCCAGGGCGAGATTACTCCCTGGGGTACTTAAGCCCAGGACCACGTGTTCACGAGGAAGTGAAACAAGCGAGAGCAGCCTCCACCTCTCGCCGTGGTGAACACTCCGGGGCGAGAGGAATATCTACCGACTCTCACAAAGAAACACCAGACATAACAGTCACTAACTACCCAGTCTGGACCGACAACTCTGACGCACCATGGTCAATTCTCACCTTCACTGGACCATCTTTGACGAGCTATGGTAGATGGGAAACGAGCATGGTAGCGGCAGGAGGCGCTTATTACCGGAACCTGAGGAAACAGGTGATGGAAATAAGGACCAAAGAACCCCTAAAACCGGGCAAGGCAGTAATCACTGAGTGTGATTATAATGTGTTTCACGCGGAGAAAGTTGTCCATGTGACACTGAGCCAAAACAGGTACAATAAAATACAGTCCTCACAAAAGAACTGGGACAATCTGGTGTCCCGGATGAAGGATCTACTGCAGAGAAGAGAAATCTATGCTGGCCATGGTACCAAGGACATGCCCTACCGACTAGCTATAAACCTGATGTGGGGCAGGTCTCGAGTATATGGCCAAAGAGGCATATGGTTGGGGGAGGCAGTAGTCCACGCAATCTCAACCATAAGAAGTGCAAAACACACGGAAATCTGCCTCATGGTAGAACCCAAGGACCATGAGGGAATAACCCAGGCCTTGACTGAAGCAGGAGAGAGTGAGGAGGATGAGGACAGTGAACCGGCATCGATACCCCTCAATCCCCCTCCAGACACTGAGGGGTCGGGAATTGGACCCAGGAAGGAAAAGTCCAATTCCCAGAGCTTCTCCCGAACAACAGAAAGAGGGAGATCATCCACTCCCCGGAAACCAACAGTACAGTTTGAACCAGAAAGGGATGGACTTGTCAAATCCCGGGCTAAGAGTATTCTTAGACGACTAGGCTGTCCCCAGGAGTCAGGGGACGACCCGACAGATAGCGGACCGGAGTATACTGATTCAGATCAGGACTCAGGAGAAGAGGGAGACCTGGATCGGTCAAGCTCCAGAGCCTCCTCAATGTCCTCATCTAGGTCAAGATCTAGGGAGAGAGTTCGGTACCCAAGGGGCGAACCTCCTAGGCCTCGGAACAAGAGAGCCAAACCGGTCAAACTGAGACCTATAGGCCCCGGGCCCCCCCTGAAGGGCACCGCCTTCCAGTCACCTTCAGGCTTGACCTGGAGCTCAGGATTGGAGGACGTCTCCGACGAAAGTGAAGGAGAATTGGCAGGAGAAGAAACAGGGGATATTATGCCAGCATATCCCGTGACATGGAGGAAGGCTCGGGCCTTAGCACGGTCACCTGAGGCAGAGAAAGTGTTGTCTCACGCGGGAATAACGGAACCATACAAGCATGCATATTTACATGCTGGCTATGACGTACTGCGCGAACAAGTGTACAAACGGGACAGGGCCATGGCCGAAATAGCCAGGAGAGAAAGACACTGGTTGAACAAAGCCCCGTCCATAAGCCCAATCCGAGCCCTGGGACACGGCACAGGGGAACACCGCCCGGAGGTAAGCCCTCACTCCATACTGGCCCAATCTCCCGGAGACATATACCGACCAAGAGGAAAGAGTTTACATACCGACAGGAGTCTGTATGACAGTGCCCAATATGGAGAAAGCAACAAAGCACAAGAATTATTGAGCAAAACCCAAGTGCTCAAGAAACTGGCCCCAGAAATGAATCATGGGGAGACCCAGGCTGCTTATATCCATAGGATTGCTCAGATTTTTCATGGGTCCCCTCTCTACGATGACCCGGATGCCGCTCGCATTTTGCGACACCTCAAAGGACTGGAGATCCCCGAAGGGGCGTCTATGGCCCAAATGATGGAAATAGAAGTGAGAACCCCCGGTCAAGATCCAGGGGAAAATATGGTGGAGAAACTAATCCCACAGGTGAGAGACGGGAGTGTGTCTCTCACTGTTGCAGCGGAATCAGTCATACGTGGAGGACCTGTGCAAGGATCAGGCTTACTACTTGAAAAATTGTTCATAGGAGTACCAGGGGGTAACCGTCTTGCAGCCAAATGCGCAGCATGGTCCCGAGTTCAGTTACGGACGGAATGCATGCTGTATGACCAAGTCAAAATGCTTTCTCAAACCAAATACAATAAAAGTGAAAGGAAAGGGGAGAACCCACGAGAGGAGAAGGCTCAAATTCGGCCTCCCAGAGCCCAGCAACAGCCAGCGGCTAACGTTAAACCTATCTACTCAAAAAACGACAAAAGGGGGGGCTCCAAGGAGTTCCCCCCGAGGATAACCAAGGACAAGGAAGAGAAGAAGAATTACATGTACCTACCTCCCGACGAGTGGGCCGCATTAACCCCAGAAAAGCAAGCAGAAAGGAGGGCAACAAGGGAGGAATTCAAATCCCGGAAGGAGAGAGAATAGAATCCTGGCCTCCTGGTGATGTGACACATGACACTCGAACATGGGAAGAAGACAGAGTGACAGAGAGTCTATTAACCCTCAATATAGATCCCCAGGAGAGGCCCCTACTGAATGCTATTGCACTCAAGACACAGGAGACGGATGGGAAGTTAACGTGTCAAGTGGGAAACGACCAATACCTAGTAGACACCGGAGCGGAAATTTCCCTGCATGTAAATACACCCATTACCGGATCCATAGAAGTGGAATTAGGTAATGGGACCAGAGCCCTCATGGGAACAGGGGAGAAGCATGGGATATCAGGAGTGGTAGGACCACCTAATTCGGAACCCCTGTTATCCCCAAAAGACTTGATACTACTGTACGAAAAGGAAAAATTCATACCCAAGGGTGACCCGCAAAGGACACAGCACGGAGTCCGTGTCAAATATATGAAGCCAGTGGACATACGGGGCGAAATGGAAAAGGTTGTGGAAGAGTCCGAAAGCCACGAGAAAATCCTCATACGAGAAATACTCAAGAGAGGCTTATATGCTGCCCACAAGAACGACGTGGGAAGGGTGGACCCCAAGTATACACACACTATAAAGGGGACCATACCACCGAGACAAGCACAGCACAGGGTGGACCCGAGGTGCAAAAAGGAGCTGACAGAAACCATCGCGGAATTGGAAGAAATGGGCGTGTTGACTATGTTGGACTCTGCTCTAACAAATACCCCTGTAATGGGAGTCCCCAAACCTGATGGGTCATGGAGATTAGTGCACAACTTAATTGCCCTGAATGCTAGAACATGCTCAGATACCAGGACAATGATAAACATAGCACAGACAACCAGGAATCTGCCCAACAAACGTTGGAAGTCTAGCATTGACCTGGCTAATGGATTCTGGTCAGTACCTATCGACCCCCTATCCACCCAGAAGACGGCGTTCACCTGGAACGGGCTGTCCTATGGATGGACAGTTTTACCACAGGGGTATAAAAACTCCCCGAATGTGTTCCAAGGAGTCATAGAGGACATCCTGAGAGGCCTGGATGTCACCATATACATCGACGATGTGTATTGGACCAATGACTCGGAACAAGAACACTTGGAACTACTGGACCAGGTAGTGACCCGCCTCTCCAGGGCCGGGTTAAAGATAGGCCTCAAGAAGTGCGAGATCGCGAAACATACCCTGAGGTATCTGGGTTTCAACATAACGGACACCGGAAAGTCAGTCAGCAGGGAATACCTGGATCAGGTAGCGGCCATTGAGAAGCCTGTGTCCCTGAGTCAGCTGGACTCTGCCATGGGAAAATGCGGCCACATTATGACCCATGTGCCTGGCTATGCGACAAAGGCATCCCCGCTCCACAAACTGAAAGGCAAAGCCCTCGAGGGAAAAAACCCTAGGAATAGGAACATCCCCATAGAGGAAGTGGAGCCAGGCTGGACGGTGTTCAAAACCCATGTGCTGGAAAACTGCAAAGATCTGGAAAAAAGAGACCCCACCAAACATCTAGAAGTATTCCCACAAGTGGAGGGTACGCAAGGGATAACTCTGAAATGTCAGAATAGAAAGGGGAAGACCCCTTGTCTACTTTTATCCATGCAGTTCACCAATACGGAGGAGCGGTATACAGAAGAAGAACGAATCCTATGTGGAGTATTTAGATTCTGGAATGCCCTGAAGGACTTGGCTCAAGACAAAGATATAATAGTAACCACCGAATTTCCTGCCCTGCAGAGTGCCTCGAAGGGAACTATTACAGGCTCGAGGGCCATGACCTCACGATGGGGACATTGGTCAATGATGTTAACAGATCCTAAAATGAGATTTATCACAACAGGAACCAAGTGTCCCCTAGAAACGAAAACCAAGCTCACCGAGCCTGAGGCCGAACCCAACTGGGTACTCTACACAGACGGAAGTCAGCACAAACAGGACGGAACAAAGGCCAAGTGGGCCTATGTTCTAAAACACAACAATGAGAACATCAAAACAGCGAGTGGCTGGACCGAGGGATCAGCCCAAACGGCAGAGGTAACAGCTATACTGGAGGGCATAATAATGGCCAAAGGGAAGCACATACCGAAACTACTTATTGTAACCGATAGCCAATACTGTTACAACGGAGGAACAGAGAACCTGGAGTACTGGAAAGCGAAAGGATATGAAACCAGCACAGGCAGACCAATGGCCCATGGTGACCTCTGGGCCCTCATAGTGGAACAATTCCGAGGCATGAAAATAGCTTGGAAATGGCTAAAAAGCCATACGGAGGAAACCGGGGTCCACTACCAGGGAAACAAAGAAGTCGACACCCTGGCCCAAAACCGCCCTGAGGTCAGCGGGCTAAAACTCAAAAGACTGGCCTTAGTCACGCCCACTGCCTGGGAAGACAACGGCACAGTGAGAGTACCGGAGGACGAGGCTACTCACATGATCCGACTGGTACATGATAACCTTGGACATGTTGGAAGTAAGAGGATGTTGGTATACCTAAGAGCCAACCACATTCACATACCTAAAGCGAAACAAAGAGCGATAACAATCCGGAAGGCCTGTGAACAATGTGCGCTGGTGAGAGGGACGAAACCTGAGCCTGTGCCACTGGGACAAATAGCAGTATCGGAAGCAGGGCTGCATTTTTCCGCCGACGTGTTTGGACCCATGTCGGAGGGGACGAAAAAAAAACACAGGCAGGGACTGGTGATAGTGGACAATGGGCCAGGTAGACTCAGAATGTACCCTATCCCCACTCCAACGGCTGCAGTAATATGCAACTGCATATCACAGTTCCTAAGGGAAGAGCCAAGGGCTACATCGCTCAGGATGGATAATGCCACCTACTTCACTCACGGAACAGTGAAGACACTACTGGAGGAAGCGGGTGTAATGGCCCAATACTCGGTGCCCTACCAGCCCAATACGAACGGAGTGGCCGAGAGGGCTGTGCGCTCTATAAAAGAGCAGATAATCAAGGAGGATATGTTGCGATCCTGGGATGAACCAATCTCTCTCCTTAGGATACACCAAGCTGTGAACTTGGGAAGAGAGGATAAGAGATGTGTTTCAGAAGATAACACGGCTGTCTCTTCTCCCTTCTCCTTAGGTGAAGCCGTGTGGGTGCTCCGAAAACCCCTGGCAGGAAATCCCAGCAAGAAGTGTGAAAGCAAAGATACCATCGTTGAAATACTTAGTCCCAGGCGATTTAGATTACAGAACCTAGGTATAGTGCACGTAAATCAAGTCCGCAAGACCGGGTGAAGAAAGGGAAAGATGGCTGGAATCTCAAGCTCTACGCCACAGAAAACGGGAAGTAAGATGGCCCAAAGGGGTGTACCGGGACTTAGAGAATCCATGCCCTTCGCCTTGGAGTGCGCCAGGCACAAAATATTGATCTGTATGGCGCCAGGATTGTCCCCTTTGAACGGGGACACTGGAAACATACGAGGCGCCAGCGTTTTTATGGGTGTGGCTGATGGAGCAGTTAAGGCGGCGAAAAAGGGGTATCTGTCGGATAACAGATCACTAATACGTCACCCCGACACCCCGGACGCAGAACCTGTGGAGGGACCAGGAGGAAGTATAATCAGATGGACGAAATGGGGACACAACCTGGATAAATGCACCTTGTGCCTCGTCCAGGTGACTAACCTACTATGGCAAGGACCCTCACGGAATCGTCCAGAACAGGTCCCCACGGATCACAAACCTCTATATCGCCCAGGCGATGATACCTACACCTTTGGGCCAAAAGAA
Source organism: Notolepis coatsorum (assembly GCF_963971535.1). Taxonomy (NCBI): domain Eukaryota; kingdom Metazoa; phylum Chordata; class Actinopteri; order Aulopiformes; family Paralepididae; genus Notolepis; species Notolepis coatsorum. Next base: position 112,734,032 of record NC_140175.1, read on the forward strand.
GGCCCGAGGGGATGCAGAATAATTGTCTGCCAAGCATGTTATATGGAATATGGACCCCGTATAGTACTGGCAGCGTACCCTCCTATGACTCCACAGTTAGCATCCAAGTGCGGGTGCTCATGGCTGGGTTATGCTCTAGCCAAATGCCAAGACCATACGGAAGTGAAACTAGGGTCAGGAATATACCTGACAAAGGGCAGTGGATACCTGCAAGATGGGGATGCTCCAGTCCGCAAAGGGGCCGCGGGTCGAGGAGGTATAGCCTTCAAGGGCAGCACGGAAAACCTGGCCAGCCTGATGGAAACCTATCTTGAGAAAACCATAAACACCTGTTTCCCCAGGGCAATGCCTTCAAGGGGGGATAAGATGTTCCTGGTGAAAGGACCAGACACATTCTGGGTGAAGGATACGGAGGAGAGGTCAAGACTGTTCACCAAGGGACAGGAGGTCATGACCAATGATAGACTAAAAGGAAATGACCTTCTACTAGATGTAGCCAGCCTGGTGCGCATGATGTTGGCTAAAAGGGCTGTGCTACTAACCTCGGGACTGATCTCCTTGCCCTTCCCCAGCTCTGGACACAGACACGGTGGTGAATTCGATTGGTTGACGACTATAAGTGGAGAGCTCAGAGAAGGGTTCCGTGAAACCCTATCACTAGAACTACTGGTGAGGGACGGGCCTGGAGTAACTAAAACGGGCACGAAAGGGAAGTCTATATCCCCAGGAGATACAGAGAGACCCGTGAATGGAAAAGAATACCAATGGGTGATACTCTCTGTCACGCTGAGTGTGGGGCATATGCCTCATCCTATCAGAGGCCTCTCTGTGGAGATTGCCCCGGGGAAAGACACTCCTGTGATCGGAAGCATTAGGAAGGGGTCCATGATCAAACCAAAGAGGGTACACTACCCCGACGGAATGGGACCAGGCTCAAGGGCGCCCAGTATATGGGATCGCATCAGGCGAAGATCAGAAGCCTTGACCAAGTAGTACATGCTCGATGCGCACGGGCGATAACCGTCTCACCTTTTCTTCTCAGGCAGCGAAGGAAAGGCGAGAGGGAGGAATATGGCCTACCGGAAGAACCCCACAAACACCTATAACCTGGTAGCCCCGGAGTACGGGGAACAACCCATACCCATGCGCAGTGGGCCTAGTCCCGAAGACACACTGGGGCCCAGTACCCAGACATCAGAATATTGGGCACCACCCAACCCAAAATACCATGACCTGCCAGTCATAAGCAGACAACCAACGCATATGGGCAGGGACTATATATATGAGCACATGACCTGTCTAAACAAAGGGGCATATGCGGTGCCCAGCCCAAATGATGAATCTGCTCGAAGAGAGATCATGACCTGCTTGACAATGGATATAGATCGGGAATGGGAGCAGTCAGATTCTGACAATGAATCCGAGAACAGGGCCGCTCCCAACATAGAAGAGATATCGCCAAGCCTGGCGACTCAACCCAAGAAATCCGCCAAGGCTGTGGCAAGTAAATGGATAATCAGAGTGACTCTGGTAGTACTTGTCATCACACTGACCCTGGGATTAATAAGGGCAATTGATTATCCCAGGACTCGTACTGAATGGGAGTTTGAAGAACCAACGATTAAGGACCATAGAGGAATACCAGTGACCCACTATAGGATGGTCACTCAGGTCCCGTGTGAACCAAGAAACGCATCAGAGAGATGGGAGGCCTGGTCGGACTATATATCTACCTCTTTTAGTGACACAGGTCAGGCCAAGGAACAATTCCCTGACTGCTCACTGCCTGATCCGGAACCACAATGCTGGTTACTAAACCCAGAGGAGGGATGTAATCCATACATGACATGGAAAGATTTGGCCGCTCAGAGGGACGAGATATGCCTGGGTGCGGCAGGAGCGGAGGTGACAGCAGTATACCCTTCTAGCCCCAGAGGCCAAATCTCAACCAAATTGAAACTAGCCAAGGGAGAGGCACGGATATACCCCTGCATCAGGGTCAGAGCACACTCCAGGTATCAGGGTGACCCGGAGTGGGGGCCTTGGGAGGAATTATCTAACTGTTCTACTACCAGACTGAATGGGACCCGAGCAGTAGAAGTGACCCCGGGCAGGAAACCCAGTGATGACACAGGAGAATCTACCTTGACCAAGGTGACCCTGTATACAAAATGGCCCCCGGCATGGGAACGAGAGGTTGAGGCCTTTTTTGGGTTCTTGACCCCCAGACAGGACACTCTGCCGGAGGCTCAGGTCCAGGAACGGCCTGAACAGGATATACCTCTCACAGCTACTGACCAAGCAGGAGGATGTCCTTTTCAGACTACCGCTACATGGTTCAAATGGACTGTGGCGGTAACCAACCCAGGACGGGTAAAAATCAAACCATACCCACCTACACTTCCATGGGTGCGCGGTCTCCCCCTGGCGGGGGGGAGGACCTTATGGTACACAGACGTCCCAACCTTGACCCCGAGCCAGGTGGAGAAACTCGAGGGAAAGTGGGGCACGCAAATACTAGACTCTCTCCTCGATTGCCTATCTGATAACCTGGCAAAAACTGACGAGGTCTGGAGGGGTCTTACCACCATTGAAGTGGGAAAAAGAATGATGAGAGAAGCGGGTGAATTAGTCCCTATATGCCGAGAAGCACGGAATATGGGGGTCCCACGCCCATACTCGAATGGAACTCTGGGCCAGGAAGCCACCTGTCGTGTGAATTTCAGGAATTATTTGAGGAGGTATAGAGTATACCCAGAACCCTCAAAATTCGACAGATACCACAGCAGGTGGGCAAAACGGCCCCTCAATGAATGGAGGGCCTATGCAGGAATAGGCCTCACGGATGAGGAGGTCAACCTGGTGGCGGCATGCTGGCAGAAGGAGCCAGATACGGAAGAGACCAAGTTGACCCTGTTCATCCACCAACAGTTAGCTGCTCAGGTTTTGGGGTTCCAACTAAATGTGGGTAGGCATATAGACCCAAATTCCAGCACCCCATACCCCGGAGCACTGGTAGTGGCGGTGGGGAGCAATAACAAAGATCCCCCAAAAGAAAGCAAACCTAATCCAAACCTTAATCCCGATGGATCAGAAAAAGAGGATATATTGGAGTGGGTACAGGATTGGAAGGAAAAGGATCCACAGCTACCATTCACTATGGTAAACATTAAAGAGAGACAATTAGGCGAAATCCTAATACCCCCACCTCTTATTCTCACTAGAAAGACCTCTAGTGGCTACATAATGAGGTGGGGTCTAGAACCAAGCTTCAGAGCGAGGGGGGCCCAGCTCGGGGCCTACCCCGGAACAACTTATGGTAAATGGGGGAAACAGTATTGTACGCAGAATGATCAGAGTCTGTGTACAGAGAAGGATACTTATCCGCACCTACATGTGGAGGAAGCTACCTCAGCTATGGTGGACCTAGCTTCTACTAGGACCCTGACTAGGGGGAGATCCCGGGATGGGATTAACAGTACGTGGATCCATTGGGGCACTCTCCCTCTGGCTAAGGCTCAGGAGATAGGATGCGACCCTCGAAGAATGGTAGAAAGGTACTACATTGTGCGTAACCCTCCGCCGCAGGAACATGCATGGAGTAATATGCACTGGTTTGACTCTCCAACCTCACGGGACACCAGTGACCTAATGAGATGGAGGGCAGTTTCGGGGGAGGGTGGAACACTGTATTATGACTCAAAATTCCCCCGGCAGGTGAGCATCCCCTTGATAGTGGCTAACTGCTACCGCTCTTCTCCCACTGCGAAATGGGGAGATAGACAGAATGAAGCCACATGGCAGGCAAAAACTTCAAAATGCGGACCCCTAGCAACGCTGTTTGAACACACCCTGGATAGAGGATTCCCCTACTATTGGCCACCGGAGGCATACCTGTTGAACCGATGGAATTTCATCAATACCCAGTACTGCAATAACAGACGGGGAAACAATCACCATCTGTTTAACACCTGTACGGGATGCAACAAGGCCCTGTTTGACTTTGTATCCCCATGGAAACCCATATCTGATTATTTGGAAACGGGAGGAGGGCTGGGTCCGGGGTTTGGCTGGACAACAAGAGGATTCTACCTGGATGGTGTTTTTCCCATTTCGCATGCTAACAACATGACAAACGGGTCCTGTTCACAGGATAGGGCACCGCATGTGGACGAATGGAGCAGGAGGAGAGACATAACTCAATTTGCGATAGTACTCGGTACCATTATCGGGCGTGCAGCTGAAGATATAGGGGGGGCCGTGGCAGATGGAGTAGGTGATGTTTGGAATTTTGCCACTTCCATGGTACAGACAGCCAGGGCGGTGGTGATGGGGATAGTGAGATGGGCTCTCCCCTGCATTGTGATAATAGGGGTCATTATTACAATAAATCTACTACGTCGTATGGGCCTCCTCTCCCGGTCAGGGAGGGCCGTAAATTATGCAAAAAAGAGAATTTGGCCTTCAACTATGACGGAGCCTCTTCTGAAATGAAGATAAAAGAGGACCAGTGTTGTCTCTCTCACACACTAGTCAGGAACGCTGGAACGAACAGACACCACCGGAGAATGGCGGTTAAGGGATATACCATCTCAGACGAACTTACGTTACATGGTGATAGCGTATTGAGTATTTTGGATCAAGACCCCCTTGATAGATTGAGAGCGGCCCTCGTGTCATCATCACCAAGTCTGGTTTCACCAAAAATGCCTGACCAGGGACAGACAGCAACTGCGATGACAACACCGGAGGATAAATTGTCTCTGGGCCTAGGAGTAACCTGGATGAAGAAAATAACGCTCCAGAGAGGAAAATGGGACGTTGTAGATGACGGCCAACGATCTCAGTTATATACAGGAACTGGCAGAATGATGACAAATGAAGAACTTAAGTCCCCTGCCAGTTGGCCCGACATAGTGGGAATAAAACCCGGGAGAAGACCTTATTCTGACCCTTTCACCAGGATGCAGTACGAGGACTTCTTCTACTTGGACGCTGCGTCAGAAGAGAGATCCAGTGTCGCCCATGTCTTGGTGGGAGGTAACTGGGCCGGTATCCTCCCGGCCTGGGTGAAGATCTACATGGTTACCCGAGAGGGTGACACAAATTTCGGCAAGACATGGGCGACCGTCAAGAGCTGGGGAAACAGCTGCGAATATTATAGAATGGATTTGATCTTTTATCCTAAGATGAGCACGTCCAACATCAAAGTTCAATCTGGAATCCGTTATGCGCGGAGGGACCCGAAGATTTATCCTGTCCTGCCCTCCACCGAGCACAGTAGTGTGGTCGGTCAAGAAGTCAGGGGAGGTGAAAAAGGTCAAGGCCTGCCAGACCCAAGATCCCTGGCCTCTCGATCCGGGGGGTCAAGACAAGAAGTCCCCGGTACAAGTGCATCGCCACCATCTTCCAGAGGCTGGGCGGACTACGAGAGGCCGAAGAAAGCACGAAAGTCATCAAAATCACCTTACCAATGACATAAAAATGTTGGTAGAAATATAATCAAAAAAGAAGCAAGAGCCCTGTTCTCTGAGAAAGAACAGTGATTACAATTTTTAAAAGCAAAAGCCCTGTTCTCTAAAGAAGAACAGTGATTTCTATTTTGAATTTTTTGTTGTTGTTTATGTAACAATATAGCCGTATATACCTATTTTTCACATGTAATTATATGCTTCATTATTCAGTTGATGATGGACAATGACCGCCCAGAATGACAGAGTGGGTGAGAAGTGCCACAGAACAAGTGACACTTTTGACAATGACATCCTGGGTCATTCCTATATGACCGTATATACCTATTTTTCACATGTAATTATATGCTTCATTATTCAGTTGATGATGGACAATGACCGCCCAGAATGACAGAGTGGGTGAGAAGTGCCACAGAACAAGTGACACTTTTTGACAATGACATCCTGGGTCGTTCCTATATGACCAGTATAAATCTTGGAACTGAACTCTCTCTTATAAAAAATGGAACTGAGCCTTTAAATGTCTCCATAGAAAATGTCTGTGAAAAGCTGTGAAAAGGGAGTGAACCAACGGAATGTGGGCCTCTGGAGAGGAGAGAGACAGGGACAGAGGAGAAAGAGCTGTGTAATGTTAAACCCTTTCAGACGGGAAGGGTTGCTGGTTGAAGTCTTGAATCAGAAGAGGAAGGAGAGGAGAGCAGACTATAATGACTATAATGTAATGTAAACTAATGTAATATAGTACACCGAGTACTGTAGTGTACCTGTAACCTATTGTACCTGTATATCTCTGTATATGTATGTGGTGGGCTATGTAAGATATATTACGGAAGTCTGCCTCGTCCTCGTCTCAGAACGAAAGAGGCCCCATGCAGTAGAGAAGTGACCGGCTGGAATGCAAGGCCAAGAAGGGGGGGGCGCTAGTCAGAGGGGCATTGTATTCTTATAAATTACTTGATTTGATATGTAACTGCAAAGTAACAAATAACTGAAGGAGGGATATGACACGTACTGTACGGTGATTGGAGCTATGTACTGACGATGGCGTGACGTGACGGACCTTATAAAAAGGGCCAACTGGCGAGAGCAGGGTGAGATTTTTTTACACTGAGCTGGAGAGAGAAGAAGAATGGTACTTAGAGACTTTTTTGAGAGATTTTGAGGAGAGGACTGAAACCTGATATATAGTAAGCTGAAAAACCTGTGTACTTTTATAAATGAAACTGAACCCTTAAATGTAATTTTCTACTGTTAAAAAATAAAAACAATCCTCTTTTGGAAACCACGTTTTGCTTCTATTTTTCCCAAAAAGACGGGTAAGGATGGAGATGTATTTTTGCATTGTAACTTTACCAGTAATAATAATAATAATAATAATAATAATGATAATGTGCACCAATGTGCCTGTATTGTGCCTAATATATGATATAAAAAAGAACTTTTTCCCCAGACGGAGGAGGAGGAGAAAGGCTTTATCCCTACGGAGTAAAAGGAGACTTATGATTATGCATTAAGGACTAAAGGTGCATTCTGTATAATGGGGATATAACTATGACTATAGGCTTTATCCCTACGGAGTAAAAGGAGACTTATGATTATGCATTAAGGACTAAAGGTGCATTCTGTATAATGGGGATATAACTATGACTATAGGCTTTATCCCTACGGAGTAAAAGGAGACTTATGATTATGCATTAAGGACTAAAGGTGCATTCTGTATAATGGGGATATAACTATGACTATAGGCTTTATCCCTACGGAGTAAAAGGAGACTTATGATTATGCATTAAGGACTAAAGGTGCATTCTGTATAATGGGGATATAACTATAACTATAGGCTTTATCCCTACGGAGTAAAAGGAGACTTATGATTATGCATTAAGGACTAAAGGTGAATTCTGTATAATGGGATTATCAAGTAAAGCCATATAATGATAATACGTGTAACGGATTAGGGAAATGGACCTCCTCTGAATATAGAGAGTCCTTCCCAGTGCAAATAAAATAACAGATTCCGCAACTTCAATCACTCGACGTTAAAGGTCGATGACTGACGGGGGTCGGAACGGTGCATTCGCTGTCTCTTGTCGGTCAGTGGTAACAACAACATTTTGTAGACTCGGTTGGTCCTGCGTGTCAACCACTTCACAGGACGCTGTTTGAGGTGTAGATAGGCAGACCAATGAGTTATGAAGTTATCGATCTGACCTAAGAGCGAGCGTGGGCATTCAACAGTACCCCAGTGTGTTCATGCATGGGAGTTTCTCCAGCACGTTATATATAATATTGAGGGACCAGAGTCCAAGCATGTAGCATTCTTAAGGACAGCCGTACGTAACGCAAAACTTACAAATGAGGAGGAGGTGGAATAGGTGAAGTAGCAGGAGGGAAGGTGGAGGAGAGGAGGAGGAGGAGTATAAGGAGAGGAGGTGGCGTAGTGAGGAGGTGAAGTAGGAGGAGGGAAGGTGGGGGAAGAGATGGAGGAGGAGGGAGATGGGTAGACGCTAAGTCCCGTATTTCTATATGTATATATTAGTGCTGTCAATCGATTAAAATATTTAACACGATTAATCGCATGATTGTCCATAGTTAACTCGCAATTAATCACAAATTAATCAAATTTTTTTCTTTTTTTCTACCTTTTTTTCTACCTTAAACGGATCTTTTTCAAGTTCCAAGTTTTAATACTCTCTTATCAACATGCGAGTCAACAAATGCTTTCGTTATGCAGCCATTTAACACAAAAGGATGACCCTCATGCATCAAATTCAAAACAGAGTGATGCACAAAATAACTTAAAAGAAAGAAAATTCATTAAAACAATGAATAAAGTGTACATGAAATAATAGGGGAAAGAAAACGTTAGGAACTTGTTACATTCACCCACACAAGGGCTGAGTAATCACACACACCCCCCCTCTCTCTCTCACACACACACTCTCCCAGCTCTCTTTCAATCAATCAATCAATCAATCAGATGTATTTATAAAGCACATTTCACATGACGCATGTCAACCAAAGTGCTGTACAGAGGGTAGATACACAAGATACATATAGACAACAATCACACTCCGTTTTATGGGAGGGCACACAGGCAAACACATAGGAAAACAGGGCATGAGTCAGTGAACGGGAAAGGCTAGTAGGTAGAAGTGGGTTTTGAGCCTCGATTTGAAGGCATCTATATCTTTCTCTCTTGCCTCTTCCCTTCTCTCTCACCCCCCTCTCTCTCTATATATCTCACACACACACACACACACACACTTCAGAAACAAACAGTATCAATGAGAGCATCAATAATACACCCGAGTATAGTCTAGTAAAAAAAAGTGTTAAAAGTTAATCGTGAGTTAAAAAAAATTGTGGCGTTAATAGAATCGGGCGATAACGTGTTATACCGCATTAACTTTGACAGCCTTAGTAATTAGTATATATGTGTTTTGATCTATCAATATCTGGGGGGGGTGTTCCAACAGGGCAGTAAAGCAGTACAAAACCATACCGATATGTATTATTTATTATTTAAACAGGAAATCAGTTTGACATAATGTGTTTCATGGGCACTATAGCAGCAGCACGAGCACTTTTTGATGTCCACACGCCGTGACATGTATGCAACAAGTGTAATACATTTTGAAGTTAAATGTATTCTACGCCTTGGTCTGTTCTTTTCATTGATTTCAGCACATTTAGACTGTTATACCTTTCAATCAAGCATCTGTGCCAACCTAATGTAGTGTACTAACTATAGCAGTTGTGTTAATAGGCCCTTTTCACAGCAGCCATCTTGACACAGCAGGGTAAACCTACATCCTGTGAACCAGACTGACACATGTGTAACTAATCATGTTGCTGTGTCCATCTGTTGGTCAATCGTTGTCAATCTGGCTCACAAGATGGCTGCTGTGAATAGGGTCTATTTGACCCTTTTGATGTAACCCAAGATTCAGTCAAAGCAACTATTTTGACCCTTAAAATGGGTCATTTGTATAACCCAATACGGGGTTAAATCAACTAGGAGGTTGGGTTATTTTGACCCTTAAAATGGGTCGTTGATATAACCCAATATGGGGTCAAATCAACTTAGAAGTTGGGTTATTTTGACCCTTAAAATGGGTCGTTGGTATAACCCAATATGGGGTCAAATCAACTTGGAAGTTGGGTTATTTTGACCCTTAAAATGGGTCGTTGGTATAACCCAATATGGGGTAAAATCAACTTGGAGGTTGGGTTATTTTGACCCTTAAAATGGGTCGTTGGTATAACCCAATATGGGGTAAAATCAACTTGGAGGTTGGGTTATTTTGACCCTTAAAATGGGTCGTTAGTATTAGTTTATTTGACCCAAGTTATGGGTCAAATTAAATAACCAATAATAATGGGTCAAATTAACCCACACACTGGTCGGGCCCTTTTTGACCAGTGAATTGGGTCAAAAATAACCCAAATTGGGTCAAATTTGACCCATCCGTTTTTAGTGTGTACTAGCTAGCTAAATGAAGTCCCATTGATGAACAGAAATAAGCTCAACACTGCAGTGATCAGTGAAATTATTGTTTGTTTCAGGTTCATGGTGTCTACGGTCAAATTGTCTCCTTGTATTTAAAGTTATATCCATTAATTATGAATTGATAGCACTATACATTTCCATAATGTTTTGAATTGTCAGTGCAGTAGACCTTTTTATTATAATTAGGCCTAGAGATCAGAGCTTTAATAATGTAACTAATGATGGGCTTGATTTATGTTACAGGTGCTGGGAATGTAACAGAAATGATCAAGTAGGTCCCAAGCTTTTGCATCACTATTAAGGCATTCTTTAACAGCATCATAACACATTAAAACACATTTAGCTGGTTAGTGTTTGTCCTTGTATTTAAAGATATATCCATTATTTATGAATTGATAGCACTAGTACATTTCCATAATGTTTTGAATTGTTAGTGCAGTAGTCCTTTTTATTATAATTAGGCCTAGAGATCAGAACTTTAATAATGTAACTAATGATGGTCTTGATTTATGTTACAGGTGCTGGGAATGTAACAGAAATGATCAAGTAGGTCCCAAGCTTTTGCATCACTATTAATAAGGCATTCTTTAACAGCATCATAACACATTAAAACACATTTAGCTGGTTAGTGTTTGTCCTTGTATTTAAAGATATATCCATTATTTATGAATTGATAGCACTAGTACATTTCCATAATGTTTTGAATTGTTAGTGCAGTAGACCTTTTTATTATAATTAGGCCTAGTGATCAGAGCTTTAATAATGTAACTAATGATGGTCTTGATTTATGTTACAGGGTTAGGTGCTGGGAATGTGGAGATCTAAGGGGTGCACAGAAACTGTATCAAGTAGGTTCAAGCTTTTGCATCACTACAGGTTAAGGCATCCACGATTTGGAAGTAGTTATCCCTTTCCATGTACATACCTGCACTGCCCATGTACATTTAAGACGTGGAATGCCCTTATTGTCCACCACAATAAAACCCATTCCACTGGGGTCACTCAGAAAGAGAAGGCCATATTCAGTTGCAGCCTTTGTGCTTGCAGGGATTTAGCATCAGAGAAGGATTATTTTTGTCATATAAATGCACATCTCAAAAGAAGTGAGACGGTTGATTGTATGTTTTTAGGCTGTGACTTTAAAACAAACATTTCTGGCACATTTAAGTCACACAAAAACAGAAAACACTGCCATCACACATTGGTTGATTTTAAACCTGGAGTGATTGTAACTACGATAGCATCTCTGAATGAATTGGAGGCAAATAGTCAGGAGTGTGTAGAGCAGTCAGATACTGCCATTCCTTCAAGTAGTCATTCTCATACTGAGGACTTGCAGGAGGTCATAGAGCAAGGATTTGCAGCTGCTTTGCTGAAGTTGGAGCATTTGGTCCATGTACCAAGCACTGCTCTTGATGTGTTTTTAGGGGAACTTCATCATTTGATTTCTTCTGCACCTGTTCCATTATCTTGTGACATTGTGAGTGACATCTTTCATCAGAAAAACCTCACTGTTGATGAATGTACAATTAGAGAAACTGTTAATGCAATTTATTCTGGTAATCCTGTGCAAAGGTCCATACAAAAAGGTGGCCCCCTAAGTACAGCACATATGCGTAAGCAGTATTACAAGGAGAACTTCAGTGTTGTAGAGCCAGTGGAATACATTCTAGATCGTAAAAACAAGCGCAGTTTCCAATATGTCCCATTATTGAAGTCCCTGCAGCAACTGTTGGGTCGAAGGGATATCATTGATAACGTTGTTGAGTGCCATCAAAGACAGTGTTGGAGCCAAAATGCCCTTCTGTTTATTTAGTTTTATTTTAACTCACGGTGCAGAGGTTTGGCATTATCAGTCACCATGGCAACCACCACAGGGGGTGGTTACCCATATATACTGATCAGTGGGTGACGAGCCCCAGGTGCGCAAGGGGAATAGCCATACAGTTTTTGACCGTGTCTTGTCGTGTTCGTGTTGATGTGCCGTATAGGTCGGCGTTCAGTGTAATTAGGAAAAGAGTTTTTTGTATTATATTATTTGGTTGATAATGGTCAATAAAAGGATTGGCATATCGAAAATGATACGAGCACTCTGGACATTGAATTCTTCAAGCACGCGTCTAACTCAAGCCAGCCCACTTGCCCCTCGCAGTAGGCTTATAGGTAAAGGAGTCTACAGACAGGAAGGCACATATCAGTACAAGTCCTCAAGAGATGGTTCCCTATTTAAGGGTAATAGTTTCCTCGCTGGAGAAAAGCCAACTATCATCCTAAATTTGTATGTGGATGACTTTGAAACCTGTAACCCCCTTGGCACCTCGCGAAAGAAGCATAAGCTTTGTGCTGTTTATTGGGTGTTGGCTAACTTGCCTCCGGGTTCTCATTCCTCGTTAACATCGATCTACTTGTCAGTTTTGTGCAAAACCGATGATGTTAAAATCTATGGTTATGCAAAAATCTTTGAACCGCTTCTACAAGATCTGAAAACTTTGAAGGAGCTGGGTGTTTATGTCCCACTGTTGGGTGAGTCAGTTAAAGGTACACTATTCAGTGTAGTGGCTGACAACCTAGGAGCACACAGTGTCGCTGGATTTTTCAGGGGAATACTACTGCAGATTTTGCACAGGAAAGAGCAGTGATATTCAGCAACATTCTGTTGCATCTGGTGCTTTCAGTCTGAGAACCAAGGAGCTCCATCAGGCCCATGTCAAACAAGCCCAAGATAGGGCGCCCCAGTGGCGAACCACATAGCGCGCTCAGCCGCGACACGGGCGACCCGGGTTCGATTCCCGAATCCGTCGTTATTTCCCGAATGTCTTCCCCCCACTCTGTCTCCCATTTCTCCTCTGTCTCTCCCTACTGGACTGCCCAGTAGTAATAAAGCGATAAAACGCAACAAATGGGCAGACAGGACAAACAAACCTCATGTAGTGTCACAAAGTTTCTCCAGCAGAAAAACAGTGGGAGGAAACGCTCATGAAAATTGGAGTTTGCTCCGGTTCTTACCTTTTTTGGTTGGTTCACTTGTACCTGAAGATGAGCCTGCATGGCTTGTTCTTATGGATCTGAAGGACATCACTGAGCGTGTAGTTGCCCCTGTACATAGTGATGACTCGCTGGCTTTTTTAGAAAGTAAAATCCTAGAGCACAGGCAGAGATACCAGGAGTTGTTCCCTGCCATCAGGCTGCTACCAAAACACCATTATCTGGAGCACTACCCCCAGATGATTAGGCTGTTTGGTCCACTTGTCGGATAGTGGACAATGCGATTTGAGGCTAAGCATAGCTTTTTTAAACAGGTTATCAGACACACAAACTGCTTCAAGAATGTGCCCCTCTCTTTAGCCTCAAAGCATCAGATGATGATCGCTTACCATCTGAGCTCTCCATGTCTGAGCAAGCCTAAGCTAGAGGTCTCAGCTGTATCCACTCTACCAGTAGACTTACTCAAAGAGGAAATAGCACAAGTCATCAGGCAAAAGTTCTCTGACACGACTGAGGTTCAACTTGCACAGTGTGTGACAACCAATGGCATAACCTATAGGAAGGGAATGATAGTGGCCCACAGAGCAGAAGGGGGATTGCCTGAATTTAGTGAAATTGATCAAATCTGCATTTTACAAGAGAGTGTATTCTACATTGTCCAAGAGCTTTGTGGTTGGTACAGAGAGCATTATAGAGCCTTCGAACTCAGCCCAGCACCCACAAGAACATTCACTTTTGTGGCACTCTGTGAACTCCTGGATACTTATCCACTGGTTGACTACAAGATTGGATCAGCCCGCATGGTGACATTGAAAAGGCATATTGAAATAAAAGGTCTGTCTGTCACCGTCACTGTCTGTCACCGTCACTGTCTGTCTGTCACTCACTCTCTGTCACTGTCACTCACTCTCTGTCACGCCGCGGTCTATCTCTGTCTGTTTGTCACTCACTCACTGTCTGTTACTGTCATGGTCTGTCACTGTTTGTCTGTCATAAAAGGTGTGCTATCAGGGGGGAATGGGGGTTATTGGGGAAAAGGTAGTCTCACGTTAGTGGAGAGAGGTCTGGTTTCCATTCACAAACTTACTGTACTCAATACTTGAAAAGTAGGCTTTTACCACTTAATTTGAAATCTGAAATGTATGGATGTCTGATGTCTAATAACTTTTTTTGTGTCTCTACAGAGTAAAATACTTTGAAGATGACGAGTCCTGTGATCCTTAAGATCATCTTGACTGATGGCAGCTCTCAGAGATTGACTCTCTCCCATGGATTCCCTGCATATGTTGATGGCCTTCTTATTGAAGTGATGAAACAGTGTGGACTTCAGGGCAGCTTCAGACTTCAATTTAAGGACTCCTTGTTTGGAAATGATTTCCTTAACCTTACCTCCATTTCAGAACTAGAAGACAAAGGTACTCTTAAAGTTGTGGATATGTCAAGGCCCATTGTTCTCTATCCAGTCCTGAGGAAAGTCTGGAGGCCATGCAGAAAGATCTACTCTTGGATGTGAAGAAGAGGAACAACAGAGATGTTGTGAAACTGAAGATGGAGAAGACTTTCGCACATAGAAGACTTGAAGTCGTCCGTGATGCACCAATGGTGGAGCCTTTCATAGCAAGGTGGCCAGCTCTCTTTGAAGTCAGTGAGGTATGGCTTATCTCATCTTGGATTTGCTGTTGATAACATTACAAGGGAAGTGTTGGGTCCATTGTCAAACTGCTAATATGATTTTATATTTCGTTGTGCTATATCTCCCCCTTCCTGATCGGCTGTATATATAACAGTGGCTTTCTACCCTCTAACCATTTTATTCTGATTCCTGTGCTTTTTACCTGTCTTCAGATCAATGCTGAATTCAAGAGAATCACCACCATGCCACTTCAGTCCAAGTTCCTGTCTCAGCTTGATCTCCACTCTGACAACCTGACGAAGCTGTTCCAAAAGAGGGGAGGACAGCTAGGGGAAAAGCTCAAAAGACAAATGGCACAAATGGCTGACGTAAGTGCTAACTGGTCCCACTGTCATGAAAAACCTACAAAGTTTTGAATTATGGCTGTTTTGGGGGAATTAAGATTTTTTTTATTGAGGAAAGGCTATGGAAATGAATTTTTTAGTTACCACAAATGATTGGTAAAGAGGGCAAATTGTACAGGAGGCCATGAGTGCTTTATTTTTCATCTTTTTCCTTTCACTATTTGCATCTTTTTGTCTCAGTTTGAACCTTTCCTCTAAAATGAGGTATAGTACCGCTTTCAAACCTCTAGTACCGCGTTACTTTTTCAATACTGGTATACCGTGCAACACTACTCACAGCAAGGCTTGTGCCATCGTAGGAATCCTACTGTTATATTCTCAGAGAAATATGTAGTCATATACAGTGGCGAATCCTTATGGAAGCCAACGGAAGCCAGGCCTCCCTATCAAAATATGAATTAATATCAAATATGAAATATGAAAAAAAAAAATATATATATATATATATATAATTTTTTTTTAATATAGTTTACATTCTTTTTCATTGTGTTATAATTTTTTCTTTTCTTTTTTTAAATGTCTCCCTCTTCTCCTGACTCTCTCTAACACACTGTCAGACTCACTATGCTCACTGCAGCTAGAGGAGAGGCAGGGGGTAGGTGTCTTTCTCCAGCCTCAACCATGTGATTCATGTATGTAGAGTCCAAAACCGATACTAGCCAATCAGATTCGAGCTGACTGCCACACCTTAAAAGTTTAAAACAGGGCTGTGAGCAGAATAATTAGTCTGGCATCCCCTCTGCACACCTCCCCTCTGCACTCTGAAAATTGTATTAACCCGTGACTGCTCCCACGGGCCGAATATTGCCCCGATCCTCGCGAGATTAAATCCACGGGTACCTCTCGGCGTGCCGAAGCTTTTCCTAAATCACTTCCATCATCGAAAACGAGGGGAAAAGGTCGGCTCGCGACCCTGAAAATGTTGCGTGATTTTAAAAACGCTGTATTAAGTGAGCCTATTATGGGATCCACGCGAGCTTTCTATCGTGGAAACATGTGTGCGTCCCGCAACTTTTACTCATTCACATATAGCCCCGAAAATGCTTAGAAAAGGAAAGCCGAAAGCGTGGAATAAATTCGCCGAAACGGAAAAGTGTCCCACGGGCGCGCCGTGATTCCGATCCGTGTGGAAATATTCAAGGCCATAGAGGAGACCGTGGGACACCTTTTTGCAACCGAATATGTGTCTAGAATTTGCTCCCATGTGGCGCGCAAAATCGTGCAAGGAAAAATCTGACCAAAAATGAACCAATGCTCCAGCAGTATTAATGACCCTGATGTAAACAAGACAAACGTCTTTCTCTGGTCTGCATCCCCTTATACAATTGTGTGTATTGAGCCGTACTGTATTGTACCCATTCTGCAATCTGTTAAATAAATAAAAAGAAAGTTTGACTGGCCGCCGAGCCATACTGTAGTGTACATGGTGACTGCTTGACTAAAAAAAAAAAAAAAAAAAAAAAAAAATATTAATAAGAATATTTAATAATTATTTTTTTAATAAATTTGTTTTGGCCTCCCCTGTTATTTTCAGTGGTGCAGTGCTGGTATAACGCGGTATAACGGCGTTTTACCTCGGTCACTGAGGCTGAAGTACGCGCAATCGCGCACGGATATGTTCCCGCGTGTACGCGCAGTCATGCACACAAAAATCCGCTGTTCCCATTCGTTGTAACTAAGTATCGGCTCGGCCCGCGGCCACCGTTTTTACATAACAAAAGCACAGGTAGAGTAGGCTGACCAAACGTCCTCTTTTGCCCGGACATGTCCTCTTTTCACGCCCTGTCCGGGGCGTCCGGGGGGGGTTTATTAATTCATCTAAATGTCCGGGGTTTCACTGTTTTTCAGTTTCAGTTTCAGTTTCACGGCCCTTTGCAAGCATCTGAAGGCTCGGGGCTGCATTTTTCGCCGAACATATAAATTACCGAATAAAGCGATATTCGTTGCCGTTCGAATGCCATCTGGATCGCCAAAATCCGTGCCTCGGTTCTCGAGTTACATGCCGATATGTCAGGCATGCGACTTTTTACATGGCATTATCCAACCGGACTCCCGGAGAAGCATGCAGCTGCAGAGCTGCAGAGCCAGCGGTGCTCTCTGGGCCGCGCGCTGACGGCCGCGCTGTGAGGCAATAGTATCCAGCTGCAGGACGAGAGCACCAACACTCTCAGGACTGCAACACTTTAAGGACCCACACTTTAAGGACCCTCGCTTCGATTGGCTGATTTGGGTCACATGACCGTCCCACCCAATGGCTGAATTGGAGTATTGCACTGCGGGATTGATTGATTGATTGATTGATTGATTGATTGATTGATTGATTGATTGATTGATTGAAAACCGTATTAACAGATTGCAGAATGGGTACAGTACAGCTAAATACATACAATTGTTAAGGGGATGCAGACCAGAGAAAGACTTTCGTCTTGTTTACATCAGGGTCCCCCATTTTCAATTCATCATAACATATATGACATACACGACATACAGATAGACAGTACTGCTACATCTATACATTTATGACATATACCAGATTTGCAAATACAGTACTGTTTGTGATACAAAAGTTTCATACGCTGCTACCTTTTTCAGCTTCTCTATTTCAAGGCAAAAAAATAATAATATGTGCCAAAAAAAACTGTCGCGCGTGGAGCGTTTGACCTACTGTCAATTTGCCACTGCACCACTGGTTATTTTACCCACGCGACGCCACTGGTCATATAACAGTTTGAAGTAGTTGACTTTAAAATAAAGCACAATGGCTGAATTAAGACACTAATCAAGAAATGTTCCTTTCAGTGTGATGACGTGGATGCTGGACGAGAGTGTATCCTGAAGGGACTGTGTATCTACATGGGTGAAGATCCAGAAAGCCTTGTGCGAGAATATGTGGTATGTAGGCCTATTTTAGCTCTTTTTATCCCTATGTATTTGTCCATCTTGTTTTTAACACATACTAATAAGTGTATGTTATGTATTAACTGTTTTTACTGTTTTTAAATTGCTGTTATGCTGTAATGGACATCTGAATCTCCCTTCAGGGATAAATAAAGGTTTTCAATCAATATAAGGTGTTAGCCCTTGTTTAACCTTTGTCTGTTTTCTACAGGGTATGGATGAAGACGTCATCAACAAGGCCATCGAAGACACCACTGTGGGGATTTATGTTCTTAAAGATCATGCTTCAAGTGACGAACCAGAGAACATAAGAATTATCCTCGAAGGCACCAAGATATTGGAAGGTCTGGATAATGGCGCATTAGCTGTTGCAATGCTGTTCGGACTGATGTATGCCTTAAACCTCAGCTACCCTTCGCAGCTCCGCTACACCTTTGAGGTAGTCCAAAAGATTTTCATGGAACTGGATGGAGGTAAACTTTCAAACAAGGCACTCGCTCTAAAAAAACAGGCTCTTTCAGTGAAAGCACGTTGAGCTAAAAACTTGTTGACCGACGGAGAGAAACAAACAGAGACAGACAGACAGTGATAGACATTGGGCCCACTTGTTCTATGCGCTGCCGAGGCATCTTAAAGGAAAACTCCAACATCTTCCCTGGAGTTGGACAAGAAGATACATACCTTTTTCGTCTCTCTGCATGCATTGGGCTTAGGGAACGCCTGGACCGTTAGCCTAGCTTAGCTTCATCACTGGAAGTGGGGCAGACATAGCCTAGTTCACTACAGTCAGGAAATATACTCCAAATACAACTCCCAAATGTTCCTGTAAACATGTTGTGACCTGTGTATTTACCACGTCTCCCAGTCACACAAGTCACACGAGTCTCCCAGTCACACAAGTCTCCAAGTCACTGGGAGACTTGTGTGACTTGGAGACTTGTGTGACTTGTGTGAATTGGAGACTCGTGTGACTTGTGTGACTTGGAGACTCGTGTGACTGGGATACTTGTGTGACTTGGAGACTTGTGTGACTTGGAGACTTGTGTGACTTGTGTGACTTGGAGACCTGTGTGACTGGGAGACTCGTGTGACTGGGAGACTTGTGTGACTTGGAGACTTGTGTGACTTGGAGACTCGTGTGACTTGTGTGACTTGGAGACTTGTGTGACTGGGAGACTCGTGTGACTTGTGTGACTTGGAGACTCATGTGACTGGGAGACTCATGTGACTTGGAGACTTGTGTGACTTGTGTGATTTGGAGACTCGTGTGACTTGTGTGACTTGGAGACTTGTGTGACTGGGAGACTCGTGTGACTTGTGTGACTTGGAGACTTGTGTGACTAGGAGACTTGTGTGACTGGGAGACTTGTGTGACTTGAGGACTTGTGTGACTTGGAGACTTGTGTGACTTGTGTGACTTGGAGACTTGTGTGACTGGGAGACTCATGTGACTTTTGTGACTTGGAGACTTGTGTGACTGGGAGACTTGTGTGACTGGGAGACTTGTGTGACTTGGAGACTTGTGTGACTGGGAGACTTGTGTGACTTGGAGACTCGTGTGACTTGGAGACTTGTGTGACTGGGAGACTCGTGTGACTTGTGTGACTTGGAGACTCGTGTGACTGGGAGACTTGTGTGACTTGGAGACTTGTGTGACTTGGAGACTTGTGTGACTTGGAGACTCGTGTGACTTGTGTGACTTGGAGACTTGTGTGACTGGGAGACTCGTGTGACTTGTGTGACTTGGAGACTTGTGTGACTAGGAGACTTGTGTGACTGGGAGACTTGTGTGACTTGGAGACTTGTGTGACTTGTGTGACTTGGATACTCGTGTGATTGGGAGACTTGTGTGACTTGGAGACTTGTGTGACTTGGAGACTTGTGTGACTTGTGTGACTGGGAGACTCATGTGACTTTTGTGACTTGGAGACTTGTGTGACTGGGAGACTTGTGTGACTGGGAGACTTGTGTGACTTGGAGACTTGTGTGACTGGGAGACTTGTGTGACTTGGAGACTTGTGTGACTTGGAGACTTGTGTGACTGGGAGACTCGTGTGACTTGTGTGACTTGGAGACTCGTGTGACTGGGAGACTTGTGTGACTTGGAGACTTGTGTGACTTGGAGACTTGTGTGACTTGGAGACTCGTGTGACTTGTGTGACTTGGAGACTTGTGTGACTGGGAGACTCGTGTGACTTGTGTGACTTGGAGACTTGTGTGACTAGGAGACTTGTGTGACTGGGAGACTTGTGTGACTTGGAGACTTGTGTGACTTGTGTGACTTGGATACTCGTGTGATTGGGAGACTTGTGTGACTTGGAGACTTGTGTGACTTGGAGACTTGTGTGACTTGTGTGACTTGGAGACTTGTGTGACTTGTGTGACTTGGAGACTTGTGTGACTGGGATACTTGTGTGACTTGTGTGACTTGGAGACTTGTGACTGGGAGACTTGTGTGACTGGGAGACTTGTGTGACTGGGAGACTTGTGTGACTTGGAGACTTGTGTGACTGGGAGACTTGTGTGACTAGGAGACTTGTGTGACTGGGAGACTTGTGTGACTTGGAGACTTGTGTGACTTGTGTGACTTGGAGACTCGTGTGACTTGTGTGACTTGGAGACTTGTGTGACTGGGAGACTCGTGTGAGGTCACAACAGGTCACAACATGTTTACAGGAACGTTTGGGAGTTGTATTTTGATTGCATTTGGAGTATATTTCCTGACTATAGTGAACTAGGCTAGATGTCTGCCCCACTTCCAGTGATGAAGCTAAGCTAGGCTAATGGTCCAGGCGTTCCCTAAGCCCAATGCATGCAGAGAGATGAAAAAGGTATATATCTTCTTGTCTAACTCCAGGGAAGATGTTAAATAAGCTAATTTCCCAAAATGTTGGAGTTTTCCTAGATCACCTGCTATCAAAATGTCTCAATCAAACCTGCACCATCTCGCCGTCTGTTGTTATTACATAATTTATTTCATTGCTTTTTATAAACATACGCACTTAAAGTTTTTCTATTTTTCAGCAAATCTCTTCATTACACCAATACTGATGTCAGAACAGTATTATGTTTGTAGGTGAAGTATTTACCTATGCTGTCGATGCAGGGTTTACTTGTTGTTCAAGTAAGTTCAAGTTACTTGTTGTATTTTGTATTTCTCTTCATCCATTACTTAATCTTACACCAGATCAACCAGATCAACAGTAGTTTTTTTTCCTTATTTTCATTTGTTTGTGGTAACAGTTCATAGTATTTTGTATTTGCCTTTTAAATCCCGTTTATGCTGTTAAAGAATGCCTTAATCTGTAGTGATGCAACAGCTTGGACCTACTTGATAGTTTCTGTTACATTCCCAGCACCTAACCCTGTAACATAAATAGAATAGAATAGAAATACTTTAATCATCCAGAGGGAAATTTGGCACTACAAATTGTTCACAGTAAACATTTAGGTAGACAAAACAAATAACAAATAAGAACAAAAATTGGCGTTTTAACTCAACACTGCTGAAAAACACTGAATTCATGACACAATTCAAAGATGAACTAAATATATTCCTGCAGGTTAATGCGGCGTCGGTACTAGACCCCAGAATGTTATGGATGTCGGTAAAGGGTTTTATCAAGGGAAACACTACGGTCTTTGCCTCCAACCTCCGCAAGAAACGACATTCCAAATTGGTAGAGCTGGAAGCGCATCATTCGTCATTGTTCTCCGCTTTACAACGCAACTACTCGTTTCAATTGGAGTCTCGAATTAAAGTGTTAAAAAAAGAGATTAATTCTATTTTAAAACAACATTCTGAATTTCAAATACGCAGTACAAGACAGCATTATTATTTTCATGGCTCTAAACCGAGTCACCTACTAGCTATGAGGATACGATCCAATGCACAATTTTCTGATATCCCTGCTATTAATGACCAACAAGGACTTGTTACAGACCCCAAAAAAATCAACGAGACTTTCAGAGCGTTTTACTCCAACCTATACCAATCAGAAGTGGATTTTGATCATAATAAAATGGATACATTTCTGGATCAAATTAACCTACCTAAACTTTCAGAGGAAGACGCTAAACAGTTAGATGCACCTATTACAATAGAGGAACTTAGGGAGGCTATATCTGAATTACAAAGTGGTAAGGCTCCTGGATGGGATGGTATCCCACCAGAACTGTACCTCTCATGTTGGGATGTAATTGGACCCCTATTACTTGATATGATTTTATACTCAATTAAAGAGGGGAACTTCCCCAGGGACGTCAATATGGCACTCATATCCGTCCTCCTTAAAAAGGACAAAGACCCCAACGAATGCGGTAGCTATAGACCCTTAAGCCTCCTCGGAACCGATCTCAAGCTGTATGCTAAGGTACTAGCCATCAGACTTCAAAAGCATATGACATCTTTAGTTCATCCTGATCAGACAGGCTTCATAAGAGGCCGTCTGATCACGGATAATATTAGACGGATACTGCATGTGATAGACGCCAGTAAGGATACCGTACCTCCTAGAGCTGTATTATCCTTGGATGCGATGAAGGCCTTTGATAGATTAGAATGGTCTTATTTATGGGCAGTACTTGGAAGGATGGGGTTAGGAGATGGATTCATTAATATGATCAAAGTACTATACAAAGATCCTTCGGCCATGATTATAACAGGTAAATTCACCTCCCCACACTTCCCTGTATCGCGTTCGTCCAGACAGGGTTGTCCTCTTAGTCCCGGACTATTTGCTCTATCCCTAGAGCCCTTGGCACAATATATAAGACAATCCCAATCCATAGAGCCGATCTCAATTAGGGGCACAAAGCATCATATTAGTTTATATGCGGACGATGTAATATTGTTCATACAAAACCCTACCACCTCAATGCCTCATCTGCTCAAACTAATAGATGATTTTGGCAATCTATCTGGATTTAAGATAAACTGGCCAAAATTGGCATTCCTTCCACTTAATGTCACTGCGAAGGCTACCTCCCTCCCAGAAAATATACTAATGGTAGAACACTTTAGATGTCTTGGAGTTTAAATATTCCCCACTATATGCCAAACGGTGAAGTATAATTATACTGGAATCCTAGATAGAATCACAAATGATTTCGACAGATGGTCAAAACTAAAAAACTCAGTACAGGCCCGAGCGTCAATAGTTAAGATGGATGTCTTACCAAGAATCAACTTCTTCAGTTCAATGTTGCCGTTACCCCCCCCTGTTAGTTACTGGAAAAAATTACACTCCGTCGCATATAAATTTATTTGGAACAACAAACCTCCACGAATAAAAAGATCCACAGCACATAGAAATAAAGCCGACGGTGGTTTAGCATTTCCAGACTTCTACTACTATTTTAAAGCGTTCTCTTTAAGACCACTGATCACCTGGTTTGACTCTCAGCTGTATCCTGGAGACCATTAGAGGATAATATAGTGGCACCACATAGACTACAGGATATAGTATACACAAAATTATCTATTAAGCAATGCAACTTGAAATTTGGCCCTCTTATTACACATCCGGATCCGGATATGGCATGACACACAGAAAAAATTTACTAACCAATATAAATGGCATAGTCATTCTCCCATATTTAATAACAATTTACTCCTTATTGGAAAACAGCCTATCAAATTTAGGGCGCTAATCCCAAAAAACAAACTAAAAAGCCAATACCCAGAATGACCTACAGAGGGCACCATTTCCTCCCCCAAAGAAATATATAAATGAAATAAACTCACTTCCAAATTGAAAAATAGCAATATTACAAATGGAACTAATTATTAAAAAAGCATTAAAATATGTACCCCTGATAAAAATTAAAATAATAGAATAACAATAATAATAACAATAATGACAATAATAATAATAATAATAATAATAATAATAATAATAATAATAATAATAATAATAATAATAATAATAATAATAATAATAATAATAATAATAATAATAATAATAATAATAATAATAATAATAATAATAATAATAATAATAATAATAATAATAATAATAATAATAATAATAAGATTAATAACAATAATAATGATAATGGAGAAATGAATAATAGAGTTGACTCAGTCATGTATTTCTTTATTCACTATTTTTTTTATCTTTAATCAACCAAATATTTACTTATCCAATTATCTATTTTACTTATTTAATTAATTAAAGCAAATATATAATAAATATGGTTTTCTATCTAAATTAACTAGGGTAACAGTACCCCAGAACAACCAGCGGAGGGCGCTAATCCTAAAAAACAAGCTAAAAAGCCAATACCCAGAATGACCTACAGAGGGCGCCATTTCCTCCCCCAAAGAAATATATAAATAGCATTATTACAAATGAAATTAATTATTAAATGAAGACCCTACCACGTTAACACTCTCCCCTTCCTTAAGAATAATAATAACAAGAATAATAATAATAATAATAATAATAATAATAATAATAATAATAATAATAATAATAATAATAATAATAATAATAATAATAATAATAATAATAATAATAATAATAATAATAATAATAATAATAATAATAATAATAATAATAATAATAATAATAATAATAATAATAATAATAATAATAAAAATAATAATAATAATAATAATAATAATAATAATAATAATAATAATAATAATAATAATAATAATAATAATAATAATAATAATAATAATAATAATAATAATAATAATAATAATAATAATAATAATAATAATAATAATATTAATATTAATAATAATAATAATAATAATAATAATAATAATAATAATAATAATAATAATAATGACAATTACAATAATAAATAGAAGAATAACCACATAAATTACCTATAGCTAACTCACTAACTAAATTATATTATATATTATATTATCTATTTTACCTATTTAATTAATTAAAGCAAATATATAATAAATATGGTTTTCTATCTAAATTAACTAGGGTGACAGTACCCCAGAACAACCAGCAGAGGGCGCTAATCCTAAAAAACAAGCTAAAAAACCAATACCAAGAATGACCTACAGAGGGCGCCGTTCCCTCCCCCAAAGAAATATATAAACAGCAATATTACAAATGAAATTAATTATTAAATGAAGACCCTACCACGTTAACACTCTCCCCTTCCTTAAGAATAATAATAATAATAATAATAATAATAATAATAATAATAATAATAATAATAATAATAATAATAATAATAATAATAATAATAATAATAATAATAATAATAATAATAATAATAATAATAATAATAATAATAATAATAATAATAATAATAATAATAATAATAATAATAATAATAATAATAATAATAATAATAATAATAATAATAATAATAATAATAATAATAATAAATAATAATAATAAATAATAATAATAATAATTATTAGATGCGCAGCGTTTACTTATATAATAACCCCTCTCTGTTCTCTTATAAAAACATGGGTTATTATAAGATGCGACGAATAAAATAACAACCTCTCCTCTCTAAAGAAATACGAACTGTTTTCAAGGGCGCGGCCATTAAAATAATAACCTCCCTCCTTTCTCTTATAAAAGTACAGGTTATCATTACAACGACCAAAATAAAATAATAACCCACCCGACTTTCTCTTATAAAAGTACAGGTGATCATTACAACGACCAAAAAAAAATAATAACACACCCGACTTTCTCTTATAAAAGTACAGGTGATTATTATTACGACGACTAAAATAGAATAATAACTCACCCGACTTTCTCTTATAAAAGTACAGGTGATTATTATTACGACGACTAAAATAGAATAATAACTCACCCGACTTTCTCTTATAAAAGTACAGGTGATTATTATTACGACGACTAAAATAGAATAATAACTCACCCGACTTTCTCTTATAAAAGTACAGGTGATTATTATTACGACGACTAAAATAGAATAATAACTCACCCGACTTTCTCTTATAAAAGTACAGGTGATTATTATTACGACGACTAAAATAGAATAATAACTCACCCGACTTTCTCTTATAAAAGTACAGGTGATTATTATTACGACGACTAAAATAGAATAATAACTCACCCGACTTTCTCTTATAAAAGTACAGGTGATTATTATTACGACGACTAAAATAGAATAATAACTCACCCGACTTTCTCTTATAAATGTACAGGTGATTATTATTACGACGACTAAAATAGAATAATAACTCATCCGACTTTCTCTTATAAAAGTACAGGTGATTATTATCACGATGACTAAAATAGAATAATAACTCTCTACTTTCTCTCAAAAAAGTACGGGTTATCATTCAACATGACTGGAAAAAGAATCTGGAAAATGGAGTGGTCCCTTGAGCCCATAATAGTTCTCTTTTCTGCCTCTAGACCCAGTGGGATATGTGAGCAAGGGACTAGGACCGTGCACGGCAAACGAAACTGGTACGACGTACCAGGGAGTGGCCGCCCGCAAAACACACAATCTTTACCAAATGGGAAAAGAAGGGCATACATATGTAACAAGTGTCAAATGAATATTGTTTATTATTATTATTATTATTATTATTATTATTATTATTATTATTATTATTATTATTATTATTATTATTATTATTATTATTATTATTATTATTATTATTATTATTATTATTATTATTATTATTATTATTATTATTATTATTATTATTAAGGATTGAAATGTCACCAAATCCTGTTTACAAATGTTTAATGTTTACAATTGTTTATTATTTCTTTATACCAAAGACACTTTTATTTGAACGTCACTTGAGAAAGTTCACGTTCAAGAGTTTTGCCTTCCGGGTCAATTATTAGCGCGGTGTTAGAGGCAACCTTTTCCGGTTTGGGGTTTAGTTTGCAACAACATCCAACGTGGGAGGTACGTCTTGACTATTGTAGCGCGCAGCACTTTATGCATTACTCTGTTGTATATATATTCTGAATAAGAATTGAATGTTAACAAATGATAATAACTCGATAGTGTTGTAATGAATGGTGTGGTTAGGTTATATGCACAATTGGATGTTTAGCCTGTGTATTTCACCGTGGTAACATAGTCAATTTATTGTTCTCTGTCAACAGACTTGACTGGAAGTATAAATGTGACACGGTTCTCTTGTGGTATTTCAACCACTCTTTTGATACAGGTATGTGTGTTTAAGATGTCGATCTATTGTGTAATGGTTTTGATATTAGTTTGCAACACCATCCAACGTGGGAGACTTGACTGGAAGTATAAATGTGACGTGGTTCTCTTGTGGTATTTCAACCACTCTTTTGATACAGGTGGCTCTCCATTGAAGACCACTCGAATAAATGACTGAACTGTTGTCCATTGTTTGCTGACTCATCACTTCACATCACGCCCAGAACACAACGCAGGGACAACATGTGTTAGGCAGACCTACACACAGAACATCCGTTACAGTGGTACCGTCGACCCGGATAAAGAAAAAAAAAAGAACGACAACAATCGTTCGCCAGGGAAGCTGCAGTTCCAAAGTCAACCTGCCCTCATCATTGGTGAGACGCTGCCCTCTAGTGGCCGGTGATAAACTCTTCACACAGGTATTTCCATGGATTGCGCCCAGGTATGTCAGTGGACTGATGTTGAACATTTCAGTGGACAGTTCACCGGTTTTGTTTTCCATGGACAAGGACATTGGATTTGTAGAAAAAGAAATAAGAAAAAGTCATGTAAATGTTACCAGTGAATGTGCAGTAAGACATTGATTTATTGACTGTATATAATGTGAATGTGTTATTGATCTGTTTGGTCAACCCATTATTGGAATATAATTATTTCATTCTTATTTGTTTTTTAAGCTACTACAGTACAGTATTGAGTATTCCAGTAATTCTTTTTTCTACTTTAGTCTGTGAGGGTTAGGAACATGGCAGAGGGTGGGACATTGGTGACGGTGCGAATGCAGGTTAATTTGTGTTGCAGGATTTTTTTTAAGCCAGTGGGTGTTGGTAATGGGTTTCTAGTTATTCTCGTTACACTCAGATGCTAGAGATCTCCTATATAGGAGTGATAGCTCAGAGACGAGTGAGGGATGGAGCTAGGGACCAGGGCCTAGAGACCCAGTAAATTTTTTTAGAAGCCAGTGGGTGTTAGTGGGGGATTTCTGTTTCCTCTCGATACTCAGATGCTGGAGACCTCCTATTACAGGAGTGATAGCTCAGGAACAAGTGTGAGGGATGGAGCTAGAGCCTGGAGCACTAGAGACCCGGTTAGATTTTTTTGTTAATGGGTGTCTATCATTTCTTTAATAAGTGCCAAGAATGGTGTGGCGTATCAGGCGTTGTGCTGGTCTAAGGGAATTCTGAGACTTGATCAATCTTTTTTATTCTCTGAACCTCTTATGGGGGGTGACTTTTAAGTCGACTGGGGGACTAGGTCCTTCTTTTCTCTTGTGCCAGTTTAGGTCAGTGATAGACTATCTATTTATTTGTTTCTCTTTTTATTTCTCTCTTGCTCTGCTGACACAGGATGTTGGTGAAATTTCAGGAGGGGTGAATGTAACAAGTGTCAAATGAACATTGTTTATTATTATTATTAAGGATTGCAATGTCACCAAATCCTGTTTACAAATGTTTAATGTTTACAATTGTTTATTATTTCTTTATACCAAAGACACTTTTATTTGAACGTCACTTGAGAAAGTTCACGTTCAAAAGTTTTGCCTTCCGGGTCAATAGCGCGGTGTTAGAGGCAACCTTTTCCGGTTTGGGGTTTAGTTTGCAACAACATCCAACGTGGGAGGTACGTCTTGACTATTGTAGCGCGCAGCACTTTATGTATTACTCTGTTGTATATATATTCTGAATAAGAATTGAATGTTAACAAATGATAATAACTCGATAGTGTTGTAATGAATGGTGTGGTTAGGTTATATGCACAATTGGATGTTTAGCCGGTGTATTTCACCGTGGTAACATAGTCAATTTATTGTTCTCTGTCAACAGACTTGACTGGAAGTATAAATGTGACGCGGTTCTCTTGTGGTATTTCAACCACTCTTTTGATACAGGTATGTGTGTTTAAGATGTCGATCTATTGTGTAATGGTTTTGATATTAGTTTGCAACAACATCCAACGTGGGAGACTTGACTGGAAGTATAAATGTGACACGGTTCTCTTGTGATATTTCAACCACTTTTTTGATACAGGTGGCTCTCCATTGAAGACCACTCGAATAAATGACTGAACTGTTGTCCATTGTTTGCTGACTCGTCACTTCACATCACACCCAGAACACAACGCAGGGACAACGTGTGTTAGGCAGACCTACACACAGAACATCCGTTACACATACATTAGGAGATATTCAACAAACAGGGTTTCTGTAGCTATCGAGATATACATAACAAATTTAACCTCACCTGCTCTACTTATTATTTCTATCTACAACTAAGAGCTGCTTTGAAGGCTCATGGAGTTCCTTTAACGAGTCCACTTGTGCACCACAGATATCACAAATTATTTTATGAAAAGGAGACATCGAGAGGCTTCGTCTCTGATTTTTATCGTCACTTACTTACGTCTTCGTATGAAGTCCTTCCCCTAGATTCAGTTTGGAGGAAGGATATACCAGACTTGGAAGTGGATTTTGATTGGTATGAAGTCTGGGCAAACGTTCGGCTGTCGTCACGCAACCCGGATCATCAACAGATTAATCTTAATTTTATTCATAGGACTTACTTGACTCCTAGACGATTGTACCTTATGGGGCTTAAACAGGACTCTCGATGCTCATTGTGTTTAAAGGGTGAGATTGGTACATTTATGCATATGTATTGGGAATGTCCCCCTGTGAAGATATTCTGGGAAGAAGTAACCACACAATTATCAGAACTTTTGTTTCTGACCATACCTGTACTGCCTTCGGTATTGTTGCTGAATGATGTCTCTCAGTTATCACACTCAGTACATGTTAAGAGGCTAATCTTGTCCGGTCTTACGGCTGCCAAAAAGTTAATAGCATCACGCTGGATTAAACCGGATAAAATGTGCCTGAAGGTATGGATTCTTACCTATCTAGATGTGATTTATTTAGAGATGTCTACCGCACGAATTCTGGGTGTCAGTGAAGCCAACATAGCAATTTGGTCAGATATGGTGGAGAAGATAGAGCACAGCATTTGAATTTGTGATCCTTGGTGTTAAACGAAATGGTGGTTACTGTCCAAGGGGGGTCCTGAGGGGGGGGGTGGGGGGGAAGGAGAAAGGAAGGGTGCAGAAGAG
This sequence comes from Notolepis coatsorum, assembly GCF_963971535.1. NCBI lineage: Eukaryota > Metazoa > Chordata > Actinopteri > Aulopiformes > Paralepididae > Notolepis > Notolepis coatsorum. The sequence goes on from NC_140175.1 coordinate 112,764,191, forward strand.
CCAGCAAGAGCATTTGTATGTATTGTAGTGTATCGTAATTATTATTATGTATATGTATATCCTTTAATCTACATTTATTTTGATTTAAATACTGGACTATCATAGTCCTATGATTTATTGTGGATTTTTACTTTTAATGTTTGTGTGTCTAGTTTTACTGTATGTCATGTCAAAAAAGAAATTGAAAAAAAAAAAAAAAAAAAAAAAGAATAACAAAAAATTGCCTAAGAATAAAGAATAAAATAAAATACGGTCCGGGATTCACATTTCCTATGTAATGTATGTACATGCTAATATAAATACAGTAAAAAATAGAGATCTACATTAAGTGTATTGTAAGTGTAATATTGACAATGTTGGTTTAAAAGTAAGTCCAGGAAGATGGTAACCGTCACTCTGTGCTCAGTGATGCAGTGAGGCACAGTGATGCATATATAGTCTGATCACTGTGCATCACTGAGCACAGAGTGACAAATCAAGGCCATTAGTTACATTATTAAAGCTCTGATCTATAATTATAATAAAAATATCTACTGCACTAACAATTCAAAACATTATGGAAATGTATTGTGCTATCAATTCATAATTAATGGATATATCTTTAAATACAAGGACAAACACTAACCAGCCAAATAATGTTTTAATGTGTTATGATGCTGTTAAAGAATGCCTTAATCTGTAGTGATGCAAAAGCTTGGACCTACTTGATAGTTCTATGTCGTTATGGCTTGCTCAGCACATGTCTGCACTGTACTTCACTTCGTGCACGAGCATTGAATAAAAAATTCCACCATGTACCTTTACATCCCAACATCCATCTGACCACACCCCCTTCCGCTTACCTTCATAAGCAGGTGTGTGGTCACCTACTCGCCTCCTTCTTCACTTTCACCACAAGGAAGTACCTTCGGTAGATCCCCACTTGATGAGGTTGTTAGCTGAAGAAAGTTGAGACGTGTTTACATTGTGCTTATTTTTTTCTTCTCTCATAAATATTCGATAGAAAAATCTAAGTCATAATGTCTACTTCGGAGAGTCGCAGAGCCACTCTCCACCAGCGGTTCTCCATTTCCGCCTCCGTCGTGCGTTCTGGTGCAGGGCTGTTGCCTCTCTCGTGGTTGACAGCCACGCCCGGTAGGCGTCCGATGGGTAGTTTGCCTCTCCAAGGAGCTGGTGCACCGGTGCCGTCGCCTCTGCGATGGCCTGGTCCTGGTTCTGGTTCCTCTGCTTCCGGGGAATCGTCCGCTGTTGAGCGGCCGGTTCCTTTGGTTCCAGAGGATTTGAGACGCAAACTTTTTGTGTCTGCTCGCTCCCGTCGCAAGATGGTGGCTTGCAGACGTGAACGGCCTGGGTTTGGTGAGTTGCTGGAGCCCAGTGAGGATGCGTCGGTCTCTACCTGCCCGATGGAAACAGAGGATTACATGGTAGAGGCGGACGGGTTCTTATTTGAAGGCCCGGTGGAGACATGTATCCCGCCTGTCCAGGTAACACTGGAGGGGGGTGAAATGTCTCCTTGGGGCGCCTTGTTTGAAGATGTCGGGGAAGACCCTCTGACTCGTCGGCAGGATGCCCTACTATCAGCCACATCGGAGTGTGGCTCCTTGACCAGTCGAAGCCTGCTGTATGTGAGGGATGCGGGCTCGGTGGAGGAAAGTCTGCAGGGGGAACTGCAGGCTTTGTTTCCCGAGCTTATGGCGGTGGCGGCCGTTGCAAACGGCGTGCCGCTGCCGCAGCCACTGCCTGTTCCTGTCCCTGATGATCTAATAGGTCATCTCTGGCAGCGTCGCCCGGTGAGAGGGGTGGACGTTGTCTAACCATTTTTCCCCTCAATGGGGGCCTATGTTCGTCGGGGCCAGGTGGTGTCCCACATCATTGGCCTCACCCCCACCTACGTACAAGTTACGCGGGTGGCGAGTTTGGTCGAAGGTATGAGAGAGGGCGTGCCACGGCTTGATAGGCCGATGGCTGCGCTCCTCTGTCCGGAGGTGGTGTGGGAGCCGTTACGCAAGCCGGTTCCTCAAGGGAAATCGGCGAGGCGGTTGGCTTACTGGAGCGACCAGTCATTTCTCTCCGGAACACAATCTCTGGCTGCCGCGTCTAACATTGCGCAGCTGGCAAGATTCATGTCCGGGATATTGACGGGCGGCATGGAGCTGAGTGATGTACAACATGACCAGCTCACCCAGTCGGCAGGAGCTATCCTGCATCTGACGCAGCCGCAGGCCATAGCCGCTGGGAAAGTGCGAGCCCTGGCAACTCTAACCCAGCGCCACCTTTGGCTGGAGCAGGCCTGTGTACCGGAGAAGAAGAGGATTCCTCTTCTGACGGCACCCCTCTCCGATGCTGGACTGTTCGGGAAGGCCCTGCAGTTGATGACCTCGACGTGCAGAGAAATGCAAGAGGAGCGCTCCGTGCTCCAACCTCATTTTCCCCCTCCCGACATCGCCAGTGGAGTCAGACGGCTGCCACGTCGTCGAGCTTCCTCCGCCGTGGCTGCTGCTGCTACCACCGCCACTGCTGGCCCTTCGAAGAAGGCCAGGAGGAGAGAGGGCGCTGCCGCTGCAGCCGGCCCATCTGCGCCTGGAGGAGACGGTAGGGATCGCCGTGACCAGCCGCCGATTGTCTACGGTCCCTCCGGGGCTTCCCGGGGTGGCAAATCCCGAGCGGCTCGAGGCGGCAGGCGCCGCTAGGCCCAGTGACTTTTTTCCCCTGTGGTCCCCTCTGTTTACCCCTCCCCGGCCCTCTCATATAATTTTGTTCGAAAATAAAAAGTCCCCTCTAAAGGGGGACTGTATTTTTTGTTAACAAACTGTGTGTTTCTTCACCAAAACATATGATGAGGTTGCAAAGTGTGAATCTTCATTTATATGCATTGATAGGAGGGTTACGTTCGTGTTATGAGCTTAAGCAAGGTCTGCAGCCTACACTCGGTTATAGAAAGGTTTTCTACCTCGGCCTGAGACTCCACATGCAGGTAGAGGCTAGTTGTATGGTCTGTTGCTTACACAAGTAATGTTGAGCTATTTTTTTTATGTGTATATTTTTAGCTTTTATGTGTAACTTGAGTCGGTTGGTCACATGACTTGAAGTTACCATGGCTGTTTCATTCTACGACTCACGTGGGAAGGCTCTCTGGGGAATTTTCAGTCTAAAATCCTCTGTGATAGGGGTGACTGGATGTAAAGATGTAAACAGTTTTTACCCTCAGCTGTGTCAAATGGGATTCATGTCTGTTGGTTAAATAAAAGTGTGGAGTATAGGAAGCACCACACCCTTCTTGTTGTTTCCCTCAGGCGCCTTGGGGATTCAATGAAAGGTCTAAATAGCCTATTCATTGATGTGGTTGTGTCCCGACGCATGCATAGTGCTAGCTCGGGGTGTTCTGTTAAGAATCATGTGGGTAGCTAGTACGCCTTGGTTGCTTGTGGTTAAAACGGCGTTTTTATAAAGCAACTGGGATGGAGGTTTTGTCCTCTTCCGAGAACCTGTTACTGGTTCTCGACGGATTCTCGTTCATATCTGGGGGATGATAACGGAATGGATCTGAACATAGGTAGAGGGGTCTCACGCTCTTGGGGTGGGCCACCGAGCGCGGTTCACACCGGCCCGTCTGGGTGGCGCCCTCTTTTCATGTTTTAGATCAACACGCATATCTGCCCCTTCTCCTGGAGTAGGCATGTTGGCGTGGTTAGGGCACGGGACTGGTTCTGGTCACGCTGGTCCAGGTCAGTTAACCCGTTTGTCCGCCGGGGATGCAGATCTGCTGTTCTGGTACCCTGAGGGACTTGGGCTTTTTCCAGGGGGAAAAAGGCCGGGTCGGCCCGGGGCGTCACAAGGTTAGGCGTTATAGAGACCCTTGTTGGGTACTTTTTTGTACCTGGCACTATCATAAGGGGCTGGTTCTCTTCTCCGCACCTCTCTCACGCATGGCGGAGAGGGGGCTGTTGGGGTGGTCTTCTGGACCTCCTCTGGTAACCCTGTGTGCTTCCCGAGCCGCCGGGCCCGGTCCGAAGTAAAGTTTAGTTGATACCGTAGACCTGGGATAACCCCTTTTTTCTTGAGGGGTTATAGGAACAACCACTGCATATGGTAACGACAGGGTGGTTGATTCCCTGGTGTGTTGGAGCAGTGTCAACTCCTGGGTTGTCCGGTTGAGTGTGCCCCTGCACGTTCATGACGTCTGCCAATCATGTCAGCCTTCTCTGCCTTGACCCCTCTGGGTGGGTTTTTTTTGATGGAGGCTTCGTCATGGTGATCAACAACGCCAGCATCCGCCCCTTCCGCCGGGAGGGCTGTTTCAGCTGACTCCTTTGGCGCCTGTCTCGTCCGCAGTGCTCCAGGCTCAGGTTACAGCCTGTTGCCTGGTTTCCCTGGTACGCTGCCTGCTTCCGTTGGTTAACCTTTTGAGTGTTTACGGCCATGCTGACTGCCTGTGTTGCAGGGTCAGTATGCCAGGCGGTGTGCTATTGGGGGGAAAGGGCCCGCTCTTGGAAGGGCCTTATCCGAATACGCTGGCGATGTGGGGGGCGGTGTCACTAAGGGGTTTTGATGCCTGGCATCATTGACCTCTCCGGGCCCCCTTTTCCAGGGGATCCAGTCCCTTCAGTGGGTCTGGGTCTTCCTTCGCGCTCCGCTGCTACGGCCTTGCCACGGGGTTGGGTTTGCTCTTGACCCCGTGATTTTGGGGGCAGTAACGAGGTTGTTCCTTCGTTCGTTCCCGGGTGGCATGCGGGTTGTGCGTGTGTGTAGTCGTGGGGTCAAGCCACGGTCTGCTCACCCTGTGCGTTGGGTTGCTTGAGTGCCTCTTCGCACGGTCGGATCCGTCGCCCTCCCGTGAACCTCCAATAGGGGGGGTATCCTCCATTAGGGAGGGTCGGGGGGGCTCGGTCCTCCCCGGTCTGATGGTTGTGGGGGGCCTCAGCGGGGTACATTTGTCGGGCTATGGCTCCCGCTCAGCCCCTGTTGCAGACAGGTGCTGAGCAAGCCATAACGTCATAGAACGGAGGGTTATGTATATAACCCAGTTCTTTTTTTTTTATCCACTTTTTCTCCCATTTTCTATATTTTCTCCCATCCCAATTTCGTATCATCCAATTCAACCCTCCCCTGTCACGAACGCTGTTTCTTGCCTCCCACAAGCCGGCTGCAATGTGGACTAAGTCATACATAGCACAAGTCCCCTCCGGTACTTGAGGTAACAGCAGTCGCATCTTTTCACCTGCGCAGCTCGACCTCTCAGTGTCGAGGAGTAACGCGTGGGAGGCTCACGCTGCCCCCGACACCTCCTGATTCTACTGCGCAGGCGCACCAACCGACTTGTAGGAGTCGCTTGTTCACAACGTTCGATCCCCACCCTTCAGTTTTCCCTCCCCGTAATACGGCCAATGTGTATTACTGCGGACGACCAGCCAAACTGAAAAACAATGTGGAGAGCTGGATTCGAACACGCGAATCCTAGCGTCTCCACACTGGTGGCGAGTGACTTGTCCACTACACCACCTAGCCGCCCTATATATAACCCAGTTCTATGAGTTATGGTGCGCTCAGCAGTTATTTATTCAGTGCTCGTGCACGAAGTGAAGTACAGTGCAGACAGGTGCTGAGTGCACCATAACTCATAGAACTGGGTTATATACATAACCCTCAGTTTCTGTTACATTCCCAGCAGTATTTATATGCTGTCGATGCAGGGTTTACTTGTTGTATTTTGTATTTCTCTTCATCCATTACTTAATCTTACACCAGATGTGTATCAACAGTAGTTTTTTCCCCTTATTTTCATTTGTTTGTGGTAACAGTTCACAGTATTTTGTATTTGCCTTTTAAATCTACAGTGAGCATATGCACTTTATAGAGAACCACTGAAACATTATACTACAGGTCACGTTTTTGTTCCCAAAACTACATTGCGGAGCTTCAAACACACCAAGACACATACACACACATTTGTATAACACCAAGACACATACATGCAACATATGCACACATTTGAATCACACCAAGACACATACACGCAAAATACACACACATTTCTATCACACTAACGTACCAGGAGTTCTTAAACAACTAAATTAAAAGAGAATTAAAACAAAACATACAACTGCCACCCATTTAAGGTCCCGAACAGTTTTAGAAACATTGACTATCTATTATTATTAGTGCTGTCAAACGATTAAAATATTTAACTCGATTAATCGCATGATTGTCCATAGTTAACTCGCGATTAATCGCAAATTAATCACATTTTTTTTATTTTATTTTTTTACCTTAAACAGATCTTTTTCAAGTTCCAAGTTTTAATACTCTTATCAACATGCGAGTCAACAAATGCTTGCTTTGTGCAGCCATTTAACACAAAGGATGACCCTCATGCATTGCAAATTTGCATCAAATTCAAAACAGAGTGATGCACAAAATAACTTAAAAGAAAATAATAATTTAAAACAATGAATAAAGTGTGCATGAAATAATAGGGGAAAGAAAACGTTAGGAACTTGTTACATTCACACACACAAGGGCTGATTAATCACACACCCCCCTCTCTCCCTCACACACACACTCTCCCAGATCTTTTTCTCTTTTGCCCCTTCCTCATCTCTCTCACCCCCCTCTCTCTCTATATCTCACACACACACACACACACACACACACACACACACACACACACACACACACACACACACACACACACACACACACACACACACACACACACACACACACATGCACACACACACTTCAGAAACAAACATAGTATCAATGAGAGCATCAATAATACACCTGAGTGAAGTCTAGTAAAAAAAAAAAAAAAAAAAAAATGTTTAGTTAATCTTGAGTTAAAAAAATTAGTGGCATTAATAGAATCGGGAGTTAACGCGATATTAACGCGATATATTTGACAGCCTTAATTATTATATATTGACTATACTATCCACTGCTGTTGTTTACCTGTTCAATAAAATGTTTAACATTTTTGGTACATAACGCTGACTCTTTGCCTTTTTTGTCAATGCCAAAACATGTAAGATTTTATGCACTTGAACAAATCAAGTTAGATTTACATTAAGAAATCAAGTTGTGTTAACTTGAACAAATCAAGTTAGATTTACATTAAGAAATCAAGTTGTGTTAACTTGAACAAATCAAGTTAGATTTACATTAAGAAATCAAGTTGTGTTTTGACAAATCAAGTTAGATTTACATTAAGAAATCAAGTTGTGTTAACTTGAACAAATCAAGTTAGATTTACATTAAGAAATCAAGTTGTGTTTTGAACAAATCAAGTTAGATTTACATTAAGAAATCAAGTTGTGTTTTGAACAAATCAAGTTAGATTTACATTAAGAAATCAAGTTGGAGTTAGTGTTGAACATCATTAAAATATGTTAACATTACACAATTAAATTGTGTTTACTGTAATGACAAATATGTTGAATCAACATGTTTATTTTATGTAATCTTAATGTGAATGCAATATGTTGGGTTCACAAGCAATAAGTAAGTAAGGAGAACGAGGAAAAGTATGTCAGTTGGACATATTCTAGTCAAGTCAAGTAATTTATTTATATAGCACATTTAAAAGCACAAGAGCCAACCAAAGTGCTGTACAATCAAAGCTTAAAATCAATGTCCTAATATAAAATACACAAATACAAAAATACAAAAAGGCACAGCAGGACAAGACAGTACATTCAGAGAATAGGACAGTAGGACAACACACGGATAGGGGAACACAAAGTACAGTAGCACACAGGGGACAGGAGCATAAGAAGAGATACAAGGGGAGGGGGCAGGATAAAATTACATGGGAGTGTGTGAGAACCAATTCTGATCATGTGGAACCAATGTACACATTAAAATCAAGTAAATCCAACGAACTTTTTTTTTCAGTGATAGTTTCAGGGTGGTCTGGTGTCATTTCCAAAATGCTTCGTAATGGCCGGCAACGTGTATTCTAGTAAACGCCTTATCGTTTCTTCCCTGGACTAGCTACTGTTCTCAAATCAAATTTAGATTATCGGTATTATGTTTCATCATGGATGCATGAAGGGGGGGGGGGGGGGCGCCCCTCAGTGCTTTGATCACAACCAACGGAACACGCCACACACACACACGCCCCGATCGGCATGAAGGAATTTTTGGATCAACGCAATATTGATACCATATAGTCCTTACCTTGACCAGGATCCGTCCAGAAAAGAATATTCCAATTATCTGATCGCCATTCCAAGTACTGATGTCGATCAAGGTGCCAACGTAATCCAGCATTGAACATGAACCCGACCCTCGTTGATGCATGCGTTATAAGCGTTTGGCTTGACCGAGTAGTTAGACCCCGCCCGCAGGCCGCAGCTCGGCCCAGACACCAAGCCACATCGTTTCAAATGGAGTGCAATAGCGGCCGCAAGGCGTTAGGCGGCGGTATTGGACTTTTGAGATCTCAGACCCATCCCCAGTGATAACACAGGCTGTCGGCATGTCTTTATGAATGGAAATATCGAATAAAAGAAACAACGATGAAAACCCGTCTATACTCTGGTTTTCGGGGGTCCTGGCGCTCAACCAGTGGCGTCGTTAGCCCTGGGCTTCCGGGGCTTTAGCCCCGGATGTTTTTCTCCTAGCCCCGGATCAAAAAAAAAAAAAAAAAAAAAAAAATTTACATTTTTTTTTTTTTTTTTTTTTATGTCAGCATCCCCATTGTCTTTGCTGAATGTTTGTTAGTGTTTGGTATTTTTTGTTGGTTTTTAGTACTTTTAAAATTTTTTAGTAAGTAGTTTTCATTTGATCCTATAATTTTTCATTCACCGATTTGTGGACTTTTTTTTTAGTGTCCTGAAAGGCGCCTTATAAATCAAATGCATTATTATTATTATTATTATTATTATTATTATTATTATTATTATTATTATTATTATTATTATTATTATTATTATTATTATTATTATTATTATTATTATTATTATTATTATTATTATTATTATTATTATTATTATTATTATTATTATTATTATTATTATTATTATTATTATTATTATTATTATTATTATTATTATTATTATTATTATTATTATTATTATTATTATTATTATTATTATTATTATTATTATCATCATCATCCAGGAGGGAAAAGACACTTTGGATAGTAGGGACTGCATCTCTGCCTGTCCTGACCAGGAAACACTTTGCAACTGTGATCTCCTCTGGCAATAGTTGGATATTGTAATGTGTGGCGAGGGGTTGCAGCAATTCCACTGAGAGAAACTGGTCTGAGGCTGGATAACATGCCTGTATGCCTCTCATAAGTTGTTATCCAACTCATGAGAACCTGCTCTCAAGCTCTGGATAGAACAGTCTCTGTCTCAGCTGATCTCCTGAGCTGAGGTCTGAGCTTGTGCCACAAGATGCCATTACATATGGCCTTTGTCCTGTCATACAGACGCAGCGCTCAAAAATCAAACCAATTCTGCTGCTTGTCTGCTGCTTGTTGCTGCTTGTGTGCCACTTAAGTCTACTCAGGTGTTAATTTTCCGGGGGTGTTGGCTGGGGGAACAAAGGGAGGGTAGTTAACTTAAGTGCTTCCCCAGGGAGGGGGTCGGGGGCTACTGCCCTCAGACCCCCAAAATAATTTTTATATGGGCAGTCTGACTTGGGGTACTGACCATATATTAGTGTTGCAATGCATGATAAGTAAACAGTGAAAAAAGCTAAGAAATCTGATGGGGCTGGGACATTTGGGACGAATAAAAATGTAAGATGAAAATCTGCCCAGCCTGTGGGAGGAAGTGGAGGTGTGAAATCTGGCCCGGTCAAGAACAATAGAGGAGTGGTAGAGAGTGGTAGAGAGGCATGAGAGGTTTGAGTTTTGAGTGCTGTATCTGTACATGTCCACTGCCATCTCTGAGGTGCGATAACCTTTGAGTGTGTCCTGCACTGTGCTTTTAAATAGTACAGATAGGTATTGAAGATGTGCACTTTAACGCAGCAGCACCTGGAGCCTCCATACCCATGTCCAGTGTCCACTGACAAAGACATGCTCATGATACTGTGATAAACTATAATAAGCTTTAATCGAACCCTGGTTCATTTCCTCGGATAGTCCGGTTGGTTTGGGGTGGTGTGAAAGCTCATTCACTCTTGCAAGTGAACCCTGCATTTGAGATGTGAATGCAAAGCGGACCAAAGGCAGGAAAATACCCAAAAATCTAATATCTTTTTTATGAGACTTTTTTTTTCGATTGCTTAAGCATGATTTTTAAAACGGGGCCCGGTGTTTCAAAACACACAATTAGCACAACCACACACACAATTATCAGAACACCTCAGATCCTTTGCTAAATTAAACACTTGTCAAAACCATACACTAATTTAAAAAAACTACATTTTGTTACTATATGAAACACACGTTTTATATGACTTAATTCTGTTTGAACCAGTTACTCACACTGCTGTGCTTAACCTAAAACACATTTAGCTATTCTACTTCTCAGTGATTAGAGTACTGTAAGTGAAGTACGCAGAGAATGTGCAAATATACAATAAATTCACCAAACACTACACAAGACCAATGCTGTAGACTGATGAAAATATTATTTATTTATCTACATATACCCAAATCAATGATGCAGACTGCTGGAAAAAAAACATTTTCTCTCCATATACCCAAATCAATGATGCAGACTGATGAAAATATAAATTTTCTCGCCATATAACCAAATCAGTCAACATTTCAACATGGAGAATCACAACAAAACATGTCCCAGTTTTCATGCTACTATGTGCATAACACTGTAAGCTCAGCAAATATCAGACAAACATAAAATACTGTATCCAGTAGGCCTACAGGTAAAAATTACAGTAAAACAAAAACAATTTTGAAAATTTTTAAATAGAGTACAGAAAATACTAGACATTATCTCTTTGCCTAGCTGGATCTGGCAAGATACTTTTTTGCTCTGTGTATTGTTTTGCAAAAAGTGTGAGGCTGACATTGTGCTTATAGAGGTGCAAATCTGGGCCTATGTTTTGCTCCTTGAGTGTAATGTTTTGATAATTGTGTAATACTTTTGATTTGAGTGTTTATGCAATTGAATAAAAAACTGTAAAGACTAGAGATTAACTGTTTATTTCTTTTGTACATAGGCTGTGCATATGTTTGTTTGTTTGTTTATTTGCGTATGTGTATGATTCTTAACTGTTTTTATTTTGTTATTGGTGTATATGTGTGTATGTATGTACAGTATATGTATATATATATATGTGTATATATGTATATTTGTACTCCTGTTGGGGCCTCTTGGACCAGATCAATGTTTTATCTGGCTAAATAAAGGTTAAATAAATAAATAAATAAGAAACTGATGATTTGGTCCTGTTAACTTTGAATGTTCTATGGGGACTGCCCAGATCCCTCTCATGGACATGGACCTCACTTTGAGAACCTCTAATGATTCTAGTTCTTCAGTATTCATCTCTAATTACTCTAAAATTGCGTATTACTGTGTTTTAAAAAAAAAAGGGGGGGGGGGGGAAACCCCCCTCCACCCCCCTGGGCTGAAGCCCCCAATGTTTTCTAACCCTAAAAACGCCCTGTTAGGCGAGTTAACCCTAGATCTTAGATCCTAATATGAAAAACTATGTGATTTAATGTTCTATGTCTTACCTTGACTTTGTCTATTTTGCTGCTATCTATTTCATGGTTTATGTCTGCACTTTATGCATTGCTCTTGATCTGCCAATGTTGTGCTCATTTTATGCCTGTCTTTTTTTACTGCTGTGAAGCACTTTGACTTTGAGCTGCAATTCTTGTATGAAAGGTGCTATACAAATACAGTGTATTATTATTATTATTATTATTATTATTATTATTATTATTATTATTATTATTATTATTATTATTATTATTATTATTATTATTATTATTATTATTATTATTATTATTATTATTATTATTATTATTATTATTATTATTATTATTATTATTATTATTATTATTATTATTATTATTATTATTATTATTATTATTATTATTATTATTATTATTATTATTATTATTATTATTATTATTGTTTGCTTCATTAATTAAAGGGTATGAATTTAAGTGTTCTCTAGTGCCTTTTGTCCGCTTTAAGGTGGTGGTATAAGTTAAAGGTTGTGGTGTCGAAGTAAAAAAAATCACCTATCTGGGCTAAGCCCCGGATCTCCTACAATCCTAAATCCGCCCCTGGACGAGTATGTAGTTGAGTCATCTTGTGGCACAAGCTCAGACCTCAGCTCAGGAGATCAGCTGAGACAGAGACTGTTCTATCCAGTCTTCGACAGAATGCTGCAAGAGCTTGAGAGCAGGTTCTCATGAGTTGGATAACAACTTATGAGAGGCATACAGGCATGTTATCCAGCCTCAGACCAGTTTCTCTCAGTGGAATTGCTGCAACCCCTCGCCACACATTATAATATCCAACTATTGCCAGAGGAGATCACAGTCAATGTTCCCTCTAATTATTTTTTGGTCTGAGCAAACACTCAAACCTCCTGAGCAGACATCAGCAACTACTGAGCAACATACGTCACCTGCCGATTAACCGGTTAGTTGATATGCGGCGGTTTGTAAAAAATCTGAGAATCTTAATTTCCCTTAATGTCTAACATAAAAATATATACATTTTGCTGATACACAGAGAAATAATACAAAAAGGCATATTATATTCCTTAATCAAATATTTATTTGACCATTGATTGATGATACAGAGCATAGTCCTTACTTTGGCTGGGTTGGCGGGGCGGTGTGAGTCGTGTCACTAACTTTTGTCTTTTTAGGAGGCTGACTCGTCATTATTTTATTAAGTGAATTATAATGCGACTTCAAGGGTGACCATATTGTGATTTTTTTTTAAAGAGGACACTCTGCCTTCAGCCTCAAGATACTTAATCAAAGTTTACTCAAATATGCCTTATCATTATAATATATTTAAAGTATACCTCCTCTGTATGGATATAAAATTATTGTTTATATTATTTTATATAACAAAATAATATCTCTCTATAACCAAAGTTACTCAACATGCTGTATTATGCCTAAAGTAATCTATCTGACAAATCGCAAGAAAATAACTAAATCAACCTATGACAAAATAATATATATTTTCAAGTCTTACTGGACAAAATAAATAACAAGAAAAATATGATGTAATGTTCTAAATAATACCTCTTCTGTATTAGAAAATCCAGCTTTAAAAAATATATCTTTATCTTTTCAATGTAATGTAAATTATAAAACAGTAACCTCACAAAGATACTAATTTAAAAGTGCACTATGCAGTTTCAGATTTGTTGCAATTAGTGTACTAAACTAATTTATTACACACATAATCCTTAGAATGATTGTATCATAAGCATCTTATCAAACCAAAACATAATTTTGAGGCATCAAAATAGTTTTAAATGATTTTCTTTCTCTCTCTGTATAGCTGCATTCTTCAATCAATTCGGTCAACTTTGCCATCAAACTCTCGCCTCGCACTGCTTTGTTTGTAATGTTTTGCTGTGTCCATGTGAGCTTTGAGATCGCCAGCACCTTTATTAGACACATAAATATATGGTCAAGCTTTGCACGCGTTGCACTCCGCTTCCAATTAGTCTCGACCGGGATGATAAATTGGACGTTTTCTCTGCAGTTCATCTGTAATGTACATTTTCGCGTTTGCATTGTGAGGAGCCAGCAATGCTGGTCGGATCTGTCCACTTCCTCATCTGTTGTGTGTGTCTGTGTGAGCGTGCAGTAGTAGCGCTGCCCACAAAGCACTGAAAGCGGGGCTTCTCTTGGTAACGTCACACGCAACAGGGTTAGGGATGGTTAGGGATGTCCCGATCACATTTTTTTGCTCCCGATCCGATCCCGATCATGTAATTTTGAGTATCTACCGATACCGATCTTTCCCGATCCGATAAAAAAAAAAAATATATATATATATATATTTATATATATATATATATATATATATTTATCCCAATTTCTCACATTACATTCACCCTGAATGTTGACGTTATCCAGGTGAAAAGTTAACTTCATTCAAGCGAGGCATTGCAATCCTTGACATAAATCATTTGATGTATAATTAAATCAAAGGAAATGCGTTTGGGTCTGAGAGTGTGGCTGGTCTGCAGTTCTGATGCTGGATAGGCTACTATTGGTTTGTTTTGGCAAAATTCTTCTGCTCTGTGTGACAATAAATAAATGAATGATGATATGCAATTTAAAACCAAAACTAAAGCCTCAGTATGAGTTTAAGACGTGAACATGGTCATGTTTGTTGAATACAAAAAAAAAGTTAAAAAAAAAGAAAAATAATCCTTATTTTTTATTTTTTATGCGACCGATTTCAGATGTGCGCGGGAGCGTTTTGCCATGTGCGCGCGCGCACGGGCGCACCTTAGGGGGAACATTGATAGTTGCAAAGTGTTTCCTGGTCAGGACAGGCAGAGATGCAGTCCCTACTATCCAAAGTGTCTTTTCCCTCCTGGATAATAATAATAATAATAATAATAATAATAATAATAATAATAATAATAATAATAATAATAATAATAATAATAATAATAATAATAATAATAATAATAATAATAATAATAATAATAATAATAATAATAATAATAATAATAATAATAATAATAATAATAATAATAATAATAATAATAATAATAATAATAATAATAATAATAATAATAATAATAATAATAATAATAATAATAATAATAATGCATTTGATGTATAAGGGGCCTTTCAGGACACTAAAAAAAAAGTCCACAAATCGATGAATGAAAAAACCCTCAGCTCGGAACTAGGCAAAATCTGCATATGGCTCGCCGACAACAAACTATCATTACACATGGGCAAAACAGAGTCCATTCTCTTCGGTTCAAATAACAAACTCCGCAAGACCGACGACTTCTCAGTTACAGTGGGTGACAATATTGTCACAAGGAAAGATGAAATTACCTACCTGGGTTCCATCCTAGAGGCTAATCTTTCCTGTGACAAAATGGCATCCAATGTAATAAAAAAAGTCAACCAACAAACTCGATTCTTGTACCGGATCTCCTCTCTGGTAAACAAGAATACCCTGAAGACTCTGGCAGGAGCACTCATTCAAGGGTACTACGACTAACGCACCTCATGGTACCAAAGCACCTCAAAGGCACAAAAAATCTAATTACAAACATCTCAAAACAAACTAGTCAGACTACTGCTTGACCTGACTCCTAGAACCCACCTCACCCCTGCCCACTTTGACAACCTAGGATGGCTTAGAGTAGACGACAGAGTACAGCAACTTGCAATGGGCCTGGTCTACAAGATACACTACATGACCAAGGTACCCATGTACATGTCAAAATACTTCCCAAAGGTCAGTGAATACCACGATCACAACACCAGAGGGAGGTCCACAAATCATGTTAAACCCAGATTCGGCTCAAACAAGGGACTAAACACGTTTCGCAATTATGCCACATCAATGTGGAACGCCCTACCCAAAGCTGTAAAGGAATGTGAATCACTACCCACTTTCAAAAACACTCTCAAAGAACACCTACGGGAGACTGCAATTCGAAACTGGCCCCTACAAATGTCCTAACCCAGTTGTACAGTAAATTACCATGTATGGCTTTGTCAGTATTCCAATGTACAGTGTACAGTGTCCCCCACCCACCCCCTACCCAACCCCCCCCCTCAATGTACAGCCCCCCCCCCCACCCACCTACCCAACCTCCTCCAATGTACAGTTTCTACGTCAAATGTATATACACTCTTTTTCTGGACACTTTTTGTATCACAAACAGTACTGTATTTACAAATCTGGTATGTCATAAATGTATAGATGTAGCAGTACTGTCTATCTGTATGTCGTGTGTGTCATATGTCATTATGAATTGAAAATGGGGGACCCTGATGTAAACAAGACGGAAGTCTTTCTCTGGTCTGCATCCCCTTAACAATTGTATGTATTGAGCTGTACTGTACTGTACCCATTCTGCAATCTGTAAATAAACTTTTCAATCAATCAATCAATCAAGATCATGCTGTTCCATTTGCAACCAGGAGGGGGGGCTGTCTTATGACAGATGTAGTTCTATATCATCCTAGCTTCCACTCAGCGTCATATTGCATATATCTCACTTCAGTGTATATGCACTGAATAAATTTCAAAATGCACCTTTACATACCAACATCCGTCTGGCCACACCACCATCTGCTACCTATATAAGCAGGGGTGGGGCCACACACTCATCTCCTTCTCAAATTTCACGACAAGGAAGTGCCTGTTATATACACCACTTGACGTGGGAAAGAAAGTATTTATATGAAGAAAGGAAAACAGAAGACAAGGAGATACGTTGACATTATATCTTTATTTTCTCTCTCACTATTTTCGAGAAAATACGGCGATATTGTCTTCGTCACTGGAGTGTCTGGAAGATGATGATCATTCTGACCTCCACCGGATTTTTCGTATTAGGGGCTCGCACCGCTGATATACTCCCCACCTGCAGTCCTCCTTGCTGCGGCTGGATAGGTATTGAACCTCCGGTCATACAGCTGGACTGTGGGAGGCACCAGCTGTTGTGAGAAACCGGTTTGCTTCCAAGCTGGGTGAGTACTGTTTTGCTTGCGAGCACTAGTTGTCTGTTAACGCTATGGGGGTTAGCTGACAATTTTACGAAGGCCGGCCCCGGATTGGGGTCCTCTGCTCGGCTTCTTAAGCGGCGGACGGAGGATCTTGGTCTGACGCCCATGATAGTCAACCTAGTGGGCCGCGACCGAGACCTGGTTGAACCCAGGATTCTCTGGACAAGCGGATGCTTCTCTGTCCCGTGCAGGCCCCATCTTTCACATGAATGTGGAAGTACACCCTAAACGAGGAAATGTGGGCATGGATCTTCGTTATCGGAAGATCCATGCTCAAGTCGGCTGAAGCCCGGATGGGAATTGTGCCGGCTCCGCTGTATATCTGGTAAATCACAGTTGAAAACTGTGTTTGACATTTCTTTTTCTCTTCCCTCTTAGGATGGGGAGGGACTCAGGTGGCGGCCTGTCTGAAGTGTGGCTTATTATGTCATTGTGTACAGTTCAGGTGATAGCTGCTTAGCTGGCGTGCTAGTTTGTGGCCTACTGTTGTTAGCCAGTCAGCTGTTAGCTGCGGCGCTAGCTCGTTGTGTTCACTAGGCTAGTGAACGTTAGCTTGTTGCTATCAGTCGGGCGGCTGTTAGCTTAATGCTACACTGTTGAACGTTACTGTGACTATAACATGCCTTAAACACTCTGACTACGACGTCATCTTTGACAGAGGATGTTAGTCGACCCTACACCCGGGTGCCATGCCAGCGAGGACTTCGTCAACATGGAGAACGGCAGCTGGGTGGCGTAGCGGACATTACCCTCGTCACCAACGCAGGAGATGCTGGGTTCGACTCTGTGTCCCGTTGACCAGTGTTGCAGTCCTCTCGGCCTGCGCTCAGGGTGAAGGTAGGAGTCCTGACCGGACTTTAAACACTTCTTCTTTTCTTACCTTCTAAATATTTTGTAATAACGATGTTTCCAAAACGTGTGTTGCTGCAATACATTGAAGATACGACGCGTGTTGTGTGTGAATTGTCTTGTCACTGGTATAGCTTCTCTCTCCATAGAAAATCAGCGTTGTTTTTTACATGTGTAAAAATGAACTGGTTAGTTGTGATGAGAACATGTGTGTTCATGTAACGTTTGTAACGTGGGTGAACTCACAACTAAGAGGGTTAGTTAACCTGTGAAGCTATGCTTAGTGACATGTGATTGAGGAATGAATCTTTTTCTCAGCCTGTGATGACAATGAACAGCATGTTCACATATTAACAGGAGTACCTGTTCAACCTGGTCGTATCAAGGGTAAGGTAGGAGGGGTGACCCCCCCGGTTTCCCTGGGGCTTCCCCCCCTCCTCTCAGACATGTTTGTTTACAATATATTGTGTCACTGTGTTTGTGGGGATACGATGTAACCCTCAGCTTAAGTTGCTGGGGTTGTGCTTCCGCTTGAGAAACTATTCTTTTCCTAAACAAAAGGTTGTTTGGTCACTTATCATGTGTGCTTAGCAAGGCCTGTGGCCAATACATAATCAAGGGCTTATGTCTCTCTCGTAATGAAAAACGGCGTTCCTCTGTAGTAAGAGTGTACTTTTGCCATTTTTTGTTGTGATGAAGGGTTGTGTGTGTCGTTGTGATCTACAACTGGGTTAGGTTTGGCCCACAGAAGCACATGTGTAAGTCTGGACCGGGGCTCTTAAAGGGGCCCTCTCTGTTCTGTGTTTTTTCCTTAGTAAAACTCAGATAGCAGGTTAGCACATGAGCTATGTGAAGCTGTTAGATGCTTCATGTAGCATGCTATGACTGGGTCATGCTCTACTTTGTCATTACATCGTATCAGGGGTGAGGGGTCGTAAAGGGGTGAACTGGTAATCCTTTCCTCCCCTTTTCTGATTGGTCAGGGGTTAAAACCTCCTGTCCTTCAGGGTTCCTGTCACATTGCTGTTCGGCACGTTATAGGGTAGGGGGGGGGGGGGGTTTCCTGGTCCCACGCCCTGAAAAATTGGGCGTGTGCACCCCGGAAATTCCCCCACCATAGAGTACATCACTGAGCGCGTCTCTATTGGTAAGACTTCCGTGAGTTGTTCAGGTTCCATGTTATGGATCTGTTTCAGGGAGTTGTCAGAGCTCCTCCTCACAAAGCTCCTCTTCAGGGAGAAGTGCCTTCTGTGAGTTCGGACTCTCCTTCCCAGTGAGGGAGCCTCCTCAGAGTTTCAGAGCCTCCTCCTCAGATTGTCAAGGTGAGTAGAACTTCAAAAAGGAGTTCTGCTCTATTGTGTGTGTATTCGATTCAATTCGATTATTGAGTGTGTATTGTAGGGCTGCAACTAATGACTAATTTGGTAGTCGACTAATCTGCCGATTATTTTTTCGATTAGTCGACTAATCGAAAACCAATGTAAACAACAACAAAAAAAAAAAAAAATTTTTTTTTTTTTTTTTTTTTATTACCTACAGTATCTTTGTGAAAGTGGCTTCTCAGCTCTGGTCCAGCTGAAGACAGAGCAGAGGAACAGATTGAACATTGAGCATGACCTCAGAGTTGCTTGTCTACCATCACCCCAGACTTTGAGACTCTTGTCAGGACCAAACAACAACATCATAACATGATGATCCCATAGCAAATTAAAATAATGACTCATGAAACATTTGAATTTGGATCTTTAAGCCACTTTAAATGAAAATGTATTTGAAGAACAATACAGCAATCACTCATAACAAGATAAATAAATTAAATAATACAAATTAAAGTGGAAGTGTACTTTAAATAACTTTTGTTTGCTGTGTGTGAGAGGAGTCCGTGTGTGTGTGTATGTGTGTGTGTCTTACTCTGATCGCTGTGTGAGTGAGAGGTGTGTACTGTGTAATTTGTGTGTGTGTCTTACTCTGATCGCTGTGTGAGTGAGAGGTGTGTACTGTGTAATTTGTGTATGTGTGTGTGTCTTACTCTGATCGCTGTGTGTGAGTGAGAGGAGTGTGAATGTGTGTGTGTCTTACTCTGATCGCTGTGTGTGAGAGAGAGGAGTGTGAATGTGTGTGTGTCTTACTCTGATCGCTGTGTGTGAGTGAGAGGAGTGTGTATGTGTGTGTGTCTTACTCTGATCGCTGTGTGTGAGTGAGAGGAGTGTGTATGTGTGTGTCTTACTCTGATCGCTGTGTGTGAGTGAGAGGAGTACGTGTGTAATGTATTGTGTGTCTAGTCTGATCATCATCTCCTGCAGGGGAACAATGTTTTCAATGTCCAAAATTTGCTATGGGATCATCATGTTATGATGTTGTCTGGAACCCTGAGAAGCCACTCTCACAAAGATAGGTAGTGCACAAAAAAAAAAAAAAAAAAAAAAATTAAATAAAATTTTTTATTTTTATTTTTTTAATGACTAATCGACGCAACAATTTCTCGTCAACGATTTTTTATAATCGACGTCGTCGATTATGTCGACTAATCGTTGCAGCCCTAGTGTATTGGTTCAGTGCCTCCTCCTCTGAGAGCCCTAACCCAAGTGTTACATAGCTCAATGTTGCAATATTTCTTTTCAATCTATACAGTTCACGTGGGAAGTCTCTCTGGGGATTCCCGTCTCCTCCCTGTGGCGAGGGTGGCGGGATGTAAAAATGAAAAAAAATTTACCCTCAGCTGCGTCACGTGGGATTCATGTCAGTCTGTGTTTCTTTCTTTTTTAATAAAAAGAGGAAAGAACATGAAGCACGGTGGCTCCTTGTCGTTCTCCCAGGCGACTTGGAGGAACAATGTCTGGTGTCTTGTTAGACTATCCATTGATGTGTTTGGGTCTCGACGCGTACATAGTGCTGGCTCGGGGTGTTTCTGATAAGAATCACGCATGAGGCTGGTACGCCTTGGTTGCTCGTTATTAAAACAGCGTTTTTATAGGGCAACTGGGATGGAGGTTTTCTCTTCCGAGCGCCTGTTACTAGGTCTCGACGAATTCTCGTTCATATCTGGGGGATGTTAACGGAATAGATCAAAACATAGGTAGAGGGGTCTCACGCCCTTGGGGTGGGCCACTGAGCGCGGTACGAAAGGGACCGTCTGGGTGGCGCCCTCTTTTCATGTTTTAGATTGACACGCGTACCTACCCCCTCTCTTGGAGTGGGGATGTCGGCGTGATTAGGGCACGGGACTGGTCTGGTCACGCTGGTCCAGGTCAGTTAACCCCGTTGTCCGCCGGGGACGTAGATCTGGTGTTCTGGAGGGACTTGTGCTTTTTTCGGGGGGAAAAATGCCGGGTCGGCCCGGGTGTCACAGGGTTGGGTGTTATGGAGACCCTTTGTTGGGTACATGTTGTACCCTGCGCTATCATGAAGGGGCTGGTTCTCCATTCTTTTCGCTCCTCTCTTACGCATGGCAAAGAGGGGGCTGTTGGGGTGGTCTTATGGACCTCCTCTGGCATCCATGTGTGCTTCCCGGGCCGCCGGGCCCGATCCGAAGTTGTGTTTCGTCAACCCGTAGGCCTGGAATAACCCCTTTTTGAAAACTGAAACACTTGTACTGCAGTATAGCCAGTGTATACCCGCAGGTGTGTTTTGGAGTTTTTTCTTGAGGGGTTATAGGAACAACCACCGCATGTGGTACCAAGAGGGTGGTTGATTCCCTGGTGTGTTGGAGCAGAGTCAACTCCCGGGTTACCAGGTTGAGTGTGCCCCTGCACGTTCATGACGTCTGCCAATCGTGTCAGCCTTCTCTGCCCCGGCTCTTCTGGGTCAGGGTTTTTTGGTGGAGGCTTTGTCATGGTGCACAACAATGCCAGCATACGCCCCTTCCGCCGGGGATGCTGTTTTCAGTTGACCCCTTTGGCGCCTGTCTTGTCCACAGTGCTCCAGGCTCGAGTCAAATGCCTGCTGCCTGGATTGAGAGATCGACCCCTTCTGGTGGTCGTCTCCCCGGTGCGCTGCCTGCTCCCGCTGTAGTGTAGCCTCTTGAGTGCTTCGAGTTACAGCCATGCTGACTGCCTGAGTGTGCCAGGGTCAGTGTGCCAGGCAGCGTGCTAGTGGGGGGAAGGGCCCGCTCTTGGAGGGGCCCTGTTCGAATACGCTGGCGATGTGGGGGGCGGTGTCACTAGTGACTGCCTGGTGAGGTCTTGATGCTGTGGTGTCATTGACCTCTCCGGGCCCCCTTTTTCCGGGGGATCCAGTCCCTTCAGTGGGTCTGGGTCTTCCTTCGCGCTCCGCTGCTACGGCCTTGCCACGGGGTTGAGTTTGCTCTTGACCCCGTGATTTTGGGGGCAGTAACGAGGTTTGTTCCTTCTTTTCGTTCCCTGGTGGCATGCGGGTTGTGCGTGTGCATAGTCGTGGGGTCAAGCCACGGTCTGCTCACCCTGTGCGTTGAGTTGCTTGAGTTCCTCTTCGCACGGTCGGATCCGTCTCCCTCCCGTCCTCCAATAGGGAGGGTATCCTCCATTAGGGAGGGTCGGGGGGGCTCGGTCCTCTCCGGTCTGATGGTTGTGGGGGGCCTCAGCGGGGTACATTTGTCGAGCTTTTAGCTCCCGCTCAGCTCCTGTTATGCAATATGACGCTGAGCGGAAGCTAGCATGATATAGAACGTAAGGTTATGAATATAACCAAGTTCTATGAATGCTAGTGACGCTCAGCGTCTAGACACCACTGCGGCCCTTGATTTTTCATTGTGGTGAAATTTTTTGGGAAGGAGATGAGTGTGTGGCCCCACCCCTGCTTATATAGGTAGCAGATGGGGGTGTGGCCAAACGGATGTTGGTATGTAAAGGTGCATTTTGAAATGTATTCAGTGCATATACACTGAAGTGAGATATGTGCAATATGACGCTGAGCGTCACTAGCATTCATAGAACTTGGTTATATTCATAACCTTACGTTATCCTTCAGGAATAAAATATGTCGTAAGTCCTCCATTTAAACGTGTGCTTAAGTACATTCAATATCAACTATTTCTTAAGAATCTAAAGCAAAAGTACACCTTGTACAGGTGCATCTCAATAAATTAGAATACTGAGGAAATATATCGGTTGCCTCCGTGCCGCGCCACAGTGATTCATGCAGAAGGAGCCCCGACCAAGTAGAGTGATATACCTTTCATAGACATTTCTGTAATCATATATATATATATATATATATATATATATATATATATATATATATATATATATATATATATATATATATACCTTTCAGTAGGTGTTTAAGCTGCGAGGAGAAGAGATTCTTACCCAACCCAGCTCCTCCCGGAGTGTTTAAGCTGCCAGGCGTAGAGATTCTTACCCAACCCAGCTCCTCCCAGAGTGTTTAAGCTGTGAGGCGTAGAGATTCTTACCCAACCCAGCTCCTCCTGGAATGTTTAAGCTGCGAGGCGTAGAGATTCTTACCCAACCCAGCCAGGGCCGGATTAACGACCGGGCCGTTTGGGCCGCGGCCCGTGGGCCTCTAGTGACAAGGGGCCTCCAAAAAAAACAAAAAGAAATTTGGAGATCGATGTCATACTGTGACACTGAAATGAAAAAATATTTCATCAACTAAAATATTTAGTCAACAAAAATATATTCATCAACTAAAATATACAGTACGTCACACCCCGTGCCTCTCCCTGCCGTCTGCAAGTGGCTAATCTTGAGTTTCTGACCCCCCAGTAAGCTAACCATGGATAAATCCAAAAAAAGGAAAGTCTGAGGAAAATAGAGGGTTTAATTCAGCGTGGACAGAGTAATTTGCTTTCACGACTAACAATGTAGGCTTACCTGTAGACTATGCCTGATATGTGGTGCGAAATTTGCGAACAACGAAAAATTAACTTTTTATTTTATAGATTTTCAGTTCAGTTCAGTTCAGTTCAGAGTTTTTCAAATAAGGGAAGGACTCAAATAGAGCTGCATAGTTCAGGTTTTTTTTTCAAAGTAGGTCTACAGATGCCAGTGTTTTTTCTCCTTTTCTGTGTTTTATTTCAAAGTAGGTCTACACATGGTAGTCTTTTTTTAAAGTGGACTACTTTTTATTTTATAAATGTTCCACAAATAAGGGAAGGACTCAAATATACCCGAATAGTTCAGGGTTTTATTTCAAAGTCGGTCTACAGAGCCAGTATTTTTTCTCCTCTTCATAAGAGTTTGAGGTTTTCCTTTGTTATAACAGTTAAAAACAGCAATAAAAAGTAAAAACTTTTCTTTTTGTTGCTTTATAATTCCATTAATGCAATAAGTATAAAGTATAATAAATTGCAAATTACTTTGGGTATGCAATTGTCAGGCGTTTTATGCTAAATGTGGGGTATGCTTGGGTATATATAAAATGTTATACACTGCGTTATCTTCATTTTAAGGGTAAATAGGTTGTGCGGCTCCCTGAGCATTTTATTTTGTGGGAGGGGGGAAAAGTGGCTCTTTTGATAGTAAAGGTTGCTGACCCCTGGACTAGACGTATAGGGAGGGCTGGAAATCTATAGTGCTCCCTCTGTCCTGTGGAGGGCGGCAATACGCCTAGACGCGTAGTCTGCCGGAAATATACAAGAAGAAGAAGACTAGACGTAGAGTCTGCTGTCACGCCCGCATCTCCACATCCCAGCCCCGACACGAATGAGGCAGATTGGGGTCATGACAGACAGCAGAGACCCGCCGGTGCTGATAGTGGATATCCTCGAGCTCCCCCTAGTGACTAGGGGCCTCCACTACACACTAGTAAAAAAAATTAAAACTAGTAAAAAAATTTAAGAAATACGAAGAAAAAAAATATATAATCAGATCCAGCGTTTACTTTCACAGCATCTATAGTGACTACTAGTCTCATCTCTATCTATTTTCATAAAAAAAATTGTATTGCAAATAAAAATATGATTGATTGTTTGATAATGAGGGGGTGAGAGACGTTGAGTCGACGTGACACTGACATCCAGGTCCAGGGGTCACTGTCAAGTCAGGTCAGGTGACCACTGACCGTGAGAATTGCACTTGCAAGTTGATCAAGTAGGCTAAGACTCGAGTAGTACTGTATCATATGAGACTCAAAAAACATGGATAAAAAGTTAAACGGTGGGAAAGCGGAGCTGCTAAGTTAAAATCGAAACAGGAAAGGGACAGCCATCATGAAACTGACAGAATAACTGAACAATAAAGTATAATAACTTTGGCAGACAGGGAATATAATACATTTTCCTCAACTATACTTTCTCTCTCTCGATGGATAGCTGTTTGTTGATGTGTTAAAAACACATCAGTAGCAGGATTACTTTTTCATTTTGTCATTTTGATTACTGTAGTTTGCCTGGTATGTAGCCTTGGTTAGTGGCTGCCCCACCAATGTTTTACATATAAAAACGCCACTGTGCGTGCGTGCACGTGTATGTGTGTGTGGGGGCCTCCACAAGAGTCTGGCCCAGAGGCCTCTGAATTCTTAATCTGGCCTTGAGTATTCATCAAATAGTACAACAGTCTCTTATGCATTTCCTGGTTGTTAAACAAGGTGAAAATGGCCAAGAGAACATTAAATACTTAATCTATGAACATAATACTGTTCTGACAATATTGATGTAATTAGCAGATTTTATTTTGTAATGCATAGGTTTATACAATAGGCAGAAGTAAGTGGATTTCTGTCCAGTATGAATGCGCTGTTGAGTATATAGATTTATGAACGCTTTTGATATTGCAGTTGCTGACATTTTCACTATAAAGGACAGTGCATAATAATGAAGGGACACCCCATGAGAGACTTCACTTAGCACCTTGGATAAAAGCGCTAAATGCAGTCCATTTACCATTTACCACGAGTACTTCAGTAAATCAGCCCTGTTCTCATACAATAGAGCCAAGAGTTGAGCAGTTAGCTGCTTGGAACTGATTGGCCAATCAGAAGAACAATAGACTCTTCCTCCATCAAACACAAGGTGATATGTCCTCCTCCAATCATCTTGGAAGATAATTATTAGGATACACTTTGTATAATCACTATGCATCACTGCAATCTGCACCTGCATATATTTGAGTTTAATTTGTACATATTCTACTTCAATAATAAATCAATATTCTCTCTTACAATATACTGGGTAAGCTAATCAGATGCAAATTGAAGTTCAATGTTAAGCTGGTACTATCAGTGAAGTTTCTCAGTGAAGCAGTGATGTGCTGCCCTCCAATGAAAAATTTCAGCAACTGCAAACTCAAAAGGTGTATTTAAATTAAGTTATTCTACTGAAATCGACTTTTAGGTTGTAATTCCAAGCACAGGTAACTAATTGAAAAGACATTATAGGTGGATCATTCTCACAAACTAAATTTTATTTTGCAAAACAGATAACACTTTAGATTTCTGCAGCTCTTTCAGTTGGAAACACTCAAATAAACAAAATGTTTTATGAAATTCCATGCACACGTCTTGGATTATAAACTCCCATTGATTTGCATTGCAGTGAGAGATACTAAGCAGCTCATGTGACTTCTTAAACTGAAAGCGCTTTCTCATGCACTATTGTTTGGAGAGAGACACAGAGAGAAGGAGATAGAGATAGAGAGAAAATGAAAGAAATGTGATTGAACATGTCCCCATCAATCCAAAACTAAAACAAATAAAAATGATCTAATGGAATCTTTCACTTGTTCAACATAGTACTTGAATATTTTCATCCTAAATCTAGTAATACTGAGTTGAGACTTTTCAATGGACCAAGAACATATCATTCATCAATTATGTAATTTATTTTACATAATGAAAAAATGTGAGGCTTAACAAGTCCTGTAGTCACAAATCCTCTTCACCCTGAGACCTGAAGACAACGTTCTCTTAGGCATTTGGTGAAAATGGCCAATAGAGAATGTTAAATACTTAAATCTAAAAATAACACTGACAGGACAGTATTGATGTAATACTTTTTTATTTGCATACAGTCATCAAATAGACAGAGGTAAAGCATGGTCCAACAAAAATAAATTATGGAATAATAAGACTGTTCTCTGTTCAGTTCAGTTAAGTTATCTTTTATTTCAGGCTTTGGACACATAACAACGGTCATTCCATAAATCGTCCAGTTTTACCAGCTGCTATTGACTGGCCTCTGATAGCACATGGTCTAAGAAATGTAAAAATTACTGTACATTTGAACCATTTCCAGAGTGACTGAAGCCCTTCCTACATTGGTCACAGTGGTAGGGCACGGGTCATGATAAGCATTATTTTGAGTAACATAATGAAACAATTGTAAAATACATATTTTACATCTACAAGGCTTACAACTTGTGGGTATAAACAATTGACATATTCAAATAGGTGATCTTACGGTTATTTGGCATAAAGGTCCACTATGGAGTTTTGTTTTCATTTATAATAACACAGATATAGAGAAGAAAAACAGTCAATGTATTTTGCAGGCTCTACAAACAAAAACCCCTTTCTCAGAAACTGCATAGTGCACCTTTAAAATAATATTTCAAATGGAAGAAATGTTCCTTTAAAAAATTAAATCGAACTATTGACAAATACAATAAATCAATGTTGGATATGTGCATGCATTAACCTCTTGAAATGTGCATTACAAAATAATATGAAAGCTGCAATAATAATTTTCGGACAAGTAGAGGGCAGTAATAAAACATTTTAAACAAAGCATAGCCTCTCCTTCTCCCAAAGCAAAAGCCTTGTTTTGTCTCACTAAAGTGATCATTGTATCATGTATGAACATAGAGAACAAAACAGAAAATACCAATTCCAAGAATGGATTACTAGATTTCAAATAAAGTATATACAATGTTCTTTTATGCATTTCCTGGTTGTTAAACATGAAAATGACCAAGAGAACATTAAATATTAAATCTACAAACATGTTCTGACAGCACAATAGTGATGTAATTATGAGATTATTTACAGATAAAACAAATTAAATGCATAGGTTTATACAATAGACAGAGGAATGTTTGATTTATGTCCAGTATGAATGCGCTGTTGAATATGTAAATGCTTTAAGCAGATTTCTACTTATTTTTAGTGGTTGACACCGGTATGAATACTCTGGTGAGTCTTTAAGTTTCCAGAGTGAACAAAGCTCTTCCCACACTGGTTACAGGGATAGTGCTTCTCTCAAGGATGAATGTTCTGGTGTGTCTTTAAGTGTCCAGATAAATGACTCAATTGTCTGAAGCTCTTCCCACACTGGTCACAGTGGTAGGGCTTCTCTCCTGTATGAATACGCAGGTGTGTCTTTAAGTTACCAAAGTATCTGAAGCTCTTCCCACACTGGTCACAGTGGTAAGGCTTCTCTCCTGTATGAATACGCTGGTGTGTCTTTAAGTGTCCAGACTGACTGAAGCCTTCCCCACACTGGTCACAGTGGTAGGGCTTCTCTCTTGTATGAATACGCTGGTGTTTCTTTAAGGTTCCAGACTCCCTGAAGCCTTCCCCACATTGGTCACAGTGGTAGGGCTTCTCTCCTGTATGAATACGGTGGTGTTTCTTTAAGGTTCCAGACTGACTGAAGCCTTCCCCACATTGGTCACAGTGGTAAGGCTTCTCTCCTGTATGAATACGCTGGTGTGTCTTTAAGTGTCCAGACTGACTGAAGCCTTCCCCACATTGGTCACAGTGGTAAGGCTTCTCTCCTGTATGAATACGCTGGTGTGTCTTTAAGTGTCCAGACTGACTGAAGCCTTCCCCACATTGGTCACAGTGGTAAGGCTTCTCTCCTGTATGAATACGCTGGTGTGTCTTTAAGTGTCCAGACTGACTGAAGCTCTTCCCACATTGGTCACAGCAGTGAGGCCTTGACTCAGCCATTATTGTATTTGTTGTTGGGGAACAATTGTATCTGAAATAGAGAGAAACATTGAAATGAAGATTTCAGATTGGTAGAACCTGTAATTCCGTATTGTTTATATATTTAGTTTTGGTCTGATGTGTGGGTTGGAGTTTAGTAACATCTTATAATTTCTCCAGACTTCTCTTGGCAGAGCCTGAGGTGTGTCCAGCTATAGCAACACCTTCCTTATCCCCACTCAATTACAACCCACACATCAGAGAAACATGTGCAGTATGGGCAGTGCAGTACAGTGGAGGTTTCTCTATGACAACACGTGAAACACAAATTCACTCATAATTCATAATTATTATTAATTTACATATATATTTTTATTATTATTATTATTATTCTTTTTATTAGAAACGTTTTCC
Source organism: Notolepis coatsorum (assembly GCF_963971535.1). NCBI lineage: Eukaryota > Metazoa > Chordata > Actinopteri > Aulopiformes > Paralepididae > Notolepis > Notolepis coatsorum. Next base: position 112,792,938 of record NC_140175.1, read on the forward strand.
TCTGTAAAAGAAATGCCAGTGAATAATTTTTTTCTTCAAAAATTGCCAAAATTGACAGCTCTGAGCAGGCCTGCACTGCAGTAATGACTGCAGTAAATATTCGTGCAGAATAACTGCACAGGTTGACCCAGGATTAAATAAATAATAAATAATAGCCAATCAAAATAGGCTATTAATGTCATCTAAGCACGGTCCGTGCATTTAAACTCTTGCCATTGAATGGGGGATTGAATAATTGACAGCCTTGACATCCAATCAGAGTATGGCTCCTACTCTGCAGCTCTGTAGCTACACGGAGGTTGAATGATTGACAGCCTTGACATCCAATCAGAGTATGGCTCCTACTCTGCAGCTCTGTAGCTACACGGCTGTTTCTCCCCTCTCGGGATTGATTGATTGAAAATTTTATTAACAGAGCAGCCACGTTCGAAACCTCTATATTAGTGTATCTAACATTTAGCACTTTAATAGCAACTTATTTTTCGCCGGCGGGACATTTACTGAGGACCAGCACAACACACCTGTGGATATTATGATTTAACAAGTCTATCTGTCCAGGAGGATGACAACATTATTGCAGGTACTGTAAGCAGGCAGCCTAGCAGTTTCTAGCTTGGATGCTAATAACTACTAACGTTATCACGCTAGCTTGGATGCTAACTAACGTAATTAAGCTGGTCATGGTTCATGGTGAGCTGTTTGTGTTATAACGAGACAGCAAATTAATGAATGAATGAAAACTTTATTTGGGTGAATCGCTTGGGTGACTGTCTGATTGACCACCTGTCGGAGTCGGAGTCCCGAAGATGGAACGTGTGTCACGCATCAACAGAACAATGTTTAGTGGATTTCGACAGCATCCTCACGCAAATGAAGGATCGATTAGATCATTGCTGGATTTTCAACTGCAGAGGAGGTCATTGAACGTTTTATCAGAAAAGAGCGAAGGATGGATTTCATTTACAAGGAGCGACAGGGACACTATTTCCTCCTAAGAAGTAACGTCGTCAATGGTGAGTGAAATTTTTTTTTTTAATATTTAGTAGCTGTGTGGGGCGGGTCTGTGTTGATTATGATTTAATTGGCTGTATTTTACTGCGTGCGTTGGTATGCGTTCTGCCTTTCTGTGGGTAACGAGCGATTTTTTTTGGTCCGCCGTGGCCCCCTCCCTCCTCCTCCTCCTCCCTCCTCCTCCTCATCTTCCTCTCTCTCGTCCCTCTCTCTCCTCCCCCCTCCTCCTCCTCCTCTCCTCTCCTCTCCTCTCCTCTCCTCTCCTCTCCTCTCCCTCTCCTCTCCCTCTCCCTCTCCCTCTCCTCTCCTCTCCTCTCCTCTCCTTAATCAGAGTTTCCAATGCTATAGGTCTATATGACAGGCGTTGTACTCTTAAACAGTAATGTATATTTGTAGATCTGGTATGTCATAAATGTCTGGATGTAGCAGTACTGTCTATATCTCTGTATGTCATATATAGATGTAGCAGTACTGTCTATCTGTATGTCATGTTATGATGAATTGAAAATGGGGGACCCTGATGTAAACAAGACGAAAGTCTTTCTCTGGTCTGCATCCCCTTAACAATTGTGTGTATTGAGCCGTACTGTATTGTACCCATTCTGCAATCTGTTAAATAAAGTTTTCATTCATTCATTCATTCATTCATTCATCCATTCATCCATTCATTCATTCATTCATTCATTCATTCATTCATTCATTCATTCATTCATTCATTCATTCATTCATTCATTCATTCATTCATTGTCCTTGTGTTACATAAAACCCATCTGTGGCCTCGTGCAGAGGAAGGTGGTAAATACATGTTAAGATATTCCAATGTAGAGTTTTGCATACCATTGACTCAGAATGGTCTGTTTTATTGAAATCGTCACAGCAGTATAGTTTGTTTATACTTCAGAAGTATGATATTCAAACATGGTCCCCAAAATGAATGGAAGCGAATGAGGAGCCTAACACCTGGGAGGAATGGGGGTGTTGCAGCGTTGGGGATGTTTAAAAAAATATAATTTAATATATAATATAATATAATAATTTGTGCTTCACCTAAAAATTGTCAGCAGCCTCCACGGGCTCTTTTACCTAGAGGTCACTGTTTTACTGGCATTACAGATTCTACCTTTGAAAGTGAATCTGCTCCATGGATGGGTATTGCAAACTGGTCAGCATTAGCTAAAATACTGTGCACAACCCAATGGACAGTTATGTGCAATTTTGTCATTGTGGTTGTTACTGTACAAATATACCTTTACATATACATATATTGAAGAGAAATAAACAACAGATTCTAAATATTAGACACCATATTTAGATGGAAAATAAGAGAGGCTCTACAATGCCATGAAAACAATCAAATACATAATTGTACTTACTGATGTTGTGGTGTCAAAAGTCTGATATATGTTATCAGAAGCAAGTTTGGATCCAGATGGTTTTAGTATAAAGTCTTGTGAGTTACTTCAGTCTGGGAAACAGCCTGTTCTTATACAACTGAGCCAATAGTTGAGCAGTTAGCTGCTTTGAACCGATTGGCCAATCAGAATAGACACCCCATCCATCAAACACAAGGTGGTATTTCGTCTTATAATTATCTTGGAAGACAACTATTATGCTACACTTTGTACAATCACTATGTATGTGTGCAGTATTTGCACTTGTATATATTTTTGTTTTATTTGTACTTATCGTACTTTCATTATTTCAATATTCTCTCTCTTACAAGATACTGGATGTTCAGAATTTAGCCAAAATCCTTAAATATTGACATATTTTAGGTTCCAAATCAAACACAATCCTCAGTGGGACTTTTAATTTAAGTGTCTTTAGGAAATGTAATCATTTGATGTATTCCATGTTTTTTAATAAACATTGAGTCTGACATTACTTACATTACTGACCATCCAGTTGGCTGGTGAATGAAGAGATTATGGCATCAGATAAAAAAAATAAAGGAATTTGTCAGACCAAGATATTGTCTAACATAGAGTAATCTGGTTAAAGATTTAATTTCAAGATGTATGAAACATAACCGGTTTATTTGATCAAATGTTGACCTGATGTATTTAAATTTGATATTGATAAATGAATTTCCAACGTTGGATCAGCATTCCCAGGCCTACCGAACACAGGAATAATCTGTTTCATATATAATGTGGCTATGTTCCATTTCAACGCAATACTGATCACTTGGAAATATTAACATTTGTTTTTATCAAATAAAATAAGCACTGATCCCCACATTGCCTGTGTTCAAATCCATTGATTAACTTCAATTTGAAATTACCATCATGGAATCACCTGAAAGTCTTGATGCTGCTGCTATTTCAAACTATGTAGACACTCTGCTCCAAAGACTCTTGTAAGACTCAAAATTGTATTTGACAATACAAATTTCTGTTCTTAAAACAAGTACAAAAATAAAAAAGATAAAAAAGCTAGATGTGTTTAGTGACGGATTGATATATAAACATTTATTTTGTTTTTAAGAATAGTAAAGGATAGAAAAACTTTGAATAATACATTTGCTAGACAATTCCGCACGGGGAAATTGTGAAAGTGTGGGTGATTATGACATAATACTGTGACATCACAAATGTTCTAGAATGTCTATTATGACATCATACTGTGACATCACACATGTTCTATTATGACATCATACTGTGCCATCACAAATGTTCTAGAATGTTTTTTTCTTTTTTTTTTTTTTTATTATTGCAAAACAAAATTATTAAAAGTCAGTACTCAACACACAATGCATAATGAAACTAACAATTAAGGTGGCTAAAATGACATGCAAGTACAGAAACAGAAAACAAAAAAAAGTATATAATAATATTTTACCGTATACAGTGTATATCCAACGAAATTACCAATTATACCAATGTCTTATACAGGATATACTCCTAATTAGGGATGTCCGATATTATCGGCCGACCGATATTATCGGCCGATATCGGCAGTAAAATGTGATATCGGAAAATATCGTTATCGGTTTAAAAACAAAAAAAAACAATAACAATATTTGTTATATATATATCCAGTGAAATTATTAGTTACCTGAAATTATTCAGTTTTTTGGACGGGAAACCCTGCATATATCGGTATCGGTTGATATCGGTTGATATCGGTATCGGAAATTAAGAGTTGGACAATATCGGAATATCGGTATCGGTAAAAAAGCCAATATCGAGCATCCCTACTCCTAATACCTATTATCTAAAACCCTACACACATATGCTCCAGCTCGAACCCCCCCCCCTCCCGGACCCCTCCTTGGATAGTACCTCCATTATCCCTCACTCCTAACCAGACACTACCATTATAAGCTAGCTTTTATTCTCTCCACCACTTCTAACCACATTGACATTTTGGATTCGTTGAGACCCAGAATTCTTGCTGTAGATATTTCTTGATAAATCACATCGAGATATGTAAGAAACCAAACCTTCCGGCACATTTTTTCCGGTTGAAACCAGTGTGATGCGATCAGTTTTTTAGCTACTGTGATACCCGATAAAACCAATCTCTTTAGCTGTGGATTTACTGCAAACTCAAAAATATCATTCAATAGTAATACAGAGGGGTGTACTGGTATATTCCAAGATACGAGTTTTGATAATTGATGGGTCACATCTTTCCAGAATGCCTTAACTGGTGGGCAGTCCCAATACATGTGCATAAATGTCCCTTCGTCTCCATTTGTACATTGGGAGCATTTTGAGTCTTGTTTAAGACCCATTCTGTTCAGTCTTATAGGAGTCAAGTATGTCCTGTGAATATAGTTAAGATTGATTTGTTGATGGTCCGGGTTCCTTGATGTAAGACGGACATTTGCCCATGCTCCTTGCCAATCAAAGTCACTTTCCAGGTCTGGTATATCCCTCCTCCAGACAGAGTCTAGTTGGAGGGTTTCATACGAGGACGTTAGTAATTGATAATAAAAACCTGATACAAAACCTCTCGATGTCTCTCTTTCATAGAAGAATTTGTGGTATCTGTGGTGTTCAACTGGTATGTCTAATGGAACACCGTGAGACTTCAAACAGAGCTGTAACTGTATGTAAAAAAGCCATGTGGACTCGGTGAGATAAAATTTTGTGCATATTTCTCCATAACTACAAAAACCCTGGTTGTTAAAAACATCCCCTAATGAGTGTATGCCTTGCTCTTCCCATATAGGGAATCTTATAGGACATTTTTCAATTAAGAGTGCATTGTTATTGAATAAGGGAGTGTGATTGTGCCATTTTTGTGGGTTAGGATATTTTTTTTGTGTTTCACGCCTGTTGTGAAGGGCCAGATTAAACCGAATATATATATTTATTTATATATATATATTTAATTGTATTTGTATATTCTCTAATATTCCCTGATATCCCTTGTATATTCCTTGTACAATATGCATTGAATATCCATTCTAGCCTACTGAACATCCCATAATAGTCTCCATTCTACTATTGGTCGAGACCTTGGTGCCAGGCTGCCATACCCCTCAGACCCAGTTCAAACGTACCGCTCAACATGTACGAACAAGTCCCAGTTCCGCGTAGGAATCTGGCTACCGCACCACTAATGGGACTATTTGTTCATAGTGCGTATATATACTGCGCTACTAAAGTAGGACTTCCTTTTCAGTCCAGTTTCTTACCCTCCAATAGAGTCACAGACGTAAAGCCTCCCCGCGACGCCACGTGTGGGAGTAAGGCCAAGTTCGGCTTACCATCGGTATTGAGACATCGTGTATATTAATATTTGAATAGTCATATTTGGCACTATATCGTCGAGTTGGACGTAGTCTATTAAGCTAATAATAGTCTGTTAATATATAGTGCTTCGTGCGGTGAGAATACTACCGTAGTCAGTACCCCATCGTTTCGGGCAGAGAACTGGCTGCTTATCCAGGGTGGTTGACCCCACGTGAAGCTGCACCCGAGGAGCCCCAGAGCCGACGAGCGAGTGGACCTGTATACCGGATTATTCTACCGACGACAGCCCGCCTTCCCCGGCACGGATTATGCTTTGTATACGTTGATTATTCCATGGATAAAGACCCCCGACACTGCCGTGTGTTGGAACCCCCCCCCCTGGAGAGGACGCAAGGTGAGGAGACGCTCTGCAAGACGAGGTCGCTTCACGTCTCTCCTCCGTGGACCGGAGGACGCCGGCCCACAAAGAGTCCACCTGCTTTCATCTGTGGTCCAAGGATCGCCGGGGCATTGAACGGCACTACAGTGGGTTCACCTGGGATACCCTTGGCCGGATGAGGCAGCCGGATTCTACCCCCCCCCCCCTTCCTACTCCTGTCGGCTTACAAGCGACCGGATTAACCCCCCCTAGTGTATCCAGTCTATAATCATTAAAGTATCATTGCTGTTATTCCTTAAACTATTCCAGGTCGTATATGTACCACCTGCGCCTTCAGAGATTGGACATTCTCTATTGATATACCGACGAATACTCTTGCCATAAAAGTGCATACTAATTCCCATTCATAAATGTGATTGATTTGATTAAGTGCTTGCTCTACACACCATCGCTGTGTAGAAATAAAGACCTATTTCTAATTCGTACATTTGTGTTGGATCCGTTTCATCTACGTGACAGTGTTCATCATAATATATTTATGCCGAGTACTGGGTGGCCGAATATTAAGTACAAAGGTAGTGGTCGTAAGTATCATATCTAGTAATACAGTCAGGGAATTGTACCCCTCAGTTACAACGCCTGTTACAAAGGGTCAGATTAAACCGAATATATATATTTATTACTTGAGATATATTGTATAATATTTGTATATCGTCTGATATCCCTTGTATATTCTTTGTACATATACACGGAATGTCCCTTTACCGAGGTACAGGCCAGACCATAATATTCGTTCTCCTATTGGACAGCGACCCCCTAGGCGCCAACTGCCATACCCCCAATGTCTAGTTCAAAGTCACCGCTAAAACATGTCTCAACATGCCCAGGTTTGCGCAGTAATATGAGACAGAAATAAGGTTGGCACTAGATTATTCACCTTACGTATAAATACGGCGCAGGTGGATACAGATGCACTTAGTAACTAAAAGCTGAAGCCTTCACCACGATACAACGTGCTGTGAAGTGGGCCCGTTTTGCCCCTAAATAGAGCCTTGAGACCGCGTGCGAATTGATAGCTAAAGCGTCAGAGTTTAACGCTGTATCGTCGAGTTCGACTTATTCTATTATAAAGTAATAGTCTATTATGTATAGTGTATCGTGCGGCTACCGTTCTACAGTGACCAGCATTACCACCGGTTCATCGTACCGAGCTAGTGTGCTTATCCAGGCTGGGCGGCCTAACCTTGTGCCGCCATCCGAGGAGTCCTAGACGAGAACCGTGTGGATATGTACACTGGATAACCTACACCGACGAATGCAGAGCCTTTTCCGGCTGGATTATATTGCTTTGGTACTATGGTTGCTGGAGCAGAGAACCGTCTACCCCACTGCCGTGTGGGATCTACCCTGTGAGGAGCACCGTCGAGCCCGCCTCTAGGACCCAGAGGCTGGCTATAGCTTTCATCCATACTGCAATGCATACCGGAGTATAGCTGTTGCTTTGTCTAAGGACCAAGGGATTATTGCACCGTCTCCTGTACCTGGAGTCTCTTTATTCCTCGTTGATCCAGACTTTTGCTCCCGACAATTCCTCTCCCCTGCTGGCTTACAACCGGAGGGAACCCCCTTAGTATCTCCAGCTGACCTACGAGTGTGCCTTATATAATTCTTATGCTACAGGTGGTATTAATTATACCCATCGTAATATGCTCATGGACTTACGCTCTTGACCTATTTAAGTGTTCTTCGCCATATAAGCGCGACTCATAATTCTCAATACTGTAATCTACTATTGCTGCTCTTCTAATAAATATTCTAAACAGGACTTTCTTTGTTAAGCCGTGTTATTGTGTGGGTGTTCATCATATATACCGTGTACTGTATGGCCAGTAATTAAAGTACATAACTAAGTAGTGGTTTAATGATACCATACTCTCAATACAGTCAGGGAATTGTACCCCTCAGTTACAATTGGTCCTTCGAGCCGGAGGAATATCAGTGTAATATCTAAATATAATATTGATATTAACCATGGCCAGCGGTGAACACTCCACAAACGGTTCTCCTAAGCTAGAACGCCCGCAGCGCAGACGGCAGCCACCTCCTTACCTAGAGGACTACGCTGCCAGTCTACTACCTAGCTTTATACAGACGTTAAATGCGGAAAAAGCGGATAGTAAAAGCATGTCAAACCCTACCGACCAGGCGACCTTGCCAGTAGAGACCCTAGTGGGTTCTAACGTAACTGACCAAGCTCACGGGGGGGACCAGGAGGGACATGACATGACTATACCCCCCGACAACGTCAACGGGACGGTCCCCGGAGAGCTCCAGGATAAAGAAAGCGCTCCAGGGACGGAACCCGACCCACTACCAGAAGAGAAGCGCACCCAGGAGATAGACCTCCTCGGAGCGCGCCAGGAGAACGGATCTCCAACGAGCACTGTCAGAAGCCGATCACCTCCATCAGTGTCTTCCCCCAGCGAGGCGGACAAGATGCTGGCGCAGGCATTCATCGCCACCCTGGCAGCCTCCACCGAACGCGATCGACTCCAAGCACAGACGCTTAGCGAGCGCAAACATTCTTCCATGGAACAAGAGCGCCTCCGGGCGCAACAGCTAAGTGAGCGCGAACACTCTACCATGGAAAGAGAACGCCTGCAGGCTCAACAACTGAGTGAGCGCGAACAATCTGCAGACAAAAGAGAGCGCCTTCACGCGCAACTCCAAGCGCAAGCCCTTAGTGAACGCGAACACTCTGCGACCCAGCGAGAGCGCTTCCAGGCGCAGCAAAGGAGTGAAGACGACCGCATACGCCTGGAGACCAGACGCCTCCAGACGGAAGAGAATATTGAAAGAGACCGCGCCGATGCCCAGCGCGCCGCCGCCGATGCACAGCGCGACGCCGCCAATGCACAGCGCGACGCAGCCCAAGCCCAGCGCGAAGCAGAGCGCGACCTCGCTCACATCAAGCGCGAAGCCGAGCACGACCGACTACAAGCGCAGATAATGGAGCAACTGATTGCCAGGGCGACTCCCCCTCTCTCCGCACAGAGCTCCAGGGCATCGTCAAGACAAGGGTCTAGGGCACCTTCCCCTACCCGACCAAGCGACCCGGAGCCCGGCCAACAGAAAGAGCCTATACACGTCTCCGAACCCCCTCCCCGACCGGTCCATGCGAGACCCAGCAACCGGGAAGAACCGGCCTACGCCGCCGAGAGACTGAATAGACGACTGCAAGATCTAGAAGACCTAGCAGAGGAAGAGGAAGAGGAAGAGGAGGAAAGTCAAGCCCACCAGCAGCATCGTACTCCACAGGACCAGGAGGTCCAGTACAGCCCAGAATTTACCCCCTTGGCCCCGCGTTACAGACCCCCGACTCAACTCAAGGGTGAGTTTGACGCACAGCCAGCCCCGAGACAGCACCTGGGTACCCGGGCTTTGGTACCCACCAAGTACCAGCCCATGACGATACGTACGGGGAGACTCGCCGAGGAGGCCTCTCCCCCAACGCTCACCGATGTGCCAGCCATCCATGGCATCGTACCTTGGCACACCGACGTTCCCGGATTTCACACACGAGGACAGAGCACAGTACACGGAACTACGGATGTGCTTAGAGACTATGATGTCCGATGTCCCCGATGAGACGTACAAATATGCTATCCTCCTCAAGCACCTGAAGGTGCCCAGAGCGCATAATATAGCGCTGGCATATTCCAACTCAAGTACCCCATACACCGCGGCTCTAGTAGCCCTCGACCAACGTTATGGACGCATATGGGACTACGTGATACAAGAGATAAGGAATATTGACCGTCTCCCCCCAGCCACAGACAATCGCTCATTGGATGACCTCTCTATCAAGGTACAATCCCTGGTAGGGATGCTGGGGGCACAAAAGGAAAAGGGTAGACACGAACTGTACGCTAACTCTAATGTGGAAAGGATATTAGAGAAGCTTCCTCCCGCCCGACAAGAGCGCTTCAGGCGGCAAAGAGACCACCGTGATCCCAACGGTCCCGAGCCATCCCTCCTAGACCTGGCCGACTTCCTCGCGAGAGAAGTCAGCAGCCTACGACTGGATACGTTCGTGCGGAGTGGACCAAGCCCCAGAGAGGGACCTCGGAGATCCAACGATAACCGCAGGCTGGTGACCGTCATGCACCAAGCCAAATCAGTACCGCGTAACAAGAACCACAGCACCCCCTCGACGAAAGAGAAGTGGAAGATTGTATGCCAGTGCTGCGAGAAAGAACATTGGCTGTCACAATGTGATGCTTTCAAGAAGATGACCGCCGACGAGGTGAGTCAATGGATAAAGTCCAACCGTCGCTGTTACCGCTGTGCGCGCAGCCATATGGCAGCCGAGTGCCTCTTGAAGAAGAGGTGCAGCCGGTGTGACGGAGCCCACTTGGACGTCTTGCATGACAGCAACAGGAAGAAACCCGCACCCTCAAGCAGCACCAGAGTAAGCGTCATGTATATTGACCCCGCCAGCAGCGGGGGCTCCCGGGTGCTCTTGAAGGTGGTCCGAGTGACATTAAGCTACGAGGACAAGGTCATGGACACTTACGCCGTCCTTGACGACGGGTCAGAAAAGACTCTCCTCCTCGCATCCGCCGCAGCCCAGCTGGGTCTGCGGGGGAGCGAAGAAACAATGACGATTCGAAGAGACCTGAAGACAATAAAGGGTGAGCACGTCTCCTTCACTATCGCAGCAAGCGGGCAGCCAGAGAGGCGGTATAGGATCACTAACGCTTTCACCAGCCAAGACATAGGCCTATCGCGGTACACCTACCCCATCGCCAAGCTGATGGATAAATATGTGCACCTGCGTCAACTACCTATACCGCTCATCGACGGCGCCACCCCGACCCTGCTCATAGGATCCGACCACGCACACCTCATCGTCCCGACGGACCGGGTCCACATTGGGCCCAGAGGCTGTCCAGCAGCAGTCGAGACCCGCCTAGGATGGACACTACAAGGCCCCCTCTCCAGGTCTCCCAACCGATCAGCAGCCACTCGCTGCCTCAACTCCAGAGTGACAGAAGAAGACACCACCCTCTTACAGCACGTCGAGAGGCTATGGACACTAGAGACAATGCCCTTTAAGAACGAAAAGAAACACATTCGTTCCAAGGAAGACATTTACGCCATAGCCCTCCTCGAGCAGGGGACAAAGAGAGTCAAAGTCAATGGAGTGATGAGATACGCAACACCACTCCTGAGGCGAGAGGGTATGCCTACCTTCCACGCCTCAAAAGAAGCGACGGAGCGATATCTACTGAACACCGAGCGGCGCCTAGCCAGAGACCCCGCTCAAGCCACTGTGTACCGCGCTGAGATTGACAAGCTAATCACAGCGGGACACATAAAGAGAATTGACATTCAAGAGGCCGATCAGACGACCGAATCATGGTACGTGCCCCACCACAAGGTCCACCACAACGGCAAGGATCGTATTGTGTTTAACTGCAGCTACCAGATCGGATCACAAAATCTGAATAAAGAGCTCTTGCCCGGCCCAACACTCGGCCCCTCTCTACTAGGCGTGTTGCTACGTTTCCGCCAGAACAAGGTGGCCATCAGCGGCGACATCAAAGGGATGTTCCTGCAGGTGCGACTAGTGGAAGAGGACAAGCCCCTGCTGCGGTTCTTATGGAGAGAGAGGATCGGGGATGAGCAACCATCCATCTATCAATGGGAAGTCCTCCCTTTCGGAACCACATGCAGCCCATGCTGTGCTACGTTCGCACTGCAAAAACATGTCGCAGAGGACCCAGCAGCTGACGAGGAGGTCCGACAAAGTGTAGAAAAGAGTTTCTACGTGGACAACTGTCTGCAAAGCGTCTCGACGCCAGAAGAAGCCGAGGCCCTCCTACTCAAGCTCCGCGCCTCCCTGATCAAAGGCGGCTTTGATCTCCGGCAGTGGGCCAGCAGCGACCCTCAAGTACTGCGCAGCCTCTCCCCAGAGGACAAGGCAGCAAGCAGCGAGACCTGGATGGCGACCATCCCAGGTGAAGCCCAAGAAATGACATTAGGACTAGTCTGGCGCTTCAAAACAGACTCGCTCCATTATAGACACACACCCCTGACCAAGGAGCAGGGAAGGTCGATTTCACTACCGACCACAAGACGGAGTGTATACAGAACACTCGCCAGACAATATGACCCGTTGGGATATATTCTACCTTACACCACCAGGGCAAAGATGATTGTACGAGAGCTGTGGGACAAGGACCAGGGCTGGGACGATCCCATACCCGACCACCTTGCTTCCACATGGAGAGAGTGGGAAACAGAACTCAGCTCACTCCCAGGTGTCAACATACGCCGCAGCTACTTCCCACCCACAGTGCGGCTGGATACGTGTCAGATGGACCTGCACGTCTTCAGCGACGCCTCCGAAGTAGCCTACGGTTCGGTGGCCTACTTGCGGGCCCGAGAGGAAGGAGGAGAAATACATACCGCCTTCATCCTGGCTCGTTCAAGAATAGCCCCCCGCAAGCAACAATCGATCCCGCGTCTAGAGCTCTGCGCAGCCCTAGTAGGAGCGCAACTCGCCACGTTAATCCAACGTGAACTCACCATCCCGGTGCAAAGAACAATCCTGTGGTCAGACTCCATGACCGTACTCACATGGATCCAGTCCGATTCGTGTAGATACAAGGTCTTCGTGGGAGTCAGAATCACAGAGATCCAAGATTTAACGGAATCAGCATGCTGGAGGTACCGTCTCCTGTACCTGGAGTCTCTTTATTCCTCGTTGATCCAGACTTTTGCTCCCGACAATTCCTCTCCCCTGCTGGCTTACAACCGGAGGGAACCCCCTTAGTATCTCCAGCTGACCTACGAGTGTGCCTTATATAATTCTTATGCTACAGGTGGTATTAATTATACCCATCGTAATATGCTCATGGACTTACGCTCTTGACCTATTTAAGTGTTCTTCGCCATATAAGCGCGACTCATAATTCTCAATACTGTAATCTACTATTGCTGCTCTTCTAATAAATATTCTAAACAGGACTTTCTTTGTTAAGCCGTGTTATTGTGTGGGTGTTCATCATATATACCGTGTACTGTATGGCCAGTAATTAAAGTACATAACTAAGTAGTGGTTTAATGATACCATACTCTCAATACAGTCAGGGAATTGTACCCCTCAGTTACAACGCCATATCCGGATCGCATGGGTAATTATGGGGCCAAATTTCCGCTCACAGTGCTTGATTGGTAGTTTAGTGTGTGCTATGTCCTTCAGTCTATGTGGGGCTACTATGTTTTCTTCCAATTTTCTCCAGGATACTAATGCTTGGGGATCAAACCATATTGTCAATGGTCTTAATGTGTACACCTTAAAATATTGGAAAAAATCTGGAACTGCCATGCCACCGTCTGCTTTATTTCTCTGTGCGGTGGATCTTTTTATACGTGGTGGTTTGTTATTCCAAATAAATTTGTATGTGGAGGAGTGTAATCTTTTCCAGTAACCCTCTGGAGGGGGTAACGGTAGCATTGAACTGATGAAGTTGATTCTAGGTAGTACATCCATCTTAACTAGGGATGTCCGATATTATCGGCCGACCGATATTATCGGCCGATATCGGCAGTCAAATGTGATATCGGAAAATATCGGTATCGGATTTTTTTTTTTTTTTTTTTTTTTTACATTTATTTAACCTTTATTTACCCAGGCAAGCAAGTAAGAACCAATTCTTATTTTATTTATTGTCAAAAGTATGCATGTTGGTTTAATTCAACAACAAGAGATATGTAATGTTAATTTTTACTTTTTTAATTATCATATTTTGCACAGATAATGCTTACATTTAGAAAGCCTTTTGAATGCATCCAGTGAAATTATTAATTACCTGAAATTATTCAGTTTTTTTGGGGGGAAACCCTGCATATATCGGTATCGGTTGATATCGGTATCGGTATCGGTATCGAAATTAAGAGTTGGACAATATCGGAATATCGGTATCGGTAAAAAAGCCAATATCGAGCATCCCTAATCTTAACTATTGATACCCTTGCCTGTACTGAGTTTTTAAGTTTTGCCCACCTGTCCAGATCGTCTTTGATTTTGTTCTGTATTTTTGTGTAATTGTGCTTCACCGTTTGTCTTATGGTGGGAAATATTTCCACACCCAAGCATCTAAAATGTTTTACCATAGGTATCTCACCTGGGAGGGTTGTATCTTTTTTTGCATGGGTGTTAAGTGGAAGGAAAGCCGACTTCGGCCAATTTATTTGGTTCTCAATCAACTTGAGTAGATGAGGCAATGTGGTGTTGGGGCTTTGCATGAACAATATTACGTCGTCCGCATATAAACTAATTTTATGTTGTGTGCCCTTGATTACGATTGGTTCTATGGATTGGGATTGTCTTATATATTGTGCTAAAGGCTCTAATGATAGATCGAATAGTCCGGGACTAAGAGGGCAACCCTGTCTGGCTGAGCGTGATACCGGAAAGATTTTGGAGATGAAAGTACCTGTTGTAATCATGGCCGATGGGTCTTTGTATAATACTTTAATCATATCAATGAATCCTTTTCCTAACCCCATCCTTTCTAATACTGCCCATAGATATGACCATTCCAGCCTGTCAAAGGCTTTCATAGCATCCAGGGACAGCATCGCCTTAGGTATGGTGTCGTCCTTGTCTGCATCTAGTACGTGCAGTATTCGTCTTATGTTATCAGTGATCAGGCGACCTCTTATGAAGCCAGTTTGGTCCGGATGAACTAAAGACGTCATATGCTTTTGTAATCTGATGGCTAATACCTTAGAGTACAGTTTGACATCGGTTCCGAGGAGGCTTAAGGGTCTGTAACTACCGCACTCGGTGGGGTCTTTGTCTTTTTTGAGAAGGACTGAAATTAGTGCAATATTGTCGTTTTTATGGAAGCTCCCCTCCTTGACTGAGTATAAGTTCTAGAATGTTTGATTATGACATCATACTGTGACATCACAAATGTTCTAGAATGTTCTATTATGACATCATACTGTGACATGACAAATGTTCTAGAACAGTGTTTCTCAACTGGTGGGTCGCGGGGCCATTTTGAGTGGGTCGAGGATGTGTGTGTACATTTTCTTTTACTACCTATCTTTGTGAAAGTGGCTTCTCAGCTCTGGTCCAGCTGAAGACAAAGCGGAGGAACAGATTGGACATTGAGCATGACCTCAGAGTTACTTTGTCTACCATCACCCCAGACTTTGAGATTCTTGTCAGGAGCAAACAACATCCCCAGTTATCCCATTAGTTCCCTGCATGTTAAGCTAAGAAGTCTGCTAAGAAGGATATATTATTTATAATTATTATTATTTTATTTCATTGTGTTTTTAGCCCTTAGTTGCACTTTTGTTGCAACCCCAGTTATCCCATTAGTTCCCCCAAACTTACTGTGGGTATGTTATGTTAAGCTAAGAAGTCTGCTAAGAAGCATAATTATTTATTATTATTATTATTATTATTTTATTTCATTGGGTTCACAAATGTTCTAGAATGTTCTATTATGACATCATACTGTGACATCACAACGGAACATGTTTGAGTTCCATTTGAATATTATAAATAATGTTTGGTAAGGCTGTCCCCGAAACCTGTTTTTGGGATTCAAACTTTGTTAGGGTTCTTCGATCGGACTTTCGAACCTTCGTTTTTATTCGAATTCTAATTTTTTTATAATTCTTTTTTAAAATGTGTATCCTCAAACTAAATCCCCAATTTGAATAAAGTGATTAATCTGATTAAACAAGTCTTTTTTCTTTTATTAAATCAACTTTCCAGCCCCCTGTCAAATGATGTCAACTGTCAACCTGAATTAACATCGAGTATTCAATATTGTCTGATTCAATATTAACATTCAGTATTCAAGTAGAACAGCTAGCTAGCCGTTGTGGACACTCACCTTTCCACAGCTAAACGGTCGGCAAGGCACCTTGGTTGAGAAATGCAGGCTTCAGTCTATGTTGTTTAGTCTATCTGTTCAGTACTGTTCAGTTCTGTTTCAAGATGCACAATGAGATCTTCTTCTTCTTCTTCTTCTTCTTCTTCTTCTTCTTCTTCTTCTTCTTCTTCTTCTTCTTCTTCTTCTTCTTCTTCTTCTTCTTCTTCTTCTTCTTCTTCTTCTTATTTGAATTTCCGGCAGTGTAGACGCATCGTGGCGTATTACTGCCCTCCACAATTCTTGCTTCGCCCACACTTGAGAAAGTTTACACTCCTCTTCTTCTTCTCATCTTCAAAACACATTTCTATCGTCTCTGTCTCCTTCTTCTCTGCTCCTCTTGTCATACAATCACAATACAGACATCATCTCCTCTCTTGGAGGGCCCCCCCAAGAGGGGCGAGAGAATTGTTGAATATATATACTGTACACAAATGTTCTAGAATGTTTGATTATGACATCATACTGTGACATCACAAATGTTCTAGAATGTTCTATTATGACATCATACTGTGACATCACAAATGTTCTAGAATGTTCTATTATGACATCATACTGTGACATCACAACGGAACATGTTTGAGGTCCATTTGAATAATATAAATAATATGTTTGGTAAGGCTGTCCCCGAAGCCTATTTTTGGGATTCAAACTTCGTCAGGGTTCTTCTAACGGACGTTTGAACCTTCGTTTTTAATTAAAACATTTAAATAAAAAAAAATCAAATTTTTTTTTATTATTTTTTTTATATATATTATATCCTCAAACTAAATCCTCAATTTGAATAAAGTGATTAAATTAGTATTTTTTCTTTTATTATTTAGTTAGTGATGTAATAAAATATAACATTATAATAAAAAACGATAATATACCATTGGTAAACACTCTGATTAACCAAAACACTTAAAAGAAAACTGGATGAATTATTATAATAATATGTGGTTGGCACTTCTTTATCGTTGCTATTGTAGATAACTGTGGCAATTCTAGAGTTAATACATGTCAAAAAATGTATTCATTGATAACCCAAAAAAAACATGATCTACTTGAGGAGAGAATGTGTATATCTGTTTTAACTTTGTGTACACACTTACCGCCCATAATGGGAGTAGGTATGCGTTACTCATAAATTGTTTCTGCTTGGGGAGAAGTCTTGGTTTTGGGGAGAGTAATACTTAGGGTTTCCAACCCGCTCTACTTCTAGAAACAAAACAGTGAACAAAATGTGTATTTTAGCAGCTTTAGGGGCTACAGGCATGTAGTTCACCAGTTTGATAAGAATCTATTATTTGGGAAACAGAAAATACTCTGTTACACTATAACCACTTGTAGGGCTGGGCGATATGGCCAAAAATGATATCGCGATAACGATATCGATAATAATATCATATCACGCGATATCGATAATTATTATTATTATAATTATAAGTATTATTTTAAACAACAGATTTATTTTGCAGCAATTCTTTGACGTTGCCGCCATCTTTAGTGTTACATCCCCTCACACACTCCAGTTCTCAGGCTGCAGCTGGTTTTAAAGCTAAAGTAAACCGGCTTCTCTGCTGGCTGTGGCTCCAGAGGAGTTGAACAGTTCTGGCTCTGCTAGTTTCTTTTCTATCTTTTGGCGCTTTTTTGGTGGACAAACCACCGCACATGTGCACCGTGACTCGTGACTGGAGACTAGCTCTGCTAGCACACATAGCCTACTGTGTACAGACGGTTTCAAACTGTATTTTATATTACAAAGCAAACAAAATAAATAGACAAGAGACAAATAAATCTCAATTTGGTCAGAATTGTCATTTGGCAAGCAAAGCCATTACTTTAAGTTGCAGGCAAGAAAGACAAGTCTGTCCACTGTCTCTGGGTTTAACAAAAAAAAAATTCAATATTCTTTTTTTCCCCGATATAGATTATTAAAATATATCGCGATAATTATCGTTATCGTTATATCGCCCAGCCCTAACCACTTGAATGTGTAAACACCATGTCTCATGCCTCACCATAGTGTGAACAATATGTATATATATATACCATCTTATATATCTTTACATATTGTTTTCAAAGGCATTTCCTTTGGTCTCATGAGTGTTTTACAAAGGTTTGAGAGAGAGAGACAGAGAGAGAGAGAGAGAGAGAGAGAGAGAGAGAGAGAGAGAGAGAGAGAGAGAGAGAGAGAGAGAGAGAGAGAGAGAGAGAGAGCGAGAGAGAGAGAGAGAGAGAGAGAGAGAGAGAGAGAGAGAGAGAGAGAGAGAGAGAGAGAGAGAGAGAGAGAGAGAGAGAGAGAGAGAGAGAGAGAGAGAGAGAGAGAGAGAGAGAGAGAGAGAGAGAGAGAGAGACAAACAAAAAAAGTGTAAACACTCTGCGTGCCGGGAGGACACGCAGAGTGTTTACAGTTCTCTCTCTCTCGGTTCGGGAGCATGGGCTGTAGCGCAGCACGGTGGTGGACTTCCTTGAGATGAGGTGTGCTTAATGTCTGAAGGAGTCGACTGAAGGCTTCTTGTCCTCTGGGAAAGGATGCAATTGGTCCACCAGATGGATACATCTTGATATTTGTCTAGTGTGTTCATTAGACAGGTAAGGTGAAATCCTCTTTCAGTGCCTCTGTGCCCGTTTTCTTAGGCAGTTAGCCTCGCTGGTATGCGCGCCATTAGCGTTAGCCAGGCTTATAGGCCTCTTTGCTTTTGGAAAGAGTGACAAAAAGAAAATATATATATTGTGCATTCGACTAAGAGGTTGGCAGTCGACTACGGCTCCTTTTGATTGATTAGTCAACTAGTCGTGGTCAGCCCTAGTAATTTGTAATCAGATTTGTTATTTGACTTGCCACAAATCTCACCCCACTTATTGTCTAGTGAATTCCGTATTTACAGGTGAAAACTGACCTGAGGAACAGGCTGCAGGGAGACCATCTGGCCACTTGTATGCGTCTCAGCATCAATGGGCCCCCTACCAGTGAAGTCTCCTACCAAAGAGCCCTGGAGCTTTTCTTTCAAAAGCCCAGGAAAATGAAATGCTCTAAGGCAGAATGTAGCCTATGCCACTAAGACTTCTTACTGTAGGTGTAATATGCTGTTGTAGTGTTATGATTTGTGTATGTTAGACAGTTAGTATGTTCTATGTATCTATGTCTATGTTTTCTATTTATATGATCTATTAAATCATCTATATCTATGTTCAATACAAATAGTGTACATTTTCTTACGTGTTGAGGCATGTCATTAATCTTGACATTTACCCTGATTACAACTACACTGCAAAAAATGTAATCTTATCAAGTGAAAATATCTTGTATTTGGTACAATAAGTCCAATATTGAGTAGAATTATCTTGAATTATCTTATCCCACTGGCAGATAATTTAGATATTTTTTCTGAATTTGGTCAATGTAATTTTGTTTTAAGAAAACAAGATTAACATTTTCTTAAAACAAGATTAAATTGACCAAAATCTAAAAAGAAAA
The DNA here is from genome assembly GCF_963971535.1 of Notolepis coatsorum. NCBI lineage: Eukaryota > Metazoa > Chordata > Actinopteri > Aulopiformes > Paralepididae > Notolepis > Notolepis coatsorum. The sequence goes on from NC_140175.1 coordinate 112,812,462, forward strand.
AAATAAGCAAACTGATCTGCCAGTGGAATAAGATAATTCTACAAAATATTGGACTTATTGTACCAAATACAAGATATTTTCACTTGATAAGATTTCATTTTTTGCAGTGTACAAACATGCAACTACCTGGGCCTCCAGAGCACTTCTAGTGTCAGCGGACACACCAAAAACATCCTAGCAAATTCACACGCACATGACTCCATGAACATGAACATGAATAACCTATCTCGAACAATTCTAAGGTAGTTTTAAGTTATTTCTCTGGCAGCGTGCGCTAATATGGATTCCGACGGCATGTGCGCACGGCCGCACGCACAAATATGGATTCCGGCAGAGTGCGTGCAGCACAGCACCGCTGTTGAATTTTTTTTCAGGGGGAAACACTGAATCCACAACATCCACAAGGGTAAATTCATAACCTCACACATCTAGAGACATAAGAATATTGTATCTATGTTGCAGAGTATTCAATCTCTGGACCAAAAGATTTCCCTATGGATTTATTCCCAACTTTGACCAGGGACCAGCCATATACAGGAGGGTCTACCGGCTAGTGCAAGACAGTCAAAGCTATTCCCTTTATAAAGAGTTATAATTTTATTTTCCATCTATCAGACTCTTCAAGAATGTATGTTAAAATACCTCACTTTATTATGGTAAATGAAAATCACAGATTGGGGCTTTATGGAAAGAATGAGAGGAGGGAAAGCTATGGACACATAGACAGAGACAGACAACTGTGCTGCAACAGAGGAAAGACAAGAGAAAATAAAGACAATAAAAAGAAAAGTAACATACTGGTATCCTGGTGGTCTGTGGGCTCCTCCTTCAGCCCAGTGGAAATATCCATGGTTGGGTCTAGTGTGTCCTGAGCCTCTTCTCTCTTAATCATCAGTAGGTCGCTGGGTGGATCTGGAGCAGAGGGAGACAGCAACTAAGTACTTACAGTAGGGATGGGCATTTTAAAGAAAAATCCAGATCGATTGATCGCATGCTATACTCGATTGATCGTGTATTACTCGAAAAGGGAAAAAAAACGTATTACTTATTTTTGTTCATTCACGTATATATGTTTAAGGAAACCAACAAACAGTTATAATCTTACACATACATGTGAAAAGATATGTTAAAAAAAAGTTATTCGATATTTATTTCTCATAGCGATTACTCATGCCCATCCCTAACTTACAGTAGCATGGAAAAGTATTTGGCCACTTTCTGATTTCCTCTGTAATTACATCCTCCTTCCTATTGACCCAAGATGGCGGCGCATGCACAACGCAAAGGGAAACAGCAAGCGCTCAGGGCCTCAGGAGGTAGAACGGTCGGCACGTAATCAGAAGGTTCCTGGTTCGATTCTATTTCTGTCTCCACAGTATAGACAGGGACCATCACTTTGGAGTCATTAGACAAAAAGATTAGCAATATTAATACATTTTAACGTGTGAGAAATGCAGCAAATCAAGTCACTTTGCTTTTATTTCTGGCACGTTAGACATGTTTCTTGGTAGCAGATAGGAATTTGAAAGGGTAGATCTGGGGCAGAGGGAGACAGCAAAATAAAGTGCCCCAAATAGTTAGGCTACATGTGAACAGAGTTTGATGAAATGAAAGAATGAGAGACAAAGCTATGAAGACAAAGACATACAAATATGATAGAGCAGAGGAAGGAGAAGACAGAATCAAGATAAGAGAAAGAAAGGTAACATACTGATATCCTGGTGGTCTGTGGGCTCCTCCTTCATCTCAAAGGAAGTATCCTTGGGTGGGTCTAGCGTGTCCTGAGCCTCTTCTTTCTTAATCATCAGTTGGAGCAGGGTGTCTACAGGCAGGGCCGCCTGGGAGAAATGCGAGGCCCTGTGCGAGATTTAAACGCGAGGCCCCCCCCCCCCCCCCCCCCCCCCAAAAGGTAAAAAAAATAATATATATATATATATATATACATATATATATTTTTTTTTATTTTTTATTTTTTTCATACAGTCAACATATTCGTAAATAATAGCGCTGCCCGAGGCTGGGCATGATACAGTCAACATATAGCAAGAGAGAGAGCGAGAGAGAGCTCCCGTTCTACAGTCAATATACAGTGTACAGAGAGAGAGACACATTGGAAAGAAATTGAAATGCTATTTGGCCCTAAACAGAGAGTACACAGTGGCAGAATACCTGAGCACTGTGACTGAAGATCCTTGACTAGGTACAGACTCAGCGAGCACAGCCTAGCCATCGAGAAAGGCCGCCATAGGCAGACTGTGTGTGTTAGAAAGAGAGAGAGAGAGAGAGAGAGAGCATGTGTGTTAGAGAGAGAGCATGTATGAGAGAGATAAGCAAAGATGACCCCCTAAAGGATATTCAACTTTTAATGAAAGAACAAAACAGAAGGAAAAGATAACTTCACAAAGGCAACATGAATATACATAGATCCAAAAGGACAAAGATCAACACTTAAATCCAAAGAGAAGAGGGTCTATACCAGAGAAATCAAAGCAGCAAGGAGCCAATGGCCGACAGCTAAAGGCTAGCCAGGTAGGCTACTGACACCAGGCCACACACAGCTTTGGCCAACGGCCCAACGCTACCCAAGCTACACAAACGACCAAGACAATGAATTCACACACAGCACATGTCGTATCTCCAAATGTTGTGAAGTAACATATGTTTTGCCTGGAAAAAAACATCGTTATTAACAAAACATTCGGGAGGGGAAGGAAGGAAGAGTGGGGTAATGTCATGACATTTTCATTAATCTTACCTGCACCAAGGAACGCAGGGCGAAAGGCCGCAACACAGGTCTCCACGTTGACGAAAGGCCTCTCGCTGTCGGGACAAAAATAAGCTATGGCCAGAGCCTTGTCATGGTGCAGGCCCGACTACATCTTCTGTCAAAGATGATGTCGTAGTCAGAGTGCCAGAACCCCCTGCTATTCTCACGGCTAATGTCAATGGTCGTAGCACAAGCTAACAGCTAACTCAAGGCTAACTGATAGCATCAAACGAACGTTCTCAGCAGTTAGCTCAACCAGGCTATCGCTAACCATTAGCTAACGCAGAAGCAAGCTATGCGGCTACATACAAGTACTACAACAGCTAGTCGGCCAGTTTAGCTCCAGAGAGAGAGAGAGAGAGAGAGAGAGAGAGATGTCCACGGCGGGAATATAATAGAGTTAATAGAATAGGTTAAAAACTCACCAAACGTCCAAGAGGATGGAGACAACCGCGTGGAGTTGACGAAGTTCATCTGCCAAACGACCATCCTCTTCATCTTGGCTGCATCTCTAGGTTAGCTAACGCTAGTTAGCCTTTAGCTAAGCTAGCTACTAGCCGACATCATCATGGCTATATCCCGACTGCATCATGACAAGGCTCCGGCCATTTGTCCCGCCAGCGAGAGGCCTTTCGTCAACGTTCCTTGGTGACTGACCGACTGATAATGACCGACCTTGGCTGGCATAACTAAGCATAATAGTCAAAAGCTGCACGCGCGAAATAGTCAAACGCAGCTGACTCTTCTTCTTCTTCTTCGTTTAAGTTTCCGGCGGCGTACTACACATGATGTAAGTAACCACTCCCTTCGTTGAAACCAATAGTATGTCTGCTGCAGAGACCCAGAGCTCCAATAGTGACCCAGGTGCAGACCCAGGAACAAGTCAGACACATTCTACAAACGTGTCTAATGTGAAATATATAAGCATATAAGCAAAACTAGATTTTAGGTATGTGATGAAAAAGGGCCTCGCTTATGCAAAAAAAAAAAGAAAAAAAAATAATAATAATAATAAAAAAAAAAAAAAAAAAATTGTATTTTTTATTTTACGAGGCCCCCCTTCCCGCGAGGCCCTGTGCGACCGCACTGCTCGCACACCCCCTGAGGCGGCCCTGTCTACAGGTATTAGTAAATTCAAGATTAAGACCTTTTAATGCCACGGTTTAATTACATTTAAATTTTTTTATATATATATAAAGAAAATAAAGCAGTAGCCTATCGGTTAAATTGTTTAAGCTGATGATTTGTTACACCCATACAGTATATATATACAGTATACAGTGTATTGAGTATATATATATATATATTATCATTCTTTTTTAGCATATAGGTGCTTTCACTCAACGCGCGAGAGTGCTTGGCTACCGACCAAGAGAGACTGGTCATTTTAATAAAAAGATTATTTAACATTTCAGTTTAGGGGGCCCCCTAGTAACCGCATAGTCCGCATATGGCAAGAAACGGCCCTGTGACTTAATACATTTGTTTGTTAAATTGTTAATGGACCTGTCTCAAACCCTGCCCCTTTTCTTGATCCTCCAATCACAGCTGTCGCTTACCTCTGACTTCCTCGTACAAACTTTGTTTGTACGAGGAAGTCAGAGGTAAGCGACAGCTGTGATTGGAGGATCAAGAAAAGAGGGCAGGGTTTTGAGACATTGTTTGCATGATCTGGCTGGATTATCAAAACTTTGAAACCCAAGAAATATGGGCTGGTTAGTTTATGTTAAGAATGTTAAACTCTAATATTAATGCAATGTTGTCAGTGCTTTTTGCTGTGGCACAAACAACATTATGCCAATTACATTGGTTGTTTATGTTTATAAATTATGTTTATAAGATTGTTTCATAATAATTTACAGAACTTTTATTATTTTATTCATGTTTATACATGAAACATTGAAGTTATTCATTCATGACCCCCAGGGGTGCGTTGCTCATGGGACGGGGTTGCACGCTGTGCAACCGGCTCTGTGAGCAGAAGCACATGCACGCGCGCTCGCGCGTGCACACAGGAACGCGCTGCACTCGACTGATGCGCCAACTCGCTAAGTAGTAAGTACCCACCTGGCTACTTTGCATGACAATAGCGCAGGTCGTCACGTGTGTTCAAATACGTTCTCAGATACATTCACACAAAACTTCGAACATGCAGATTGAGTTGTTTTTCTTTTTTGTTATTGTTTGTTGTATTCATTGCATGTTCGAAATAAAGACTTCAAATCAAAAATCAAATCAAATGTGTTACATTCCATTCGTAGAGGCAATTAGGCATTGGCGTCATTTTTTTTTTTTGCGAGGCCCCCCTTCCCGCGAGGCCCTTTTTCATCACAGACCTAAAATCTAGTTTTGCTTATATGCTTATATATTTCACATTAGACACGTTTGTAGAATGTGTCTGACTTGTTCCTGGGTCTGCAGACATACTCACTATTGGAGCTCTGGGGCTCTGCAGCAGACATACTATTGGTTTCAACGAAGGGAGTGGTTACATCATGTGTACGCCGGCGTGAGTCAGCTGCGTTTGACTATTTCGCACGTGCAGCTTTGGAGGTTATGCTTAGTTATGCCAGCCAAGACGAAGAGGTGGGTCATTATCAGTCGGTCGGTCACCAAGGAACGTTGACGAAAGGCCTCTTGCTGGCGGGACAAAAAGAAGCTATGGTGGAGCCTTGTCATGGTGCAGTCGGGATATAGCCATGATGATGTCGGCTAGTAGCTAGCTTAGCTAAAGGCTAACTAGCGTTAGCTAACCTAGAGACAGCGCATGCAGCCAAGATGAAGAGGATGGTCGTTTGGCAGATGAACTTCGTCAACTCCACGCGGTTGTCTCCATCCTCTTGGACGTTTGGTGAGTTTTTAACCTATTCTATTAACTCTATTCTATTCCCGCCGTGGATCTCTCTCTCTCTCTCTCTCTCTCTCTGGAGCCAAACTGGCCGACTAGCTGTTGTAGTACTAGTAGCTAACGGTGTGTGGCCTGGTGTCAGCACTGGCCTGGTGTCAGCACCTGTATTGCTTTTCTCACGTTGTACAGTTGTTCAGTGGTAGCCGCATAGCTTGCTTCTGCGTTAGCTAATGGTTAGCGATAGCCGGGTTGAGCTAACTGTTAGCCAGTTAGCTGTTTAGCTACGACCTTAGCTGCCGGCTGCGCTCGGCTGGGAACGTTAGCTTGATGCTATCAGTTAGCCTAGAGTTAGCTGTTAGCTTGTGCTACGACCATTGACATTAGCCGTGAGAATAGCAGGGGGTTCTGGCACTCTGACTACGACATCATCTTTGACAGAAGATGTAGTCGGGCCTGCACCATGACAAGGCTCCGGCCATAGCTTATTTTTGTCCCGCCAGCGAGAGGCCTTTCGTCAACGTGGAGACCTGTGTTGCGGCCTTTCGCCCTGCGTTCCTTGGTGCAGGTAAGATGAATGAAAATGTCATGACATTACCCCACTCTTCCTTCCTTCCCCTCCTGAATGTTTTGTTAATAACAATGTTTTTTTCCAGGCAAAACATATGTTACTTCACAACATTTGGAGATACGACATGTGCTGTGTGTGAATGAATTGTCTTGGTCGTTTGTGTAGCTTGGGTAGCGTTGGGCCGTCCTTTTTTTTTTTTTTTTGGTCTTTTTCCCCCTCCATTTTCCTCCGATTTTCTCCCATCCCAATGTTAGTCGTATGCCAATTCCCAGTCCCTTCCTGGTCGCTGCGCACTTACCCCCCACAGTCAGATCATCTGGGAGAGTGGAGGCTACCACGTGCTTCCTCCGACACACGTCCAGCCAATCACCGCTTCTTTTCACCTGGCAGCGCGGATTCTTATCGAGGGGGCGTAGCGTGTGGGAGGACCACACTATCCCCCTCGAGTCCTATCCGCGCTTAGCAGGCGCCCCGACCGAACTGTAGGAGTCGCTGTTTACAACGACCCGGACCCACCCCGCCAGCTTCTCCCACCCTCTAATACAGCCAATTGTATTAGTGCAGACGGCCAGCCAAGCTGGTGACAACCCCGGAGCTGTGAGCTGGATTCGAACAGGCGAATCCAGCTCACAGCTCCGGTGTTGGTGACGAACGCAATCTCCGCTCGGCCACCTAACCGCCCCCCGCTTCCCTATTTTTAATGTGGAGTGTACCCAGATGGTTCTGTGAAACAAACCATCTGGCAGCATCAGGTTAAAGGGGAACTCCAACATTTTGGGAAATTAGCTTATTTAACATCTTCCCTGGAGTTAGACAAGAAGATACATACCTTTTTTGTCTCTGTGCGTGCATTTTAGCTTTGGGAATAGACGCTCCGTTAGCATAGCTTAGCTTCATCACTGGAAGTGAGTAGGGGCCGGAGCCTTACAGTGCCTTACAGTGTATTGCAAGGTCTGACATTGACCAAACTTGATATGCATGACCTTGGTGGGCTCTAGGTCAACTCCTGAAAAGGGGGTCAATGTCAGACTTTGCAATCAAAAGTTAGGGGGCTAATAACCCTTGCCATAATTTCAGTGTGCCCCCTAACTTTTGATTGCAAGGTCTGACATTGACCCCCTTTTCAGGAGTTGACCTAGAGCCCACCAAGGTCATGCATATCAAGTTTGGTCAATGTCAGACCTTGCAATACACTGTAAGGCACTGTAAGGCCCCGGCCCCTACTCACTTCCAGTGATGAAGCTAAGCTATGCTAACGGAGCGTCTATTCCCAAAGCTAAAATGCACGCACAGAGACAAAAAAGGTATGTATCTTCTTGTCTAACTCCAGGGAAGATGTTAAATAAGCTAATTTCCCAAAATGTTGGAGTGAAAGGCAAAAGTTGTCTATAAAACACTTAATATTTCATTAGATGATATGTGTACTTATTGGGCTAAACCTTTCTGAAGCAGAGACTTAGTTAGTACTGTTTGTACATTATGAAATGGCCAACACTAGTACTTTTGTTCAATAGAGGCACAAAAAGATTGCTCTCAAGTGACGATGAGGATGAGCAACCTCAAGGGCATTTTCCCCCTGCACCGCAAATCGAATTGCCAATCCGTCCTACAGCCCCCACACCTAGCGTGGCACCCCGTACCCGGCCCAGGCTAAGTCGTTCTACAGCAATTACTACTACACAGTAAATCTCAAGTGTTGCATATCTGTATTGAAAAATCCACTGTGGCACAGCCACACCGGTGATGACACCAGTGTACTGTCAATCTAACTAACTGTAACTGTCCCCTCCTACTTATTTTCTCTATATCGCCAATCCGTCCTACAGCCCCCACCACACCTAGCCTGGCAACCCCTACCCGGCCCAGGCTAAGTCGTAAGTGTTCTACAGCAATTATTACTACACAGTAAATCTCAAGTGTTGCATATCTGTATTGAAAAATCCACTGTGGCACAGCCACACCGGTGATGACACCAGTGTACTGTCAATCTAACTAACTGTAACTGTCCCCTCCTACTTATTTTCTCTATATCACCTAGCTGCCACCACACCTAGCCTGGCAACCCATACCCGGCCCAGGCTAAGTCGTAAGTGTTCTACAGCAATTATTACTACACAGTAAATCTCAAGTGTTGCATATCTGTATTGAAAAATCCACTGTGGCACAGCCACACCGGTGATGACACCAGTGTACTGTCAATCTAACTAACTGTAACTGTCCCCTCCTACTTATTTTCTCTATATCGCCTAGCTGCCACCACACCTAGCCTGGCAACCCCTACCCGGCCCAGGCTAAGTCGTAAGTGTTCTACAGCAATTATTACTACACAGTAAATCTCAAGTGTTGCATATCTGTATTGAAAAATCCACTGTGGCACAGCCACACCGGTGATGACACCAGTGTACTGTCAATCTAACTAACTGTAACTGTCCCCTCCTACTTATTTTCTCTATATCGCCTAGCTGCCACCACACCTAGCCTGGCAACCCCTACCCGGCCCAGGCTAAGTCGTAAGTGTTCTACAGCAATTATTACTACACAGTAAATCTCAAGTGTTGCATATCTGTATTGAAAAATCCACTGTGGCACAGCCACACCGGTGATGACACCAGTGTACTGTAAATCTAACTAACTGTAACTGTCCCCTCCTACTTATTTTCTCTATATCGCCTAGCTGCCACCACACCTAGCCTGGCAACCCCTACCCGGCCGAGGCTAAGTCGTAAGTGTTCTACAGCAATTATTACTACACAGTAAATCTCAAGTGTTGCATATCTGTATTGAAAAATCCACTGTGGCACAGCCACACCGGTGATGACACCAGTGTACTGTCAATCTAACTAACTGTAACTGTCCCCTCCTACTTTTCTCTATCGCCAATCCGTCCTACAGCTCCCACACCTAGTGTGGCACCCCGTACCCGGCCCAGGCTAACCGAAACCGACTGTGATCGTAAGTGTTCTACAGCAATTACTACTACACAGTAAATCTCAAGTGTTGCATATCTGTATTGAAAAATCCACTGTGGCACAGCCACACCGGTGATGACACCAGTGTACTGTCAATCTAACTAACTGTAACTGTCCCCTCCTACTTTTCTCTATCGCCAATCCGTCCTACAGCTCCCACACCTAGTGTGGCACCCCGTACCCGGCCCAGGCTAACCGAAACCGACTGTGATCGTAAGTGTTCTACAGCAATTACTACTACACAGTAAATCTCAAGTGTTGCATATCTGTATTGAAAAATCCACTGTGGCACAGCCACACCGGTGATGACACCAGTGTACTGTCAATCTAACTAACTGTAACTGTCCCCTCCTACTTTTCTCTATCGCCAATCCGTCCTACAGCTCCCACACCTAGTGTGGCACCCCGTACCCGGCCCAGGCTAACCGAAACCGACTGTGATCGTAAGTGTTCTACAGCAATTACTACTACACAGTAAATCTCAAGTGTTGCATATCTGTATTGAAAAATCCACTGTGGCACAGCCACACCGGTGATGACACCAGTGTACTGTCAATCTAACTAACTGTAACTGTCCCCTCCTACTTATTTTCTCTATCGCCAATCCGTCCTACAGCTCCCACACCTAGTGTGGCACCCCGTACCCGGCCCAGGCTAACCGAAACCGACTGTGATCGTAAGTGTTCTACAGCAATTACTACTACACAGTACATCTCATTCAAAGTGTTGCATCTGGGGGGGTGAGACCTTGACACGAAATAGGGAACCATGACTCAAGACAATGGATATTTGTGTCTCAGTTCAGAACCGTTAGTTTACCACAGTTCTGCACCCAATTTCCCTATGTAATATGGTTTTTGTGACATTTTAGATATGCTTACTTTTGGTTAGGCCTCCAAATTAAGATAATCTGGACTGGATACATTCTTTAAAACCTGTCAGATTTTCTGATTTATATGTAGACCGGTTTGAGTTTATTGTGTAGTGATGTTACTGTGTTTCCAAATCTCAGATATTAACTTGTTAAGTGTGTTTGTTTTTTACAGCTATTCTCCATGAGATTTTAACTACTGTGGCAACGACTAATCAAATGATAAAGGAAATGGACACCTTACTGCTAAAAAATGGTGCAGCAGGAACCGTCCCAGATGGCCTTCCATTTACGATGTTACCACTTTCCACCCTGGATGACCTGAGAACCCTTGATGAGCGCATTGCACAGGAGGATGTTTATAAGGACAAATTGGTAGGTGAAAATGTATATTTGAGGAATTGACATTTGCTGAGACTTTTGACCTTTGGCCCTTTTTTTTATCTACTTTTTTTCTCCCATTCTATTTATTATTATATATTTGGTTACTTTATCATGATTAGGGCTACTTCTACGCACTAGGCCTTATGCTTTTTCTTCTTTTTTTTTGCTATCATGAATATGATCAGTTTCCAATTGTCTACCTATGGTGGTATGTTCTTGGTCCACCACTCCTGAGTAGAGGAAACTAAACAATTTTGTCTTTCAGATCCTTCACTTGGCGATGGCTGGTGGATTGACTGTTAAAGAAACTGTTTGGAGGACTATGGCGAAACTAGTGACAAACCAGCTGGCCAAGAAAATTAACTGGCGTGGGGCAAATGGCAAGCAGGCCTTCGAGCCACTTGCAATGAAAGATGTTGTACTGAGTAAGTTTTGCTTTATTATTATATGGTTTCTTAATCTTCTAAAGGAATAGTTCAACATTTTGGGTAATATGCGTATTTGCTTTCTTGACCAGAGTTGAGGAGATTGATACCATTCATGTCTGTATACTTTAAATATGAATTGGCACGGAAATGTACGTGGATTCACGTGGATCACATTTTCAGGCCGGAAAAATCACATCCTTGATTTATTTGAGTTTTGAGCCGATGTAAATCTAATGCCTTCATCACTGACCGACTCTCAAAACACTTATAGTTGGATGAGTATCAAGAAAGCATTAAAAAAAAAAGTTAATGGAAGTGTCTTATGATAGGGCTTCACCTGTCCCATTATTTGTCTTTTTTTAGGGGCCGTGAGACTCAATGCGGGCACTAAAAGTGCATCTGATGCAGATGTAGAGCGCTATACTAAAAGGTGGCTTCAGCTCTCAGCAGATAGAGATGGAGGAAGGAGAGATCGGGCCTTGAGACAATTAGCAGTTCCTTCTTAGTAAGTTGTGGTCTGTCTGTCTGTCTGTCTGTCTACGTTTACATACTTACTGAATGTTGAAGTCATTAAAACTACATTTTAACCACTCCACAGATTTCATGTTGGCAAACTAGTGTTTGCAAGTCAGGACATCTATACTTTGTGCATGACACAAATAATCTTTCCAATAATTGTTGATTTATCACAGTGAAGACTGTATTGAAAACTCCACCCTGGTGACACCAGTGTACCGCTCTGTAGAAACATCAAACTCTCAAGCATGAGGTACAGAAGCCAACCTAGACATAACCAAGAAGCAGATGGAGAAATGTCACCACGTGCACCTTCATTCTCAAAATCGACTTGAGAGCGAAAGAGTCCATTAGTCCAACTGCAGCCCTTCGCAGTAGGCAAGACTAGAGGAGGCGGTTACAGGTGTTGCACAATCTGGTTGCAAAGAAGAAAAGATAAGGTCCTATCCGTTAGTGTTTGAGCCAGGATGACTTGGGAGGGGTCCGATGACCCCCTTCAAATTGTTTAGGGGGACACTGAGATATTTGATGCATTTTCTTTGTCCCTTTCCTCTCCCACCTCCCTCTTCCCTGGGAACAGTTCAATCTATACAAATAAAATGTGTTCATTCATTCAAATGGAGTGTTTATAATATATAAATAAAATAATATCATTTCGAAGATTTTCATGTTTTTTTCTTAAGGCACAATCACATCCCTGAACTAACTATCTGTCCCCTCCCCCTACTTTTCTCTATCTATCTTTCTATCTATCCAGGAGCGGGAAATCAAACCGGGAACCTCCGGATAAAGACGACTACTCTACCGACCAAACCACTGTCGTATACACATGCAAACACACAGTAAATCCCCCAGCCATCCCTAAGTAAAGGATCTGAAAGACAAAATTGTTTCCTCTACACCATAGGTAGACAACATTTTGAACTGATCATATTCATGCTTACAGTCTTCTCCAGAGAGAGACAATTAAGAAGATGTATACCAGTCTCGTATCTGTGCATTGAGTAGAAATCTATCTGGCTTAGCACAATGAATGGAAGCGGACATGACTGTGTATAGCCTTCGGGAGAGGTGTTAGTTGGACAATGCCTAGGCTAACCAGTCATGCCCGCTTCCATTCATTGTACTAAGCTAGGCTAACATGCAGCCAGATAGCTTTCTACTCGACGCACAGAGAGGAGACTGGTATCTATCTTCTTGTCTCTCTCTGGAGAAGACTGCTAATTTCACAAAATGTTGGGAGTTTTAAGTGAAAGTATGGGTACCGTCTCAAAATTGTACTCAAGTAAAACACATGAGTAAAAGTCTCTACTAAAGTTTCTACTTTTAAATGTACTTAGTTAAAAGTACAAACATTTTTTCTGACTGTCTATTCTTCTGATAGCAGTGTTTAATCAAAGATCCCCGCCTTCTATAGTCTTGCACAAGGACCAATCCGCACTACTCAAGTAAAGTACAAATGTACTTTTGACTAATTGCACTTCATTCTTTACACCCATGTTGCGTGTATGGACTATTTTATTTTGTTACATGTTTTGTTAATTATCTCTCAAGGCCTGTTTTATGGTACACATGTTGGGTATGGACTCTGGGAGAAGACTGTTATTGAGTTGTAACAATGATTATATATCTATAGTCTTGCACAAGGACCAATCCGCAAACCTAATACTACTCAAGTAAAGTACAAATGTACTTTTGACTAATTGCACTTCGTTCTTTACACCCCTGCACACGCATGTTGGGTATGGACTCTGGGAGAAGACTGTTACAGGGGTACAATTGAGTTGTAACAATGATTATATATCTATAGTCTTGCACAAGGACCAATCCGCAAACCTAATACTACTCAAGTAAAGTACAAATGTACTTTTGACTAATTGCACTTCGTTCTTTACACCCATGTTGCGTGTATGGACTATTTTATTTTGTTACATGTAATTATCTCTCAAGGCCTGTTTTATGGTAATAAATGTTTACTAATGTTCACAGAGAGAGAGAGAATACATTATTCTATATGTATGTTGGTGTAGGTATATTTACATAATGAGCAATAATGGATATTCAAATGTTTATTTCTTATTTTTTTGAAGGTAGTAATTACCACCATAGGTAGAAAAAAATTGAAACTGATCATTCATGCTTATGTGCATTTGAGTAATCTATCTGTACATGATGTATTGTGATGTTGATTTTGATTAAACCTCATTTTGGGTGTAATGGCCCAGTAAAGTCATGATATTTCATTTGCTAATAAATGTTTAAATATCTATTCAAGTTGTCATTTTTAACTGGAAAAAGTAGCATTGTTACTTTACTTGATATTTGAGCTTCACTGCAGAATGATGTATATTGTGTACAATATGCACATACATTGAGAATATATTTCAGTGAGGTAGGAGACGGCATGTAAACTTCTGAATTTTTCAATGAGGGACATGCCAATACTGAATTGGTAAAGGGAAGATATGTGGCATTGTATTACTAATCAACCATTTCCTACTGTATTTCCGGTAATGTACGGTCATAGGCAGATAGTGGAGTAGCTCTGGCAGATGGGTACACAGTAAATTCCGCTGACTCAAACTGAGTACATTTCACTCAAACTGAGTAAAATTTCTTTACTCAGTTTGAGTCAAATCTACTCTGCGTAATTTACTGTGTAGTACCAGTATTGCATTGGCAGTGTCGGCTAGGCTTCGGGCAACCAAACCTGGCCCAGCGTCTGTCGGTCGCATCTGGGCTGCTTTAGGCAACCGGACGTTCACCGCTTCCGGCAACCCCGGACATGGCCCAGTGTACTCGGGCCGGAATCGGCCAGTCAGTCATTGCCGCCTACTTGGCCGACTCTGGCAGCCGGACTTGGGCCGACTAATTTCTTCCGGCCTGCCGGATACAGGCCATTAATGGGCCGGAACTTTTTGGCCACCTGGGGTGGGACGTTTTCAAAGTTTCAGAGGAAAACAGTTCGCTTGCTATTTGTAACAAATGCAGAAGTTCCACGAGGAGGGAAAGGGGCAACAACCTAATAAGTCACCTGAAACATTACCACCGCTACGATGGTGTATTAAAATCCGACGACGGCGCGCGAGCAGCTAAAGGCTAAGCTGCTGCGAATCCAAAGCCAGCTGCAGTCTTTTACCAACAAACTTTACCAACAAACAGGCTTGTACCTATTGATGAGGCGTTTGCAAAATTAAAGACGTTTGACAGAGATGATTTGTTTGGTTTATTTAATTCTTTTTGAGACGTGCCGTCCTATAAATGCCAAGTAATAGTTGTTTCATGCACCAAGACCACAACAGTCTCCTCTCCTATAGCGGCAAATGTTTTATCTGCTGACAAAGCACAATACCTGTTGGTTTTTAGTTCACTCATTGTTCAAGGAAACACATTGTTAATGACATTGACGGATTGCGAATTTTGTGATTGACTCAAATTATATTTATTTGGAAAAATAAATATAGTCACTTTATTTGAAGAGTCAAAACTGTTCTCTTGGCTTTGTTTTGTTCATAGTAGTAACGCTCATGTCAAGATAAATCTGGTTAGGTCAAAACTACAGGAATATACATTAAAAAGATTTTTTTATAATACAATAAATATATATATATATATTATCGGTTATCGGTATCGACCTTGAGGAGCAGAAAGTTATCGATATCGGGGTCAAAAAATCAATATCGTTCACCCCTAGTGAAAATGCAACGTTCCCGTTCTTCCCTCATGTAACCGCAGCCTGAGTATCAGTGGCATATAGGCTATTCTGCCTTAGAGCATTTGATTCTCCTGGGCTCTTTAAAGAAAATCCAGTCAGTTAACGTTAGATCTTCTTTCCTGCATGAATGATTTAGCTACTCACGCAGCTCCACTGACAAACAAATAAACCAATTAAAATTTTGCCAACATTATTTAAGCCAACTGGCCTATCGCTGTAAGTGAACGTTTACTTGTTAAATACTAAGGGGGCTCTACGCCAACCTTTTACCCAAGGAGCACACAAAGACATTTAGGAGCACACAAAGAAATTTAGGAGTACACAAAGACATTTAGGAGCACACAAAGACATTTAGGAGCGCAGTGAAAAAATCTTAAGTAACAGAGTTTATTAACAAACTATTGATTACATGCATATTATACTGTGCGTGTGTGTGCATACTAAGGGACAGACATATGTGCAATGGCACCACCAAAATCATTGGTGATGAACTGCACTACTTGTGGTTGTTTGTTTTGAGAGATTTTAGATGTTTTATACTCGTGCTACAAGATTTTGGCCTGTGCTACAAAACTATCAACCTCTGTAGCACCAGTGCTATGTGCAAAAAAAGTTATCGTACAGCGCTGGACCCAGCAATTCATTTTTGTACACTGTAGTGCACATTTAGCTTGATTCCTCTAATACTATACATGTCACTCTATTGAGACCCGACGTTCCTTACAGAGGACAACCGTAGCTTTCCAATGATATATCATGTGTTGGGTTGTGAGTAGGGATGCTCAATATTGGCTTTTTTACCGATACCGATATACCGATATTGTCCAACTCTTAATTTCCGATACCGGTATCAACCGATATCACATTTTAATGCCGATATCGGCCGATAATATCGGACATCATTTCTATATAAGACAATTAATTAAAATGTGATTTCATTGGATGTGCACTGACAACTAATGCTTGTATATATTATCGTGTGTTGTCATGTTTGTTTATGTGTTTGTTTAAAAAATAATAAAAAAATTAAATACAAAAAAAAAAAAAAAAATTGAAAACAGATACCGATATTTTCCGATATCACATTTGAATGCCGATATCGGCCTGTAGAGTTCCGTGTTCCTTCGCTCTCCATGTTCAATGTAGAGGGTTCTGTTGCTTCGTCATCAGTGTCGTTCAATGTAGAGGGTTCTGTTTCTTTGTCACCATGGCTCATATCTTATCATATGTATTTATCCACACAAAGAACGCCTGATCCGTTTTGTTTCTTTTATGTGAATAGTTTATTTACAATAAGTGAACCAAACTTCTCCTCCATTACAAACACCCCAAACATTCCCAGCTGTGACACACCCCTTTCACCCCTGTGCGCAGGGGCGTAGCTGGGGGGGGGTAGCTTAGGATGATTCCAAGGGCCCAGCACTGAGGGGGGCCCAAAAAAAAAAAAAAAACATTTTTTTTTTTTTTTTTTATTAGACATGTATTATTGATGCTCTCATTGATACTATGTTTGTTTCTGAAGTGTGTGTGTGTGTGTGTGTGTGTGTGTGTGTGTGTGTGTGTGTGTGTGTGTGTGTGTGTGTGTGTGTGTGTGTGTGTGTGTGTGTGTGTGTGTGTGTGTGTGTGTGTGTGTGTGTGTGTGTGTGTGTGTGTGAGATATATACGCGCGCGCTCTCATACACTGGGGGCCTACAAATACATTCTTTCATGGGGCCCAGAATCTGGAGCTACACCCCTGCCTGTGCGCACTGACAGCTGACCGATGACAGCTGACAGCTAGATATATGTGCTCGGCTTCCCGCCACTGCGTCATGCCGTCATGTCTTTACGTACTGCAACAAGAACAAAACACAATACTTAGAATAGAGTTGCACCACATTTCCAATACAACACATGCCTATGAACGTCTACACTCTTAAAAAAATTTATTTTTACGGGACTTTCAATGTATTGTTTTATAGATTACTTTTGTTTTTCTACTTTAAGTGTAAATCCCATAAAAATACAGGAAATTCCATAAAAATACAGTAAATAACCTTTAATACAAATATTAACCATTAAATAAAGGTTGTAATCTGTAGATTGATTTAATAAGAAATTATCTTTTTTTTACAGGATTATTCCATTGCTTAATTGTCTTGAATGTTAAATTACATGTAAAACACCTAGAATATACATCATTTTACTGTATGTGAAAATAAGGCAACTTTCTGTTTTTTTGCTGTTAAACTTTAAATGTAATGTTAAATAATGTTAAAAAAGAGAATAATATAATTAAAAAACAGTAAAAACCTTCAGTTATTCTACAGGTAATTCTTTTTAAATACATGTATTTGCTTAATTGTGTTGAATGTTAAATTACATTGAATTGTATGTAAAAACACATAAGATACTCATCATTTTACTGAATGTGAAAATAAGGCAACTTTCAGTATTTAAAAAAAATACGATCAAACTCCTTCAATAAAGTGACAGAACTTAAAGTTCAGCAGTGAAACACTGTTATTTCACAGGTTTTTCCTACATTTATGATGAAACACCTTCAATTAAGTGACATAACTAAAAGTTCAGCAGTGAAATACTGTCATTTGACAGTATTTTCCTAAATTATTACGATCAAACTCCTTCAATTAAGTGACAGAACTTAAAGTTCAGCAGTGAAACACTGTTATTTCACAGGTTTTTCCTACATTTACGATGAAACACCTTCAATTAAGTGACATAAGTTCAGCAGTGAAACACTGTTATTTTACAGGTTTCCCCATAATTATTACAATCAAACTCCTTCAATTAAGTGACAGAACTTCGTTCAGCAGTGAAACGCTGTTATTTGGCAGGTTTTTCCTACATTTATGATGAAACACCTTCAATTAAGTGACATAACTAAAAGTTCAGCAGTGAAATACTGTCATTTGACAGTATTTTCCTAAATTATTACGATCAAACTCCTTCAATTAAGTGACAGAACTTAAAGTTCAGCAGTGAAACACTGTTATTTCACAGGTTTTTCCTACATTTACGATGAAACACCTTCAATTAAGTGACATAACTTAAGTTCAGCAGTGAAACACTGTTATTTTACAGGTTTCCCCATAATTATTACAATCAAACTCCTTCAATTAAGTGACAGAACTTCGTTCAGCAGTGAAACGCTGTTATTTGGCAGGTTTTTCCTACATTTATGATGAAACACCTTCAATTAAGTGACATAACTAAAAGTTCAGCAGTGAAATACTGTCATTTGACAGTATTTTCCTAAATTATTACGATCAAACTCCTTCAATTAAGTGACAGAACTTAAAGTTCAGCAGTGAAACACTGTTATTTCACAGGTTTTTCCTACATTTACGATGAAACACCTTCAATTAAGTGACATAACGTTAGGTTATGACTATAACCAAGTTCTGTTAGTTAGGGGCGATGCTTGGCATCACTACTGCACTATCTCGCGTACGTGCACGCGTACTGAATAAACCACAAATGTACCTCTAATACCAGTATTAGTCTGACCACACCCCTCATCAGCTTACCTTCATAAGCAGGTGTGTGGTCACCTGCTCTCCTCCTTCCCAAGCTTTCACCACAAGGTGAGGACAAGGGCTGCAGCGGTCGTCTGATGCCAAGCATCGCCCCTAACTAACAGAACTTGGTTATAGTCATAACCTAACGTTCTGTATCGTTAGTGGCTTAGCTTGGCATCACTACTGCACAAGGGAGGCCAAGCGGAGCCACTTGGCTGACAAATACACCCCGCTGACAGCCCCCCAAAACCATCAGAACAGGGAGGGCCGAGCCCCCCCGACCCCCCCTAATGGAGGGTATCCCCCCTATTAGAGGCTTCACGGGAAGGCGACGGACCCGACCGTGCGAAGAGGCACTCAAGCAACTTAACGCACAGGGTGAGCAGACCGTGGCTTGACCCCACGACTACACACACGCACAACCCGCATGCCACCCGGGAACGAACGGAGGAACAACCTCGTTACTGCCCCCAGAATCACGGGGCCAAGGGCAAACCCAACCCCGTGGCAAGGCCGTAGCAGCGGAGCGCGAAGGAAGACCCAGACCCACCAAAAGGACTGGACTCCCTGGAATGGGGGCCCGGAGAAGTCCATGATGCCAGCATCAAGACCCCACCAGGTGGGCACGCAGTGCCCCGCCCCCCACATCGCCAGCGTATTCGGACAAAGGCCCCTCAGTTACTGCACCTGGTATTCCCAGGCGGAATCCCATCCAAGTACTAACCAGGCCAGAACCTGCTTAGCTTCCGAGATCTGACGAGATCGGGCGTGTTCAGGTTGGTATGGCCGTAAGCCGAGCGGGCCCCGTCCCCCCAATAGTACACCGCCTGGCACACTGACCCTGCAGAACAGGCAGTCAGCATGGCCGTAAGCACACAAAAAGGTTAACCAACGGAAGCAGGCAGCGCACCGGGGAAAAACCAGGCAACAGGCTGTTAACCCTAGCCTGGAGACTGCGGACGAGACAGGCGCCAGAGGGGACAGCTGAACACAGCCGCCCCGGCGGAAGGAGCGTAAGCTGGCGGTGTTGCATGACCAAGCCTCCATTTAAAAACCCCCACCCAGAGGGGTCGAGGCAGAGAAGGCTGACACGATTGGCAGACGTCATGAACGTGCAGGGGCACCCTCAAACGGTGAACCCGGGAGTTGACACTGCTCCAACACACCAGGGAATCAACCACCTCGGTGTTACCCAATGCGGTGGTTGTTCCTATAACCCCCCAAGAAAAAACTCCAAAACACACCTGCGGGCATACACCGGCTATACCGCAGTACAAGTGTTTCAGTTTCCAAAAAGGGTTAACCCAGGCCTACGGGTCGCAAACATCACTTCGGACCGGGCCTGGCGGTACGGGAAGCACAGGGTCACCAGAGGAGGTCAAAAAACCACCCCCACAGGCCCCTCTTCGCCATGCGTGAGAGAGGAGCGAAAAATAATGGAGAACCAGCCCCTAAGCACACCGTACCTGGTATCCCCCGGCGGTCTCCCAACCAAGTACTAACCAGGACCAACCTGTGTAGCGGCCGAGATCCGACGAGATCGAGCGCGTACAGAATGGCATGGCTGTAAGCCATGACGACAGTGCTGAGTAAAAACATACCCAACCAGGGTCTCCATAGCGCTTAACCCTGTGACACCCAGACCGACCTGGCATTTTTCCCCCTGAAAAAAGCCCAAGTCCCTCAGGGTACCAGAACAGCAGATCTGCATCCCCGGCGGACAACGGGTTCAACTGATCTGGACCAGCGTGACCAGAACCAGTCCCGTGCCCTAACCACGCCGACATGCCTACTCCAGGAGAAGGGCAGATATGCGTGTTGATCTTAACATGAAAAGAAGGCGCCACCCAGACGTTCGGACGAACCGCGCCTGGTGGCCCACCCCAAGGGCGTGAGACCCCACTACATATGTTCAGATCCATCCCGTCATCATCCCCCAGACATGAACGAGAATCCGTCGACAACCCACCCAGGTCATGGGATGTGGTCGTCGGAAGAGGAAAAACCCCCATCTCAGTTGCTTTATAAAAACGCTGTTTCAACCACAAGCAACCAAGGCGTGCCAGTCAATCGCCTGTTTACAGCGAGCTAGCACTATACGTGCGTCGGGACACACCCCCATCAATGAACAGGCTATTTAGACCTGTCATTGAATCCCCAAGGCGCCCAGGGGAACGACAAGAGGGGTGTGACACTCCCTAACTCCAACACTTCTGGAATAGAAAGAAGGAAGCATCAACAGTATGTATCCCAGTCTACACAGCCGGGGTAAAAAATTTTCACATTTTTACATCCCACCACCCTCCCATAGGAAAGAGACGGGGATCCCCAGAGAGACTTCCCACGCGAGCTGTACAGATTGAAAAGAATATATTGCACCTTGAGCCATGTAAAAAACTGGTTTTAGGGCCTCCGGGGAAGAGGCACTGAACCCATACACACTCAACAAACGAATTGAATCGAATATACATACAATAGAAAAGGACCCTTCTAGAGGGTCCACTCACTTTGACAATCTGAGGAGGAAGGCTCTGTACTCTGATGGAGGCTTCCTCACATGGAAGAAGGAGTCCGAACTCACAGAAGGCCTGAATAGGCGCTTGGTGAGGAGGAGCCCTGACCACCCCCCCTGAAAACAGATCCATCACATGGACCTGAACAGCACACGGAAGTCCTACCAACAGAGACGCGCACGGTGACGTACTCTATGGCGGGGGAATTCCTGCGGTGCACACGCCCAATATACCAGGCCGTGGGACCAGGAACTCCCTCCCCCCCCCCCCCCCCCCCCCGTAACGTGCCGAACCGCCACGTGACGGGAACCTTGAAGGACAGGGGGTGTACCCCTGACCGACAGAACAATGGGGAGAGGAAAGGTTACCAGTTCACCCCTTTACGACCCCACACCCATGATACGACGTAACGACAAAAAGAGAATATGACACAGTCATAGTCAGCTCTATGAAGCGTTTCACAGCTCCACACAGCGCATGAGCTAACCTGCTATCTGATTTTTACTAAGGAAAAACACAGAATAGAGAGGGCTCTAAGAACCCCGGTCCAACATACACATGTGCTTCTGTGGCCAGTACAACCCAGTTGTAGGTCACATGACACACACAACCCATCATCACCTACAAAAAATGGCAAAAACACTCAACAGAGGAACGCCGTTTTTTTCACAATGAGAGAATACATCATTCTTGATTAGTATCGACCACAGGCCTTGCTAAGCACACATGACAGCAACCAAACCAATTTCCCTTTAGGAAATAAGTTTCTCCAGCAGATTTAGCACAACCTCAGCAATCAAGCTAAGAGTTACATCGTATCCCTACCACACAAAAGACACAATTAATGCACAACATGTCTGATAGGAGGTGATAAAGTCCCCAGGGAACCGGGGGGGAAAACACAATCCTCCTATTTTACCCCCAATACGGCCAGTTAAAACAGGAAAACCTGTTAATGTGTGAACACACTGTTCATTGTCATTACAGTCTGAGAAAGAACATTCTTTTACTCACTTGTCACCAAGCATAGCTTCATAGGTTAGTTGCCTTAGTAGTGAGTACACGGTACACATAAACACCATGATGTTTCTCACACAACAACCAGATCAATACATCACGATCTGCACGGAGAAGCTAACTGCCAGTGACAAAAACAGCTCACACATAACCCGCAACGTATCCTAAATGCATTGCGACAACACACGTTTTGGGAAAAAACACCGTTATTCACAATACATTTAGCAAAGTAAAACCAGAAGACGTGTTATGAGGTCTGGCCAACCCCGTACCTACCCGGAACGCAGATCAGCGAAGTGCAGTCACAAGACACCGTAGAACACAGCCGACCTGTGTTGTTCGATCCGGGCAGCGTCGCCGCTCCAACCAGTCGCTACAGTCCTCTTTGTTGACGCAATCCCCGTCCAGGCCCAGGGCAGGGTCGACGAAACATCCCCTGTCAAGGATGACGTCGCGGTCAAGAGTGTAAAACATGTTAAAATCAAAGCACGTTCAACAGAATAGCATCAAGCCAACGGCGATCAGAAGCGAGCTCCGGCGGCGCGCGAGAAGCTAAGCTACCCCGCGCCAGCCATGGCCCCAGCAGCAAGCTAACGTTTACCCAGCGACCACGACATGCTAGCCCCGCAGCTAACAGCTGACTGGCTAACAGTAGGCCTTAAGCAGGCCATGCAGCGATCCAGCAGGCTAACGCAGCAGTTAACAGCTGACTGGCTAACCGTAAGCTATGAACATGTAAACAATGACATAACACTCACCCAGACAGGCCACCGTTCTGAACCCCTCCTCACTTTTTAAGAGAAAAGAGAAAACAAGACGTCAACACCGCTTCACAACGGTGAACATCCGGCGGAATCAGCACAGTACCAACTGGCCTGTGTAGCTGACTTCGAACATGAATCTGCCGCTATCGCACATTACATGCACATATCCCCTCGTGAAGGAATACTCTCATTTGGATATGAAAGATGGGGTCTTAACACGGTGACAGAGAGAATCCACTCGTCCAGAACACACAGGGATCACCAGTGTCAATGGTCGCGGCCCACTAGTTAAAACTATAATGGTCTTCAGACCAAGGTCTCCTGTCGCCTAGACGGCTAAACAAAGGACCCTAGCCTGGGGCCGGTTTCCATAAACTTTGTCAAGTAGCCCCCATAGCACTAACAGACAAGTGGAGCCCGCCAGCAAACACTACTCACCCAACCTGGAACGCACCGCTCCTCACAACAGCGGCATGTCCGACAGTTCAGCTGTGGCCTGATAGGTTTCACCCCAACAAACACAGCAAGGAACTGCAGTTGAGAAGCATGCAGTGGCGTGCTCCCAATACGAAAACCGGTGGAGGGTTTTTAGAATGATCATCATCTTCTAGACACTCCAGTACGAAGACAATATCGCCGTATTTTCTCGAAAATAGTGAGAGAGAAAATAAAGATATGATGTCAACGTATCCTTGTTTCCCAAGCTGTTCCTAATCCAATTTCTTCCATCATGGTGTCAAGTGTGGGGATCTACCGAGGCACCTCTTCCTTGTGGTGAAAGCGAGAAGGAGGAGAGCAGGTGACCACACACCTGCTTATGAAGGTAAGCTGATGAGGGGTGTGGTCAGACTAATACTGGTATTAGAGGTACATTTGTGGTTTATTCAGTACGCGTGCACGTACGCGAGATAGTGCAGTAGTGATGCCAAGCTAAGCCACTAACGATACAGAACTTAAGTTCAGCAGTGAAACACTGTTATTTTACAGGTTTCCCCATAATTATTACAATCAAACTCCTTCAATTAAGTGACAGAACTTCGTTCAGCAGTGAAACGCTGTTATTTGGCAGGTTTTTCCTACATTTATGATGAAACACCTTCAATTAAGTGACATAACTAAAAGTTCAGCAGTGAAATACTGTCATTTGACTGTATTTTCCTAAATTATTACGATCAAACTCCTTCAATTAAGTGACAGAACTTAAAGTTCAGCAGTGAAACACTGTTATTTCACAGGTTTTTCCTACATTTACGATGAAACACCTTCAATTAAGTGACATAACTTAAGTTCAGCAGTGAAACACTGTTATTTTACAGGTTTCCCCATAATTATTACAATCAAACTCCTTCAATTAAGTGACAGAACTTCGTTCAGCAGTGAAACGCTGTTATTTGGCAGGTTTTTCCTACATTTATGATGAAACACCTTCAATTAAGTGACATAACTAAAAGTTCAGCAGTGAAATACTGTCATTTGACAGTATTTTCCTAAATTATTACGATCAAACTCCTTCAATTAAGTGACAGAACTTAAAGTTCAGCAGTGAAACACTGTTATTTCACAGGTTTTTCCTACATTTACGATGAAACACCTTCAATTAAGTGACATAACTTAAGTTCAGCAGTGAAACACTGTTATTTTACAGGTTTCCCCATAATTATTACAATCAAACTCCTTCAATTAAGTGACAGAACTTTGTTCAGCAGTGAAACGCTGTTATTTGGCAGGTTTTTCCTACATTTATGATGAAACACCTTCAATTAAGTGACAGAACTTAAAGTTCAGCAGTGAAATACTGTCATTTGACAGTATTTTCCTAAATTATTACGATCAAACTCCTTCAATTAAGTGACAGAACTTAAAGTTCAGCAGTGAAACACTGTTATTTCACAGGTTTTTCCTACATTTACGATGAAACACCTTCAATTAAGTGACATAACGATAGGTTATGTAGATAACCTAGTTATATTAGTATTGGCTAAGCGTCCCGCTCTGAGCCTTACGAGATACTTCTATCTCCTGTGATACCTAATGTATCTCCCACGAACAAAAAACACATGCACCCCACCTGTATGGGGCCCCGCCCCTTATGGTGGCATTACCCATATAACCATGACTCTGGTCATGAAACACCCTTCCTCGCCAAAAACCCGTCCCAGGAAAAGATCCCTCAAGAGGGAACTCAGGGCGCGCAGAGCGGGACGCTTAGCCAATACTAATATAACTAGGTTATCTACATAACCTATCGTTATATTTCGTATTGCATCGCGTCCCGCTCTGAGCCTTACGAGATAATGGGGAAGAGCGGGCGCGAGACCCGACAGATGTACCCCCTGAGGACCCGTAAGCCCACATCAAGGGGTGCGGGGAGCCCTGTCACCCCATCCTTCCTAACGAAGGGGGGGCGCAGTCAACTCCACCTGAATGCGAACAAGAGGGAGCCAGAACCCCTTGAACACACCGTACAGGCGGAACCACGTGTGACCCAACACACTGCGGCCCATACCCATACACTCCTGCTACCCGACCAAAGGACGGGAAGCAGGAAAGGCCACAGACCCCAGAACCGCCTGGGAGACAGAACCCCCGGTCATGTCCATGAGGTAAAACCTTACAAAGGGGCCCGGTGAGGACCATGAAGCTGCAGCACAGATGTCCTCCACCGAGGCCCCACCCAGGAGAGCGGCAGAGGCAGCCACCCCACGAGTGGAG
This sequence comes from Notolepis coatsorum, assembly GCF_963971535.1. Lineage (NCBI taxonomy): Eukaryota > Metazoa > Chordata > Actinopteri > Aulopiformes > Paralepididae > Notolepis > Notolepis coatsorum. The sequence continues at coordinate 112,838,055 of NC_140175.1, forward strand.
TGCGCCCTGACGCCCCCAGGGGGATCCTGCCCAGCCAACGTGTAGCAGAGGGCAATACCCTCGCACAACCAATGGGACAGGCGCTGCTTCGACAGTGCCTTACCAGCACGAGCCCCACCGTAACAGACAAAAAGCTGGTCGGTAACCCTGAAGTCCTGAGTACGGCTGAGGTAAATCCCCAAAGCACGGACTGGACATGACAGGTGAAGGCCCGCATCTAACTCACTAGTGTGAGGAGGAGGACGAAAAGCCTGAACCACAATATCCCGGGAGCGGAAGGAACTCCGGATATTCTTAGGCACGAAAGCAGGATTAGGTCGCAGAGTGGCACCGCAATCGGTCCGAAAAGACAGGCACTCTGGACGTACCGAGAGAGCACAGAGCTCACCCACGCGTTTAGCGGAAGTGACAGCCAGTAGGAACGCGGTCTTGAAAGACAGCCGTCCCAACGGCGCCTGCTCGAGCGGCTCAAACGGGGCCAAGGACAACCGACCGAGGACCAATTGAAGATCCCAAGTCGGAGCCAAGGAGCGTTGCACCGGCTTAACGCGTCGAGCGCCAAGCAGGAAACGCTTCACAAGAGGGTGGCTGAACAAAACAGTCCCCTCAAAACCCTCATGACAGGAGGATATAGCTGCCGCATATACCCTCACTGTCGAAGCCGACAGCCTACCAAGAAGAGACTGGAGATAACCCAGAACAGCATCCAGGGGGCAGGAGACTGGGTCCCAGCCCCCCCCCTTACACCATTCTTGGAACGCACGCCACCTGCCCGCGTAAACCGCGACAGTGGAGGGAGCATGCGCACACCGGATGGTATCAACCACTGCGGGATCCATCCTCTCCAGACTCACCCTCCCACCAGCCACACCACCAGGCGTTGACCCAACACCGGAGGCTGGACAAGCACTCCGTTGTGCTGCGAGAGGGCCGTCGCTGACCACGGAATGACCCAAGGAGGAGCGACCAGAAGCTGGATTAAGACCGGGAACCACACTGACGTGCCCCGGTCCGGCGCGACCAGGATCACCGTCCTGCGCTCCCTCCGTATCCGCTCCAACAGCTGACTCAACAGCTGTACAGGAGGGAAGGCGTACAGAAGACCGGGCGGCCACGGAAAGGTCGAGAAGGCATCCACCCCCAAGGGGGGATGATCCGCTCGACTGAGCGAGAACCACAAGGGGCACTTGTGAGAACGTCGGCACGCAAACAGATCTACCGAGGCCTCCCCGAACCGATCCCAGATCTGTCTGACTATGTCGGGGCGGAGTTCCCACTCGTCGCGACGAGGACCGCCCCGAGACATTATATCCGCCGCCACATTTCCCGTACCAGGAACGTGGAGCGCCCGCAGACTGCGCAGCCTGCGGGATGCCCATAGCAACAGTTCGCGCGCCACCCGGAGCAGGCGGGCGGAACGAGTCCCACCCTGCCTGTTGATATACGCCGCCGCCGTCACATTGTCCGTCCTGATCAAAACGTGTTCGCCTACCACCAGGTGGCCGAGCCGTTTGAGGACCAGGAGGACCGCCTTCAACTCCAACACATTGATATGCAGGACAGCTGGGTCGGCATGACCCGTCCAGCTGCCCCCCACTGCGTGGGTCCGAAACGCCCCTCCCCAACCTGTGAGAGAGGCGTCGGTGAAAACCGTGACGTGGGAGCCACTGCTGCCCATGGGGACCCCAGCGGAGAGGATACCCAGCCTCCCCCAGTGGGCGAGATCCCCCCATATCGACAAAGGAACCGTCAACCGTCTCCCTTTGCCCCACACCGGATCTATTCTCAAAGAGAGAAACCACCTCTGTATCCGCCTCATAAAGAGGAGGCCAAGAGGAACCACCGTGTGGGCCGCCGACATAAGGCCCAGCAGACGCATCACCTGCAGCGCCGTAACCGTCCCTCCCAGACGGAAACCCCCGAGCGCGTGACGGAGATCCCCCCGACGCTGCTCCGAGAGGGTCGCAAGCATGGGCTTCGACCTCAATGTCAAGCCCAAGTACTCCACCTGTTGACTGGGAAGAGGGGTACTCTTCTTCCAATTCACAGCAAAACCCAGGCTGGTGAGGAATTCCACCACCAGTCGAGTATGAGACCTGGCAACCTCCTCTGAACGGCTGAGGAGCAGAATGTCGTCGAGATAGAACAGAACTCGTATCCCCCGACGACGTAAAGGCCCCAGAGCAGCCGCCACGCACTTGGTGAATGTGCGGGGAGCCAGAGAATAACCGAACGGCATTCTGTGGTACTCGTACGCTACGCCCTGAAACAGGAACCGTAGGAACTTCCTGTGAGGAGGGAAAATGGGTATGTGAAAATACGCATCCTTCAGGTCTATGGAGGTGAACCAGTCCCCCCTCCTGACAGCAAGCAGAAGGAGTCGGACGGTCAACATCCTGAACGGTCTCACTACAATCAACCGATTGAACATGGACAGATTCAGTATAGGTCTGACCCCCCCAGTTTTCTTGGGCACCAGAAAATAACGGGAGTAGACGCCTGACATTGCGTCCTCTCTCGGGACCACAACGACGGCCTGCTTCGCCAACAGAGATTGGATCTCGTCGGCCAGGGCTGTCACCGCGCCCGACCCTAACAATAGGGTCGGCACCAAACCTGAGAACGGAGGATGGGGCCGCGCAAACTGCAAAACCAGCCCCGCCTCTAACGTTCTCCTCATCCACCGATTCAAGGGACATTCCCGTCGCCATATGTGAATATAATCCCACAGCGCCCCCGCCGTCAACTGACGCTGGGCCGCAAGGAACAGCAGATAATTGGCCCGGTCCCCCCCGTCGTGCAAAGCACCCAAGGGGGGACCCCGACAGAAAGGGCCGGTTTGATACGGGAGGAGCGGTCATCAAACTTGTGGACACACACTCACCCCCTGAACACCCCTCCAGCACACGCTGAGGAGCCGTTCCGCAGCCAGACACGCAAGGCCTGAGGACCCCATGGGCTCCTACACGCCGAAGCCCTGCAGTGATATTGCTACCACTCAAATCACGCCAGCCTCTCCTTTGCAGACCACTGCCGGTTTGACGGGAGTGGGAGGCAACAGCGCGATACCCCGCCTGGCGAGGGCGAAGCCGGGGTAACCCCTGCTGAGCATTCAACAGAAGAGGCACCGAGTCCCCCTGCTGACCACTGGAGCTAGTGGCAGCCGTAACACCAGGTTCCACCCACCCACAACCTGCGGTGTAGGAACCATGCGACGACGGAACATTCTCACGGACAGACCCAGGCTCAGCCATCAACTGGGTGTCAGCCCCTGTCTCCATGAGAAGTGAAGAATGGGGCCGCATACGCTTCAAAGAAGGTTCGCGGCCCGCAGCCAAAGGAGAACACTCAGAGCCCCGCTTCTGAGGGTAACAGAAAGCGGACTGAACGGGGAGCGGGCTGCTCGCGGCAAAATGACGACGGGGTGGTTTACCAACCCCGAAATCACCCAAAATGGCCGATCCCTCAACCGCCAAGACTGTCGGCCTTGCGAAACCCTGTCGATTCTCCAACCAGGGCACCACTGGCGGGGGAAACATGGCCGCCTGTCGAGGATCTCGCCACAGTCGTTGACGAGACCGTGCTCCCACCCCTGGCTGCACAGCGTGAGGCGGTGTAGGACCCGAATCAAAAACCGCCTGCGCCTCCACAGAACGCCCAAAAAGACTATCTGTGGAAAAAGGAGTCGTGAGGAGAGAAAACCTATCCTCTTCCCCAAGAGGAGACTGCTCCAACCAAACATGCCTAACAACCAAAGTCGATAGCATCCGAATCCTCCCCGCAGTTATAGCTTGCGACTGAGTCAAGATCTCTATAACACCACAAACATGAATCACGTTCATAGTGTCGGTTGGACCCAAAGACCTACAACCCGACGCCATCTTGGATAGGAAAGTAGCCAGCTGAGCCACAACACTGGCCGCCGCTAAATGCCATCCTGCAGCAGTATACCACTCATTCGTCCATACTGCCACCCTCCGAGCCGACATGCTATCAAGCAACGGCCGGGCGGAACGTCGTTCATCCCCGCCTGGGCACAAAAAAGAAGCTACCTGGCTACTTAGCCAAGGTACCCCCGGGCTGCACCCCGTCGTCAGCCCCTTCACCCGCAAAAAAGGTAAATAGAGCTCAGCGAACCCCCCCACACCCACCACCGACTGACCTTCATCAATGAAGGTGGCAAGAGGAGGGAAAAGCGGAATCCCGCGGCGGGGATTATTAGACATTCCAGCGTCAACATCAGCGTTAGCAGAAGAAGCAGCAGTAGCATTAGCATTAGCAGTAGCATTAGCATTAGCGTCAACAGCATGTTCCAGGATCGCCAAGACATCGCCCACTACAGTGGAACGATCGCCAAGCCGCCCCGGCCCTGGTGCCGAAACATACTCCACAGCACGACCAACACCGACATTGACGCCTACTGACACAGACCTCACCTTTGTACAAGCCGACCCGTTAGCCAAACCTTGTACGCTGCCCCTCGGTCCGTCGCCGTCAGCCGAGGAACCACCAGCATAGGTCTCATGTGTCGCCGAAACAAGCTCCAGAGAATCCAGGGAAAAACAACTCTCCGGTAAGCCCTCAACATTATTAATCTTCCTTAATCTTTTCATTCCGCTAGCTCGTATGGTGCACGCATCCAATACGCTGGGACGAAAATAGAGGAAGGGTGTTTCATGACCAGAGTCATGGTTATATGGGTAATGCCACCATAAGGGGCGGGGCCCCATACAGGTGGGGTGCATGTGTTTTTTGTTCGTGGGAGATACATTAGGTATCACAGGAGATAGAAGTATCTCGTAAGGCTCAGAGCGGGACGCGATGCAATACGAAATATAACTTAAGTTCAGCAGTGAAACACTGTTATTTTACAGGTTTCCCCATAATTATTACAATCAAACTCATTCAATTAAGTGACAGAACTTCGTTCAGCAGTGAAACACTGTTATTCTACAGGTTTTTCCAAAATGATTACAATCAAACACCTTCAATTAAGTGACAGAACTTAAAGTTCAGCAGTGAAACACTGTTATTTCACAGGTTTTTCCTACATTTACGATGAAACACCTTCAATTAAGTGACATAACTTAAGTTCAGCAGTGAAACACTGTTATTTTACAGGTTTCCCCATAATTATTACAATCAAACTCATTCAATTAAGTGACAGAACTTCGTTCAGCAGTGAAACACTGTTATTCTACAGGTTTTTCCAAAATGATTACAATCAAACTCCTTCAATTAAGTGACAGAACACAAAGTTCAGCAGTGAATTTTTTTTTACAGATATTTGCTATATATTCTCTGTATTTTTACAGCCCAACTGCTGTATACAAATTCAAAATTACATTCAAATTACCTATTATTTGAAATCCCTTTAAAAGTATCTGGACAAGACATTTTTCTTTTTTAAATGTCAATGCACATTAGGGAAAATGAATGATGTTCAAATAAAAGCCCAAGTTCTAATCTATCGGTTTTCATTTCATGTTTCAATCTGCTCCAGAGGCTGATATAAAAGGTTTTATTAACTGACAATTCTGAAAATCTTTCCAAAAAACCCTAATTGCATAGGTTTTAATAGGAGTTTTTAGCAGGCGTTTTATGTCTAAATGGGTTAAGTATTCATTTTGCATGGTCTCAGCTGCACTCCAGTTCAACAACCCACAAGCAAGCACTCTTCTCAGTATATTTGGAGTACATACAGTTGATATATACAGTTGATATACCTTGTAAAAGTCAGTACAGTTAATGTGTCAAAAGTAGAAATAAGCATTTAAAAGCTCTATTCTCCAATGTGGATGATAATCTGCCAATGGTGAAAAGGAAACGCCTATATCTAGCATAATATTGTATAGTGCTGAGAGATGAGTCGGCGGTGGTGTCTCGAAGGAGAGCGGTATTTATTAGCACAACATTTTATATGGAAATCACAACATTTATATGGAATGTCTGTGAGGTTTCTGTCCTTGCTCACTTACTCGCTCTGTTCCTTTAAACCACCTCGCTCTGTTTTCCATTTGTTTCTGTTAATCATTTCATTCCCCCATTCACACGCTTCTTCCCAGAGACGTTGTTGATTGGTTCTCTCCCGTCCACACGCTTTTCAATCACATCCCCCAGCTGTCACTGCTTGTCAATCAATCAATCCCGTATTATTTATACCCCGTTTCCCCACTCAAGTTTTGTTGGATCGTTTTGATATTTTCTGTTTGCATTCGCCGTTCCTGCTGCTGCTGTTGTTCCCTGTGCTTTACCTCCAGGATATCCAAGAAGCCTTCCTCTTGGACACCTTTTTCCCGTGGCGACGCGCTTGCTCCGCTGCTGTTCCAGCGCTCTTTACGCACAATGCCTGGGTGAGTTTTTAATGACTGTCTTTGATCAAATTCCGTTTTCGTGTGTTTTTATAACACTGAAGATTACCACCTTTTTATCAGACAGTCACTCACCCAGCGGTTGCCTTTTTGATTGTTTCACTGGGATAATATTTTGACCTAACATCTCCCACTGTGTGTTTATCACACCGAAGATATTATCACATTGGATTGTATTTTGGACTTCGCTCTCAGTGTCTATTTTTGCACCGAAGATATTTTTCACTTGGGATTGTGTTTTGGAACATTGCTCACTGTGTGTGTTTACACGAAGATTAGTTCACTTGGATAACTTTTGTTTTTGGGTACAAGTCACCTCTCCTGCACCCTGTGTTGACTCGCTCCCTCTCTCTCTCTCTCTCGGTCCCGCATCACCTCGGAGATTCTGCCGAGAGAGGTCTGCAGAGCGGCTCTGACGTCAGCATCAGCTACCCCCTACTACCACCTCGGGAGAAGCTGCAGAGCAGCAGAACAATTCATCCTTGCTTGAATCCCAGTCTTGTTTAGACTCTTCCTATTCTGTGCTGTTTAATTAGTCTCAATAAACAAGCCCCTGTTTTTGGCAACTCTGAATCCTACTCTCTTGTGTCGTTGCGTTTGGGGTCGGTGTCAAACCATAACAATGTCACTGTAAACCAGTGTTCATTTTGGCAGCTATTTTCATTTTAGTTTTAGTCTTAGTAATGTGTCAAGTGCTCCTTTTTCGTTTATCATATTTAGTAATTTTCATTTATTTTTTTCGTTTAGTCAGTTTTAGTCAACTAAAATGTCTGAGCATTTTAGTAAACGGATGACATTTTTGTCTATTTTTAGTCAATGGAAAAAAACTTGGCAGAAGTCAGAAATAGTCAACATGGAACATATTCTGATTTAAATTGCGTATTTATTTTTTAACCTAGGGGAATCTGAGTCGGCGGCACAAGTAATAAACAGGAAGGGTGCAGCACTCACTGTCGATCTGTGAATGGAGAAATAACTTAATAAGACAGTCACATTATGTCTGGCCTTGCTCACCTGGCAGCGATTTATTTGAAAATATTAAATAACAGTAACAGCAGCCAGTGTAACAGTGTCAACAACACTAACAGGATACTGTGTTTTGTAAACAAACAAACATAGTAGTAGTTGAACTTGAGTAGATAATAGTACAGTACAATAGTGTATAGTACACACAGTAGCAATCTGATTGCAATCTGCCTGCATAAACATAAAATGATAAATCACATTTTGAGGTTGTTGTGTAAAGTGCCACATGGTGATGGAAGGTCTGGTTAGGTGTTAGATTTAGAGGTGGTCTAGGTTTGGTTAGGGGTTAGAGTTAGAGATGGTCTAGAGGTCTGGTTATGGCATCTATTAACCAGACCTAGACCACCTCTGACTCTAACCCCTAACCAGACCAAGACCACCTCTCTGACTCTAACCCCTAACCAGACCTAGACCACCTAGGCTCTTACCCTAACCCCCAAGTTAAGTTTGGTGATGGTCATTGATCAGTGCTGGGCTGCTGCTGGCAGCGGTTTATTCTATAACAACATGATACTGTAAACTAAACACAGTAGTACACACTGATTGTAATCTGCTTGCATAAAAACATACATTCTGAGGTCAGTGTACTGTTAAAGTGCCACATGGAAGAGGTCTGGTTAGTGGTTAGAGTTAGAGGTGGTCTAGGTCTGGTTAGGGGTTAGAGTTAGAGGTGGTCTAGGTCTGGTTATGGCCTCTATTAACCAGACCTAGACCACCTCTGACTCTAACCCCTAACCAGACCTAGACCACCTAGGCTCTGACTCTAACACCTAAGTTAAGTTTGGTGATGGTCATTGGTCAGTGCTGGGCTGCTGCTGGCAGCGGTTTATTCTATAACAACATGATACTGTAAACTAAATACAGTAGTACTAGTAGTACACACTGATTGCAATCTGCTTGCATAAAAATATACATTCTGAGGTCAGTGTACTGTTAAAGTGCCACATGGAAGAGGTCTGGTTAGTGGTTAGAGTTAGAGGTGGTCTGGTTAGGGGTTAGAGTTAGAGGTGGTCTAGGTCTGGTTATGGCCTCTATTAACCAGACCTAGACCACCTCTGACTCTAACCCCTAACCAGACCTAGACCACCTCTAACTCTAACCCCTAAGTTACGGTTGGTGATGGTCAGTGCTGTATTCTATAACAGTGTAAACGTCCGTGCGGAACCAAAGTGCTCAACCATAATATACTATAATGTGTATATGTACTGTATATCACTTTATATACATGCCAACACTAATTTATTAATCATATTGTAAATAAGCTGTGTATACCAACTATGGGGTGCTCTTTGCCATGTGTGTATGGATATATATATATATATATATATTAAGGCTGTCAAATATATCGCGTTAATATCGCGTTAACTCCCGATTCTATTAATGCCACTAATTTTTTTAACTCAAGATTAACTAAATTTTTTTTTTTTTTTTTTTTTTTAAACTAGACTTCACTCTTATTATTACTATTATTGATGCTCTCATTGATACTATGTTTGTTTCTGAAGTGTGTGTGTGTGTGTGTGTGTGTGTGTGTGTGTGTGTGTGTGTGTGTGTGTGTGTGTGTGTGTGTGTGTGTGTGTGTGTGTGTGTGAGATATAGAGAGAGAGGGGGGTGAGAGAGATGAGGAAGGGGCAAAAGAGAAAAAGAGCTGGGAGAGTGTGTGTGTGAGGGAGAGAGGGGGGTGTGTGATTAATCAGCCCTTGTGTGTGTGAATGTAACAAGTTCCTAACGTTTTCTTTCCCCTATTATTTCATGCACACTTTATTCATTGTTTTAAATTATTATTTTCTTTTAAGTTATTTTGTGCATCACTCTGTTTTGAATTTGATGCAAATTTGTAATGCATGAGGGTCATCCTTTTGTGTTAAATGGCTGCACAAAGCAAGCATTTGTTGACTCGCATGTTGATAAGAGTATTAAAACTTGGAACTTGAAAAAGATCTGTTTAAGGTATAAAAAAAAATTAAAAATAAAAATGCGATTAATTTGCGATTAATCGCGAGTTAACTATGGACAATCATGCGATTAATCGAGTTAAATATTTTAATCGTTTGACAGCACTAATATATATATATATATATATATATATATATATATATACATACATACACACACATACATATCCATGGCAAAGAGCACCCCAGTTGGTGTACAGCTTATTATTTATAATATGATACAGTATTTATGGGATAAATATATATGCGTGTGTGTATATGTGTATGTATACAGTATATACAGAACAATGCTATAAACATCATGTATGAATATGTATCATGTATGAATATGTGCAGGTATATATGTGTATAAAAAATGGGAGTCTTCAGGCGTAGGCCCGGCAAGCTATATAGTGCTTCTCCCTAGCCCTTTTCGGACAATGCTGCAACAGCAGCTGGTAAAACTTGCGATTTATGACCATTGTTGTGAAGGGCCAGATTAAACCGAATATATATATTTATTATATATATATATTTAATTGTATTTGTATATTCTCTAATATTCCTTGATATCCCTTGTATATTCCTTGTACAATATGCATTGAATATCCATTCTAGCCTACTGAACATCCCATAATAGTCTCCATTCTACTATTGGTCGAGACCTTGGTGCCAGGCTGCCATACCCCCCAGACCCAGTTCAAACGTACCGCTCAACATGTACGAACAAGTCCTAGTTCCGCGTAGGAATCTGGCTACCGCACCACTAATGGGACTATTTGTTCATAGTGCGTATATATACTGCGCTACTAAAGTAGGACTTCCTTTTCAGTCCAGTTTCTTACCCTCCAATAGAGTCACAGACGTAAAGCCTCCCCGCGACGCCACGTGTGGGAGTAAGGCCAAGTTCGGCTTACCATCGGTATTGAGACATCGTGTATATTAATGTTTGAATAGTCATATTTGGCACTATATCGTCGAGTTGGACGTAGTCTATTAAGCTAATAATAGTCTGTTAATATATAGTGCTTCGTGCGGTGAGAATACTACCGTAGTCAGTCCCCCATCGTTTCGGGCAGAGAACTGGCTGCTTATCCAGGGTGGTTGACCCCACGTGAAGCTGCACCCGAGGAGCCCCAGAGCCGACGAGCGAGTGGACCTGTATACCGGATTATTCTACCGACGACAGCCCGCCTTCCCCGGCACGGATTATGCTTTGTATACGTTGATTATTCCATGGATAAAGACCCCCGACACTGCCGTGTGTTGGAACCCCCCCCCCTGGAGAGGACGCAAGGTGAGGAGACGCTCTGCAAGACGAGGTCGCTTCACGTCTCTCCTCCGTGGACCGGAGGACGCCGGCCCACAAAGAGTCCACCTGCTTTCATCTGTGGTCCAAGGATCGCCGGCGCATTGAACGGCACTACAGTGGGTTCACCTGGGATACCCTTGGCCGGATGAGGCAGCCGGATTCTACCCCCCCCCCCCCTTCCTACTCCTGTCGGCTTACAAGCGACCGGATTAACCCCCCCTAGTGTATCCAGTCTATAATCATTAAAGTATCATTGCTGTTATTCCTTAAACTATTCCAGGTCGTATATGTACCACCTGCGCCTTCAGAGATTGGACATTCTCTATTGATATACCGACGAATACTCTTGCCATAAAAGTGCATACTAATTCCCATTCATAAATGTGATTGATTTGATTAAGTGCTTGCTCTACACACCATCGCTGTGTAGAAATAAAGACCTATTTCTAATTCGTACATTTGTGTTGGATCCGTTTCATCTACGTGACAGTGTTCATCATAATATATTTATGCCGAGTACTGGGTGGCCGAATATTAAGTACAAAGGTAGTGGTAGTAAGTATCATATCTAGTAATACAGTCAGGGAATTGTACCCCTCAGTTACAATTGGTCCTTCGAGCCGGATGGTAATCAGTGTAATATTAATATAGTGTTATTAATATTGAAATGGCCTATGATGAACACTCCACGAAACGATCCTCCTAACCAACGCCCGCAGCGCGAACGACGGCTCCCTCAGTACTTAGAGGCTTACGCTGTCAGTCAACAACCTAGTCTTCTACTAACAGTAAACGCGGTAAAACTAGAAAGTAAAGGTATGTCTAACCCCAACGCCCAGACTACCCCGACCATAGAGGCCCCTACGGGTTCTAATGTAACTGACCAAGTTCACGGTGGGGACCAGTGGGAACCAGACATGACTTCACACCCCGCCAGTACTGAAGAAGTAGTCCCCGATGAGTCCCGGGAGGAATACAACGCTACCGAGAGAGAACTCGGCACGGAAGAAGACGGGGAGAGCACCGTGGAGATAGAGCTCCAAGGCTCCGCAAGGAGTACCCCGAGGGAAGGCTCCCCTATACAACCGCCTTCTCCCAGCGAGGCAGAGAGGACCCTACAGCAGGCCTTCCTCATCAGCCTGAACGCCGCTGCTGAACGCGACCGACTGCAGATCCAGCAGCGGAGCGAAGAAGAGCATATACGTCTAGAAATAAGACGCATTCAGAGAGAAGAGAATGTGGCCCGAGACCGAGCAGACAGCCAGCGAGCAGCTGCTGGTGCTCTACGGGACGCAGAGCGCGACAGACAGCAAGCGCAACTAATAGAACAGCTGATCAGACGGACAACACCCTCTCCCTCCGCCAGAGGCTCCAGGAACTCGTCTAGACACACCTCCAGGGCGGCATCCCCTAGCCGAGTAAACAACCCTGAACTTGACCAACAGACGAGGTCTATACCCCCCACAGACCACCTCCCCCCACCGGTCCAAGCGAGACCTAGCAACCGGGAAGGAGCAGCATATCCTGTGGAGAGGCTAAACCAGAGACTACAAGCACTGGATGACCTAACTGAAGACGAAGAGGAAGAGGAGGAGAACCGCGCCCGAAGACAGCACAGTACTCTACCGGACCAGGAGGTCCGGTACAGCCCAGGCTATACTCCCGCGGAGCTGCGCTACAGACCCCCGACTCTATACCCGGGTGAGCACGACGCACGACCCGCACAGAGGAACAGCACCTGGACAAGCGGGCCATGGTACACTGCCGGTACCAGCCCATACCAAGGAGCGGGAGGAGACTCGCCTAGGAGGCCTCTCCCCCAACGCTCGCCGATGTATCCACAGTCAGCGTCATACATTGGCACGCCTATGGTACCCGACTTCACCCAAGAGAACCGGGCCCAGTATACAGAACTCTGCATGTGTCTGGAGACCATGTTGGTGGATGTATTGGATGAACGCCATAAATACGCCATCCTACTGAAGCACTTAAAGGTACCCCGCGCACATAATATAGCGCTCGCCTACGCGACTTCCACCACCCCATACACAGCAGCGCTGGTAGCATTGGACCAGAGGTATGGGCGCATATGGGATTACGTGATCCAGGAGATCCGACACATCGACCGCTTACCCCCAGCAATAGACAATCGAGCACTGGACGACCTGTCCATCAGAGTGCAGTCCCTGGTAGGGACGTTGGGAGCGCAGAGAGAGAAGGGGAGGCATGAACTTTACGCCAACTCAAATGTGGAAAGGATCTTGGAGAAGCTGCCGCCCGCTCGACAGGAGCGTTTTAGGCGACAGAGAGACCACCGAGACCCGAATGGCCCCGAACCGAACCTCCTCGATCTAGCAGACTTCCTGGCGAGAGAAGTCAGCAGCCTACGGCTAGATACATTCGGACGGAGCACCCCTGGCTCCAGAGAAGGAACCAGACGACTAAATGATGGAAGAAGATCGGTGACTGTGATGCACCAATCGGAGTCAGTACCGAGCAGCAGGAGCCACAGTACCCCCTCCAGAACGGAGAAGTGGAAGATAGTGTGCCCCTACTGTGAGAAAGAACACTGGCTAGCGCAATGTGACTCCTTCCCCAAGCTGAACGCGGAGGAAGCAAGTCAATGGATAAAGTCCAACAAGCGCTGTTTTCGCTGTGCGCGCTCACACATGGCAGCCGAATGCCGCTTAAAGAAAAGGTGCACCAAGTGCGATGGAGCCCATCTGGACATACTTCACGACAGTAACAGACGGCGCCCTTCACCCGCACCATCCAGCAGCAAAGCGAGCGTCATGTACATCGATCCCGCCAGCAGCAGTGGAGCCCGAGTACTCCTAAAAGTAGTGCGTGTGACACTAAGCTACCAGAATAAAGTCCTGGACACTTACGCCGTCCTCGATGACGGGTCCGAGAAGACCCTTCTGCTCGCCTCCGCTGCGGCCCAGCTAGGGCTGCGGGGAAGCGAAACCCAAATGACAATTCGGACAATAAGACGAGATTTGAAGACGATAAAGGGCGAGAATGTCTCATTCTCTATCGCAGCAAGCGGCCAGCCTGAGCGACGGTACCAGATTACAGACGCTTTCACCAGCCAAGAAATAGGACTGTCGCGGTACACATACCCCGTCGCCAAGCTGATGGAGAAATATGTACATCTGCGCAAGTTACCGATCCCGCTCATAGACAATGCTATGCCGACCCTGTTGATAGGCTCCGACCATGCAGACCTCATTGTCCCGATAGACCGGGTTCATACCGGACCCCGAGGCTGTCCTGCAGCAGTCGAGACCCGTTTGGGATGGACTCTCCAAGGCCCGCTCGCCAAATCTCTCAACCGAAGTACAGCCACTAGATGTCTCCACTCCCGAGTCACAGAGGGAGAAACCGCACTCCTGCAACACGTAGAGCGGCTATGGACCTTGGAACAAATGCCCTTTAAGAACGGAAAGAAAGACATTCGCTCTAAAGATGACATTTACGCCATTCACCTCCTCGAGACAGGGACCAAGAGAGTCCCGGTCAACGGCGTGTTGAGATACGCCACGCCACTCCTACGGCGAGAAGGAATGCCTACTTTCCACGCCAAGACAGACGCCACAGAACGGTACCTGCTGAACACGGAGCGGCGCTTAGCCAAGAACCCCGCCCAAGAGAGTGTATACCGCGCTGAGATTGAGAAGCTCATCACAGCGGGACACGTCACAAAGATGGACATTAAAGAGGCTGACCAGACCACTGAATCGTGGTATGTGCCTCACCACAAGGTCCATCACAACGGTAAAGACCGCATAGTATTTAACTGCAGCTACCAGATCGGATCCCAAAATCTGAATAAAGAGTTACTGCCCGGTCCCACACTCGGCCCCTCCCTACTCGGCGTTCTACTCCGCTTCCGCCAGGAAAAGGTGGCCATCAGCGGGGACATTAAAGGAATGTTCCTGCAGGTGAGATTAGTAAAGGAGGACAAGCCCCTGTTACGGTTCCTATGGAGAGAGAAGCCAGGAGATGAGCACCCAGCCATCTACCAATGGGAAGTCCTCCCCTTCGGAACGACGTGCAGCCCCTGCTGTGCTACATTTGCACTACAGAAACATGTAGCAGAGGACCCAGCAGCGGACGAAGAGGTCCGACACAGCGTAAAGAACAGCTTCTACGTAGACAACTGTCTACAAAGCCTTTCAACCCAGGAAGAAGCCGAGGCTCTCCTGATTAAACTCCGCGCCTCATTGATCAAAGGCGGCTTTGATCTCAGGCAGTGGGCCAGCAGCGATCCGCAAGTACTGCGCAGCCTCTCCTCCGAGGACAAGGCAGCCAGCAGCGAGACCTGGATGGCTACAATCCCGGGAGAAGCCCAGGAGATGACCCTGGGATTGGTGTGGCGATTCAAAACAGATTCGCTTCACTACAGACACAAGCCCCTGACTACGGAGCAGGGAAGGCCGGCGGCGGCGCCGACCACCAGACGGAGTGTGTACACAACACTCGCCCGACAATATGACCCGCTAGGATGTATTCTACCGTACACCACCAGGGAAAAAATGATTGTACGAGCATTGTGGGACAAGGACCAGGGCTGGGACGACCCCATTCCCGCACACCTTACATCCACCTGGAGAGAGTGGGAGATGGAGCTCCACTCACTCCCAGGCGTTAATATGCACCGAAGCTACTTCCCACCCACGGTGAGGCCAGAGACATGTAAAATGGACTTACACGTCTTCAGTGACGCCTCAGAGGTCGCATACGGATCAGTAGCCTACTTGCGGGCCCAAGAAAGGGGGGGAGAGATCTACACAGCATTTGTCCTCGCCCGCTCGAGAATAGCCCCACGCAAGCAACAATCTATCCCACGTCTAGAGCTCTGCGCAGCCCTAGCCGGAGCGCACCTAGCCACGCTCATCCAACGTGAGCTCACCATACCGGTGTCTAGAACAATCCTGTGGTCAGATTCCACGACAGTACTCGCCTGGATCAAATCGGACTCATGCAAGTACAAAGTCTTCGTGGGAGTCAGAGTCACCGAGATTCAAGACTTAACCGAAGAGTTAACCGGAGAAACAGAGTGGCGCTACGTGATACAAAACAGAACCCAGCTGACGTCATCACCCGGGGAATGCCCCTAGATGACCTCACCCGTCGCAATGTCTACAGTGACGGCCCAGCATTCCTAAAGCTCCCGGAAGGAGAGTGGCCCACGCCTATCCCGAGGGAAGCCAGTCAGGAGGAGGCTGAGAATAAGAAGCCTGTGTTCTGTGGATTGAGCACTGTTATCTCCGCAGACCCCAACACACTCCTGATGGGGCGGCTAGATCCTGCATTACCCCAGACAGTGTACCGGCCTGAAGAAGCGAACGGCCGACGAATGTGGAGGTACAGCCAAGTATTAGCCGACAAGTTTTGGAACAGTTTCCTACTGCACTACCTACCGTCTCTACAGACCCGCCAGAAGTGGGTAAAGGAGAGAGACAATTTGACAGAAGGAACAGTTGTCATGATTATTGATCAATCACTGCCCAGAGCTATGTGGCCGGCCGGCCGCGTAAGCAAAGTGATCACCGGTGCCGACGGCAAGGTCCGAGCAGCTGAAGTGCTCGTCCAGGGTCGCACTTACACCCGTCCCGTGGCGAGGCTCATAGAACTGCCCCGACTCCCAGACACAATCGATGATGACCATGACCCTATAACCCTATGACTTTGTGAAGTTGACTGACCCCTATAGCAAACCCTTATGTGTAAATAGACAACGCGATTAATCTGTCTCTGTTTAACTGATTAGGTCTGGGACCAATCAGGGGGTGGCTGTTGTGAAGGGCCAGATTAAACCGAATATATATATTTATTATATATATATATTTAATTGTATTTGTATATTCTCTAATATTCCTTGATATCCCTTGTATATTCCTTGTACAATATGCATTGAATATCCATTCTAGCCTACTGAACATCCCATAATAGTCTCCATTCTACTATTGGTCGAGACCTTGGTGCCAGGCTGCCATACCCCCCAGACCCAGTTCAAACGTACCGCTCAACATGTACGAACAAGTCCTAGTTCCGCGTAGGAATCTGGCTACCGCACCACTAATGGGACTATTTGTTCATAGTGCGTATATATACTGCGCTACTAAAGTAGGACTTCCTTTTCAGTCCAGTTTCTTACCCTCCAATAGAGTCACAGACGTAAAGCCTCCCCGCGACGCCACGTGTGGGAGTAAGGCCAAGTTCGGCTTACCATCGGTATTGAGACATCGTGTATATTAATGTTTGAATAGTCATATTTGGCACTATATCGTCGAGTTGGACGTAGTCTATTAAGCTAATAATAGTCTGTTAATATATAGTGCTTCGTGCGGTGAGAATACTACCGTAGTCAGTCCCCCATCGTTTCGGGCAGAGAACTGGCTGCTTATCCAGGGTGGTTGACCCCACGTGAAGCTGCACCCGAGGAGCCCCAGAGCCGACGAGCGAGTGGACCTGTATACCGGATTATTCTACCGACGACAGCCCGCCTTCCCCGGCACGGATTATGCTTTGTATACGTTGATTATTCCATGGATAAAGACCCCCGACACTGCCGTGTGTTGGAACCCCCCCCCCTGGAGAGGACGCAAGGTGAGGAGACGCTCTGCAAGACGAGGTCGCTTCACGTCTCTCCTCCGTGGACCGGAGGACGCCGGCCCACAAAGAGTCCACCTGCTTTCATCTGTGGTCCAAGGATCGCCGGCGCATTGAACGGCACTACAGTGGGTTCACCTGGGATACCCTTGGCCGGATGAGGCATCCGGATTCTACCCACCCCCCCCTTCCTACTCCTGTCGGCTTACAAGCGACCGGATTAACCCCCCCTAGTGTATCCAGTCTATAATCATTAAAGTATCATTGCTGTTATTCCTTAAACTATTCCAGGTCGTATATGTACCACCTGCGCCTTCAGAGATTGGACATTCTCTATTGATATACCGACGAATACTCTTGCCATAAAAGTGCATACTAATTCCCATTCATAAATGTGATTGATTTGATTAAGTGCTTGCTCTACACACCATCGCTGTGTAGAAATAAAGACCTATTTCTAATTCGTACATTTGTGTTGGATCCGTTTCATCTACGTGACAGTGTTCATCATAATATATTTATGCCGAGTACTGGGTGGCCGAATATTAAGTACAAAGGTAGTGGTAGTAAGTATCATATCTAGTAATACAGTCAGGGAATTGTACCCCTCAGTTACAACCATTGTCATGTGTCCAATATAAAAATTAACTGAACTGAAAACAAGAATGTTATTCATCCTCTTTCTTCCAGTGCTGCTGTATCTTGTTTCGCTTCATTTTAGTCCTGATGGCTCTGGATTCTAATACACACGAACAGAAATACTATTTCAATCAACCTCATGGAGAAATAAAGAAGAAATTGCATCAGATTGATGTCCAAATCTTCAGAATTTGGACATGAGACCATTCTGATCTTGTGAGCTCACGTTTCACTGCCCACATCATTCTGGCAAATCTCCATAGAGAGAAGTTTGTAATCTACGAGAAGAGGTGGTTTAGGTGTGACAACAGTGAGAAGCAACTGTTCATTTCAAAACACCAATGGCGGAGGTTAGCGTAGATGCTGCTATTAACATTAGTTATATCTGAAATGAAATGAGTTTCTTAATTGGAAGAGCAAAGAACAGCACTGAAGGTTTTTTTTCCTGTGGAAACTGTATTCGCTTTACTCCCGACCTTGTGGTGGAAAGAATTAGATTTACCTGAATAGAGGTTGATCCGATCACCTGCCAAATAGTTTTGAAAAAAGGGACATGAAATAAATCACAAGTAATCAAATGAATTAACAGCAAACTCACCAGTCATTCCAGCCAGTCATGCTCTGATATCTTCGATATGAGTGACAGGACCTTGGGATTGACTGCGAGACACTTCTTATTGCCTTGTTTGTGGACTTTTGAGCCCTTGTCCGGATTTATCTTGAACATGCATCTGTAGAGGAGTGGTACATAAAAGGATTGACATCGTTATCAAATGGTGTACATTTACACAATTCCGTTCATTCTCACATTGGTGGGCCTTGGCTGCATACCGTGATACTGCTATAGCCTATGTGTGTGCTGCTCTCAATGAATGTTTGAAAGAATGGGCTCTGTCACTCATGCCCTGCCTTCTGCACTGCATTGATTCACTCTCAAACTGCTACAAGGACTTTATGATTAAAAGTTCATTATGCTGCGGTTAGGTGGCCGAGCGGAGATTGTGTTCGTCACCAACCCCGGAGCTGTGAGCTGGATTCGCCTGTTCGAATCCAGCTCACAGCTCCGGGGTTGTCACCAGCTTGGCTGGCCGTCTGCACTAATACAATTGGCTGTATTAGAGGGTGGGAGAAGCTGGCGGGGTGGGTCCGGGTCGTTGTAAACAGCGACTCCTACAGTTCGGTCGGGGCGCCTGCTAAGCGCGGATAGGACTTGAGGGGGATAGTGTGATCCTCCCACACGCTACGCCCTCTCGATGAGAATCCGCGCTGCCAGGTGAAAAGAAGCGGTGATTGGCTGGACGTGTGTCGGAGGAAGCACGTGTTAGCCTCCACTCTCCCAGATGATCTGACTGTGGGGGGTAAGTGCGCAGCGACCAGGAAGGGACTGGGAATTGGCATACGACTAACATTGAGATGGGAGAAAATCGGAGGAAAATGGAGGGGGAAAAAGATAAAAAAAAAAAGTTCATTATGCTGGTAAATGAATAAAAAGATGAAAAAAATATACAATTACCTTTGAAGAAACTCCATTGTTGCACCCAGCTCTACAGGATAGTCGATGTTGAGGGCATAATAGATCATGAACATGGCATTGACTGCTTCAGTGAACGTTGAGACTCCATCATTGACCACCACCTGGTCCACTGCTACCATGAAGACAGATGCAGTCAGTGGGCTTTGTCCTGTGAAGGTATGACAGACACACGCGCACACACACACACACACAGAAAAATAGACAAAACTGAGCTGACAAGTTTTAACATTAGCCAAAATGCGGGCGGCTAGGTGGCGCAGTGGGCAAGGCGTTCTCCACCAATGCAGGAGATGCTGGGTTCGAGCCCAGCTCTCGGCGTTGCTACCAGCTTGGCTGGTTGTTCATACTAATACAATTGGCAGTATTAGGGGGTGGGAAGCTGGTGGGTGGGGATTGGACGTTGTGGACAGCGACTCCTACAGGTCGGTTGGTGCGCCTGCGCAGTAGAATCAGGAAGCAACGAGGGCGGCGTGTCTCTCCCACGCAGACCCTCGCCGCTGAGAGATCACGCTGTGCAGGTGAAAAGATGCGACGGCTGCCTCCTTGAGTACCGGAGGGGACACGTGATGCAAGGCTTCGTCCACATTGCAGCCGGCTTGTGGGAGGCATGGCCTAACAGCGTTCGAGACAGGGGAGGGTAGGGGGAAGGGTAGGGTAATTGGACAATACGAAATTGGGGACGGGAGAAAAATAGAAAAATGGGGAGAAAAAGTAGATAAAAAAAAACATTTATTTTTCGATAATTCACCGCTGTCATGGGCAACGCGCAATAATGACCGCTGTCAGGGGCAACAGAGCGCTATTGACCAATCACAATCAAGCACTTTGATCGCAGTCACGAAAGCTAAGCATTACCATTATGCACAACTGCACTACATCAGTGCAATCAAGTCCACACACCTGCCGGGTGCCGGCGATGACAGAGGAGCCACAGAACAACTGAGTCTGCATTTGATCTCATCTTGTCGATGGTGTAAAATGAATTAGGTATATTGTTAGTAAGTTAGCCATGTAATAAGCGGGATAATGTATAGCTATACTCTGTCAATGTCGCAAAATAATTGACCTTCACTGGGTTTAGAACACCTCGGCTGTGCCTCGGTGTTCCAGAACGCAGTGTCTGTCAATTATTTTGCGACAATGACAGAGTATAGCTATACATTATCCTTTACTTAACTTACCACACAGCAATATGCATGGGGTTGTGGGAAGATCCTGAGAGTTCACATCTGCTGCAAGATCGGTATCGTCAACATTTATGAGCATCTTGTTTTGGTCTTCTTTGAAGTGAGCTAAAAGCAGTAACACAGTCCCAACGGAGTCATCACAACCCGCAGCCTGGATTTGAGGTTGGAGTTTTCCTGCAACACTATCTCTTTCTGGGCGCAGACACTTGAAAAATCCCAGGACTCTTTTGTATTTTACATTCATGGCCTCTTGGAATTCTTCATTTATCTGGACCCCAGTCAGTTCATTGAAATGAGCCTTCAAGCCAGTTGTGTTGAAAAGATAGGGCCATTCTTTTTTCAAAGTCCGTGTGTCTTTCTCATCTAGGACATCTCTTCTCTGGGAGGCAAACGTGTTAGTCATCAATGCTTCTATTTTCTTCTCATCTCTCTCATTTTCCTCAAACATTTTATGTAGGTCCTCTTTCATCTTCCTCTGTGATTCGTCATTTGCAGCACGCAGTTGAGGTTCTGGGTTCACACATCCATAAGACATTTTCCTTCGTGTCTTTCCCTTGTCAACACTGCTGGGAGTCATCGTTGGTGGACCTATCCTTTTGTGGTTGTCCACTCTGCATTGTAGTTGTTTTGCTAGAGCATCGTAGCCACTACCTATGACTTGATCCTCAATCACATCCTTGAATGACTTAGGATAATCTTGTACCATCTTGCGGGCAATTTCATTCAAATGTTTCTTTTGAGGATGTTTGCAGACAACCAGGATTTCTGCGGAAATCAACCTGACTATTTCTCTTCTATCCCTCGCCGTTGGCCGCTCTTTATTCTCCAATATTTTTTGTATATTCGACGGCATGATGTTCCACTGTATCTTGAAACTGAAGTGCCAGTTATTGTCCAGTGCTGCTGTTCCCTTCTCACGGCTGATGGAGCACTCATTGGTGGAGGACAATGAGGACATCGGCAGACCTGGAATACAGTAAGCCATAATTAGCACAGATATGAGAGATTGGTTGTTTTGCCTCTGAGACAATATCATTTATATTTTAAATGAAACAATGAACTATGAGGTAAAAGTTCAGAATGTCTGCTTTCAATTCATGTGTTGTTTTTTAACATACATTGAACCATTTTAGAATAGTGCCATTCTGTATGACAGGTGTTTATTTTTTTTTAAACACATTTACATAGTCAGTAAGAACAGTTTTGGGCCGACCATTTACCAATTGAATTCAACATCCCCAACAGTATACATGGTAAATGTACGCACGTTTATTTGTGATGGGGCATAGTCTTGGCGTGAACGGAGGTGACAAGGAGCTTGTAGGCGAGCAGGAGTCAAACAGCGCATCCGCATTTCTGTCTGGAGTGTTGTTGGGAAAGTCTGTAGAGGGGTCCAAAATGGTAGTGAATGATAACGTTATTTTCAAAACAGGCACAGAGGAGTATTATCATATTGTTTGGACCACCACCTCTGCAAGTACACTACTCAGTGCGACCATGGTTGGATGTTAACAGTGAAGACGGCAACAAATTGAGCCCACAATATGAAACTCAAATTTGAAGCTTAAATTAGTGTATTTAAGGGGGGTAGGCTCCCAGATTTCTATGTACTTTTTATTATAATCTCTGCATTTGTCATAATGTCTCGATGGTAATCAATAGATTATGATGATAGGTGCATTCTGGTTCGGCTTCTGACGCACAACTAGGCCGTCCAATTAAACCTGCTGGTTTGAGTTTTGATTGGGTGGAGGTAAATCTTCCCCTGACCCCTTATCCATTATGGATTTTGATTTGACATCATAATTTATTGATTACCATCGAGACATGACAAATGCAGAGGTTATAACAAAAAAAAAGTACACAGTACATTTCACAGAGTAAATTCTACTCAAACTGAGTACATTTGACTCAAACTGAGTAAGATTTTACCCAAACCAGTTTGAGTAAAATGTACTCAGTTTGAGTACAATTTACTCAGTTTGAGTAAAATTTACTCTGTGAAATGTACTGTGTATATCTGAGAGCCTACCCCCCCCCCCCCTTAATAGGAGAACCCATTAGAACCCTAATACTTGAACTCATTCCATGTGTACCTCATTAAGGCAGCAGCTAATTATGTAATGAGCACAGTGCAATCTCCTTTCTGGTCGTAACAGACCTCTCAAGTATTGTCATTTGAAAGGAAAGTGTGCACAATGGTTTTACTTACTGCCGCTAGAAGAAAAAATGCCTGAACTGGCAGGAAAGGCTGTAGACGGGCTACTGGAATCTTCTTCCGATTCTCTGCGGTTGTAACCTAAAGATAGATACTTTATTAATCCCATTTTGTTAAACAAAAGTCAGTTTGACATACACTCTACTATATAAAAATGAAGACATGCTCAAATAGAGTGACAGTCAATGTTTCACTTACGCTTGGCATGAGCAATGAACTTTCTGGATTCCACCGGCTTCAGTACACCTTCAAGTTCATGCGGTTGCAAAAACTGTAGATCGTCCACACTAGTCACTCCGAGGCCGTCAAGTAAATCCAGTAGTAAAGGTTGTAGTCCAGAGCCTGGAAGCACTGCATTTATGTAACTGCCCAGGTCACCCATGACTACAAAGAAAGATAAACACAGCTTGAGCCCAGATTTAGCTAAAAGCTAGCAGGTGAAAAGATGCGACAGGCTGCCTCCACATGTATCAGAGGGGACATGTGATGCAAGGCTTCGATCCTCCCTACAACCGACCAGTGGGGGGCATATGCGAGCAACAATCAGGACAGGGGAGGGAGAATTGGCACAAGAGGTAAATTGGGATGGGGAGAAAAATCACAGAAAAGGCAGAAAAAGTAGATAAAAAAAAAAAAAAAAAAAAAAAACAGTAATGAAAGCTGTTTAGGATGGTAGTTCAATGCTAAATAAATACGGCTGTTTTTATTGGCTCACCTGGGGTGGCATTGGCTGAGGGGCACAGCTGTTTGATGCCAGCTCCTCCTTGCAGTGTGTGGAAGTGTGTGAAGACACTGAACGCCCAACTGCTGACACCTATCCTGCCACTTTGCCTGAGTCTGTCCTCAGTGTGTGTGTGTGTGTGTGTGTGTGTGTGTGTGTGTGTGTGTGTGTGTGTGTGTGTGTATGAGAATGATTTGGATGCCTATACTACATGTTATATATGCCTCGTGCAGCAATTTAGAATTTAGAATGTATGTACCCAATCAATTATGAATCGAATCATTACTCCCAAGAATCAAGATCAAATATAACTGAGATTCCCATCCCCTCCCCAACTAATCAGCCACCCCATATATCGTCAGTAGCGAATTCAGTAAGCTACTGATCCAGAACACTGTGTTTAAGGGACAGGACTGTCATTCCACATAGACTATATGCAGCTAGTGGATAAAAGTCCAAACACTGTTCAGCATTGATGCAAACCATTTGTCTAGCTGCTTCTCCAAGGTTATAGAGGCCATACTCTGCCAGATAGGATGACGAGTGTGGTATCACCAGGAAGTACACACACTTGTTTTCCTTCATCAGAATGAGCTCAATTTGTCCAAATTCCACTGACTCTTCATTCTTAATGCATAGAAAATAGCCTTTCCTATACAGGGTACCCTTCCACTGCACTTCTGTGGACACCAACTCAGGATGTGGGAGCGAGCTTGCTTTAACCGCATCACGCACTTGGTCACTGTACAAGTCAGTGTGGTAAGGAAACATGTTTTTTACTTGCAAAGTTGCAGGAAAGAAAGAGCTGGAGTTCAGATATGACTGAAGCAGCTGATGATTGTTTGCAAGTGTCTTACACACATTTTTGAAGTTCTGTGTCCTCCTTATGCATCTTTTGAAGTATGAGTGTTTGCTCTCAAACCTCATCGTCCACAACCGTATGAGTGGACCAAGTTTCACGATCAAAGAGGGATAGTGGACGAGGTAGTGATGTTTTGGTTTGAGTTTCTCTGTGGGAAATAGTTGTTTCCTTGTTTCAAGATAATCTTGAATCTGAACATTGAGGAAACAGATTTGAGGTACAGATATCTTGGGCGCACAGACCAACTCACAAAGCTCTTTCAGCAAGATCAGTAACTGCCACACTGGATCCTTAGTATCCGACATCTTATCCCCAATAATCACTGGTAGAAGTCTCAAAAGACACCAATTCTCAGCCGCCTGACCACCAATCTTCATACCACTTATACTTACTTCACAAGGAGCAGAACCAGCATCAGAACCCACATATTTGAACTGTGCGATTCGTCGGTTCAGCTGTGTGTATGTGAACCATTTCTTCACCTTTACAAAATACCTCAAGTAAAGGGTAAGGTCATAGGCTACTACGCCTTCAAACAAGTCATGGCCTATGCATGGTGGGAGCCCTGGCTGGCATACATGGAAATACTTAAGAGAGTTGAAAACAGAGTCAAACTTGAGTCCCTTTACATGTGTTGCCTCAGAGTCCTGTAGTTGTCGCAGTGCTTCCTTGTAGGTCTCAACTGTTCTTACCGGAAACCGGTCTGTCGGGTTGTCCATTTTATTTGTAGGCACTAAGCAATACCTGCAGCAGTGACTAGCAGTACTGAAATTCTCAGTAAAGCCACCGATCGAGTGAGAGCCTAAATTGTCCCCCAGAATACATACGACTGTTGCCCGCACCACCTGGCCAGATGAAGTGACCAGTCCATGCCTCTCAAGTTCTCTAATATCTGACAGCATCCGTGCAAACAACTTTTCATGTGCAAAGTACTTAAAGTACCTCTCAGGACACAGAAGCAAAAGCTGCAAGTTGTCAACACTAGAACGATAGATTGCCTCGAAGTTGGCAAGTGTAAAGTAAACTCCTACAATTTTGTGCTTCTTCTTTGATGATCCAAGAGGGTTCACTACCTCAAATGCATCCTGGTACAAGATAAGCTTTAAACTTATACCTGGCTCCATGAATAAGTCATTGGACTTGAAAACGGATCCATCGCAAATATCAGTGAACACATTAGTAGAAGCAGCATTATTTTGTGGCTTCACACACTGTTGCCACACAACTGGGTCTTTTAACATGGATCGTAAAGTATCCTGAAGTGGGATATATTGTGCATAGCACTCCCTTCTATTCTCGTCTGTGCCAAGATAAATAGCCTGTGGGTGCACATATGAAAAGTTCTTTTGGAAGAACATCTTTCTTCTGTGCCCAGTGGAAAGGTGAGAGCTGCACAGCGAATGCAAATCTGCTTCTCCCAAAATACTCAAAACACTGTCAATATCAGTCTCAGACAAGTTTGTTTTAGCTCCCATTAACTTTTTGAATTCCTTCTTAGTGTACCGATGACACGTATCATTCAAACTGTCAATTTCTTCAACAATAATCTGTATTGTTGATGATGGAATGAGGCATTTAGCCTGCAGACGCATGTAAAAAAGGCATAGATTTTTTTGATACAGGGCTCTCATTTCAGTGTCATCTGGCATGTCGTCAGATGAACTTTCTACATGACTTTCATCTAAATCCCTTTGCACCTCAGCGGAATCCTGAGTAGACTGCGATTGTGTAGGGCCAGGGGTTACAGACAACTCTGTTTGATTAATATGCAACCGTGCGATATGGCTAGTGAATGATGATTTTACTTTATAGGTTTTGTCACAATTTGCAAATGGACATTTTACTGTCTCTTTTTTCAATATATGCAATTTCAGATGTGCAATGACATCCCTGAGATTAGTATATTGCTCCTGACAACTTGCGGCCTCGCATTTGAATGAACATCCTATATAATTTCTTTGTGAAGCAGAGATGGTCCTGTGGTCACGGTACATATGTTTTTTCAAAGCAGTATACTTCAGAAACTGATGTTTGCAGTCAGCCACACCACAAGGGAATTGCTTGTTTGCTTCATGTCTATGAAGTAACTGATGGTCAACATAACGTTTAAGCGATTTGAATGACAGGCCACAGGACTTACATTTACATGTATGACCAGGCATTTTTCAGAAGTTAAGTATTCCCTCAAATCTCATGTTACATCTAACAATTCCAGGAAGTTCTGTGTGTGTGCATGTGTATATAACCTGTCCTAAATCTGCAGATAGGCTAAATGTTGCAACTGATGAAGCGGAACTGCAATCCAAACTGTTGAGACAAAATAAGTGGAAGTGAAGCACAAATAAACTTCAAAAAAGGTTATTTCTTGTGCCGTCAGGCAATTAAAAAAATTTATCTAATTAATCGCATTTTAACCGCATAACCATTTTAGGCCTGATATTTTATATTCTATAATCATATTTCAAATTGCATGCGTCCGGATGGCAGAATTCAGTACTGTATCTACAAAACCTTCTGTTGTATTTTTGTTCAATAAACAATGTGGACTAGGCCAACAGTGACTTTCATGAAGAATGGGGGAAAAAAGTATTGAAATTGACCCAGTTTTAGCGTTTTTATCAAACATTTTGTCTGCCCAACACAATCACCGCACGTGCATATTTTAATCAATGGTTCATATGTAATCGAAATGATCGTCACAACAGGTGCAGGGCACCAGGGGGCGCTGAGAGTCACACACAGCTAGTGGCATGGCACTGATATATGCTTGCTACTACTAGCCGAATGAAAATGTATCTGTTTCACCTAACACTATTGCTCCGTGATTATAGCCACCCATCTCTAAAGCCACAACCACGTTACCATATTTGTAATAATGTAAATCATTGTGTCGTTGTACACATATTGTGTTTATAACGTTAGTAGCTAACATAGCTTAGCTTGGTAGCTATTGTGCTAACAAAATATCCCGACATCCGGCTCGCTGGCCGGCATGAACGGCCGACCCAAAATGGTTCTCTCCTCTCTGTACACCCCGTCCCCACGGGTACCCTGCCGGGGGGCCATGGACGCGACAACGGCGACAATGGTGGCAGCCTGTAGGGCATAGATATCTATAATAGAATATAGATGTCTATGCTGTAGGGTGCTCGAGCCCGTAAAGGCTAGTGGTTCACGATAGCTATGAGCTAACAACGGCCGCCGCTGTTGTCGCGTCCACAAGCTCCTCCGCAGGACACCCGCGAGGACGGGGGCACACAAAGAGGAGAGAACCATAGGCTAACGTCAGTGTAGTGGTCCTGACTGTAGGCAGCAGGGACGGCGGAGCTATATACTATATAGGCTAACTGTGATGCACCTAGTGGGCCACCATTGAACTAGTACTATGACCCGGACGGGCAAGGCATTTCCTGAAGTGACGTCACGGCCGTGCTAGCTTTTAGATTCGGCTCATTAATATGCACCTGGCTGTAGTGACGTCGGCGTTTGATAAGCTTTTTTGATTCGCACGTGCATGTTATTCGTGCGTGGACCTTTTTAACTCTTTCAGAGTGGCATTTCCGGTGTCAAATGGAAAAAAATAAAGAATGAAATTATATACCAATGATGTAAACTACCCATAATTGATCAGTAGGGTTTAACCTGGAGGTTGGGCTTTAATTATCTTTAGGATAGAGGGGGGTATCATGCACCCCCCGGAAATATACTTCTAACCAGTGTTTCTAGATTTGAAAAAAATTATAGGCTTATGTTAACAAGTTGTCAGAGTGTCCCATGTATCATTTATATGCAAATTAAGGACATGATTATCAAAAAACCGCAAACAAATCTGTTTAATATATCTCAGCCAATATTGCAGATAATTGAACCAATTTGGACAAGTCAATCAGGGCAAGCTTATTTGACGCATATCTCGCCTAGAAAGGCTTTCGAAATAGTGAAATGCCATTTGATGGTAGAAATTCGTTTGTTTTCACTCATAAGATGGCGGCGGTCATAAGATGGCGGCGGTCTCGTAACAATAACCTGCAAACCATCCACGTGGTACATACATGTACATAGGCTATACTATAGGTGGCAGTGAGATCCTGCTGTAACAACCTCTGTGGAAATATTATCACATTTAAAAAAAGATAAAATCTCCTAAGTTTTAACCTTAACCTAAACAAACGTATTGCTGAAAATATACACTCTATGACTGCTGTCATATACTGCAGAGAACTCTTTCATGGCAAATAAGTAATCTGGTCTTTCCAAAGACATGCGGGACACGTGTGCACGAATACACCTTAAATGATTTTCGAATATAATGCAAAGTTTTGTTCATATTGATTCTACCAAGTGTATACTTTTTATTTCTGAATTTCCCATTCTTAATTCTTACATGTGTGCATGAACACATTCATTGCTTTAGCTGCTTTGCACGAACAAACATGTACGCTAGCATATTGTTACGGTAAAATACGTGGAAATGTACATTTTAAGACAAGACGACAGTCGCAGATTTCTATTATATAATGACTATTTGAAAACAATGACTTAATATAAATGTCTTACTGGGTCGGGTCTTGCTGCTGTTCCTGTATTTCAGGGCGGAAAAAGTTTTTTTTTGTGTGTGATGAGGATTTATATAAGAACCTCCCATGCGCAGAACAGCTTGCATAGGTATCTGTGTCTTTTGCCGGTAGCTAAATGACAATGTAATTATAATGTGATTGATTGATTGATTGATTGATTGATTGATTGATTTAAAAGTTTATTAACAGATTGCAGAATGGGTACAGTGCAGTACAGTTCAATACATACAATTGTTAAGGGGATGCAGACCAGAGAAAGACTTCCCCCATTTTCAATTCATCATATGTACACGACTTACAGATAGACAGTACTGCTACATCTATACATTTATGACATACCAGATTTGCAAATACAGTACTGTTTGTGATACAAAAAGTGTCCAAAAAAAGAGTGTATATACATTTGACGTCGAAACTGTATACATTGGAGGAGGTTGGGTAGGTGGGGTGGGGTTGGGTGGGGTGGGGGGGGGGGGCTGTACATTGGAGGTGGGGGGGGGGGACAACTGGGTTAGGAAATGTTTCAACTCATTCAGAACGCAGCGGCCCGCCTGATCTCAAACCTACCGAAGTCGGCCCATGTCACCCCACTTCTTAGGGACCTGCACTGGCTCCCCATTGCTGCACGAATCCGCTTCAAGGCCCTCGACCTAGCATACCGTGCGGCAAAGGGAACCGCTCCCGCCTACCTCCGGTCAATGGTTTCTAACTACACACCCTCAAGACCCCTACGCTCTGCATCTTCTGGCCGCCTCAGACCTACTCCTATCCAAGCTCCGGGAGGGTCATCAAAGAGAAGTTGCCTATTCTCAGTCCTTGCCCCACAATGGTGGAATGAACTATACCCACCCCAGTTAGGACAGCCGAAACACGTCCAATCTTTCGCCGTCGACTAAAGACGCACTTCTTCAACCATTATCTGAATAAAAAAAAAAAAATCTAACCCTAACTAACCGTACTGTCATGCACTTGTCCTAATAAACTAACCAGCACTCAACACTTTGATGAACATTGTTGCTCAGCTTGTGCCCTTCCTGATGGCTTGTCGTACAGAACATGTAAGTCGCTTTGGATAAAAGCGTCAGCTAAATGACTAAATGTAAATGTAAATGTAAATTTGTAGGGGCCATGTTTCGAATTGCAGTATCCCGTATAGGTGTTTTTTGAGGGTGTTTTTGAAAGTGGGTAGTGATTCACATTCCTTTACAGCTTTGGGTAGGGCGTTCCACATTGATGTGGCATAATTGTGAAACGTGTTTAGTTCATTGTTTGAGCCGAATCTGGGTTTAACATGATTTGTTGAGCTTCTCTATAGTGGTTGTGGTATTCACTGACCTTTGGGAAGTATTTTGACATGTACATGGGTACCTTAGTCGTATAGTGTATCTTGTAGACCAGGCCCATTGCAAGTTGCTGTACTCTGTCGTCTACTCTAAGCCATCCTAGGTTGTCAAAGTGGGCAGGGGTGAGGTGGGTTCTGGGGGTAAGGTCAAGTAGTAGTCTGACCAGTTTGTTTTGTGATGTTTGTAATTTAGATTTAAGCGCCTATGAGGTGCTTTGGTACCATGAGGTGCATGCATAGTCGTAGTATATTGAATGAGGGCTCCTGCCAGAGTCTTCAGGGTATTCTTGTTTCTTGAGAGGAGATCCGGTACAAGAATCTAGTTCGTTGGTTGACTTTTTTTATTACATTGGATGCCATTTTGTCACAGGAAAGATTTGCCTCTAGGATGGAACCCAGGTAGGTAATTTCGTCTTTCCTTGTGACAATATTGTCACCCATGCACTGCAACTGAGAAGCCGTCGGTCTTGCTGAGTTTGTTATTTGAACCGAAGAGAATGGACTCTGTTTTGCCCATGTGTAATGATAGTTTGTTATCAGCGAGCCATATGCAGATTTTGCCTATATAGTTCCGAGCTGAGGGTTTTTTCAACCTGCAACTTGTTCTTGTCAGAGACCATGGCTGAATCGTCCGCAAACAGGAACAAGTTGCAGTCACAGGCTGACGACATGTCATTTGCATAAATTAGGAAGAGTAGCGGTCCTAGTATGCTTCCTTGTGGAACACCACAGCTCACTGTGAGGGGGGGGGGGATAGAGTACCGTTTACCTCTACCATCTGTTCTCTCCCCTCCAGGTAGGATTGCATCCAGCTCACTGATAAGCTATCAAAATCAATTGCTTTTAGCTTGTCAATCAGAATGGAGTGATTGACAGTATCGAAGGCCTTTTGTAGGTCCAGCATGACCATGCCGCAGTATTTGCCCGCGTCCACCTCTTGTTTGATGTGGTCGTTCAAATAGAGGAGGCATGTGTCAGGGAGCAGCTAGATATATAGCTTAGCACAAGGGCTGGAAGCAGTAGGGACCAGCTAGCCTATAGCTTAGCACAAGGGCTGGAAGCAGTAGGGAGCAGCTAGCCTGCTTAGCACAAGGGCTGAAAGCAGTAGGGAGCAGCTAGCTATATAGCTTAGCACAAGGGCTGGAAGCAGTATAGGGACCAGCTAGCCTGCTTAGCACAAGGGCTGGAAGCAGTAGGGAGCAGCTAGCTATAGCTTAGCACAAGGGCTGGAAGCAGTATAGGGACCAGCTAGCATATAGCTTAGCATAAGGGCTGGAAGCAGTAGGGAGCAGCTAGCTATAGCTTAGCACAAGGGCTGGAAGCAGTATAGGGACCAGCTAGCTATAGCTTAGCACAAGGGCTGGAAGCAGTATAGGGACCAGCTAGCCTATAGCTTAGCACAAGGGCTGGAAGCAGTAGGGAGCAGCTAGCTATAGCTTAGCACAAGGGCTGGAAGCAGTATAGGGACCAGCTAGCCTATAGCTTAGCATAAGGGCTGGAAGCAGTAGGGAGCAGCTAGCTATAGCTTAGCACAAGGGCTGGAAGCAGTATAGGGACCAGCTAGCCTATAGCTTAGCACAAGGGCTGGAAGCAGTAGGGAGCAGCTAGCTATAGCTTAGCACAAGGGCTGGAAGCAGTATAGGGACCAGCTAGCTATAGCTTAGCACAAGGGCTGGAAGCAGTATAGGGACCAGCTAGCCTATAGCTTAGCACAAGGGCTGGAAGCAGTAGGGAGCAGCTAGCTATAGCTTAGCACAAGGGCTGGAAGCAGTATAGGGACCAGCTAGCCTATAGCTTAGCACAAGGGCTGGAAGCAGTAGGGAGCAGCTAGCTATATAGCTTAGCACAAGGGCTGGAAGCAGTAGGGAGCAGCTAGCTATAGCTTAGCACAAGGGCTGGAAGCAAGCAACTATAGCCTATAGTTTAGCACAAGGACTGGAAGTAGGGAGCAGCTAGCGCTCTGTAAAAAAATTAACTCTGACGCACAGAGATGAAATTGATGAAATTGAATTGGGTGATGGTGTTGGAGGTCTGACCCCCCACCCTGACCGCCTGGGGTCTTTCACTCAGAAAGTCCAGTACCCAGGCGCTCAGGGCGGAGCTCAGACCCAGCTCGATCAGCTTGTCCACCAGTCTGGTGATGGGGACTATGGTGTTGAACGCTGAGCTGTATGAACAACAGTCTCACATAGCCCCCCTTCTGACGGTCAAGGTGAGAGAGGGTGCTGTGCAGTACCTGGGAGACCGCGTCGTCAGTGGACCTGTTTGTCCTGTATGCAAATTGCATAGGGTCCATATCACTGGGGAGGGAGGCACAAATGTGGTCCTTGACCAGCCTCTCGAAACATTTCATGACCACAGAGGTGAGTGCCACCGGTCTGTAGTAATAACTGTGAATTGAACTTGCATTGCTGCACTATAGTCCATCCGTTGCAAGTCAACGCCCCCCCCCCCCCCCCCCCCCTCCATCCATTAACTCAACTGGACTGTCACTGTAATATTTATGTACAGTTGTACAGTGTCCCCCACCCACCCCTCCTACCCAACCCCCCCACCCACCCAACCACCTCCAATGTACAGTCAGATTGGTTATTTTTGGTTGAGGTTGAAAAAGCTATGTTGATTCAATATTTAATTACAGATACCATTTCAACATTTGAAAAACTGTCGTTGAATCAATTTAGTAGATTCCCCCTCCCCTCCTCCCCCTCCCCTCCCCTTCGAGAGGGTATAGTCCTAAGCAACTCGCGAGACCTAGAAGATCTCACGGGACTTGAGGTATTCAAACACTTTGGCGCGATGGATGGTGTCTTCACTGACTGGCTTGACAAATAGTCTGAGCCAAACTCCTTGGTAAGTCATTGACAATATTATGTATTATGCCATTCACATACCATAATCTTCATCGTTTGACTACATGCTACTTTGTGAATTATTACCGTGGTGGCAACTAGTAGGCTAGAACGAAGCTTGTTAGCATTATTAGCTAACATGCTAGATGGTATACTTAACTGGTAAGTGAGTTCTTATGGGAATAGTATGATTCCGTTCAGATACCATCACAGGGCTGTTATCGTTTGACTAAATGTTATCTCTGTGCCGTGGCAAATAGTTTGGAGCTTGTTTGAGCAAATAGTGATGCATATTATTATAGCTACTAACGTTAGCTAGCTAGCATGCTAGCTAACGTTATTCTGCCATTTTGTTTCGTGATTAAAATGTACGTTTTTAATAGTTACATAAGCATTGTTGTAACTAGTGTTAACAAATACTTTATTATAGTTCAATTGTGTTAAACTTGGGACACAGCCATGGCTCTATTTTATTTCGTTTTGTATGTGAGGCATTTTAGCTTGCAGTTGTTGTGTTGCATTGTGGGTCTTCAGCACAAAGTAATCCCTTGCTGAGGGTAAGATGGTTTTCTGTCTGCTCAGACTCAGAATACTTAATTAACATGATCTGTGCTTCATAAAAAACAGATATTATTTATCTGGTTTTGGTTATTTTGCACAGTAAATACTTATTCAGGCCTACCTGCAATTCAGAATTTAATCCAGCAGGGCGGCAGTGATGTTCATTCTGCCTTTTGTTATATATAAAAAATGGGGCTTTGAAATACTGACATATTTGAACTTCTAGCTCCTGCTACTCTAAACATATATATATATATATAATATACACAGTCTTGATAAATTGCATACAAGGTTTTTTGAATATTTTGATCGTCTTCTTTTTAGAATTAGCTGGCAATCATCGCCGCTATCAAGGTGAGTTAACTAACACATTCTCAAATCATGTTTTGTTTTTACCACCAGACATGCGCTAGGTATATGGAGCTAGGTACACTTGCTACTGTAGGTTATATGGTGCTCATTGATAACTACTTTGATGGTGCTTATTTTTTCCTTATTTTGTTAATTATGTTGCTCTTTCTCTAGGAATGCCAATGTATAACTCCAGCCCCTATTACCACACTGCCATTGATTCAGCTCAGTAAGTATTATCTTTCAATTCAATATTGTCTGTCTCTCTCACCCCACTTCAAACTTCACACCTTTATCTGTGTTTTCATCTCTGTCTTTCTGTCTCTCTCACCTCGACCCCCTCCACTTCACACAACACCTACATTGCCAAAGCCTTTGTCATTTGATGACACAGCAGTGCTATGTCTGTCTCTCCCTCTATCTCCGTCTCCCTCTCTCACTGGCATAACATTTTTATTGTCGTATTCAATATTTCAGAGATTCTTCGCCAGAGGAACTTGAAGCCATTCCTGAATTACCACCAGAGACCAGCAGTTGCACGCAGGCAGAGACTGCCTGTAGCGTGAGTTGAATTTTATACACAAGTTCACTGGTGTTTATTCTTATATAAAACGTCTCTAAAGACGTATGTTTACCTTTGCATTGATTGGCGGATTTTTGACTGAAGACATTGGATCTTTCCTGCTCTCCCATCCAAGTCCCAGGTTGTAATGACGTAATCATGACACTTAGTTGATTTTGAGTAGAAAATTACTCGTTGCATCTGGGCTCATAGTCATAGCCATATAGGAATGACCGCTACACCGTCGCGCCAATAGCGGCCGAGGGAGGGAGAGTTAAGCGATTTCTTTGTCATTCAGACAGATTCTCCTATCTGCACCTATCTGACACGTATAGCCACTGATGGTGGAGAAGTGCTGTCCAATTAGCCATTTTGGGGAAATTCAGGCATAAAATAATATTCTGTTGTGTGTCACTGTCAAACAATCCAATATTTCAGAGATTCTTCGCCAGTTGCGGGAAGTATGTCACCACCTGAAGACGCAGACCACCACCTGAAGCCCATGTAGAATTTTGAGTTGAATTTTATACATGATAGATCAGTGGTTCTCAAACTTTTTACACCAAGTACCACCTGAGAATGTAGCTGGCTCTCCAAGTACCACCATATGACCGATGTTAAAATACAGTCTATTCAGCTATGCACAGTTCACGCAGGAGGCAAATGTATTCCTAATACCATTATTTATTGTTAACTTTTGTCAGACACAGCCACAATGTACAAAGGGATAGCACTAGAACTAGCAAACGCTTCCACACAACTCATACAATGCAAGGGGCATTGAGAACATAATAACTAACATTCTCACATAGCAAGTGAGAAAATTAAGAACAACTGTATTTCAGCAAATGTACTTAATCTCTATCTCTCTCTCTCTCTCTCTCTCTCACACAGCAAGCAATTGTCCATCATTCTCTCTCTCTCTCTCTCACACACACACACACACGCACACGCACGCACACACACACACACACACACACAATTATTTTGTTACAAAAACTTAATTTCCTGCATTCTGGTGCAGGACTTTTTGAAATTTTACCCTTTAAATGCCAGTTTGTGTGATGGCATCACAAATTATTGTTAAAATAAACACACAAAGTAAAATATGTTCAATAGGATAGGAGCCCCGCATTTAGTGATCTAGGAGGCAAGTATTTTGTAATAAGATCAGATAGATAGAGCAATCACAAAATAAAGAAATGAGGCTCATCGTGCTCGCAAGCCACTGTCTAAAGTCTAATTGTGTTCTCAGAGGGATGACACTGGTGATCTACACCTCTACCAGAGGCCGCAGCCAGAGGGGGACCCTGCTGACCACAAGGCCATCTGAATCATCCTATGCTGAATTGACATGGATGGTATCTCCCTTAAGCTGATGTGAGTATAACTTCCATGTACAACAAACAAACAAACAAACATGTCATCATCATCAAACCTTTATTTAATTCTTGGGAGAACAGTAGGGTTGTAAAAAAAGTGTAAACATCTTCAAATCATTATTAACACATCCACGCTGTAAAGGGTTATTGCCCGCCATGCTTTGACCGCCAGATCTCGCGAGTAGGGTCGAGCTGCAGACTCGGAGCCTCGGTCCAGATTGGAACTTCCGCCCTGCCACAGGACTATTACTCCTGTGACAGGGCAATGCGCTGATTGGCGGAAAGTACGGAAGTATCTCGAAGTACGTCTGACGTATCTCGAATTACGTCTGATGTTTCTCTACGTTAGCGAACATTAAACGTTGTATTCATAAAATAATATAAATTCAGCAGCATGGGGAGGGCCGGGGGGAGGGGAGGTACAGGTAGTAGAAGACATAGTTATAGTACAGTGGAGAAGTAAAAATAGAATAAAAAGGCAGTGGAAACAATATACAATATTATTAACTCTAATAATAACACGCCTCGCGGGCTCATTATAATACGAGAGCCGTGGGTCTGCATTGTATAGAGCGGATCCCCCGGCCGTATTCAAGCGCTGGAGCGCTTTGCCATGGATAAAACTGTATTAATATAGTAGTAATAATAGTAGTTGGCTAGTTGCGCGCTTCTGGCCACCTCCCGCAGTGCGCGCATACACACATACTGTCTGTAGCCTATACAGTACGTGCAAAATTAGTTGTCAAGAGCCAATCGCACAGGTTGCCTCATCTCATCTGGCTCTGCAAATAGATCTAGAGTCTGAATATCATATATAGCCTGCTGATGATCTCTCTCTCTCTCTCTCTCTCTCTCTCTCTCTCTCTCTCTCTCTCTCTCTCTCTCTCTCTCATTCTGAGAACGGAATGCAGTGCCCGCGACGAGGGTCTTGATTGATTGATTGATTGATTGATTGATTGATTGAAAATTGTATTAACAGATCATGCTGGACCTACAAAAGGCCTTTGACACTGTCAATCACTCCATTCTTGATTGAACATTTTATTAACAGATTGCAGAATGGGTACAGTACAGTACAGCTCAATACACACAATTGTTAAGGGGATGCAGACCAGAGAAAGACTTTTGTCTTGTTTACATCAGGGTCCCCCATTTTCAATTC
Source organism: Notolepis coatsorum (assembly GCF_963971535.1). Classification (NCBI taxonomy): domain Eukaryota; kingdom Metazoa; phylum Chordata; class Actinopteri; order Aulopiformes; family Paralepididae; genus Notolepis; species Notolepis coatsorum. The sequence goes on from NC_140175.1 coordinate 112,875,266, forward strand.
ATCATAACATATGACATACACGACATACAGATAGACAGTACTGCTACATCTATACATTTATGACATACCAGATTTGCAAATACAGTATTGTTTGTGATACAAAAAGAGTCCAGAAAAGAGAGTATATACATTTGACGTAGAAACTGTACATTGGAGGAGGTTGGGTAGGTGGGGGGGGGGGGGCTGTACATTGGAGGTGGTTGGGGGGGGGGGGGGGGGGGGGGGGTGGGGTAGGAGGGGTGGGTGGGTGGGGGACACTGTACAACTGTACAAGCAAAACTGTACATTGGAATATTGACAACCATACTTGGTAATTTACTGTACATTGGAGGGGGTTGGGTTACAACACAGGAGCAGAGTATAAACAACAGTACAGTACTGTTTCTCATTCCTGTACTGTTGTTTATACTCTGCTCCTGTGTTGTAACCCAACCCCCTCCAATGTACAGTAAATTACCAAGTATGGTTTTGTCAATATTCCAAAGTACAGTTTTGCTTGTACAGTTGTACAGTGTCCCCACCCACCCACCCACCCTCCTACCCGACACCCCCCCCCCCCCCCCCCAAGGCGAAAGTCTCTCTGGTCTGCATCCCCTTAACAATTGTGTGTATTGAGCTGTACTGTACTGTACCCATTCTGCAATCTGTTAATAAAATGTTCAATCAAGATGGAGTGATTGACAGTGTCAAAGGCCTTTTGTAGGTCCAGCATGATCTGTTAATACAATTTTTCAATCAATCAATCAATCAATCAAGACCCCGGTCGCAGGCACTGCATTCCGTTCTCAGAATGGATTTGAGAGAGATCATCAGCAGGCTATATATGATATTCAGACTCTAGATCTATTTGCAGAGCCAGATGAGATGAGGCAACCTGTGCGATTGGCTCTTGACACTAATTTTGCACGTACTGTATAGGCTACAGACAGTATGTGTGTATGCGCGCACTGCGGGAGGTGGCCAGAAGCGCGCAACTAGCCAACTACTATTATTACTACTATTATTAATACAGTTTTATCCATGGCAAAGCGCTCCAGCGCTTGAATACGGCCGGGGATCCGCTCTATACAATGCAGACCCACGGCTCTCGTATTATAATGAGCCCGCGAGGCGTGTTATTATTAGAGTTAATAATATTGTATATTGTTTCCACTGCCTTTTTATTCTATTTTTACTTCTCCACTGTACTATAACTATGTCTTCTACTACCTGTACCTCCCCTCCCCCCGGCCCTCCCCATGCTGCTGAATTTATATTATTTTATGAATACAACGCTTAATGTTCGCTAACGTAGAGAAACGTCAGACGTAATTCGAGATACGTCAGACGTACTTCGAGATACTTCCGTACTTTCCGCCAATCAGCGCATTGCCCTGTCACAGGAGTAATAGTCCTGTGGCAGGGCGGAAGTTCCAATCTGGACCGAGGCTCCGAGTCTGCAGCTGGACCCTATTGGATCTCGCTGTACAGCGTTATTGAGATCAATATTGAATTTTTTCGCCATGGCATTCAAAATTCATATATACACCCATGGCCGCCTAGTTATAGTTGAAAGTGGGGGTGCAAGATTATTTTTTATTCTTTTTTTTTATTTTATTTTTTTTACATTTAATGAACACCTGTATGTGCAATTTCCTGCAATATAGAGCCTTCAATCTTGACCAAAATAAAGCTGCTCTTTTCACTATAAAACTCAGTTTATATTGCAGTATGATAGCTATAATAATAATAACTTCACTGCGAGGGCTCTTTTAGCTAACGCTAGCTAGGCACGTATGATAGCCAATTACTATTATAATAATAATAAGAACTTTCCCATCCTCCCAAAGCCCCTCCGGCCCCGTTCACATCCGCAGCGGCAGTACCAACAACAACAACAATTAATTGACGCTATCAATAGCCCCAGTGAGCGCGGCGGCTGGCTGAATGAATGAATGAAAACTTTATTTAACAGATTGCAGAATGGGTACAATACAGTACGGCTCAATACACACAATTGTTAAGGTGATGCAGACCAGAGAAAGACGTTTGTCTTGTTTACATCAGGGTCCATACTAGCCCCTTTCGTGACTGTGCTGCACCGAGTGAATCCACAGTCACTTGCTCCTCAATGGGAAACCAACCTAGATTTACCCTGAAGGACTGGTTCTGGCCGAACCGTTCGTTATACAAGTATCACAGAGACATTACAAATGTGCTCACAGTTGCACGAGGGTTTCGGACAGAGATACGGGATGGTGCGCAGGCGCTGTGATCACCCAACGGCGGAAATAATGCCGCTTTGAGCAGTTTATAAAAAAATATTAAAAATATTTATTAGCAACGCCGAGCTTTCAAACCATCCCGTATCTCTGTCCGAACATATACAGAAATAAATACAGTAAAAACATACATGACATCATGACATTTATGGCATAGGGACATACATGACATACAGGTATATACTGTAGTACTGTTACATTTGTGACATATACGATATGCAAATAATATACAGTACTGTTACCCAGAGATCCTAACAGAAAATATTATATATATATATATGATGGGGATGAGACTGTACATTAGGAGGAGGGGGGGGGGGGTGGACATTTACGGTGGCCAGTTTCGAATTGCAGTCTCCCGTAGGTGCTCTTTAAGAGCGGTTTTGAATGTGGGCAGGGGTAAAGTGGGTTTTAGGAGTGAGGTTAAGCAGTAGTCTGACCAGTTTGTTTTGTGATGTTTGTAATCTTGTTTTTAGTGCCTTTGAGGTGCTTTGGTACCATGAGGTGCAGGCATAGTCGTAGTACCCTTGAATGAGTACTGAGAGTACCCATGAGTTTTGCCATTTTGTTATCGTGAAATTGGTATTAAATTTAATTCTGATTGGCATTAAAAAGTCTTAAAGCCTTAAATCTGACTGGGCTAAACCCTGGTTATTTTCAGCCCAATTTATTCATTTCACTGCAAACCATCTGATCAATATATCACCCATACTACATAAAGCATTTACTGACGATCACGTAATTATAAACGCCGCCCCCCCCCCCTTTCCTCCGTACATGATGACGCATAACGTATACGATCATATACAGTTGAATTTTTTAATATAGCGTGTCTAGGGAATAAACGGCAATCGATGCATTTAGGTCTATAACTCACGTTCTAGGAATTACTACAGGAAATGATAAAACATACTTATATTCTAGAAGGTATTTTTGTATTTTTGTATGAATGAAAAAGTATAACGTTCCTACATCCTGAACAATAGATAATCGATGTTGAATGCAGGCATTAAAGTGTTCCGTCTCAAGACGGATTTCCGTCAATTTGATTGGGGAGATCCGTCAATTTGATTCGCAGTCTAACGGAATTGACTACCTGGTATAATATGATTTGTAGATGCATACAGATTGAAACAAAATTGAGCCAATCAGAGGCGCCAAATATCATGAAAAGGGAATTTTTTCTACCGAGGCGGCGCCAAGCAGTCATCACTCAGGGACTCGAGTGGTTGCAGCTGGAGGCTATTGGGCGAGTGACATTTGCGAGGTCTGTCCGCCACATGGCAGGGTAACAAAATAGTTGTGTCCCCTGCTGTGGTTGTGAGTATAGTATACGTTTATTAGCTTAACTCCGTAGCAACATCACACAGGTGTATCTGTAGACAGTCTCCTCCCCACGTATATATATATTTTCCTACCACCCACCCCCTCCTAATGTACAGTCCCGGACTTTCCAGTGAATCATAGTGTCATTTTTTTTCATTTTCCCAGATGCACCATGCACCAAGGATCCAGCTGATTACTGCCAATCTGGAGGATTGTTCCTTATCTGCTCTTCACTTGTGCCACTGATTCATTGACCTTTTGTGGTGTGGTATGTTTTGATTTTTACTTAGTAATACACTGTATAGTTGGGATTCTGAATTAAACAGTATAATGTTCACATATATTATGGAGCCCCCAGGGGTCGGGAGAATATTGTGGAAAACAATATAAAACTGAAATGGTAAAGCTAAAAAACTGTAGACCTGACCACAACCCCCTCGGTTCAACAGCACAATATGTTGCTTTCTCCGCTTTTAAAAGTTGAAATCATCTGATGACATTGAAGGGATAGTTCAGAATTGTGGACATAAAGTTTAATTTACTACTTGGCCATTATGTTATGTTCAATGGACTGCACTTATATAGCAATAGCGCTTTTATCCAAAGCGCGTATGGCCTCTCATTCACCTATTCACACACATTCACACACCAATGGTGGCAGCTGCCATGCATATTGATCCATAAATAGTGTTTAGATTGTACTTCTATAGGTTTTTAACTTTACATACTGTATTTAAACATTATATTTGAACAAACACTGCAAGCTAAAGTTTTAAATCATTTGAATCTGTTTTATACAGCACACTTGCTTCCAAAATAAAGCAGTTTTACAATCCTGATCGTTTGTTAACACTTGAAGCTTTTTGTTTCTAACAATCTGTACAATAAAAGTGTTTCTCTGCTGAACTTTGAGTTCTGTCACTTTATTGAAGGAGTTTGATTGTAATAATTGAGGAAAAACCTGTGAAATAACAGTGTTTCACTGCTGAACTTTAAGTTCTGTCACTTAATTGAAGGAGTTTGATTGTAATAATTATGGGAAAACCTGTAAAATAACAGTGTTTCACTGCTGAACTTTAAGTTCTGTCACTTTATTGAAGGAGTTTGATTGTAATAATTGAGGAAAAACCTGTGAAATAACAGTGTTTCACTGCTGAACTTTAAGTTCTGTCACTTTATTGAAGGAGTTTGATCGTAATAATTTAGGAAAAATCTGTGAAATAACAGTCTTTCACTGCTGAACTTTGAGTTCTGTCACTTTATTGAAGGAGTTTGATTGTAATAATTATGGGAAAACCTGTAAAATAACAGTGTTTCACTGCTGAACTTTAAGTTCTGTCACTTAATTGAAGGAGTTTGATTGTAATAATTGAGGAAAAACCTGTGAAATAACAGTGTTTCACTGCTGAACTTTAAGTTCTGTCACTTTATTGAAGGAGTTTGATCGTAATAATTTAGGAAAAACCTGTGAAATAACAGTCTTTCACTGCTGAACTTTGAGTTCTGTCACTTAATTGAAGGAGTTTGATTGTAATAATTATGGGAAAACCTGTAAAATAACAGTGTTTCACTGCTGAACTTTAAGTTCTGTCACTTTATTGAAGGAGTTTGATCGTAATAATTTAGGAAAAACCTGTGAAATAACAGTCTTTCACTGCTGAACTTTGAGTTCTGTCACTTAATTGAAGGAGTTTGATTGTAATAATTATGGGAAAACCTGTAAAATAACAGTGTTTCACTGCTGAACTTTAAGTTCTGTCACTTTATTGAAGGAGTTTGATCGTAATAATTGAGGAAAAACCTGTGAAATAACAGTGTTTCACTGCTGAACTTTGAGTTCTGTCACTTAATTGAAGGAGTTTGATTGTAATAATTATGGGAAAACATGTAAAATAACAGTGTTTCACTGCTGAACTTTGAGTTCTGTCACTTAATTGAAGGAGTTTGATTGTAATAATTATGGGAAAACATGTAGAATAACAGTGTTTCACTGCTGAACTTTGAGTTCTGTCACTTAATTGAAGGAGTTTGATTGTAATAATTATGGGAAAACATGTAAAATAACAGTGTTTCACTGCTGAACTTTGAGTTCTGTCACTTAATTGAAGGAGTTTGATTGTAATAATTCTGGGAAAACATGTAAAATAACAGTGTTTCACTGCTGATCTTTGAGTTCTGTCACTTAATTGAAGGAGTTTGATTGTAATAATTCTGGGAAAACATGTAAAATAACAGTGTTTCACTGCTGAACTTTAAGTTCTGTCACTTTATTGAAGGAGTTTGATCATAATAATTTAGGAAAAACCTGTGAAATAACAGTGTTTCACTGCTGAACTTTAAGTTCTGTCACTTTATTGAAGGAGTTTGATCGTAATAATTTAGGAAAGACCTGTGAAATAACAGTGTTTCACTGCTGAACTTTGAGTTATGTCACTTAATTGAAGGAGTTTCATCGTAAATGTAGGGAAAACTTGTGAAATAACAGTGTTTCACTGCTGAACTTTAAGTTCTGTCACTTTATTGAAGGTGTTTGATCATAATAATGTAGGAAAAAACCTGTAAAATAACAGTGTTTCACTGCTGAACCTAACCTGTCAATTAACAGTGATTCTCTGTTCTCGGGTTCTCAAATAATAAACAGAATTATCTGTAAATTTATTGCTTTTCCACTTTATTTTAATTAGGGTATTTCAATGTAAATTTTACACTAATTCAATGTCCCCAAACTGCCAGACTTTTACCGTTTTTCTACAGATTTTTTTTTACAGTGTAGGCTACTCACTACAAAACATATTAACAACCATAACATATGATCCCATTTTCAACATATGAGAACATATATCTCAACACGGCCGATAATATTGGTAGACCGATAATATCGGACATCCCTAGTTGTGAGTGACCATGCAAACTTGCCTTTTTTGTCTTTTCAAAATGGCTGTCAACCCAAAAGGCACATTGCACGGAAGAAATAAAGATAAGCATGATATTCATATTTAAAATGTTTTTAAATTTTATATTATGATTGTTTTTAGTAAGTAAAAATCTAAGGAGCATTTTGAGAGTTGTCAGAGTTAAACATTTATTTTCAGAGGAAAAACATGAATTGATTAATGTACACTGTAGTGCACATCAGGACTTACTGTATGTTTTAGGGCTGTCTTAAATACTTCGAAGCTTCGAAGCTTCGTTCGATGGCACAAACTTCGAACATTAAAAAGAAAATCGAAGTTAAAAAAAAAAAAAAAAAAAAATTACATTTTTTTTTTTTACTTCGATTTGTGTGTGTGTGTGTGTGTGTGTGTGTGTGTGTGTGTGTGTGTGTGTGTGTGTGTGTGTGTGTGTGTGTGTGTGTGTGTGTGTGTGTGTGTGTGTGTGTGTGTGAGAACTACCCATCCCAGTTAGGACAGCCGAATCCCGTCCAATCTTTCGCCGTCGACTAAAGACTCACTTCTTCAACCATTATCTGAAATGATAAAAAAAAAAAAAAAAAAAAAAATCTAACCGTGACTAACCTTACTGTCATGCACTTGTCCTAATAAACTAACCTACATTGTAACACGCAACACTTGATGAACATTGTTACTCAGCTGATAGAGTTGTACCCTTCTTGCTGTCTTGTCGTACAGAACTTGTAAGTCGCTTTGGATAAAAGCGTCAGCTAAATTACTAAATGTAAGTGTGTGTGTGTATGTGTGTGTGTGTGTGTGTGTGTGTGTGTGTGTGTGTGTGTGTGTGTGTGTGTGTGTGTGTGTGTGTGTGTGTGTGTGTGTGTGTGGGCGCGCCTTGTAGAATTCCACACATAAGAAAAAAAGATACTGGGATGAATAAACAAAATAGGAAATAAAATGTAGAAATGCATGCAATACATAAATAAATATGAATCTCCATATATGAAATATAACATTTAGATAAAGTGCTACTGAGATGTTTTGGTGAGTTCTTTGTTTTTTTGTGGAAGTTGCCCTTCTTAAAAATGCATGAACATTCACTGATAATTGGTCTGTAGTGGAGTCTACAAGGTCTACATTGCCGGACCATGTAGAATCCGGACCTTGTAGACTGACATAATTCTGTGCATAGTTTAGTCTACACAGGCCATATTTCAAATAATCAAAATCTTACTTCATTCATCTTAAACATTCTTGATTTGGGGGATTGGTAGTTCCCATGAAATCTGAAGTTGTTCAAACGACAACAGCGATCCACCTTGAATTAAATCACACAGCCGAGTGAAACCTTGTTGGATGCGTCACAGTCACGAAAGGGGCTACTTAATTAATTAATCCAACCCACTTTATTTATAGAGCACATTTAAAAACAACAAAGTTTACGAAAGTGCTGTACAAGTCCCACAACATAAGATAAAAAAAAATAAAATAAAAAATATTAAAAAAAATGTTAATTTTTTTTTTTTTTTTTTTTTTTTTCTCTCGAAGCTTCGAATTAAAATCGAAGCTCGGCCCCGAAGCTTCGATTGCCAAAAAAAGCTTCGAAGGTCAGCCCTAGTATGTTTGTTTCATATTTATTTAGTAGACAGCTCTATGTCAGAGTGTGAGAGACGAAAGATGAAGAGCCAGATGAAGTTGATAAAGACCATCAGTCTTCTGGATGCTCTTCAGAAAAGGGGCCTGCCTGCTACTTTGACGTTCTCTTTTCTTCTTTGTCACACACCCTTTTGGCCAGTGGAAAGACTGTGAATGTGGATAACATTTTCATAATTCCTATGTAAGATTCTTATTGTTTTACGATCAATGAAGTCCGGTTGTGCACTACAGTGCACATTTAGTAAAATATGAATAGAGTAAAGTAAAAAATATATATATTGTGTTCTGTGTTCTTTAGCATCCAAACACTTAAATTATCCCCCAAAAATTCAAGTGATAACACTTTTTTTCCATGGGTCTCAGGAGGATATAATTTAGACTTAAGGAAAACTCCAACATTTTGGGAAATTAGCTTATTTAACATCTTCCCTGGAGTTGGACAAGAAGATACATACCTTTTTCGTCTCTCTGCATGCATTGGGCTTAGGGAACGCCTGGACCGTTAGCCTAGCTTAGCTTCATCACTGGAAGTGGGGCAGACATCTAGCCTAGTTCACTACAGTCAGGAAATATACAATCAAATACAATCAAAATACAACTCCCAAACGTTCCTGTAAACATGTTGTGACCTGTGTATTTACCACGTCTCCCAGTCACACAAGTCTCCAAGTCACACAAGTCACACGAGTTTCCCAGTCACACTTGACACACTTGCTCTCCGTTACACAGCTAACAACATTACATTACAATTATGTTGCAACCTTCGTCTATAAAGCAAACAATTATATAAATATTTATATGTAGTTAATAGCGACAAAGGCAGAATTCGACAAAGAAAATTATGTTTTTATATGGGTCGGGACACTATAAAAAATACTATAGAGAATTGTCAGTGCTGTAAAGTTTAAACCTTTTTAAATCTTAGACAAACGAAACCCTTTGCTTTTATGAAATATTGTAAGCCGTCATTTGAGGCTTTATAAAAGCAGCACAATGAACACAAATATGTCAGTGCCGAGTCCGACCTCATCTTAAATAACAAACAGCATTGCTTGTTGTAATTAACAAAGAGAGGCAGAGTTAATGAGGCGTATAACGTTTGTTGCATTGGAGGCACAAGATTTTGCAGGTGGGAGGGGGGATACATTTTCTTTTTAATAAAATAAAATGTATATATATTAGTGATGCACCAATGTGAAAATTGTGGCCGATACCGATAACCAATATTAATATTGCTGTTCTGGCCGATACCGATATTTACCGATGTCGATATCTCTGTATAGAAAACACTTTTTTATGATAATCAAATAAAGAGCTATTTTCCAATTTTTTTTTAACTTTTGTAACTTATTTTCAGAAATGACAGATATTTTGAAACTATTTAAGGCCAAAACATGTAAAAAAAAATTATATCGGCCATATCTTGATATCGGACCGATACCGATGTGTAAAAAAACTGCCATATCGGCCGATATTATATCGGCGGCCGATATATCGTGCATCACTAATATATATATATAATATATATATAATAAAAAAAAAAAAATCCGAACATATTAAAAAAAAAATATATATATATATATATATATATATATATATATATATATATATATATATTTTTTTTTAATATGTTCGGATTTTATTTTCCTGTTCGAATCCCATGCCCATCGAACAAAGCTTCGAAGTATTTAAGACAGCCCTAGAAAATACTATCTATGTTGAGGAATATACAGTACTATATGTTGGGGAAAATACTGATTCTATGTTCTCTCAGTAAGTTTAGTACAGTATGTGTACCAGTGGAGGCTGCTGACCAAATTTTTAGGTGAAGCACAAATTATTATATTATATATTAAATTATATTTTTTAAACATCCCCCACTGTGTGTCAGTGGTCAGTGGACACAGATGAAAACATATTAACATTAGGTGACAGCGCACCTGACCAGATGTAATCATATTTGGTGACAGCGCACCTGACCAGTTACAGTTTGACAGGTGCAATATTTTTTTTGGATACGCCTCAGGCATCCTGCACTCTATATGACTCTAGTCATAATTGTACTGTATATATGTATATTGAATATCCCACAATTTAATTATTTAATAATTTTTTACTTTTTTACTGTAAAACTTTTTTTGTACTTTTTTTTGTAAAATAATTACCTTTACTGACTTTTTGTAAAAAAAAAAAAAAAAAAAAAAAAAAAAGCATGCTGGTGATAATTTCCAGTTGAGAATAAAAATTTCATCTGTGTTTATTACCTGTGTATGGAGAAAATAATGCTTTGTAAATTGAATTCTGATCTGTTCTCTTTTGTTTATGTAAATATGCTACCTGAGGGTGCATTTCCACTGTTTTATATCCTTGATTTGATATGTTTGCATTGGTTCATACTAAAAAGAACACATTTTCTAAAACCGATTTTGTGTTTTGTGTTGTACATTATGCAGTATACAGTATATACAGTATTATACAATATGAAAACTAACTGTCAGGTCATATATGTGAGGCTGTGCTGAAAAAAAAGATACCAAACACACCATGGTAAAACATTTTAAAATGGGAATTATACAATTTAAATCAAAATTTGCCAAAACATTGAAATATCCCAAGACCTGGCTAGCTACTGTTAGCATACAAGCTTTTACAAACACTGTAGCCTACTTACTTTTTCATCCACAATGTTTTTTCTGATCCAGATGCATAAGTCCACTTCTTCATGTTGCTCAGTTGCTGGTTTATACTTCGGTCCTAATGTTGGCGCAAAGTTTAATTTAGCCTGACTTGACTTGTTATAGCTGTACAGCTTACTAACTACTAAACAACAACTAAACTACTAGCTTGCTCTTTCAAACAGTCAAAACGGGTCCAGCTGCAGGTTCGGAGGTTAGGTTTAGCTCTGGCCAATCTCAAGTTTCTCAAGTTTCTTTATTAGTTTTCATACAGAAGTACAGAATACTTTTATACAAAATGCTTCTTTCTGTTACATTTTGTATAAAAGTATTCTGTACTTGAGATTGGCCCGAGCTAAACCTAACCTCCGGACCTGCAGCTGGACCCGTTTTGACTTTGCAATGCAGCAATCTCTGATTGGATTTGCAAGGCTGCCAATCATATTCAACCTCCGTGTATTGGATGTCAAGGGCTGTCAATCATTCAATCCTCCATTCAATGACAAGAGTTTAACTGCACAGACCGTGCTTAGACGAAGTTAATAGCCTATACGATTGGCTGTTATTTATTATTTATTTAACATTGGGTCAGCCTGTGAAGTGAATCTGCACGAATATTACTGCAGTCATTACTACAGTGCAGGCCTGCTCAGAGCTGTCAGTTTTGGCAATTTTTGAAAAAAAAAATTCACTGGCATTTTTTTTACAGAGGAAAACTTTTCTAATAAAAAAATATTAAATAATAATAATTAAAAAAATTTAATTGTTATATAATATAAATAATTTTTTTTTTATATATATATGTAAATTAATAATAATTATGAATTATGAGTGAATTTGTGTTTCACGTGTTGTCATAGAGAAACCTCCACTGATGTGTACAGATGTAGTGAAGATGTCTCTGTTCTCTCAGTTAAGTATAAGTTACGAATCATGAACTTCGGAAAATGCCTGTCAGAAATGTCAACTGGAATGCTGGAATAGCTGGGAGTTACCAGGGCTAGCTAGTTAGTTGTAATGGATAATACATGACGTGGCGTGTTGTTATCTGAAAATAATGCTAATTACGGGGGTAATTAACGTTAGCCCTTCGCAGAGTGGTTTGCCTGGAAAGTAACATTAGCTACAGCTTCATTAGCCTAGCTAACATTAGCTACATATCTAACAAGCTATACAAAGTTTAATGTGACTGACCTAGTGAGCTAGAATCAGAATATTCCACCCATAAATAGCTATTATCAAATATAAATAACGTAACGGCCATATCAACCCGTTCGCTTTGACGGGAGCTAGTTAACGTTAGCTAGTTAGCCAGCTAGCTAGTAGTACCGGTGATATGTTGCTAATTGATTTTGGTCGACTAACATTAGTGAATGCACCGATGTGAAAATTGTGGCCGATACTGATAACCGATATTAATATTGCTGTTCTGGCCGATACCGATATTTACCGATGTCGATATCTCTGTACAGAAAACACTTTTTTATGATAATCAAATAAAGAGCTATTTTCCAAAATGCTTTTTTCTTTTTTTACTTTTGTAATTGATTTTCAGAAATCAAATTTTAAACAATAAGACCAAATGTAATTATTATTTTTTTTTTAATAACACTTTCTTTTTTATCAGCCCTATTTTGACACCGGAACGATACCGATGTGTAAAAGAATTACCATATCGGCCTACGTTCTGTTACATATTCATGAAAGTGTAGTGCCAAAGGATAGGAGTCTGAGGCGGGGTGTTGAAAGACAGTGCAGAAATGACAGATATTTAACAATGTAAGACCAAAACATGTTAAAACGAATTAATAATAATAAAAAATATATTTGGTGGACACTATCCCACTACACACTGCTACACATGCAGAGAGCCCTAACCTACTGCAGTACACACTATCCCACTACACACTGCTACACATGCAGAGCCCTAACCTACTGCAGTACACACTATCCCACTACACACTGCTACACATGCAGAGCCCTAACATATTGCAGTAAACACTATCCCACTACACACTGCTACACATGCAGAGCCCTAACCTACTGCAGTACACACTATCCCACTACACACTGCTACACATGCAGAGCCCTAACCTACTGCAGTACACACTATCACACTACACACTGCTACACATGCAGAGCCCTAACCTACTGCAGTATACACTATGCCACTACACACTGCTGCACATGCAGAGCCCTAACCTACTGCAGTACACACTATCCCACTACACACTACTACACATGCAGAGCCCTAACCTACTGCAGTACACACTATCCCACTACACACTATCCCACTACACACTGCTACACATGCAGAGAGCCCTAACCTACTGCAGTAGACACTACTACACACTAGGGCTGGGCGATATATCGAGTATACTCTATGTATCGCGGCTTGTTCGCAGGGAACAAACTTAACTTTTTGACTTACCAGCCATTTGGCTGGTAGATTTTAAAAACTACCAGCCGGGCAGATTTTTTACTAGCCAAAAATCCAATTAGTATTTATATTGTAACGTTTGGCCACTTTAAATCATTGAACAGAGAGAGAGAGAGGTAGATAGATAGATAGATAGATAGATAGATAGATAGATAGATAGATAGATAGATAGATAGATAGATAGATAGATAGATAGATAGATAGATAGATAGATAGATAGATAGATAGATAGATAGATAGATAGATAGATAGATAGATAGATAGATAGATAGATAGATAGATAGATAGATAGATAGATAGATAGATAGATAGATAGATAGATAGATAGATAGATAGATAGATTCATAGATAGAGAGAGAAGGCAAGCCTGAAAACCTACCTGTTCAAAAAGGCCTTTGACTGTTAGCTTTTTATTTAAATTTAATTGTGCTTTTGTTTTTAAATTGTCTGTTTATACTATGTTTTTAATTAACTATGTTCTATTTTTATCTTTTTATTCTGTATTTTATTTTATTTGTTTTACTAATAACTATTTTATTTCTATTTATTTAACTGTTTTAACCATGTACTGTAGCACTTTGGGATCCCAGTGAACAAAAAGTGCATTACAAATCCAATCTATTATTATTATTATTATTATTATTATTATTATTATTATTATTATTATTATATTATTATTATTATTATTATTATTATTATTATTATTATTATTATTATTATTATTATTATTATTATTATTATTATTATTATTATTATTATTATTATTATTATTATAATAATAATAATTATTATTATTATTATTATTATTATTATTATTATTATTATTATTATTATTATTATTATTATTATTATTATTATTATTATTATTATTATTATTATTATTATTATTATTATTATTATTATTATTATTATGTGTAGCTGCCGCCCTGGCGGACATCTGTGCTCTACTCAGTGCACCTTTCTAGTCTAGAGAGAGAGCGCCGATTCCCCGTAGCTGAGCAGGGTTGCATTTTGTCAACACAAGTTGGAACCCTGGAGGAAGCGATATAAGGAAACGAATTGCTCCGCTAATCGCTCATGTTGACCCCGCCCCCAAGTCGCTCTCCGCTCGCTCACCGCTCACCTTGAATCGAGCGCTCCCCGCGCCACATCGCTCGGCAGATTTAAAAAAAAATTTGGAGCATGGTGTAAATTAGCTCAAACTACAACAGTCTACACCCCCTGGGCCCCTTAACAATTGTTTGTATTGAGCCGCATTGTAATTGTACCCATTCTGCAATGTTAATAACGTTGTTTATCCATTCACTAGCTCTATTAAGCGATGATAGCTAGCCTAGCCACAATGCTATGGTCGCTGCCATTAACGTTAGCATGTAAGCTAACGACAACAACAATGGCGTCAAAACTTTTTCTAACAGGATGTGAGTGATAAAAAAAATAATATAAAATAAAAAATGTTTTATCAAAAACGATCGATATCGGATCGGTATCGGCCGATATGGCTCAAGACGATCGGTGATCGGTATCGGTGGCAAAAAACGTGATCGGGGCATCCCTAGAGCTGCTAACCCTGGAAAACGCTCAAAGCGGACTCCACAAGGGCTTGTGTCCATAGCCGACGTTTTATGAGTTGTCAGCTCCTTTCTGTCATTAATTTCTATGCTGGAGAAGCGACAGGCGCGCTCCTCTTCCCAGCGACGCGCCTCGCATTTTATGAGCTCTGGGCGGCAGCGTTTTTGGTCGGAGCGCTCCCAGCTCATAAAGTTGAAACTAGTTAAACTTTTGGGAAAGGAGGGCGCTCATCAATGTAACTCATCGAGGAAGGGGCTGGCGCAAGCCTCAGAAAAACGCTCAGAGCTTTTTTTTCTTCTTTTTTCAAAGCGGTCCGCCTTTAGAAAAAGGTTTTTAGTGGACACAGCCCAACACTAGTTCCATTCGTGAGGAAAGGGGGTGGGTTATATTGACGATGCTTGACAACAGAAGTTTAAACATAACTTCATATTTATTGGTTATTCGTTTCTTTATATCATCCAGTTTCCATCTCCGTGTGTTAAACTCTTCCTGTTTACATTCGAGTGTGACATCATCACCTACGGCAGCTTAGACGATCAAAACGCAAACCTAGAACAAAACCCGAGGGGGGGGGGCTGGCTCTCTCGCGCGTTCTCGCTCTTGCTCTCTCTCGCTCTCTCTCTACATTCAATGATTTAAAGTAGCCAAACATTACAGTATAAATACTAACTGGATAGTTGATGATATAAACATTTCATTTCATTATCTGAAATATTCTAAAATCATTAAGTCTGCTATAAACCATTATCCCTTTGTGTGTGATTATTATTTTCCCCGTCGTCGGATTTTCTAAATCACCATGGTAACAGATCAGAAAGTTTGAACCTGCTCCGGAGCAGGGTTACGTTCAGTTAGCTGGATGAACCATGGCCACACCCTCGCAAAGAAATGCCAGCTCGCTTCCTGAAATAATTACCACAGTGTAGATCTGCATTATACCATTCTAAATTATGTTCTTGTGCTTCGTTTTCCTATTGAAATGTAAAATAATAGACCTAAATGCTGATAATAAATCATATTCAGCCTATAGATTTACTTTGTCCTAAATAATGCATGTCATATTTATACTACAAAGTTAACGCGGTATTAACGTGTTATCGCCCGATTCTATTAACGCCACTATTTTTTTAACTCATGATTAACTAAAAAAATTATAATAATAATAATATTTTTTATTTTTTTTACTAGACTTCACTCAGGTGTATTATTGATGCTCTCATTGATACTATGTTTGTTTCTGAAGTGTGTGTGTGTGTGTGTTTGTGTGTGAGATATATAGAGAGAGGGGAGTGAGAGAGAGATGAGGAAGGAGCAAGAGAGAAAGAGAGCGAGTCTGTGTGTGAGAGAGAGGGGAGGGTGTGATTAATCAGCCCTTGTGTGGGTGAATGTAACAAGTTCCTAACGTTTTCTTTCCTCTATTATATCATGCACACTTTATTCATTGTTTTAAATTAGAATTTTTTTGTGCATCACTCTGTTTTGAATTTGATGCAAATTTGCAATGCATGAGGGTTATCCTTTTGTGTTAAATGGCTGCATAAAGCAAGCATTTGTTGACTCGCATGTTGATAAGTGTGAGGTTCGCCTGTTCCCTGGACCTTTAATTCCCTGTCTCCTCACCTCTCCAGCCCCCACCCTCGCGTTCGTTTACTCTCCTCTGCTCTTCAGCAGCCCACACCCTTGGACTACCTTTCACAGCTGTGTTAAGTTATGATTAGCGCCCCAGAGGGCTTTAAATACCTGGACTTCCCCTCCAGTCCTCGTCGGGTCGTTCTCTCTCTGTAACAGTATCTTATCTGTATCTTATGCTACCGTTCTACCGCCGCGCTCCTGGTGAGTCATCACCATCGCCACCTGTCGCCGTTTGCCTGGAGTGGGACACAGTTCTGCGCTCTCTAATCCTCTACGGGAGGTTTTCCAGTGTCCAACTCCAGACCCCGAGCCGGCGCGCTCTCCAAGCCGGCGCACATCGCTTCCTATCCTACGGGAGGATGCGCGCTCTATAAGCCGACGCGCCCCACTCCAGACCCCGAGCCGGCGCGCTCTCCAAGCAGACGCACATCGCTTCCTATCCTACGGGAGGATGCACGCTCTTCAAGCCGACGCGCCCCACTCCAGACTCCGAGCCGGCGCGCTCGCCAAGCCGGCGCACATCGCTTCCTTTCCTACGGGAGGATGCGCGCTCTTCAAGCCGACGCGCCCCACTCCAGACTCCGAGCCGGCGCGCTCTTCAAGCAGACGCGCTCCACTCCAGACCCCGAGCCGGCGCGCTCTTCTAGCCGGCGCGCTCCTACTCCAGACGCGCATCGCTTCCTAATCCTCTACGGGAGGATGCGTCTCTCCGAGCCGGCGCGCTCTTCAAGCAGACGCGCTCCACTCCAGACCCCGAGCCGGCGCGCTCTCCTAGCCGGCGCGCTCCTAGCCGGCGCGCTCCTACTCCAGACACGCATCGCTTCCTAATCCTCTACGGGAGGATGCGTCTCTCCGAGCCGGCGCGCTCTTCTAGCCGGCGCGCTCCTATCCAGACGCGCTCCACTCCAGACCCCGAGCCGGCGCGCTCTTCTAGCCGGCGCGCTCCTACTCCAGACGCGCATCGCTTCCTAATCCTCTACGGGAGGATGCGTCTCTTCGCTTCCGAGGAGGATCTCCTTGCCAGGCCTCCGTCGTCTGAACCCTGCCATCCCTGTAAGCAGCTCTGGCCCTCGCCCTGTCCAAGGCCTTAACCCTGTTTTTTCTGTCCCTGTCTCCAGCCCGCCTCCGCGGGCCTCTGTCCCTGTTCCCCTCTCCAGTGCCCCTGTTCCTGCCCTGTCCTTTTGCCCTGGCCCTGTCCCTTAGCCTTCCCCTTAGCCTGCTCGCCTCTTAAAGGCACAGTGCCTCATTTTTCCCTATTTCTTTGTTCCAGTGTTTTTGTGTTCTCCCTTAAAGGGACAGTGCCGCTTTTTTGTTTGTATTCAATAAATGCCC
Source organism: Notolepis coatsorum (assembly GCF_963971535.1). Taxonomy (NCBI): domain Eukaryota; kingdom Metazoa; phylum Chordata; class Actinopteri; order Aulopiformes; family Paralepididae; genus Notolepis; species Notolepis coatsorum. Next base: position 112,893,051 of record NC_140175.1, read on the forward strand.
TGTTTTGGGCTTACTCTCATACCTGTCTTGTGTTGTGCGATTGGGGTCGGTTACAAACCATAACAGTACGACCCGACCAGTCGCCGACCCCAGCCAGCACAGACAGTGTCTGTTTAGTTTCCCCTGTTAGTTCCCCTGTTGACTCCCCTGTTAGCTTCCCTGTTGCTCCCCTGTTAGCCTGTTAGTCTCCCCTGTTAGCTTCCCTGTTAGCCTCGTTAGCTCCCCTGCAGCTTGCCAGGCCTCTACTACCAGCTTGGCCCCAGTCTGCTAGCTTAGCCCCGGCTGCTAGCACAGCCTCTATGTTAATGCAGCCCTTGCAGCTAGCATAGGCCCTGTAGCCAGCCATGCCCAGGCAGCTAACCCGGTCCCTCTGCGTGGCCTCCACTTTTTGTGTAAGTTTCCCCACTGCTAGGACTGCCCCTTCAGCTAGTAAGGTCAGTTTCCCCACTGCTAGGACTGCCCCTTCAGCTAGCAAGGTCAGTTTCTCCCCGCTGCTAGGACTGCCTCTTCAGCTAGCATGGTCAGTTCCCCACAGCTAGGACTGTCCTTCCAGCTAGCTTGTTCTCTCTTGCTGGTCCAGCCCTGTCTGCTAGCCTAGCTCCGGCAGCTAGCGCAGCCTCTATGTTAATGTAGCAGTACAGCTAGCATAGGCCCTGTAGCTAGCAGTGCCCTGGCAGCTTCCCTGTCCCTCTGCTAGCCCCACTTTTGGTGTAGCTCCCCCTGCTAGCATGGCCCAATTTTTTGTTTGTTGCTTTGTCATGTCCCCTGCCCCCCTGTCTGTATTTTTGGGTCGTCCGGTGGCTCCCGTGGAGGGGGGGGTACTGTGAGGTTCGCCTGTTCCCTGGACCTTTAATTCCCTGTCTCCTCACCTCTCCAGCCCCCACCCTCGCGTTCGTTTACTCTCCTCTGCTCTTCAGCAGCCCACACCCTTGGACTACCTTTCACAGCTGTGTTAAGTTATGATTAGCGCCCCAGAGGGCTTTAAATACCTGGACTTCCCCTCCAGTCCTCGTCGGGTCGTTCTCTCTCTGTAACAGTATCTTATCTGTATCTTATGCTACCGTTCTACCGCCGCGCTTCTGGTGAGTCATCACCATCGCCACCTGTCGCCGTTTGCCTGGAGTGGGACACAGTTCTGCGCTCTCTAATCCTCTACGGGAGGTTTTCCAGTGTCCCACTCCAGACCCCGAGCCGGCGCGCTCTCCAAGCCGGCGCACATCGCTTCCTATCCTACGGGAGGATGCGCGCTCTTCAAGCCGACGCGCCCCACTCCAGACCCCGAGCCGGCGCGCTCTCCAAGCAGACGCACATCGCTTCCTATCCTACGGGAGGATGCGCGCTCTTCAAGCCGACGCGCCCCACTCCAGACCCCGAGCCGGCGCGCTCTCCAAGCCGGTGCACATCGCTTCCTTTCCTACGGGAGGATGCGCGCTCTTCAAGCCGACGCGCCCCACTCCAGACCCCGAGCCGGCGCGCTCTTCTAGCCGGCGCGCTCCTACTCCAGACGCGCATCGCTTCCTAATCCTCTACGGGAGGATGCGTCTCTCCGAGCCGGCGCGCTCTTCAAGCAGACGCGCTCCACTCCAGACCCCGAGCCGGCGCGCTCTCCTAGCCAGCGCGCTCCTACTCCAGACGCGCATCGCTTCCTAATCCTCTACGGGAGGATGCGTCTCTCCGAGCCGGCGCGCTCTTCTAGCCGGCGCGCTCCTATCCAGACGCGCTCCACTCCAGACCCCGAGCCGGCACGCTCTTCTAGCCGGCGTGCTCCTACTCCAGACGCGCATCGCTTCCTAATCCTCTACGGGAGGATGCGTCTCTTCGCTTCCGAGGAGGATCTCCTTGCCAGGCCTCCGTCGTCTGAACCCTGCCATCCCTGTAAGCAGCTCTGGCCCTCGCCCTGTCCAAGGCCTTAACCCTGTTTTTTCTGTCCCTGTCTCCAGCCCGCCTCCGCGGGCCTCTGTCCCTGTTCCCCTCTCCAGTGCCCCTGTTCCTGCCCTGTCCTTTTGCCCTGGCCCTGTCCCTTAGCCTTCCCCTTAGCCTGCTCGCCTCTTAAAGGCACAGTGCCTCATTTTTCCCTATTTCTTTGTTCCAGTGTTTTTGTGTTCTCCCTTAAAGGGACAGTGCCGCTTTTTTGTTTGTATTCAATAAATGCCCTGTTTTGGGCTTACTCTCATACCTGTCTTGTGTTGTGCGATTGGGGTCGGTTACAAACCATAACAATAAGAGTATTAAAACTTGGAACTTGAAAAAGATCTGTTTAAGGTAGAAAAATAAAACAAATAAAAAAAATGCGATTAATTTGCGATTAATCGGGAGTTAACTATGGACAATCATGCGATTAATCGAGTTAAATATTTATTGCAAATGTGAATCCCACGGGGATATTTTTAATGAATGAAACCGGGTGTTTGGCTCTGATTAGTTTCATATTCTCTGCTGTGGATGTATTTGCTTAACGGAGCAACCGGATTGTGTTTCATTCAAGCATAAATTGAAGTGTCTATGCGTGGATTGTGGATTATGAATTACGAGGAATCTGAATCTGTGGATTGTTGAATTGTATCACTGTCACTCAAACGTTATTGTGATATTGTAACTGGGATTAAAATGTCTGATGAGATGCGCTGTTTGACGGATTTGAGAAATTGAATGAGCCGTTGACATTAATGCATTTGAGAAAATGCATTTATCTGTTCAAGCACTGTTATCTGATGATGAACATGTGTCACTGGTATAAACCAAAGGTTAATCAATTCAATGCATGTATGGATTATGTCCGAAACAGATTAAAACCTGATTAATAGTGAAACTGTATAGCGGGCTCCAAGCCTCTCTGACACGTTATTTCGGGGGTCGCGCCTTGAAAACTGTATTTATATATAAAGTACATGTTACCTAAGCCGAGCGCATACAGTACAGATATCCTCATAAGCATCTATTAATTCATATCAATTAGATACTCTTTGGGCTTGTTTGTATCTACTTATTCTGAAAGAGTTTAACTAATAATTTTCGCTAGCAATAGATCTCATTCGATTATTCATTCCATTAAGCCTACTGCCATTAGGCACATTTAAAGAAATATAATCTGATTGATTGAGGTAATGAGGGACTTAACATTAGCCTATAGATCAGTGGTGCCCAACCAGTCGATCACGATCGACAGGTAGATTGCGGGCTGATTTCAAGTAGATCTCGATTAATAAAATTAGATAATTACATTTTTTTTATTAAATTTTTTTGCAAAATCAACTCTGCCTCTCCTTGTTAACTACAACAAGCAATGCTGTTTGTTATTTAAGATGAGGTCGGACTCGGCACTGACAGATGTGTTCATTATGCTGCTTTTATAAAGCCTCAAATGACGGCTTACATTACAATATACAATTGTGGCTGGTAGCTCTCGGCTAGGTGGTAAATTAAAAAGTAGATCTTGGTTCAAAAAAGGTTGAGCACCCCTGCTATAGATTATGCATTTAACTTGTCGGCGAGGCTATTGAGCCGTACTGTATTGTACCCATTCTGCAATATGTTAATAAAGTTTTAAATCAATCAATCAATCAATGCCGTTAGAAAATCAGGATTTCTGCGATCGACACCTGCTGTCTTTTCAGCTGAGGCGGCCGCGCGCACTGATCCTGAGTCTCAAGTCTGGTTCAAATTAACGAAACTGAATCCACCTTCGAGGAACAGGGAAAGCATGGATTCAAACATCAGGTTAATTTAATCTGGATAATGGGACTTTTGATCGACTTAGTTGAACAAGGTACGGGGAATAGGGCCCAGGGCCGGACTGGGGAAATCATTCAGGCCAGGAAATATAGTGCAGAATATAGCCCCAGTCAGGCCACTTTTTAAGCAGGGGGTCTGGGGTCGTCCCTCACCAGGACATTTTTGTTACAAAGACTTAATTTCCTGCATTCTGGTGCAGGCATTTTTTTCAGTTGCCTGACTGCATAAAAAAAATCTTGAATTTTTTTTGGGATTAAAAATAAATAAATAATTTATCATCTATCGGCCGATAAGCTCAAATGTGCCGATAGTAGTGGCCGATAAATATCCATCAATTTGTGTCGCGTCAATCTGGTCCACACGTTCAAACTTTGAAAAAAGTTTCAGTCAAGCGACCTGCACACACAAGCTACTGCATCAAAGTTAATGATTAACAAAGGCATTCGTTTTGTGGCATTAACGTTATATAGTTACACGTTCAATAACATCAGCATATTATTTACCCGACCATAGCAAGCATTACTCATTCATATCTCTCACTTCCTTCCTTTGCTCAGAGAGCCCGTACTGAATTGTACCCATTCTGCAATCTGTTAACACTTTAATCGCCGGAAACGCCGAAACTCGTCATTGCCCGCCATGCTCATTCTGCCGAAGACGCCGTAACTCGTCTTTGATATCAATATTTAAAAAATCTGTGATCGAAATCATATTTCTCCTCCAGGGACCTGAGATATACTGCTGAGCTCCACTCAACTCTCTAACGGTTCAAGAGCGCCATCTGGTGGCCGATCGGCAGATCGCCCAACAGGAAGTGACGCGCCAAACAGGAAGTGCTGTTCCCATATTTCGTCCGGGCACTCGCGATCGTTAGCAGGACTCCATCTCGACACACTGGATAATCAATCGCTCGCCCTAACTCAATAAACAACGTTATTTGGATGTATATAGTATTATACAACCTGGAAATGGTTCATCTAGATCAACATCCCATAATAGAAAACTGTCTACTCCAAGCTGATCGCCCAACGGCCCGAGGAGACTGGGGTAAGTTTCAGCGTTTATTATTACCGTGTTCGATATAAACTGCTCTGATGATCATATGACCCACACTAGATGAATGATATAACGTTGCCCACGGAATTATAAACGACCCCCCGCCCATCCGGTCAACATCAGATCATACGTAGTAACTTCTAGAAGTACCTCCAGTTGAAATTTTTTATTTGGCACCGATCGCTACCAAACTGTATTTGATCATCAATATAATGCATTTGGGGCTATAAATCAAGTTCTGGAGAAAGCTGCAGAAAACGATAAAAACATACTTATACTTTAGAACGTATTTTAGTATGAATATGTGAATGAAAAGGTATAACGTTGCTACACCCTGAACAATAGATATAGGACATTGAATGGGCCATAATAATGTCAATTTAACAATAGAATTTAAAAAGTTATAGCCCTGCAAAGAAGGGGAACTTCTCCATAGACAAATAGAGCTGGCTAGGGATGGTAAATTATGAATTTAACCATGGCGATCAAAGTGTTAATAAAGTTTTCAATCAGACAAATGTATAGAAAAGCTTTTATTATAACATTTGTTGCAGTAAAATCATTATGCCTCGTTTGGTCATCCTGCAGAGAGCTGGTAGTCTACTCGTGGCCGGCGGGGAGCTAGCGTTATTAGCTATTAGTTTGTTGTGGTTCTCGCATGCAGATCAATGGTGGACTTCCCTAGGCTGGTAAAGCTATGCCTCCTAAAATGTGAATCGGAAATACAGAAATACCGGCTACAGGCTTTCCGGTTTCCGGGCACCCCCTGATCTGTTTATAGTCCCCAGCTAAACAAACAACAAGCAGGTCTGTCAGCCTGTCGAGGGAGGCGATAACGAGGTTGTTTCTGGGGGGAATACATTTTCATGAGCACAGTGTCGTGATTTCAGGGGCGGGACTTCCTACCTGATTCCCACTTTCGGCCGTAGTGCTTTACCAGGCTTTATCTCTCGAGATAAAGCTGGGAACGAGGTTAGGACTTCCCGGAAGTAAAAAACGAATAAGCGCTTGCTGATTGGTGGTAAGAACAGCAGAGGCGGGTGCAAGCAGTGTGATGTAATTGGCAGGATCGACTGTCAATCAAAATTGTTCTGTTGCCATCTACCTGCATTGCTTTGGTTGAGAGAGATAGTGCTCTCTTATTAAAACTCATAAACTTTTTTGAAAGCCAGTGAGTATTGTATGACTCAGACTTCAGCAATAATCATGACTCATGAGCATTATAAAATAAAAACACACATGGCATGGTGGAATTAATACCATAAACATATTTCTTGATGTTTCCTTTTTTTAAGTAAGTAAAGAGGCCTATGTTCATATCGGTGAGCACAATTTGTAACGCAAAAAGAGAGACGTGTAGCCTATTTATTTATTTAATATTTTATTTATTCATTTTATTATTATTATTTTATTTGTCGCCATGCCTAAAATAATAGTCAAGCATAGGGCTAAAACATTTTCATAAACAATTATATAATTTGTTGTTATATGGTTATAATAAAAGCTTTTCTATACATTTGTCTGATTGATTGATAACTTTATTAACATATTGCAGAATGGGTACAATACAGTACAGCTCAGTGGACTGGAGGATGAAGACCAGAAAAAGACTTTCGGCTAGGGATGTCCCGATCACCTTTTTTTGCTCCCGATCCGATCCCGATCATGTGATTTTGAGTATCTACCCTATCTTTCCCGATCCGATCTTTCACATTAGTAATCAATTTTGACTAGGGATGTCCGATATTATCGGCCTACCGATATTATCGGCCGGTATTGGCATTAAAATGTGATATCGGAAAATATCGGTATCGGTTTTCAAAAAAAAGAAAAAATTACATTTTCTATAACCTTTATTTACCCAGGCAAGCAAGTAAGAACAAATTCTGATTTTATTTATTGTCAAAAGTATGCATAATGTTATGTTAATTCCACAACAAGACATAATGTAATGTTAATTACCTGAAATTATTCAGTTGTTTGGGGGGGGAAACCCTGCATATATCGGTATCGGTTGATATCGGTTGATATCGGTATCGGAAATTAAGAGTTGGACAATATCAGTATCGGTAAAAAAGCCAATATCGAGCATCCCTAATTTTGACGAATTTTTGTCAGAAACTGGCGGAGCGAGACAAGCCCCTCTGTTGCCTAATAGTCCCTTGAGGGGCGCGAGCGCGGCGGCTCTTATTACATTCACCCTGAGAAATGTGCTTCATATGAGAAATATTCAAAGTTTCAATATCTGTTTGCACATTAGTATACATTCAGTGTTCAACTTACGTAATGATTTGCTCCATTTTGGTCTGAAACGCCGACGATAATCCTTAGTCACAGCAAATAATTGACGTTATCCAGGTGAAAAGTTAACTTCATTCAAGCAAGGCATTGCACCTAGTCTAAAAACTCTGCCTCCTACCTCCCCGAGCACAATGACGCCTCCAGCCTGCTGCTTCATGAGTTTTTCCTCCACGCGGAATGTCCTCCTTGCAAACATTGCAAGTGGCTGTTGGACTGGCTTGACTTTCTATTTTAAAATGCTTCCAAACCTCTGACATTTTTGTCTAGCTGCTCAAGTCAGTGAATAACCGTGTTTCGGGAGCGACGCGTTGTTGTGAGCGTGTAGGTCTCTTGAGGGATTCGGCATACGTCACTGTCGTGCAACGGTGTAAATGAAAGGGAATGTGTTTGTTGTGGAAAATTCTTCTGCTCTGTGTGACAATAAATTAATTAATGATGATATATTATGAATATAAATTATGATATAATTTAAAACCAAAACTAAGGCCTCAGTATGAGTTTAAGACGTGAACATGGTAAAATTTTACTGCCGATTTTTTGTATTTTTTTTCACAATCCCGATCCTCTGAAAATCACGTGATCGGCGCCGATCACGTGATCGGATCGGGACATCCCTACTTTGGGCTTTTTTACGTAAGGGTCCTCCATTTTCAATTCATCAAAACATTTAGAGACATACAAATATACAGTAGTTTCATAAAAAATATATATATAATTTTTTTTGCCACAAATATCGGTATCGGCCGATTGTGTTAGTTGAACAATCGGTATCAGTAGCAAATTTTCATATCGGTGCATCCCTACCTACTGCAGTACACACTATCCCACTACACACTGCTACACATGCAGAGCCCTAACCTACTGCAGTACACACTATCCCACTACACACTGCTACACATGCAGAGAGCCCTAACCTACTGCAGTACACACTATCCCACTACACACTGCTACACATGCAGAGCCCTAACCTACTGCAGTACACACTATCCCACTAGATTCATTCTGAAATACACCAGAGATTCACTGTGAAATACACCAGAGATTCACTCTGAAATACACCAGAGTTTCACTCTAAAATACACCAGAGATTCACTGTGAAATACACCAGAGATTCACTGTGAAATACACCAGAGATTCACTGTGAAATACACCAGATATTCACTGTGAAATACACCATAGCTCCACTCTGATCACTTTAGAATAGTGTGAACACTGAGTGATACAGTGGATGCTTCACATCCTTGGGGCACTCTTTGTACCTCTGGTCCACCAACACTTAGGCCATGGTTACACTGGTGTAAAACAGCAACGTTCTATTTTCGAATGATCACATTTGCATGTCCAAGTTAAAAATAAACGCAGTTTTGGCAGGACAACGCGTTTTCCTAGTGGCAACGCTCAAAAGGTGTTTTCGTTTTGGAAACTCGCCGACAATGGTGCCATGTAATTCGCGCGAGCCGTTCTGCGCGAGCCGTTCTGCCCAATGCCCATGCGCAGTAGAGACCTGCACGGTTATTTCCAGTGTTTACAGCAGAGCTGTCCCAAGTAGCTGCGGCTACTAGGGCTGACCTTCGAAGCTTTTTTTGGCAATCGAAGCTTCGGGGGCCGAGCTTCGATTTTAATTTGAAGCTTCGACATTTTTATTTTTTTTTATCTTATGTTGTGGGACTTGTACAGCACTTTGGTAAACTTTGTTGTTTTTAAATGTGCTCTATAAATAAAGTGGATTGTATTAATTAATTAAGTAGCCCCTTTCGTGACTGTGACGCAGCCAACAAGGTTTCACTCGGCTGCGCTGCCTGGGTGCAGTGGGGCTGCTCTCACAGCCAACGACATGACATTACATAATTATGTTGCAACCTTCGTCTATCAAGCAAACAATTATATAAATATTTATATGTAGTTGATAGAGACAAAGGCAGAATTCGACTTAATTAAGCACGTTTTATTAAGACATATTTTTATATGGGTCGGGACACTTTAAAAAAGCAGCACAATGAACACAAATCTGTCCGACATAGTCTTAAATAACAAACGGCATTGCTTCGCTTCTTCATCGACATGTCTGCTGCACATGTCCTTGTTGTTTTCAACACAGATAATCTCCACATGCTTGTTGTAGAGAGGTGGAGTCGAGGCGCCGCTTACTTTCGTTTCATTGGAATGGAGGCAAAAAAGAAGAATGTAACGTATACATTTTTTTTTTATTATTATTTTTTACTTCGATTTTTTTTTATGTTCGAAGCTTGTGCCATCGAACGAAGCTTCGAAGCTTCGAAGTATTTAAGACAGCCCTAGCGGCTACCAACGTGTTGTCAAGTTATTGTTATAAGTTATATTGTTTATAAAAAAAAAAAAAAAGACATTAGCCACATCTAAATGTATAAGCACGACAAGGTTATTCTAATATTTTAAATAATTACTCCACTGATTTAGAGATTTGCACAATGTAGCTCTAAAAGTCTCTGTTTTTTCTCTTTTTTTCTCTTTACTCAATTTTATTTTCTCTGTTTTTCTCTGATGAGTTTTATTTTAGTTCACACTCCTTTTTTTATTTTTTATCTTTCAGTTATTTTTTTTCATTTTAAGGTGTTAGTGTTTATCTCCACTCTTTTCCTTTTTTCTGATGTTTCCTACATAAGTTAGTAGAAGGTTCAAATGAATATATTAATGAAGGTATATTTTTCATTTTTCAAACTTTTGTTAGTACATTAATGAGAAGGCGCAAGACCAAAAGCGACATTCTATTGAATTAGAATGAACGTTTTAGATCCTATGGCAATCAGCATAGGAAGAATAGGATTACAAAGTTCAATTTGGGTAATCCGGTGGCCTAAGGGAGGGAGTCATACGTGTAGGATGTGTCTATGGGACACAATCCTGTACGACTCTCGGTGGGTGGGGGGGAAAGGGGATTTTTATTTGTATATATGTATGTTTTTAAGCTCTCAACGGGACCTCACTAGTTGGATGTATATCTATTGTTGCCTCGCACTCCAGAAGCATTACCAATAACTACACAACAACATGTATAGATTATGGCTAGTTTGAATATAATGATCTGGAACACTGGGGGAATAAATAACCAACACAAACGCAAAAGCGTGCTCACACTGATGAAAAAAGAACAGGTGGACATTGCTCTGCTAAGCGAAACGCACATTCTAGAGAAAGACATAGATACGTTAGCGGACAACACATATCATAATATTAGTCACTCTTCTTTTGGTACGAGAACTCGAGGTGTAGCCATAGTCGTTAGACGTAAGTTGAATATTGAATTAAAGGGAGTATGGTCTGATGTAGATGGTCGGATAACTATAGCTAAGATTGTACACAAGAACAGGAAAATAGCGTTGGTAGCGGTATACGCCCCAAATTTGTACGAAGTGGGTTTCTTCACTACACTAACCAAAGCAATGTTAGACCTTCCCGATTACTCATTTATAATAGGTGCGGATTTTAATGCCATTTGGAATCCAAGGATGGACAAATCTTACCTCGCCTTTTCCAGCAAACAAAAAAATTCATCTAATGCATTAAAGGATTGGTCGAAGATTACAGGTGTAAATGACTTATGGCGATCACTTAATCCCACAACCCGAAAGTACTCTTGTCGATCTGCGAGACATAACACATTATCCAGAATAGATTATGTCTTTGCATCCCCGAGACTATTTGATAACTATGAAGTGGAAATGATACCCAATGCACTATCAGATCACTGTTATTTACTCCTAAAAGGAACATTTGGTATACTATCTTCCCGAGCCCCAAGATGGCGATTTAACTCGATGCTGCTGAATAACAAGGAATTCATCACACAACTCAAAGAAGCTCTTACAGTATTCCTACGGGAGAATGCAAACTCGGTGCAAGACCCCAGAATAATATGGATGTCGGTAAAGGGAATGATCAAGGATTTCACTGATAGCTTTTCCTCCAAAATGCGCAAGAATCAATGCACAAAACTGGCTGAACTGGAAACGCTTTACTCAACGTTATTTAATTCTTTACAATACAACAACTCAACTCGACTAGAAAATCAAGTTAAGGTACTAAAAAAAGAGATCAATGCCATATACAGACAACAATCGGAAATACAAATACGTAGCACAAGACAACAGCAGTACTCCCAAGGTTCTAAACCTAGTCACCTATTAGCCATGCGATTAAGAATTAATGCAAAATTTGCAGATATAACTTCCATTAGAGCACAACAAGTACTTGAAACAGACCCTGAAAAAATAAACGTGACATTCAAAGAATTCTACTCCAACTTATATAAATCAGAAACGACCTTCGATCAAAACAAAATGGACACATATCTTAATCAAATTATTCTCCCTAAACTTTCAGAGGATGACGCTAAACAGTTAGAAACACCGATCACACTAGAGGAACTCAAGAAGGCCATATCCGAAATGCAAAGTGGTAAGGCTCCTGGAAGAGATGGTATCCCACCAGAAATGTACCTCTCTTGTTGGGACATAATTGGACCCTTATTACTAAATATGATCTTATACTCAGTCAAGGAGGGGAACTTACATAAGAACGACAATATTGCACTCATAACAGTCCTTCTCAAAAAAGACAAAGACCCCACGAGTGCGGTAGTTACAGACCTTTAAGCCTCCTCGGAACCGATATCAAACTGTACTCTAAGGTATTAGCCATCAGATTACAAAAGCATATGACGTCTTTAGTTCATCCGGACCAAACTGGCTTCATAAGAGGCCGCCTGATCACTGATAACATAAGACGAATACTGCACGTACTAGATGCCGACAAGGACGACACCATACCTAAGGCGATGCTGTCCCTGGATGCAATGAAAGCTTTTGACAGGCTGGAATGGTCATATCTATGGGCAGTATTAGAGAAGATGGGGTTAGGTAAAGGTTTCATTGATATGATTAAAGTAGTATACAAAGACCCATCGGCCATGATTACAACAGGTATAATCACCTCCGGAATCTTTCCGGTATCACGCTCAGCTAGACAGGGTTGCCCTCTTAGTCCCGGACTATTCAATCTATCATTAGAACCTTTAGCACAATATATAAGACAATCCCAATCCATAGAACCAATCGTAATCAAGGGCACACAACATAAAATTAGTTTATATGCGGACGACGTAATACTGTTCATGCAAAACCCCAACACCACACTGCCTCATCTGCTCAAGTTGATTGAGAACTTTGGAGATTTATCGGGATTCAAGATAAATTGGCCGAAGTCGGCTTTCCTTCCACTTAACGCCCCTGCAAAAAAAGATATAACCCTCCCAGGAGAGATACCTATGGTAAAACATTTTAGATGTTTGGGAGTGGAAATATTCCCCACCATAAGACAAACGGTGAAGCACAATTACACAAAAATCCAAAACAAAATCAAAGACGACCTTGATAGGTGGGCAAAACTTAAAAACTCAGTACAGGCACGGATATCAATAGTTAAGATGGACGTACTACCTAGAATCAACTTCTTCAGCTCAATGCTACCGTTACCCCCTCCAGAGGGTTACTGGAAAAAATTACACTCCTCCACATACACATTTATTTGGAATAACAAACCACCACGTATAAAAAGATCCACCGCACAGAGAAATAAAGCAGACGGTGGCATGGCATTTCCAGATTTTTTCCACTATTTTAAGGCGTACACATTAAGACCATTGACAACATGGTTTGATCCCCAAGGATTAGTATCCTGGAGAAAATTAGAAGAAAACATAGTAGCCCCACATAGACTGAAGGACATAGCATACACTAAACTATCAATCAAGCATTGCGAACGGAAATTTGGCCCCATAATTACTCATGCGATCTGGATATGGCGTGAAACACAAAAAAAATATCCTAACCCACATAAATGGCACAATCATACTCCCTTATTCAATAACAATGCACTCTTGATTGGAAAACGACCTATAAGATTCCCTATATGGGAAAAGCAAGGCATACACTCATTAGGGGATGTTTTTAACAAACAGGGTTTCTGTAGTTATGAAGAAATACGGAAAAAATGTAATCTCACCAAGTCCACACATCTTTTTTACTTACAGTTATTGTTATGTTTGAAGACTCAAGGTGTTCCATTAACGAAACCAATTGAACACCACAGATACCACAAATTCTTCTATGAAAGAGAGACATCAAGAGGTTTTGTTTCAGATTTTTATCATCAATTACTAACGTCCTCATATGAAACCCTCCACCTAGACTCCGTCTGGAGGAGGGATATACCAGACCTGGAAAGTGATTTTGATTGGCAAGAAGCCTGGGCAAATGTTCGACTCACATCAAGGAACCCGGACCATCAACAAATCAATCTTAACTATATTCACAGGACATACTTGACTCCTATAAGACTGAAAAAAATTGGTCTTATACAAGACTCCAAATGCTCCTTATGTACAAATGGGGACGAGGGGACATTTATGCACATGTACTGGGACTGCCCACCAGTTAAGATATTCTGGAAAGAGGTGAACCAGCAATTATCAAATCTCTTAACTTGGAATATACCTGTACACCCCTCTGTATTACTGCTGAATGATGTTTTTGAGTGTGCAGTACATCCACAGCTAAAGAGATTGGTTTTATCGGGTATCACAGTGGCTAAAAAGCTGATAGCATCACGATGATTTCAACCGGAAAAAATTTGCCAGAAGGTCTGGATTATTACATATCTCGATGTGATCTATCAAGAAATATCTACAGCAAGAATTTTGGGTCTCAATGAATCCAAAATGACATTGTGGTTAGAAGTGGTGGAGAAAATAAAAGCTAGCATATAATGGTAATGTCTGGTTAGGAGCGAGGGAAAATGGATGGATTATCCAATGGGGGGTCCGGGAGGGGGGGTACGAGCTGGAGCATATGTGTGTAGGTTTTTAGATAACAGGGTATATCCTATATAAGACAATTAACTAAAATGTTATTTCATTGGATGTGCACTGTCAACTAATGCTTGTATATCTTATCGTGTGTTGTCATGTTTGTTTATGTGTTTGTTTAAAAAATAATAAAAAAATAAAATACAAAAAGTTATTGTTATAAGGAACCCAGTCCAAACTACAACCGTCTGCATTCCCTTAACACTTTGAATGCCACGCCCGAGATTATTCGGGTTTATCCCCCGCGGGTTCAATGCCCACGCCCGAGAATATTCGTTTTATTCGTTTATTTTTTTTATTAGCGATCTGAAATCATATTGCATCAAGCGTGTCTACCATTGGAGTTCCAGCCACCCCAGGCGCTCAGATGTGAAAAAAGCGCCCCCTATCATCTCCCAGATGGTAATTCACCCTTTTGGATTGAACTCAATGAAAATGAATGATAAAAAACAACCCGCACTCCACATTTTACTTCTCACTCATGCAACCGCCGTCGACCAGTTTCACTCTGGAGTTTCAGAGCAGCGGAGATTATGTGTTTTTTTTTTAAACTCAATTTTTATTTGCATTTTTGGATTACAAGCATACAAACAACATCTTTGAATATTATTTTCATATCAGTCGGTCTTCCAGGTACATAATACATAGACGTAATGTACAACACCGTTAAACAGACATAAACAATAAAGAAAAAATTTTAATACCCAATTACAGAAATAAAAAATACCGACTTAAGCAAAAGTTCCACAGACATAAATAATAAATTGAAAAAACATAAAACAATTGTCATACCCAAATAATAGAAATAGAAAATACTAACTAAAGCAAAAATGTGCGACATGGGTTCAGAGACCCTCCTTGAACCTCTTTCCTCCTTTACCCTTCGCCCTCTTGTGTTGCATTTGTTTCTTCCTCTGTGATGTCGTTTTCGTTCCCCTTATAATTCTCCCACTTTCCCCATCTTTCCCCAAATTTCTCTTCCTGTAGCCTCAGCATGTGTGTTATCCTCTCCATATCCTGTATCTCCTCTACTATTCCTACCCATTGTGCTATTATCGGTGGATCTTCTTTGTACCACAGTCTCGTTATTGCTTTTCTGGCCGATATGAACATTATCTTTATTAACACTTTGACTGCCATGAAACGTGTTTTGACGTCATTGCTGGCCATGCTCAAGTTGCCGGGGGACGCTGTACAGCGTCCTTATATCAATATTTCAAAAATCTGCGATCGGATTCATATGTCCCCTCCGCTGGCCTGAGATCCACCAGCAGGACCCACTGAGCTCTCTGGCGGTTCAGGAGCGCCATCTGGTGGCCGATCGGCGCAATCGCTTTAACAGGAAGTGGCATAGAGGTTGTGCTACGTCCGTAGTACTTCCGGGTGCTCGCTATAGGTCCCGCGACTCTGGCTCGTCACGCTACACAGTGATCGATTGCCAATAACTCGATAAACAACATGATTTGGACGTATATACCATTATACAAGCTGGAGATGGACCGGGTAAATTTACATCCCATAATGATAAGATTTCAACTCTACGATGATCGCCCAATGGCGCGCGGAGACTGGGGTGAGTTTCAGCGTGTAACGTTACCGTCTTCGATACTAACTGCTATTATCAACATTTGACCCACATTAGATGATTGGTATAACGCTGCCCACGGAATTATAAACGGCCCCTAGCCCATCCGGTCAACATCAGATGACGTGTAGTAACTTCTAGAAGTACGTCTAGTTGTAATTTTTTATATCGCGCTGATTGCCATAAAACTGTATTGCATCATCAATATAATGTATTTGGGGCTATAGATCACGTTCTGGAGAAAGCTGCAGAAAGAGATGAAAACATACTTATACATTAGACCATACTTTACTATGAATATGTGAATGAAAAAGTTTAACGTTGCTACACAATGAACAATACATATAGGACTTTGAATGGGCCCTAATAATGGCAATGTAGCAATAGAATTTAAAAAGTTATAGCCCTGCAAAGAAGGGGACTTTCTCCATAGACAAATAGCGCTGGCAATCTATGGTATATCATGAATTTAACCTTAGGCAACCAAAGTGTTAAATACTTGTCCCCCCCTTGTATTCCCTCGTGCGTCAGGTCCCCTAAGTAAAGCACCAGTCCCGTTTGTGGTAACCCGTATCCTAATATTCTGATCATTGCCTCCCCTATCTCCTCCCAATACCCCTTCAGCTTCTGACATCCCCAGAATATGTGTGTGTGATTTGCCCCCTCCTTCCCACACATCCTCCAGCATGTCCTTTGTGTTGGTGCATACTTTCCCTTCAACTCTGGGGTTATAAAGAATCTGATTATGTTTTTCCATCCAAATTCTTTCCATACCCTTGATCCTGTCGTTGAGTGCTGTACCTCGCATATGTTACCCCATTCCTTCTCTGTTATTTCTATCTCTAATTCTCTCTCCCATTTTCCCTTATATAATCGGTCGTGTGTCCCTTGCTGTTCATTATAGCCTGGTACAGTGCTGATATTACCCTTCCTTTCCCCCCTTCGTATGCCCACACTATCATCTCGATTATTCCATTCTGTTCTTCGTCCTTGTCTCCTCTTATTTCTTTATTGTAGTAATCTCTAACCTGTAGATATCTGAAGTGGTCCCTGTTTTCTAGTCCAAATTTCTCCTTTAATTTTTGTAGGGTTTGCATTTCCCCCTTCTCTATCATTTTGCATATCGCTAAAGCTAAAGCTGCAGAAAGAGATGAAAACATACTTATACATTAGACCATACTTTACTATGAATATGTGAATGAAAAAGTGTAACGTTGCTACACCATGAACAATACATATAGGACCTTGAATGGGCCCTAATAATGGCAATCTAGCAATAGAATTTAAAAAGTTATAGCCCTGCAAAGAAGGGGAACTTCTCCATGTTAAATAGAGCTGGCAACGGATGGTATATCATGAATTTAACCTTAGGCAATCAAAGTGTTAATGACCTCTATTCTTGAATTGAAGTCCAAGTGTTATGGTTTGACACCGACCCCAAACGCAACGACACAAGAGAGTAGGATTCAGAGTTGCCAAATACGAGGGCTTGTTTATTTGGTACTAAGAATAAGAGAAACAGGGAAAGCAGGTCAAACAAGACAGGTACAATGATCAAGGGGCAAAGTTCTGCTGCTCTGCAGCTTCTCCCGTGAGGGTTGTCTTGGGAAGCAGGTGTTGACTTCTGAACCGCTCTGCAGAATCCTCTCGGTGGGTTCTCAGATGTTGTGCGAGACCGAGAGAGGGAGAGAGGGAACGAGTCAGTGACAGAGCAGTCTTAAACGAGCAGGAGAACAGGGTGTACAATTCTTCGTGTTAACAACACAGTGAGCGCAGTTCCAAACACAGCCCAAGTGAATCTCTTCGTATTAACAACACAGAGAGCACAATTCCGAAAACAGCCCAAGTGAAACTCTTCGTGTTAACAACACAGTGAGCTAAATCCAAACACAGTCCCAGTGAATATCTTCATGTAAACACACAGTGAATATCTTCATGTGAACCCACAGTGACTATCTTCATGTAAACACACAGAGAATATCTTCATGTAAACACACAGTCCAATTGTGAAATAATATCTTCGGTGTGAGCAAACACACAGTGGATATCTTCATGTAAACAGACAGTCCAATTGTGAAATAATATCTTCGGTGTGAGCTAGCACACAGAGGGAGATGGTAGATCCCAAAATATCATTCCATAAAGGAACAAGCAAAAATAGATAATGGCTGGGTGAGTGACTGTTTGACAAAAAGGTGGTAGTCTTCAGTGTAAGTTTACACACGAAAAATGGAATAGGTCAAGAACAGTCAAATAGATAACTCACCCAGACGAGATGCGTAATTGGAACTGGAACAACAGTGGAGGCGAGCGCGCGCCACAGGAGCAGGTATCCAAGCGAAGGCTTCTAGGAATTCCTGGAGAACAGCACAGAGAAAAAGGCAGCAGCAGCAGCAACGGGGAAAAACATCCAGAGACAAATCAAGGCGACAAAACAAGACGATCCAACAACTTAGGGTGGGGAAAAACGGGGTATAAATAATGAGGGATCGATTGATTGAAAAGCGTGGGGAAGTGAGAGAACCAATCAGCGACGTCTCTGATGACGTCAACGGGGAGAAAGTAGTGACAGCTGGGGAATGTGATTGAAAAGCGTGGGGAAGTGAGAGAACCAATCAGCGACGTCTCTGATGACGTCAACGGGGAGAAACGTGTGAACGAGGGGATAGAACCAATTGACAGAAAATGAATGAAAACAAAGCGAGGGTGGTTAAGGGAACAGAACGAGTGAGAGCGCAAGGACAGAACCTCACAGTACCCCCCCCTCCACGGGAGCCACCCGGCGACCAGGCCGACCCGGCTCGTCAGGATGGGCCCGATGGAAGTCGGTGATCAAGCCGGGATCCACGATGAGCTGCCGGGAGACGCAGCTACGCTCCTCAGGGCCGTAACCCTCCCAGTCCACCAGGTATTGGAACCCCCGGCCCCGCCGACGAACGCCCATCAACCGGCGGACCTGCCACTGGGGGTGACCATCCACTAGCACAGGAGGCGGCGGATCAGGAGCCGGAGGCATAAGGGGACAGAGGGAGACGGGCTTAACCCGGGAGACATGGAACACGGGGTGGATGTGCATGGATGCAGGAAGCTTCAGGCGCAGGGCCGCCGGACTGAGTACCTTCAGGACCTCGAAAGGCCCGACGAAGCGGGGGTTGAGCTTCTTGGCCGAGGACCGTAGCAGGAGGTCCTTCGCGGAGAGCCACACCCTCTGCCCAGGGCGGTAAGTCGGCGCGGGAACCCGGCGCCGGTCGGCACCACGACAGGCGCGCTCAGATGTCCGGAGCAGCGCGGTCCTGGTGATCTCCCAAACTCGACGGCAGCGGTCGAGGTGGACCTGCACGGAGGGAACTGCCACTTCCGTCTCCAGTGCGGGAAAAAGAGGGGGCTGGTAGCCCAGGGAGGCCTCAAAAGGGGAGAGGCCGGTGGCGGAACTGACCATTGAGTTGATGGAGTACTCAACCCAGGGAAGGAAACGGCTCCAGGATGCCGGCCTCTCGGCTGCCACACACCGAAGAGCAGACTCCACGCTCTGGTTCATCCTCTCCGTCTGCCCGTTTGTCTGGGGATGATAGCCAGAGGAGAGACTGACCGTTGCCCCCAATCCTTTGCAGAAAGCCCGCCATACCTGGGAGGTGAACTGGGGCCCCCGGTCAGAGACGATGTCCTGGGGAAAGCCGTGAAGGCGGAACACGTGGTGCGTCAGGAGGTCCGCCGTCTCGGCTGCTGAGGGAAGCTTGGAGAGGGCCACGAGGTGGACCCCCTTGCTGAATCGATCCACAACGGTCAGAAGGCAGGTGTTCCCCTGGGAGGAGGGTAGACCAGTGACGAAGTCGAGCGCCACATGTGACCACGGACGGCTTGGAACGGGAAGGGGCTGCAAGAGCCCGGAGGGTGCCTGGTGAGAGGCCTTGCTGCGGGCACAGACCGCGCAGGCCAAGACGAACTCCTTGACGTCGTTCCGCATGGTGGGCCACCAGAAACGACGAGCCAGGAAGGAGAACGTGCGATGGACGCCTGGGTGGCAGGCGAACCGGCTGGTATGGCCCCACAGCAGTACCTGGGACCGGACAGAGTCGGGGACGAAGAGACGGCTCCTAGGGACGTTGCTTGGAGCACGTTGGAAGCGAAGGGCACGCCTCACCACACCCTCGATGCCCAAGGTGATGGCTCCAACCACTCGGGCCTCCGGGATGATGGGAGATGGGACCTCAGAGGGTGGAGCCCCCTTGGAGTGCATCCGGGACAGAGAGTCGGCCTTCGTGTTGCGGGAACCGGGGCGGAAGGTCAGCGAGAAGTCGAACCGACTGAGGAAGCTGGCCCATCTCGCCTGCCGACCGTTGAGGCGCCTGGAAGCGCGGATGAACGTTAGGTTCTTGTGGTCCGTCCAGATGGTAAAAGGCTCCTCGGCACCCTCTAGCCAATAACGCCACTCCTCCAGCGCAGCCACGACCGCCAGTAGCTCCCGATTGCCGGTGTCGTAGTTCCTCTCGGCGGGGAGGAAGCGACGCGGGTAGAAGGCGTAAGGATGTACCTTCTGGTCGGAAGGAGAACGTTGGGATAGGACAGCGCCCAGACCAGAATCCGAGGCGTCCACCTCCACGATGAACTGTCTCTTGGGGTCAGGGTGGAGCAGGATAGGGGCGGAAGTGAACCTTCTCTTGAGGGAGCGGAACGCAGCGCATGCCGCTGGGGACCAGTCGAACGGCAGAGCGGGGGAGGTCAGCTTGGTAAGAGGCTCCGCCACTTGACTGTAGTTCCGGATGAACCTTCGGTAGAAGTTGGCGAACCCGAGGAAACTCTGTAACTCCTTCCGAGTGGTGGGTTCCGGCCAATCCTCCACAGCCTGGATCTTGCGAGGATCCGCTCGGGTCAAGCCCTTCTCAACGATGAAGCCCAGGTACTCGACGGAGTTGGAGTGGAAACGGCACTTCTCCGCCTTGACGAAGAGCCGATTGTGGAGGAGGCGCTCCAGCACCCGGCGAACATGCAGGATGTGTTCCTCGAGGGTCCTGGAAAAGATAAGAATGTCGTCCAGGTACACCACCACGAACACCTCCAGCATGTCACGGAGGACATCGTTCATGAGTGCCTGGAATACCGCCGGGGCGTTGGTGAGGCCGAACGGCATCACAAGGTACTCATAGTGGCCCCTGGGGGTCTTGAAGGCGGTCTTCCATTCATCGCCCTCACGGATACGGACAAGATGGTAGGCACTTCGGAGATCCAGCTTGGTGAAGAACGAGGCCTGGGTCAGTGGCTCGAAGGTGGAGCTCATGAGAGGTAGGGGGTATTTGTTCTTGATGGTGATCTCGTTGAGCTGACGATAGTCGATGCAGGGCCGCAGGTCCCCATCCTTCTTACCAACAAAGAAGAACCCGGCTGCCACCGGGGAGGAGGAAGGCCGAATGAGTCCTGCTTCCAATGACTCAGAGATGTAGAGATCCATCGCCTTCTTCTCCGGGACAGTCAGACTGTAGAGGCGGCTGCCGGGAAGGGGAGCCCCTTGGCGGAGGTCGATGGCGCAGTCATAGGGGCGGTGAGGTGGAAGGGCCTGAGCCCTGGTCTTACTGAATACCTCCATGAGGTCGTGGTACTCGGGAGGAATGGACGAGGGGTCCGGGGGCAACTCACCAGCCGGTCTCCGGGGCGGGGGACAGGACGCCGCCTGCAGACAGCGGGCGTGACAGGAGGAGCTCCAGCCCCTGATGGTACCGGAGGACCAGGCGATGTGGGGCTCGTGCAGCGCGAGCCAGGGCCTACCCAGGACCACCGGGACAAGGGGGGATTGGGTAATGAGGAACTGGATTCTCTCTACGTGGTTCCCAGCGATGGTCAGCACGACTGGGCCGGTGCGTTGAGAGATGTCGGCCAGGCGGTGTTGGTCCAACGAAAAGATCTCCAAGGGCCTCACAAGGGCCTCAAGAGGTATGTTGGCTTGGGTGGCAAACTCGAAGTCGAGGAAGTTCTCGTCTGCCCCAGAGTCGATGAGGGCCTCCACCGTGGCACGTTGGTCCCCCCAGGCCAGGGTGACGCTCATCAGATGGTCAGGTGGTGCGCGGCGCTGGGACTGGGAAAAACGGCTCACCAGGATCTCCCGGGGTCTTGGTGAGCCCGATCTTTTGGCCGGGTAGGGCAGTCGGCGATACGGTGTCCCGCACCTCCGCAGTAGAGGCAGAGACCGGACCTGAGCCTTGCCTGACGCTCCGCCTGGCTCAGATGAGAGCGTCCCAGCTGCATGGGTTCCTCTTCGCGCACCGGACGGGGAAGCCTGTTACCATCAGTAGTGTTGGGGACGGGGCGTCCAGGAGTCCGGGGTGCTTCAGGAGGTGACAGTCGGGTCCTCTCGCGCCTTCTCTCCAGGAGGCGTCCGTCAATACGGATGACAAGGCTAAACAGCTCCTCGAGGGAGTCGGGCACCTCCCTGGTAGCGAGCTGGTCCCGGACTGCGTCACTGAGCCCCCTTATGAAGGTTAGGCGGAGAGCAGGTTCGTTCCATCCACTCTCCACCGCCGCCAGTCGAAACTCTATGACATAGTCCGTCACCCTGCCGCTCCCCTGTCGGAAGGTCCCCAACCGGGCTCCAGGGTCCAGACCTCGGGCTGGATGGTGGAACACTCTGCGGAGCTCCGCCACGAAGTCTGGGTAGGAGAACAAAAAATCTGCTTCCATTGCCCAGGAGGAAGTGACCCACTGGGCAGCATGGCCTGAAAGTAGGTTGGTTATAAAAGCCACTCGGGACCCATGAGCAGAAAAACGGCTTGGTTGATGACGGAAAACCAACTCACATTGCATGATGAATGTGGCACACTCCTCGGGATTACCGTCGAACAGCCGTGGGACGGAGAGATGGGGTTCCCGAGGTGCGAGATCTGCTGGGGCTGCGGGGAATGTTCCTGAAGGGTGTGAGAGATGAAAAGTATTAACGGCGTCGCCCAGCGAGTTAAGCTGGGCGAGAATCTCGGACTGTTGTCCCGCCATAGCGGCCATAGAACCCTGCATAGGCAAGACCTGGTCCCTGAGGTCTTGCACCGCAGCCGCAGCCCGCTCTAATTGGAGACCGTGATCCCTGGTCAACTCGACTTGAATAGCAAGTGCGGTTCTGACCCTCTCTGTGTCGGCTGGGGTCGTCATATTGTTGGTTGGATCGTAATGTTATGGTTTGACACCGACCCCAAACGCAACGACACAAGAGAGTAGGATTCAGAGTTGCCAAATACGAGGGCTTGTTTATTTGGTACTAAGAATAAGAGAAACAGGGAAAGCAGGTCAAACAAGACAGGTACAATGATCAAGGGGCAAAGTTCTGCTGCTCTGCAGCTTCTCCCGTGAGGGTTGTCTTGGGAAGCAGGTGTTGACTTCTGAACCGCTCTGCAGAATCCTCTCGGTGGGTTCTCAGATGTTGTGCGAGACCGAGAGAGGGAGAGAGGGAACGAGTCAGTGACAGAGCAGTCTTAAACGAGCAGGAGAACAGGGTGTACAATTCTTCGTGTTAACAACACAGTGAGCGCAGTTCCAAACACAGCCCAAGTGAATCTCTTCGTGTTAACAACACAGAGAGCACAATTCCGAAAACAGCCCAAGTGAAACTCTTCGTGTTAACAACACAGTGAGCTAAATCCAAACACAGTCCCAGTGAATATCTTCATGTAAACACACAGTGAATATCTTCATGTGAACCCACAGTGACTATCTTCATGTAAACACACAGAGAATATCTTCATGTAAACACACAGTCCAATTGTGAAATAATATCTTCGGTGTGAGCAAACACACAGTGGATATCTTCATGTAAACAGACAGTCCAATTGTGAAATAATATCTTCGGTGTGAGCTAGCACACAGAGGGAGATGGTAGATCCCAAAATATCATTCCATAAAGGAACAAGCAAAAATAGATAATGGCTGGGTGAGTGACTGTTTGACAAAAAGGTGGTAGTCTTCAGTGTAAGTTTACACACGAAAAACGGAATAGGTCAAGAACAGTCAAATAGATAACTCACCCAGACGAGATGCGTAATTGGAACTGGAACAACAGTGGAGGCGAGCGCGCGCCACGGGAGCAGGTATCCAAGCGAAGGCTTCTAGGAATTCCTGGAGAACAGCACAGAGAAAAAGGCAGCAGCAGCAGCAACGGGGAAAAACATCCAGAGACAAATCAAGGCGACAAAACAAGACGATCCAACAACTTAGGGTGGGGAAAAACGGGGTATAAATAATGAGGGATCGATTGATTGAAAAGCGTGGGGAAGTGAGAGAACCAATCAGCGACGTCTCTGATGACGTCAACGGGGAGAAAGTAGTGACAGCTGGGGAATGTGATTGAAAAGCGTGGGGAAGTGAGAGAACCAATCAGCGACGTCTCTGATGACGTCAACGGGGAGAAACGTGTGAACGAGGGGATAGAACCAATTGACAGAAAATGAATGAAAACAAAGCGAGGGTGGTTAAGGGAACAGAACGAGTGAGAGCGCAAGGACAGAACCTCACACCAAGGGCATTACTGTCCATCTCTCTAAGTCTCTCTTGATGTTCTGATTTATCTGTGTATAGTTCGCCTCAAACAGTTTCCCCACCCCTCTCGTGATGTTCACCCCTAGGTATTTAATCTTGTCCATGTCCCACCTTATCCCGTACTCCTCCCTAATTTCCGTCGTTGGGGTAAAGTTCCATGCTAATGTCTGTGTCTTTGTCACGTTTAGTTTGTATCCTGAGTAGTGGCCGTATTCCTTCAGTAGATCCATCAGTGCCGGGAAGCTCTTGTCTGGTTGCCTCATGAATACTATCACGTCGTCCGCAAATAGGCCTAGTTTATATTCCGTTCCCTTTATCCTTACTCCCTTGATGTCCTCGGCCTGTCTGATCAGTTGTGCCAGTGGTTTTATGAAAACGGCGAAGAGCGTTGGTGAGAGACAACATCCCTGTCTGGTAGCCCTCTCTAATCTGATTCTATCCATCAGGCTGCCATTCACCTTAATTCTCGCTGTCGGTTCCTGATATAGTGCCTTGATCATCTTCATTGCCCTCCCGTTTAGCCCGAATTTCACCAATGCCTTATATAAAAATGTCCAACTCACACTGTCGAATGCCTTTTCTGCATCTAGGCTAATCAGTACCGCACTACCACCTTGTTTTTGTATCTCCTCCACTATGTGTAATGTTGTCCTGTGTCTGTCTCCCTTTAATTAATCCAGTTTGATCTTCATCTATAATGTCTGGCATAAACGTCTCGAATCTCTTTGATATTATTGATGTATACATCTTATAATCCACGTTGAGTATGGACACAGGTCTGAAACTACTACATAATTCTCTATCCTTCCCTTCCTTCGGTATCATGGTGATTACGGCTTCCTTCCACGAGGGAGGCATTTTGCCCTCTTCCATCGTGTGCCTGAATGCCGCGCCTAACATGGGCGCTAATTCTGTTCTAAATGTCTTGTAGAATTCCGATGGGAATCTGTCGCTCCCCGGAGATTTGTTGTTTTTAGCTCTACTAATTGCCTCTTCCAGTTCCCGTTCCGTAATTATTTTATTTAATTCTTCATTCTGTTCTCTCCCTATCGATGGTAACTCCAGCTTCTCCAGAAAAGTTTCTATTTCCTCTTCTCCCGCTGCCTTTGGCTGTGTGTATAGTGTCTCATAGTATTCTCTAAATGTCCTCTCTATTTCAGCTGGGTCCCTCAATATTTCATTAGTCTTTGTATCCCTTATTGTGTGTATCGTGTTTAACTTCTGTTGCGTCCTGATTCTCCTAGCCAACAGTCTGGTCGCCTTTGGTCCCCCTTCATAGTACGTCTGTTTCATAAACCTCGCTTTCTTTTCTATTTCCATCAATAATTCCCTATTTATCCTGGCCCTTACTTCTTTGATTTCTCCGAGCGTTTCTTGTTCTTTCGATATCTGGTGTCTCCCCTCTAGATCCTTCAGCTTCCCTATCAGATTGTGATATGTCTCCGTTCTGGCCTTCTTCAGCAGTGCTGTTTTCTCCATCAATTTCCCCCTTATCACCACCTTCAGTGTGTCCCATAGAATGTTCGGGTCGACCTCCCCGTTGTCATTTTCCTCCTTATACCTGGCTATCTCTTCCTTAATCTGACTCACCACCCCCTTGTTATTTAATATTCCCACATTCAGTCTCCAGATCGTGTTCCTCCGTCTCCCCTCCAGATCTACTGTCAGATATATGGCACTGTGATCCGATATGTCCGCTACTCCTATTCTGCTCTCCCGCACCCTGTAATGTCCCCCGTCGTCATAAAAAAATTGTCTATTCTCGCATATGTCACATGGAGATTATGTGTTTTTACAGTATACACGGTGAATCAATAAAAAGATTGATTTTTTCGAATGGCGATCAGGAATTGGAATAATCCATTTGGATACCATCTGATCTCAGGTAAGGAATCTATGTTACAAGTATTAGGATAATCAGACTCGTTTTCACAGAGATATAAGCTTTTATGTGATATTGCTGTTTCACTGTGCGAGCGGTCAGGAAATAGGAGAATCGATTTTCAACTCGCAGCACGAGCGTGCATGCGCACACATTATACTATCGATAATCTAGCGTTTATTTGAAAATGATTCATAAATAGGCCGAACAATGACAACGTTCTAGAATATTCCAGTAAAAGGCGATTATCATGGAATGCGTTATATTTTCCGCGAAAACAAGTGATTTTCAAAATGCTAGAAAAACGGAAATGAAGCGATAAAAAAACAATCTGCTACAACAATGTTGACTGGAAAATGAGTATTTGATAAGCGACGGGCAGATTAGACACATAGCCATAATTTAAAACATAGATTAGGCGATATTAACGTTAACATTGGAGTGGATGTGGGCATTCAAGGGGGTAAAAAGGAAAACACGGCTGGCTCTCAAAGTGTTAACAATTGTTTGTATTGAGCCGTATTGTATTGTACTAGGGATGCCCCGATCACGTTTTTCGCCACCGATACCGATCACCGATCGTCTATGAGCCATATCGACCGACACCGATCGTTTTTGGTTTAAAAATATATATATATATACTTTTTTTTTTATATAAAATATATATATTATATAATTATACTTGTAGTTGTATTATCTGCGAGACATCGCCACCACGCACCAAGTCAAAATGCTCGCTATCTCCACTGTCTGTGTGTATACTCTGCTTTGGTCAAATCACATTCAGCATGCCCTCAGCAGGGTATATCTGCGGCTCTGCAGATATACCCTACTCCATCAGCTAGCCCTTTTCTTGACTGAGATGCAAGCCAGGGGCTCGAATACGCATCGAATCAATGTTATAAGACATTGATATCAGGAGCTGTAGCTACTGCTAGCCGGCTAGATAACGTTAAGACAACGCCTCAGTGAACTATTTAGTTTACTGGGTCATTTCGTTTTGAACAGTGAGCTAACGTGCGCTAACATGAGCTACCGAGCTAACAGAGGTATCATACACTACTAGACTATTGCTGGAGCATTTGTTGATATCAGGAGCTATCAGTAGCTAGCCAGCTAGATACCGTTAGTTAGAAAATGCCTCATGTATTAAACTAAAAGTGAATAGTTCACTGGGTCATTTAGTTTAAACAGTAACGTTAGCTCGGTAGCTAACGTTAGCTCACAGAGGTCCCATGCACCAGACTAGAGCAGACTGTTGCCGGAAGCAATAGGAGCCTCTGTGTTGACACGGGTTTGGGAGGGGCAGGGGGAGGGGCAGTGCGCTGCAGCTCTGTGTGCTTGAGAGAGAAGTCAGCGAGTAAGAACTCCGCTAAGAATTGGATCATGTTTTTGGATCATGTTTCCCTATATTGTACCCATTCTGCAATCTGTTAAATAA
Organism: Notolepis coatsorum; assembly: GCF_963971535.1. NCBI lineage: Eukaryota > Metazoa > Chordata > Actinopteri > Aulopiformes > Paralepididae > Notolepis > Notolepis coatsorum. The sequence continues at coordinate 112,920,460 of NC_140175.1, forward strand.
AGTTTTCATCCATTTCTACTAGCGTTAACGTTACTACGTTAATAGCCTCGATGCTAACTATATACATGGAGAATACCATTCACATTACATTAGCATGTAGCTAACAACATCGGAGATCTTTTTGTGAGACTAAACTATCCGCTATTGGTAGTAAATTGTGTTGATGTTGGTTTTGTTTCATCAACAAATGAGAGGCAGAACACACAGTAAATGTATCCGTTTTGTTTATTGCACTTTCTTTGCTGAAAAATAAATGCTATGTTGGCTAAATGGCTCACGCAAGGTATTTAAAGATGGTGGATTGTTGTTTTTTAGCAGGAAGTGTAATGGCACGTTCAACCTTTCTGATTGGTTGAAAATGGCCTACATGTTTGAACTACATGGCCACCTACTGCTTTGGCATTGTACTACATGTATATACATTACTGTGCTCAGGAGGCAAAACAATGTCTAACTTGCCTGCCATTACGTAGCGTTCTGAAAAATGAAACTGAAACTGAAAACTAAAAATGGCCCTAGTGTAACCGCAGCCTTAGTGAACCAGGGAGGAGGAGGGACTGGGAAAACGTCAGTAAGCCTGAACGAATCGGTTAGATGCATGAAGAATGTGGTCCCCCCGCCAACTTATTCCGGTCTATTGACATGGCTGAGAAAGCAAGAGAATTAGAGGAAGGAGAGGACAGGAGATCTGGGAAGTACTTTGAACTGGTCTAACGTTACATCTTTTCACTGTACACACAAGACTGGGGTCACAATAAATAACATAGTCTCTCTGCATTATGGAGAGGCGTATTTCATTTAACCTTCAAATGCTGTAAACTAAATTGTATACTGAAGATATGACACAATGGGGTCACGGCTTGGCTCAGAGATAATCATTTAAGGCTTAGCCTTTATTAACAGATTGCAGAATGGCTACAATACAGTACGGCTCAATACAAAGCAACTGCTAAGAGGATGCAGACCAGAAAAATACTTTTGTCTTGTTTACATCGGGGTCCCCCATTTTCAATTAATCAGGACATTTATGACATACAGATACAATGTAATACAGAACTGTGTAGTAAAAAGATCATTAAAAACATCTGAAGGGGAAGAAACTGTACATTGGTGGGGGGCCGGGGATTTGGCCATTTACAGGGGCCAGTTTCTAATTGCAGCCACCCGTAGGTGCTCTTTGAGAGCGGTTTTGAAGGAGGGAAGGGAGGGCGTTCCACATTATTGTACACAGGACACAGGTATCCTTCTGTTTGCTAGCTGACCAAAATGACAAGAAGGAACCGTCACACAATAAAGGTCAATGGAGAGCAATGGAATGTTTCCCCTGAGTGGGCGGGACCCATTTGCGCTCAGTCTCTATGGCCTTCCAGCCCCATAACCAACCACCCCCCCGCCTCACCCCCTAGAGGTGCTGCTTGGCTTATCATTCTAAACACCTCCGTCACCATCAGACCATAAACCATCCCCCTCACCATCCTCTTACCAACCATCCCCCTGTAATCAGCACAAGCTGCACAAATGAATGGCTGCAGACAGAAGGAGCTGGCTGTGATTCAGGCTGGTCGGGATGAGATGAGCATTTCACCCATCATTGAATGAAAACTTTATTCAACAGATTGCAGAATGGGTACAATACAGTACGGCTCAATACACACAATTGTTAAGGGGATGCAGACCAGAGAGACTTTCGTCTTGTTTACATCAGGGTCCCCCATTTTCAATTCATCGTAACATATATGACATACAGATAGACAGTACTGCTACATCTATACATTTATGACATACCAGATTTACAAATACAGTACCGTTTGTGATACAAAAATAGTCTTAAGAGTGGAAATCATGAATTAGCCTATTCAGCTGTTCAGGAGAAACGTTGTTCAATGATGCACCTCTATGGTTTTCATATCATATCATGAAGCGTTGGGTACAGAGGTCTAGTTTATAGACTTGGCCAGGATCCTTAAGATATGAATGTTGTGTCTCAAAGAGGTCAAGTACCACTTTTATTTGTATACAACCAGTCAGCTTGTGACTAACTTACACATCTACTAGCTAGCTAACGTTGGTAACAATACTTCCAGTGAAACGTGAACATGTGATCACACTCTTCAATGAGTGCAGATGAAACATAACTAGTTGCTCCTCTCGTCTTTGTTCCAAACCTCAGAGACAGACAACACCTCAGGACAACAAGCTAGCAGCCGTTAGCCGCAGAGTGTTAGCTCGTTAGCTAAGAGAACGTTATCTAGAACCAATATGGCTACAGTCTCACCTTGAATGCCTTGGTTGAATCCGCAAACGTTTAATAATCCCCACAGAAATGTCCAACAGAACACACTTGTTTAATTCTTGTATTTCGCAGCTCGTCTTCAACTGGACTGACGTCACTGATCGAAAGGAAACTCTGGCGGAAGTGGCGCTGCTTCCTGCTCGAGACATCCAGCCTGTCAATCAACATGACGTACCAAGCCAAGCTCCTCCCACAATAACTCCCCCCAGTCGGTGATCACGTGATGCTCATTGATCATGTTGAGAGTAGGGTGAATGAATGAATGAACAAACAAATGAATGAATGAATAAATTAATGATTGATAATTTTATTAACAGATTGCAGAATGGGTACAATACAGTACGGCTCAATAGACACAATTGTTAACACATTCCCTGCCACGCTTCTATCCATCAATGTATGATCACTGCCACCAGTCTAAGCCTATGGAGATGTTTACCTTCTTTGCAGGGCTATAACTTTTTAAATTGTATTGCTAAATTGACATTACTATGGCCCATTCAACATAGATTATCTATCGTTCAGGATGTAGGAACGTTATACTTTTTCATTCATAGATTCATACGAAAATACCGTCTAGAATATAAATATGTTTTTATCGTTTTCTGCAGTAATTCCTAGAACGTGAGTTATAGGCATAAACACATATATAGATTATCAACTGCCGTTTGTTGCCGATCCACGCTATATCCCAAAAAATATTAGAGAGGCTGGCTCAGTGGACATCTTTAAACGACAGTTGAAAACATACCTTTTTAATATTGCTTTTAATTAGCAACTATTTTTATAATTTTTCTTTAAATACTCGATTTTATCTATTTTCTTTACTTGTGATTTTGACTGTGTGGTTTACTTTATGTTCTTTTTTTAGCATGACCTTGAAACACGTTGTACGACGTTTTTGGCGCAGGATGTGTTAAGGGGATGCAGACCAGAGAAAGACGTTTGTCTTGTTTACATCACGGGCCAAGCCTATAACGTAGTCTTTATATAATATCTATGGGAAGAAGTCCCTGGCTAAAGTCCCCTGTCGTAATGCATTTTAGGTAGCAACTGTTCTGCCTTGTATTATTATTATCATTATTTTTATTGTTATTATTATTATTATTTTTATTTTTATTATTATTATTATTATAAAAATAAAAGGCATTTTTGCTAAATTGACAAGTACTTGATTATATTTGTGCGCAATACATTGTAACCCTGTGCAAAGTGACTGTTTCTGACTGAGACTTTCTATGTCAATAATGCATATGTAGCACGGTGTTTGTGTCTGTGGATGATTATCTGTTCTTGAAAGTGTTTTTGCAACTTGCGAGTTATTATGTTTAGGTGTGGCAGAGCCTGTGTGATAACTAGTGGTTGCTAAGGGGATAATTGTGTATTACTACTGGTTGCTACATGGTTAGTTGGTGATTAATTAACACAATTCTTAATTAAGGTGAGACAGTACCCCCAAAATCACCTTTTTGCTTTTTTTTTTCTCTCGATGATATTGAGATTGTTATATTTTGCTTCCTTAACATGTCTTATTTCAAACTAGTGGCAATAAAATATCGAAAACAGACAATTAGTTGTTTATTTTGTCTGATTGTGTCCATAGATCACAATTACAATACAGAACTTTGAGGTCTTTTTCTAGAAAACTAGTTTTTATGCATTTTACTTACACACAAAACTCATGATGGTGATGGCGATCTGAGTTAACTGCTGTGCTGCACTGGTTATACTTTATTAATTTAAGACCGCCGTGTCTATTGACTTTTGACGGTATGCCTTGTACTATGAAGTGGCTATCTGAGTTGACTGCTGTGCTGCACTGGTTTTACTTTATTTATCCTTTTAACGTTCGACAGCCTTATACTTTTATTTCTTTATAAAATACGTTTATTTTTTTATTTTATACATTTTTATATATAGAGGCAGACTAATTTTCATAGCCTAATTGATCAAAAATATGCACAAGGTACTGTTTCTGTTTGTTTATTAAAACCAGTTGATAGGCCAATGCAATGCTGTTATTATAGGCTACGATGGTGAATGGTGTCATTTTGATTTATTGTCGGTCAGCTGAGCTGATCAACGTTCTGAAGGATTATCTGAACTTCAGATTCTGAAGTGCCTATTATGTGTGCAGTTAACAGTCACTCGAGACAAGGACACTAGTATTGGTGCAGCTATATAACATGTATCAATAATTCACAAAACTTGGTAATTCGCAAATAGGTGGGGTGGGAAACTGTACATTGGGGGTGGTTGGGTTTAGACATTTACAGGGGCCAGTTTCGAATTGCAGTCTCCAGACACATTACCAAGAAGTGAATTCACCTCTTGATATAGTGGTCTGCAAGGTCGCCCGCGGCACGGGAGACCGGGGTTCAACTTCCACTCAGGGCATGTCAAATAAGACCGGTTTCAGAAGCATCTGCATTTGTTGTTTCTCCACTCACTTACTCAGGGGTTTCCTTTCATTTGTCACCCTTCTGTATGTTCTTTTCTTATCTCCTATCGGTACGGTTGTCATTATGAATTGAAAATGGGGGACCCTTATGTAAACAAGATGAAAGTCTTTCTCTGGTCTGCATCCCCTTAACAATCGTGTGTATTGAGCCGTACTGTATTGTACCCATTCTGCAATCTGTTAATAAAGTTTTCAATAGGGAGGTTAGGTGGCATAGCGGAGATTGCGTTCGTCACCAACCCCGGAGCTGTGAGCTGGATTCGCCTGTTCGAATCCAGCTCACAGCTCCGGGGTTGTCACCAGCTTGGCTGGCCGTTCACACTAATACAATTGGCTGTATTAGAGGGTGGGAGAAGCTGGGGGGGTGGGTCCGGGTCGTTGTAAACAGCGACTCCTACAGTTCGGTCGGGGCGCCTGCTAAGCGCGGATAGGACCTGAGTGGGATAGTGTGATCCTTCCACACGCTACGCCCTCTCAGGGAGGATCCGCGCTGCCAGGTGAAAAGAAGCGGTTGATTGGCTGGACGTGTGTCGGAGGAAGCACGTGATAGCCTCCACTCTCCCAGATGATCTGACTGTGGGGGGTAAGTGCGCAGCGACCAGGAAGGGGATTGGGCATACGACTAACATTGGGATGGGAGAAAAATCGGAGGAAAATGGAGGGGGAAAAAGAATAAAAAAAAATAAAAAAATCAATTAATCAATCAATCAAATCACACCAACGAGCTATGCTAGCTCTAGTTCATGACAGCTAGCATAGCTTGTCCAACAATGTAGTAGTACTACAGTACCGATAGGAGCTTATTTAATCTTATGTCATACTGTATTGTACCCATTCTGCAATCTGTTAATAAAAAATTTCAATCAATCAATGAAAAGTAATACGAATAAGATACAATGCTAAGCTTAAGAAATAAAGGTAATGAGTACTATATACAAATATACAGTTGTGTTTTTAAAGCAACATTTTTTGTAGTGTATTTGTGTGAGAGTGTGCAAGTGAGGATGTGTGGAGAGACCAGTGTTCTGATGGCCTGGAGGAAGAAGCTGAGTCGGAGTCTCTCTGTTCTTGCCGATGAATGTGGAGGCGCTTGCCTGAGCGCAGCAGCTTGAACAGGCTGTTGTTGGGCTGGTATGGGTCCTTCACCATCCTGCAGGCTCTGGATCTGCACCTCCTGGTGTACAAGTCCTGCAGGGTTGGTAGTGCAATACCCGTAGTACGCTCTGCTGAGCGCACCACTCTCTGTAGAGCCTTCCTGTCCTGGGCCCTATTCCCCGTACCTGGCTAACTGAGTTAGCCGGATAATTTTCAGCATAGCTTGACTTAAGCCAGACATTTCCGTTCCCCGACGTCGGATTTTCTAAGTCGCTATGGCAACAGATCGAAAAGTTTGAACCTGCTCCAGAGCAGGTTTAGTTGAGTTAGCTGGATATAAGCTGGCCACTCCCTCGGAACAAAATGGCAGCTCCCTTCCTCAGAGATTGATTGATTGATTGGAAACTTACAGATTGCAGAATGGGGTACAATACAGTACGGCTCAATACACACAATTGTTAAGGGGATGCAGACCCAGAGAAAGACTTTCATCTTGTTTACATCAGGGTCCCCCATTTTCAATTCATAATGACATTTATACAGATATATCATGACATTTATGACATACATGACATACAGATATACAGTACTGTTACATTTGTGACATACAAGATATGCAAATATACAGTACTGTTAAACAGAGATCCTAACTTATATATAATATATATAAATATATATACGAGGGGGAGGAAACTGTACATTGGGAGGGGGTGGGTGGGTGGGAGGGGGTGTTTGGACATTTACGGGGGCCAGTTTCGAATTGCAGCCATTATACTCTTTGATCCCATTATACCATTCTGAATGTTTTCGCGAGATGATTTCCAGAATGTATTGATTTCATACACTAACTAATTTAAATAGGAACCCAAGGAGGATAATAATACTACCTTATGTGAATACTGCACCTTATGTGAATACTGTGATACTGTATATTTCAGTTAGTTAGATAGTAAATTATAACACTACCTATGCATACTGCACCTTATGTCACTGTGAATACTGTATTGTTTTTTTCAGTTAGTTAGATAGTAAATTATATTGACTTATTTGTTTACACTGCTTGTGTTGTTTTTACTACCTGTACCCCCCCCCCCCCCCCCCCCCCCCCCCATGCTGCTATGATGCCTTTATTTCCCCAAGGGGATCAATAAAGGAATATCTTATCTTATCAATACAATACGTTCTCTTGGGCCTTTCCTGGTTGTTAACCAAGGTGAAAATAGTGGAGCTAAAGCCTGGTCTGGTTCAACAAAGGAAATAAATGGTGGCTGAGTGGCGCAGTGGGCAAGGCGCTCGCCACTAACGCAGGAGATGCTGGTATCGAGCACAGCTCTCTGCGTTGCTACCGGCTTGGCCGGCCGTCATACTAACACAATTGGCAGTGTTAGAGGGTGGGAAAGCCGGTGGGTGGGGATTGGACGTTGTGGACAGCGACTCCTACATGTCGCTTGGGTGACGCTGGTATGGCGGAAACAGGAAGTATCGAGGGCAGCGTGAGCCTCCCACGCGTTACTCCTCGCCACTGAGAGTTCTAGCTGTTGCGGTGAAAAGATGCGACAGGCTGCCTCCTCGTGTACCGGAGGGGACACGTGATGCAAGGCTTCCATCCTCACTACAGCCGACCAGTGGGAGGCATAGTCTAGCAACGTTCAAGACAGGGGAGGGAAGAATTGGAAAGTCGAAATTGGGATGGGAGGGATGGGAGAAAAATAGAAAATAAGGAGAAAAAGTGAAAAAAAAAAAAAGGGAAATAAATGATGAAATAACAACAGACTGGCTTGTAAACGTAAACGAAGCACTCTGTAGAAAATAAAAGGAAAAGACAACCCGTATCTGGGTCTGACAGCACTACGATTACATTTTCATATCATATATGCACAGGTTTAAGCTGAAACAGACAGTAGCTAAAATAATCACAACTGTTAACAGCATGCATACAGGCTCAATATTACAATACTATAGTTAACAGTTTCAGAGGAGAAGCAGCGAACAGACAACACCAGCGTCCTCTCGCTCTGACTCAAGAGTAAAGACTAAATAGGTGATACGCTGACCAGTTTGCTCCGATGTCTGACTGAGGATGAGAAACACTGAGCAAACACTGTTTGCTCATTATGCAAAAACGTCTCTGTTGGCCAGCAGCACGGGTAAGCCATCTAGTGCTATATATCTATGGCTACCTGTAGCTTGCTGGGCTCCCCGACCAGCAAGTTAGCTAGCTAACTTTGCTAACCGGTACCAACGCCAGCTACGGTGGTTTTAATCGATTGAAAACTTTATTAACAGATTGCAGAATGGGTACAATACTATGAGGGCCGACGGTCCACTCTACTGGTTAAAGTTGCTTACTCGTACGTTCATTGATAACAGGAAAATAATGTCCACAGCCACTCCGGTGTAAAACAAAGATATCCACAACGGTTTATTTCTCTTCCACAGCGAAGTCCTCTTTACAGAAGTGATCCTAAAGCAATTTTCCTACACCAAAACGTGTTTGGCTGTTTACTGCCACGAAATATATTCACTATTCACGTTACTACTACAAGTTAAGAAAACTGTATTTTCCCAGTCTCCAAAATCACAGCAGACTCGCCGGCTCTTAAAGGGAAAGTGACACTAATTTCCTATAAACAGTTCTGAGCTAATAAAACGGGTCAATGACTTTATCTAAATCCAATCAATATTCCTAATGCCGTTTCAATGTAAGGTTATACAAATAAACACTCACTAAATATAATACAATAACCTAAATATACAGCTAAGCCCCATTGTATTCTGAAATGTAGACTTTAACAGTGTAGGCAACTAAGCCAATAGAAATAAGGTATAACTTACGAGTGCTTTGGCTCCTATAAATACAGTACAGCTCAATACACACAATTGTTAAGGGGATGCAGACCAGAGAAAGACTTTAGTCTTGTTTACATCAGGGTCCCCCATTTTCAATTCATCATTACATATATGACATACATGACATACAGATAGACAGTACTGTTCCATCCAGACATTTATGACATACCAGATCTCCAGAAATACAGCACTGTTTAAGAGTACAACGCCTGTCACATGGACCCTGGCGTTGGAAATTCTGTTTAAGAGACAGAGTTTCTAAAAATAGTATATACATTTGAGGGGGAAGAAACTGTACATTGGAGGGGGTTGGGTAGGTGGGGTGGGGACCAGGGTTTCCGTTGTCCGGTAATTACCGGTTTTTGACCGGCAAAATCTGTTGAAGTCCGACATATTTAAATCTCTCCGGTCATAATGTCCGGTGAAAATAATTCCCTCTAAGCACAATTTAAAATTTAAAAAGCACAAATTAAAATAGTTACATTTGTTTCATTGTTGTTTCACCAAGCAGGTCTAATAATGACAACGATGTGTGTTCTATTATGATATGAGTGTAGTGTTCTGATAACGACTATTGGTGAAGCGATGTCGAGATTCATTTGGGTTTGGCAGCGGGAGCTAGATTTGCGAGAAGCATGCAACTGCAGAGCCGCAGATAGAGCTGCCGCGATTACCGCGGTATCGCTGTTACATCACGGCCACCGCAGAGTAGGCTGAATACCGCGTCACCGCTGTTTTTTATAATAATAATAATAATTTACCCTCCTCTCGTTGGGCTTGCGGCTCTGCAGATATACCCTACTCGTCTATCGAGGTTCCAAGCGACCCTATTGGGTACCAGAAAAGTCACGTGAAACATTGCAGACCACTGATTGGTCAGAAGAGAGACGCGTCACACGTTTTTACGTCCTGAATGTCAGTTCATCACAACAGCTAATAACGTTAGCTTTAACTCTCCACCGGAGTGGACTATCATCGCTCTTCAGGAGTACTAAACGAGACATAATGATTTTACTGTCTGCAACGAATGTTATAATAAAAGCCCTTCGTTCTATACACTTTTCTGATTGAAAACTTTATTAACAGACCGCAGAATGGGACAACTCGGCACGCTCTGAGCAAAGAAAGGAATGAATAGAGTATTGCTTGCTATGGTCCGGTAAATACGCTGATGTTATTGAACGCATAACTATATAATGTCAATGCCACAAAACGAATGCCTTTATTATAAAGTAGTAACTTTATAGTAATAATAATAAGAAAGGGTCGGGGGGGTGCCCGCGACACCGAGTGAACTGCGCATCCGTGTTTCACTTTCAATAACTAATGCGTGCTTGCCGAATCCCAAACAATATTCATGCTGCAAAGTCATCCTCTAAAGATAGACATTTAGACTAGAGGCAGGCTATATGCTATAAAGAGTAGACTACTACAAAAAAAAAAAATGCATTCAAACTTTTTTTTTTTTTTTTGTGCGTGCGGTAAAAACCGCGGCGGTAGGAAATATTTTGCAAATTTGTGCGATAAGGAAATAATCAATACCGCGGCAGCTCTAGCCGCAGAGCTGACAGTTGTGCCCGCACAGTGCAATACTCCAATTCAGCCATTGGCAATTCAGCTGTTGGGTGGGGGGCGCTGCTGAGCGGTCCCCAGACCGGACCTGAAAGCACCACTGGCTCTGCAGCTGCACGCTCTCGCAAACCCAGCACCAAGTCGTTGGGAGGCGGAGATAGTCATCACGCAAACCCACGATAATGTTGCCGTCTCTCTCTGCCAAATTTCTCAGTTCTTCGCTTGATATAATTAATACAAATGTCCAATATAATGGAATTCGTTAGCTCATAAAAATGTGATTATAACAGACTGCTGTTTATTAATGTCGGGCCGACTGCCCACCGACACCTATTTGATTTCAAGTCGGCAGCAGCACGAAGTCTCGAGGGACTTATTTTATTTGGAATATATTAATTACTGTATATACGCTAAAGTAGCCTAGTTTTAAGTAAAAATATTATAAATCTACATGCCTTGAGGATGTCATTCTTTATAAAAATAGCCTGCATATCAATTGTTTTTAAGCTCAATAAACTCTGACCGGAATTGATCCCATTTGTCCGGTAGATTGAAATCTTGCAGGACACGGAGACCGGCAACAATTTTTTCTAACGGAAACCCTGGTGGGGACTGGTGGTTATGTTAACATCAGTTTAACAAGCTAATAATCACTCATTTTGTCTCTGCAGTTTAGATGAGAAGAAAGGGCTGCCGGTGGGGGACACATTCGCGATTTATCTTTGGCTGGTAAAAACTCAGTTTGGCTGGTAAAAAAAAAATCATCTACCAAAAGGTTTGTTTCCTCCCCTGCAAGAAATATTTTAAATAAATATTTAAATGATGATCTTCATACACAGGAGGAGATATTGTCTCTATCTGAGCCACCCCTCCTAAACCACAGGCAGTATTTCCCACTGAGTCAGGTTACAAAGCTTACAGATGTCAAAGAATAGTTGGGAGGGGCACAATCTTTCAAAACTTCAAAATGCATTATTGCATCTATATTTAGCACATATTTTATTCAATAGAAAATAAACAAATAATAAAATACAATTACCAGCAGCCAGAAAAGGGCAGGTGCTCAAGCACCACGTGGGCCTTATGTGCGTCTGGTTACAGGCAGCCATGCTGGAGTAGAGACAACTAGTGTTGGAAGAGAGGATTAGAGAGCAAGGCCTCTATTAAAAGCATGAAACTGGTGTTTGAAGATGACTGTCAGATGTTTTTCTGATGCAGATCACATTAGTTGGATTGCTGTCCAGGATTAATGTGTTGTTAAGTCCTAGCCATATTTTCAGAAAATTCGCCTAAAAATACTTAAATAAGTAAATGGAAGATTGCTCCACTTCTGCAAGGTCAATTTGCATGTTCTTGGTATCTAGGAACATCTATGGATCTCAGGGAATGTATTCTCAGTCTCAGAAATATTGTCTCCGTTACTAGGCTTGAGTAAATTGTAATGAAGAAAAGGAGAATATAAATGATGATTTATTTTTGCATCTTTGATGTTAAATCTGCAGGGTACGAGAAAATGCTCACTGAGCTCATTCACCACCTTATTGAGATCATGTGTACAAAAAATCTAAGCAAATGAATAAAGGGAAGATGATTAAACAGAAGGATTTGTAGATACAGTAATTAATGATAATCGATTTTAATTATAAATTCATATTTGACCTTGAACTTGACCTTATTATGGCCAAATCATGCATCTATGGATAGGGAAAATGCTCCTCTTTCCAATGGCAGGGTTGAATCTGGATTTAGTCATTTCCTTGCGATTTTTACGATAATTAGCATTTTCCGATAAATTCGTATTTCTGATAAATCGTATAAAACCGGTAAAAATGTGTATATACACTTTGACTACTGTTTTTGATAGGGTTATGGTCTTTACTCTTGGCTACAATTTTTTTTTTAAACATTAACCTCTTAACATCCAAGGGCCCACATGTGGACGATTCTTTGCCGACCTCTAGTGGCTCGGGTGTGCATTTCTTTTCAGTGGTTCTTGAGTTACATGCCGATATGTGAGGGGTGCCCCAAAGTACGCAAAAGTACACATTACCACCCCGACTCCCAGGGCTCTAGCTCCGTCAATCATTTGGCGATCTCAAAAATCTTTGCACAGGGTTGTAGCCAATGAGTGTGGCTTTCCAATGATACCCCATGATATGATAATTGGGGATCTAATATGGTCTCTATTGATCGATTTATGATAAAGAAAAGCAGGGTCCCCTATAGGGGGACCTTAAGGCTTAATACCCTAGTTACAGTACAGCAACCAAATTAAACTGTATCAAGTCAACTGACAATGTGAATAGTATGAAAACAATTTTAAAAAGATTTTAAAAGAAAATAATAATAATTCTCCTGCGAAATAAGCTGGGACCTATTTTGACCTGCACTTCAAAGAATCGGAATCAAGAATAGTTTAGAACAGGAATCGAAATGGAGAATCGGAATCGGAATTGTTCAAATCCAAACGATGCCAAACCCTATATATAAGGTAATTTATAGGCCTCATATTCTATATTCTATAATAATATTTCAAATTGCATGGGTCCGGATGGCAGATTTCAGTACTGTATCTACAAAACCTTCTGTTTAACTCTTTAATTGCCAAACCCGAGATAAGTTGGGTTAACTCGCCATGCGCTGGCTGCCAGACCAGAGATATCTCGGGTTTTGGTCGTTTATTCTTTTATTCGATATTTGTATTCATTATTCATCCAGGGACCTCGGTGTTACAATAGGGAATGAGTCTGAGATTGCCAAAGTGCAATACCGGCCGCATCCTGCTAGACGGCAGTATCGAGCACCCTTTGAACCCTTATATCTTGCCCTGTGTTACGTTCAAATCCCTCCGGGCAGTTTTCTGGGTCAGGCGAGTCCAGTTCGCCCGATTGCATTGAAGCGTGTCAAATGCCTCCGATCCATATGTTGTGGTGGATTATGTCGTGGACCAGATGGACATCAGATGGACCAGATGGCGATCAAACAATTGGAATATTATTTTTGGAATAGCCCCAATCAGAGGTAAGGGCTAATCTGACATCAATTCCAGCTTGATCGTGCAATGCTTTCATACCGATCCAGCTGATCAGTGTTTTTAGTGTTCAATACGAATGCCGTTACTGGCAATCAAAGCATCAGAAACGACGCCCGCCCGCCCCCCCTTTCATGCATTCATGATGAAACATAATACCTATTATATACATTTGATTGCTTATAGTAGAATTCACGTAGCGCCCTATTAATCAGCCTTTCGGGTATTATCCCGGACCACTCTGAAATGATACTTATATTCACCACGGGATAAGGCGCAAACGTATGCATGGTAAAAATCATCTATTTTTTGCATCTTGGATGGAAGAAAGTCACTGTCAAATGACCATAGTGTTGTCCCCATAGCTATAGCTCTCCAAACATAGTGACGGACAGTGGAACTATGTAATGAAAACATGGCACGTTAGCTACAGGGCCAAGGCTAATAGCTGGCACTGAATGAGTTAATCATCTTCCCTTTATTAATTTCCTTAGATTTTTTGTACACGTGATCACAAGAAGGTACTGAACGAGCTCAGTGGCAGTTTATGTCTGGTCATTTTTAGCATGGTGTTATTCACTGTCAAAGATGCAAAGACAAATCATAATTCATATTCTCCTTTGTTTCATCACAATTTAAGCATGCCTAGTAAGACACAATATTTCTGACACTGGGAATACATTCACCGAGTTCCATAAGTGTCCCTAGATACCAAGAACATACAAATGGACCTTGTAGAAGTGGAGCAATCTTCCAGTTACTAAGGTATGTATTTTAGGCGGATTTTCAGAAAATAGGGCTCCGGGCTTAAGAGGTTAAGGCTTCTCTCCTGTATGATTACGCTGGTGTTTCTTTAAGTTTACAGAGGTACTGAAGCTCTTCTCACACTGGTCACAGTGGTAAGGCTTCTCTCCTGTATGATTACGCTGGTGTCTCTTTAAGTTTCCAGAGTTAGTGAAGCTCTGCTCACACTGGTCACAGTGGTAAGGCTTCTCTCCTGTATGAATACGCTGGTGTTTCTTTAAGTCTCCAGAGTTATTGAAGCTCTTCTCACACTGGTCACAGTGGTAAGGCTTCTCTCCTGTATGAATGCGGTGGTGTGACTTTAAGTCTCCAGAGGTCCTGAAGCTCTTCTCACACTGGCCACAATGGTAAGGCTTCTCTCCTGTATGAATGCGCTGGTGTGTATTTAAGTCTCCAGAATTAGTGAAGCTCTTCTCACACTGGTCACAGTGGTAAGGCTTGTCTCCTGTATGAATGCGGTGGTGTTTCTTTAAGCTGTCAGATTGACTGAAGCTCTTCTCACACTGGTCACAGTGGTAGGGCTTCTCTCCTGTATGAATGCGCTGGTGTTTATTTAAGTCTCCAGAGGTACTGAAGCTCTTCTCACACAGCTCACAGTGGTAAGGCTTCTCTCCTGTATGAATGCGCTGGTGTGTTTTTAAGTCTCCAGAGTTAGTGAAGCTCTTCTCACACTGGTCACAGTGGTAAGGCTTCTCTCCTGTATGAATGCGGTGGTGTTTCTTTAAGCTGTCAGATTGACTGAAGCTCTTCTCACACTGGTCACAGTGGTAGGGCTTCTCTCCTGTATGAATGCGCTGGTGTTTCTTTAAGTCTCCAGATTTAGTGAAGCTCTTCTCACACTGGTCACAGTGGTAAGGCTTCTCTCCTGTATGAATGCACTGGTGTTTTAGAAAAGTGCCCTTTTTGATGAAGCACTTTCCACACTGGTCACAGCAGTGAGGCCTTGACTCGTTCATATCTCTGCTTGTTGTTGGGGAGCCATGCCGCGATTGTACCTGGAGAAGAGAGAAGTACACCAATGAAGAGGTCAGATTTTGTGTTTTGCATTCGTTCAGTTTGTATTTCTCAAGTTCTCAAAATGTTTTATGCTCCAAATTTAGTTGATGTGATTTAAAAGTGTTGCCTGCAATATGACATTGTGGTTTTATCCGTCCTTGTAACAATATCATTGTTGTTCCTAGTTTGTGTTGTTCTGGGGAGCAATTAACACATTCGTGGCCAACCACGTATATATACGTGTTTCGGATCCAACGCTTGAGGGCCAACCACGTATATAAACGTGGTAAGATTGTTTTGGCTTTTATTCCATTGTAATATCCTACTCAATGTACCGGCCAGATCCTCGTAGGGGCACTGTCTCGATAATGCAGTGTTCCCTGTTACAGACCGGTGTTTTTTCTTTTTTTTTTCATCATGGGTGGACTTTGTTAGCCTGAAGCTATGCCTGTAGCATGTAGCCTGGAATACTTTTTGGGACGCTGAATTCAGTATGCAGTAAAGGAATATAGCATCAGCCAATGGACATATCGATCTACCAGATGGCGATCGATAACTGGGAAATCCGTTTTGGGATCCAACCGGCCCACGGTAAGAGCTTCTTCCAGGAAATACCCCAGAACATTGCGGGATATAGTTAATATTCACGTCGCTATAAAATGGGAACGTATTGATGAAAACTTTATTTATTTAAAGCATATTGAAGGGACGGTTTATAGTGTCAATTGACAATGACAATGGACAGATAGCAATAATATAAAGTATAGATTTAGTTCTACGTTTGGTTACAGCTCCGCTCCCGTCAACGTTAATTTAGTTTAAAAACCTTATTTGAACAATACCAAAAGAGATTAAACCACATCGTATGTATTGATAAGACCTTCTACTAACTATATCAAAAGACATAAAGACTCAACATGGATATTAAGGATAAGAAAAAGGTTGGAAAGAGACTCGGCACAGATACTCCAACGGCGCCTATTTTGACACGGTCAAAAAATACAACAGGCGAGGCAACGGCGGTACCGTTGTTGACTAGCCCCGATGGGGGGACTATAGTGGAGAATATACCGGGACCAACGACGACTGGCCCCGAGAGGGAGACAGCCGTTGACAACACAACGGTAACGACGTGTAAAAATACCGTAAGAGATAAAGCAGGGGAATTTGAGAAGATAATCTCCAACAAACCCATCGGGTCCATCATTGCACCCACAACATCAACGGACACAAGCAGTGCAACTTCACAACCCGACTTCAACTCTCTGACTATCCTGATGAAGGAACAGATGGTCGCTTTCAAATTACACATCGAGGAACTCAAAGATGAATTCAAAGCACACGTCGATGCTAAATTCGAAGAGGTCATGGAAGCAGCCGCTGCACAGGCCGGGCGAATCACGGCAGTGGAGAATACGGTGATAGAAATTACACAGATGGTCCAAGTGAACGAGAAGAACGTCAACGATGGATTAACAGAGTTATCGAAGGAGATAAAACAGGTGGAAGAAGAGTGTCGGAAGAAAATACAAGAAGTCGAAGAGAAAGCAATGGAGAGGCAGCTCGAGACCCAACGTTACTACAGGCGAAATAATATCCGCATTGTGGGACTGGATGAATCAGTCAATTGCACAGACGACAGCTTTCCAACAGTGTTAGTAGATATTTTAGGTAATAACACCCTTCCCACAGCGCAGACAGTGGACCAATGTCACAGAGTCGGTACACGAGGCCAAAGAGGTAACGGTCCGAGAGTTATCATTGTTACCCTGCGCAAGACGGTAACAAGAGACGCCATCATTAGAGGAGCGCGCAATCAAAGGGGGAAACTGAAATATGGTGAAAATTCAATATCTATCTACGAAGATCTATGTAAGGAGGCCATCGCTCAGCGTTTCCCCTACAAGGATGTGATGCAGAGAATGTTTAAGAGTGGTCTCAGGCCAATCCTTAACTACCCGGCACTATTATCGATCTTGGGAAAAGACGGTATTAGACAGGGAATACGCACGCCTAAAGCCGCCGAAGATTACATGAAGCAACATGGATCTGGTCCCCCCGGGCAGGACGCAACACTGGCTCAGAACAGATAAGCCTATTCATCTCTCTCTTTCTCTTTGTATTTTAGTAATTTTATTAGAATGACTTTACCACGGCTCAACAAAAGTAGCAGTTGATATGCACGCTGGCAACAATAAGGCACAAGATGTTTAATATGGCTCGTAAGGCATTATATTTACAGTCTTCTGGTCTCTGTGGAGACAATAATCTAACATTGACATTATGAACATTCTGGAACATTCTGGGCTCCTCTCTCGACTGCTCAGGGACACAAAGGAATATCCCGGAAAATACTAGAAGGTCATGACCCCTGGGTAGGAAGATCATTCTGGAACATAACAGCAGTGTTTACATATTTACTAGTATTCTACAACCTTCTAGAATATAATGCACCCCTTCAACGAAGGCCTGTAAATGTAACATTAACATCCGGTGTGAATAAGCATAGGATCCAAGAACTGAAGTTTAATTAGGCTTTAATAAGACTTTAAAAAAAAAATAAAAAAAAAAAAGACATTAGCCACATCTAAATGTATAAGCACGACAAGGTTATTCTAATATTTTAAATAATTACTCGACTGATTTAGAGATTTGCACAATGTAGCTCTAAAAGTCTCTGTTTTTCTCTTTTTTCTCTTTACTCAATTTTATTTGATCTGTTTTTCTCTGATGAGTTTTATTTTAGTTCTCACTCCTTTTTTTATTTTTATCTTTCATTGTTATTTTTTTTTCATTTTATGGTGTTAGTGTTTATCTCCACTCTTTTCCTTTTTTCTGATGTTTCCTACATAAGTTAGTAGAAGGTTCAAATGAATATATCAATGAAGGTATATTTTTCATTTTTCACACTATTGTTAGTAGGGATGTCCCGATCGCCTTTTTTTGCTTCCGATCCGATCCCGAGCATGTGATTTTAAATATCTATCGATCCGATCGTTTCCGATCCGATCTTTCACATTAGTAATCAATTTTGACGCATTTTTGTCAGAAACTAGAGCGAGACAAGCCCATCTGTTGCCTATAATAGTCCGGGGCGCGAGAGCGGAGGCTTTTATTATTACATTCACCCTGAGAAATGTGCTTCTGCTTCATATGAGAAATATTAAAAGTTTCAATATATGTTTGCACATTAGGATACATTCAGTGTTCGACTTACGTAATGGTCCATTCTGGTCTGAAACGGCGACGATAAACCTCAGTCACGTAACGTTATCCTCCAGGTGAAAATTTAGTCTGAAAACTTCGCCTCCAGCCTGCTGCTTCATGAATTTTTCCTCCACGCGGAATCTCCTCCTTGCAAACATTGCAACTGGCTTGACTTTATATTTTAAAATGCTTAGTTCCAAACCTCTGACATTAAGTCTAGCTGCTCAAGTCAGTGGATATTAACTGTGTTTCGGGAGCGACGTGTTGTTGTTGTGGTCGCGTGTAGCGTCTAAATTAAAGGGAATGTTTGTTGCAACGGTGAAAATTAAAGGGGAATGTGTTTGTTGTGGATAATTATTCTGCTCTGTGTGACAATAAATACATTAATGATGATATATTATATGTAATTTAAAACCAAAACTAAGGCCTCCGTATGAGTTTAAGACGTGGACATGGTCATGTTTGTTGAATAAAAATTTTCTTTTTTTGACTGCCGATTTTTATTATAATTTTTTCCCGATCCCCGATACTCTGAAAAGCACGTGATCGACGCCGATTCCGATCACGTGATCGGATCGGGACATCCCTAATTGTTAGTACATTAATGGGAAGGCGCAAGACCAAAAGCGACATTCTATTGAATTAGAATGAAAGTTTTAGATCCTATGGCAATTAGCATATGAAGAGTAGGATTACGGGCGGTTAGGTGGTCGAGCGGAGATTGCGTTCGTCACCAGCCCCGGAGCTGTGAGCTTGGTTCGCCTGTTCGAATCCAGCTCACAGCTCCGGGGTTGTCACCAGCTTGGCTGGCCGTCTGCACTGATACAATTGGCTGTATCAGAGGGTGGGAGAAGCTGGCGGGGTGGGTCCGGGTCGTTGTAAACAGCGACTCCTACAGTTCGGTCGGGGCGCCTGCTAAGCGCGGATTGGACGTGAGGGGGATAGTGTGGTCCTCCCACACGCTACGCCCTCTCAATGAGAATCCGCGCTGCCAGGTGAAAAGAAGCGGTGATTGGCTGGACGTGTGTCGGAGGAAGCACGTGGTAGCCTCCACTCTCCCAAATGATCTGACTGTGGGGGGTAAAGCGCAGCGACCAGGAAGGGACTGGGAATTGGCATACGACTAACATTGGGATGGGAGAAAATCGGAGGAAAATGGAGGGGGAAAAAGACAAAAAAGAAAAAAAAAAAAAAGGAAGAGTAGGATTACAAAGCTCAATTTGGGTAATCCGGTGGCCTAAGGGAGGGAGTCATACGTGTAGGATGTGTCTATGGGACACAATCCTGTACGACTCTCGGTGGGAGGGGGGGAAAGGGGATTTTTATTTGTATATATGTATGTTTTTAAGCTCGGCTCTCAACGGGACCTCACTAGTTGGATGTATATCTATTGTTGCCTCGCACTCCAGAAGCATTACCAACAACTACACAACAACATGTATAGATTATGGCTAGTTTGCACTCTTGATTGGAAAACGACCTATACGATTCCCTATATGGGAAAAGCAAGGCATACACTCATTAGGGGATGTTTTTAAACAAACAGGGTTTTTGTAGTTATGAAGAAATACGGAAAAAATGTAATCTCACCAAGTCCACACATCTTTTTTTACATACAGTTATTGTTATGTTTGAAGACTCAAGGTGTTCCATTAACGAAACCAATTGAACACCACAGATACCACAAATTCTTCTATGAAAGAGAGACATCAAAAGGTTTTGTTTCAGATTTTTATCATCAATTACTAACGTCCTCATATGAAACCCTCCACCTAGACTCCGTCTGGAGGAGGGATATACCAGACCTGGAAAGTGATTTTGATTGGCAAGAAGCCTGGGCAAATATTCGACTCACATCAAGGAACCCGGACAATCAACAAATCAATCTTAACTATATTCACAGGACATACTTGACTCCTATAAGACTGAAAAAAATGGGTCTTATACAAGACTCCAAATGCTCCTTATGTACAAATGGGGACGAGGGGACATTTATGCACATGTACTGGGACTGCCCACCAGTTAAGATATTCTGGAAAGAGGTGACCCAGCAATTATCAAATCTCTTAACCTGGAATATACCTGTACACCCATCTGTATTACTACTGAATGATGTTTTTGAGTGTGCAGTACATCCACAGCTAAAGAGATTGGTTTTATCGGGTATCACAGTGGCTAAAAAGCTGATAGCATCACAATGGTTCCAACCGGAAAAAAATTGCCGAAAGGTCTGGATTATTACATATCTCGATGTGATCTATCAAGAAATGTCTACAGCAAGAATTTTGGGTCTCAATGAATCCAAAATGACATTGTGGTTAGAAGTGGTGGAGAAAATAAAAGCTAGCATATAATGGTAATGTCTGGTTAGGAGCGAGGGAAAATGGATGGATTATCCAACGGGGGGTCCGGGAGGGGGGGTACGAGCTGGAGCATATGTGTGTAGGTTTTTAGATAACAGGTATTAAGGGTATATCCTATATAAGACAATTAACTAAAATGTGATTTCATTGGATGTGCACTGTCAACTAATGCTTGTATATCTTATCGTGTGTCGTCATGTTTGTTTATGTGTTTGTTTAAAAAAATTATAAAAAAATAAAATACAAAGATTTAGTTCTACAAACAGCCTCACGTACAATGAAAGGTTGTTATGATATGCTGGCCTTATAGAGTGAGATTAGATGGATCCCAGTGGCCGCGAAAGTGTTAAGAGTACACAGACCACTAGTACAGATAATTCAGTCTGAAATGATATATTCATTATTCAATGGAATGGATATTATATTAGCAATATGAATTACATATAATTATTGTTATTATTACATATTCATCCATGTATTGTTTAGCCAAAGAGTAGCCTATTGATCATTCATTTGTAGGGCTGTACCGAATGCTTCGAAGCTTCGATCATAATGTTGACATTCGAATTCTAAATCAACATTAACACTTTGGCTGCCATGGGTTAAATTCATTATCAACCGTAGGTTGCCGGCTCTATTTGTCTATAGAGAAAGTCCCCTTCTTTGCAGGGCTATAACTTTTTAAATTCTATTGCTACATTGCCATTATTAGGGCCCATTCAAAGTCCTATATGTATTGTTCATTGTGTAGCAACGTTAAACTTTTTCATTCACATATTCATAGTAAAGTATGGTCTAATGTATAAGTATGTTTTCATCTCTTTCTGCAGCTTTCTCCAGAACGTGATCTATAGCCCCAAATACATTATATTGATGATGCAATACAGTTTTATGGCAATCAGCGCGATATAAAAAATTCCAACTAGACGTACTTCTAGAAGTTACTACACGTCATCTGATGTTGACCGGATGGGCTAGGGGGCGTTTATAATTCCGTGGGCAGCGTTATACCAATCATCTAATGTGGGTCAAATGTTGATAATAGCAGTTAGTATCGAAGACGGTAACTTTACACGCTAAAACTCACCCCAGTCTCCGCGCGCCGTTGGGCGATCATCGTAGAGTAGAAATTTTACCATTATGGGATGTCGATTTACCCGGTCCATCTCCAGCTTGTATAATGGTATATACGTCCAAATCATGTTGTTTATCGAGTTATTGGCAATCGATCGCTATGTAGTGTGTCGAGATCGAGTCCCGGAACCTATAGCTAGTGCCCGGAAGTAATACGGCCGACCAGCACAATCT
The DNA here is from genome assembly GCF_963971535.1 of Notolepis coatsorum. Lineage (NCBI taxonomy): Eukaryota > Metazoa > Chordata > Actinopteri > Aulopiformes > Paralepididae > Notolepis > Notolepis coatsorum. The sequence goes on from NC_140175.1 coordinate 112,942,440, forward strand.
CCATAGCACTTCCTGTTAAGCGATTGCGCCGATCGGCCACCAGATGGCGCTCCTGAACCGCCAGAGAGCTCAGTGGGTCCTCCTGGTGGATCTCAGGCCAGCGGAGGGGAAATATGAATCCGATCCCAGATTTTTGAAATATTGATATTAAAGACGCTGTAAAGCGTCTTCGGCAACTTGAGCATGGCCGGGAATGACGTGTTTAGGCGTTTTCCGGCAGCCAAAGTGTTAAAAAAATATATTTAAAATAAAATAACGTTTTTGTATATGTCTATTGAATCTGTTTAAACCAATGGGGTTTTTCTTCACAGTTGCAGATAAAGTTTAGGCTACACTAATATTATACTATAAGACGTCACCATCACTTTCGTACCAACCGTGCCCTTATTGGATTATTTATATTTGACGAAACTGATGAGTTATATTCATTAAAGAAAGTTGATTTAATAAAAAGAAAAATACTAATTTAATCAGATTAATCACTTTATTCAAATTGAGGATTTAGTTTAAATCTCTTTTAAATTTATTTTATGAAATCAATATTATTATTTTTTTTAGACATTCTAAGCTTCATTCGAATACTTCAATAGAAGCTTTGAATGTTCAAAAATGACTGAATTAAGATCACATTTAGCCTGTTTCTTTCAAGGTTTAATAGTATCCAGAATATTTCCACCATATAACCTTTCAGTCTGCCTAGCACCAAGACAACTGTTGGCATTGCAGCCTTGATGTAATCCTGTTGTGGCCTATGGCAGAAACTAGGCAAAGGAGGAAAGACTAGTTACCGTTTTTCTGTTGATTTGGTTATATCTGTCTGTCATAGTATAGTAAAAGTGAATCTGCTCCGAGACTGTGTAGGTCAGGGGTCTCAAACTCAATTTACCTGGGGGCCGCTGGAGGTAGAGTCTGGGTGAGGCTGGGCTAGTGTTGTCAAAAATATCAAAGTATCGATACATATCGATACTGAATATTTAAAACAGCTACGATACTCATTTCCCGAAATACCGATACTTTCTGCAGTATCGGTACCAGCTGGCGAGTGTTCTACAGCAAGTTGATGACGCGCTGTTCAGAGCGCGCTTGCCCCTCTGGCTGCTCCGAGTCCAGCCCTCCCCCTCACAGAGCCGTCTACCCGTCTTCAGTTAGTAAACAAACATTTTAGCAGTGCCAGCGCGGATCTCCATAAATAAATGAAAGAGGTTCGTGACAGCTGCTCTTTCAACGTCACTGTGACTGAAGCATTAAACCATTAACTCTAGTTTAATACATGATACGTTGTCTACCGATGTTAGCAGTTAGCTCCGTTAGCTTAGCTGGCCACCGTTATAAATACTGCATGGAAACGGAGTAACGTTAACGTTTAAACGTTATGTCGAGGTCATACAATACTACAGTCGACATAAGGTTAACGTTACCCCGTTTCCATCAAGTGTTTAAATAGCAGCAATCTTGTTGAAAATGTAACGTTACTAAAATGCTCCGAGCATAGCCTCTATATCTCTCTCTCTCTATCTACCGCTACCTCTCTCTCTCCATCTACCGCTACCTCTCTCTCTCTGTCTCTCTCTCTACCGCTACCTCTCTCTCTCTCCCTCTCTCTCTCTATCTACCGCTACCTCTCTCTCTCTCTCTGTCTGTCTCTCTCTCTATCTACCGCTACCTCTCTCGCCCTCTCTCTCTCTGTCTCTTTCTCTATCTACCGCTACCTCTCGCTCTCTCGCTCTCGTTATCTTTAAATAAAAATCGAAACTGTTACTAACTGTAAAACAAACAGTTCAGTTTGTCAGGTACATGCAACACAGATTACAGTGTTTACATCTGTCTGCTTGAGAAAATACCATGTTCTGCATTTGCAATAAAAATGATTGAAGTGAGATGAACAGTTATTTTTAATTGTGTGATCTAAAGATAAACAAAGGGTTTTAAAAGTGTTATATTTATCTTCTCTTATAGTACCAGAGAGAAGCTGAGGAGAATCAACCAGCAACAAAAGCTAAATTTGTTTAAAAAAAATATATTATATATATATACAGGGAGCGAAATTAACTTTTTGACTCACCGGCCAGTGGCGGGTAGATGGAAAGAATCTACCCGCCAAGCATATTTCTTACCTGCCAACTTTTTTTTGATAAAAAGAAATGTATTATTATTTTATATAATTTTTTTTTTAATAAAATATATATATTATATAATCATACTTGTGATTGTGTTATCTGCGAGACATCGCCACCTCGCTGTCTGCAAACAGCTCCACTGTCTGTGTGTATACTCGAGTGGCCTCCAGCTCCAGCAAGGATTCTCCGGCGCTGCAGCTGGACCCTAAACCCTACATTCAGCATGAAAGGATTCTCCTGCACTGCACCTAGACCCTAGTCAGCAGCCCTCATGCGATGTAAGCCAGGGACTCGAATACGCATGTTGTTGTTGTAGGACATTGATGCCAGGAGCCATCTGTAGCTACTGCTGGATGACGTTTGGACAACGCCTCAGTGATCTATTTAGTTTACTGCGACATTTCGTAGTGACTAGTGAGCTACCTAGCCAACGGAGGTATTATGCACTGGACTATTGCTGGAGGATTTGTTGATGTCTGGAGCTATCAGTAGCTAGCCGGCTGGATAACGTTACACAATGCCTCATGTATTAAACTAAGTGAATAGTTGACTGGGTCATTTTGTAACGGTAGCTAACGTTATCTCATGAAGGTCCCACACTGACTAGACTAACGTCACGGTGACTCGGAGGCAATAGCCTCTGTTTACATGCAGGCATACAGAAACAGGTGGGGAGGGGGTAGCAGCAGCAGCAGCAGCAGTGCGCGGTGCGCTGCTTCTGTGCTGAGACAGCGAGTGAGAACTCCGCTAAAGAATTGGATCATGATTTTCGGTTTTCACATGACTATTTGATTGCCCGCCACACGGCGGTCAGACCTCTCAGTGGGAGGCGCCAAGCGTAATACTGAGCGCAAATGGCGGGTGGCGCTCTCTAGTTTCGGTCCCTGTATATATATATATATATATATATATATATATTTTTTTTTTTTTATATCGAAATGGTATCGAAGTATCGATACTTTTCAAGGTATCGTATCGAAGTCGAAATTCCAGTATCGTGACAACACTAGGCTGGGCTGCATCAAATATTCCACAAAAAAAGGGTTTCAAGCATTCAAAAAAAAGTACAGCTGATCCAATCTTCTCAATCCTTAGCAATAACATTTCAGAACATGAACAGTTCTTCAGAACATGAACAGTTCTTCAGAACATGAATGGTTCTTCAGAACATAGGCTTCTCAGTGGTGTCAGTGGACTCATCCACAGCTATGGAAATGCAATGTGCATTTTTTTTTATTCTATCACAAAGCTGTGCCAGCCAGTATTTCAGTTATTCAAATCACCAGCCAGTATTTCAGTTATTCTGGTTGCTGTGCGATCTGAAGGGGCTTTGCTTTTGTTTGCCTTCAAACATGGTCTCCATCACTCAGTCATACATTATTTTCAAATTGCCACCCTTCACAAGAGCTACCGTTTCTTGGCATATAGTCACATTGGTTTGGTGCTGGGACTCAGGATGAATGCATATTTTTCAGTCCATTCACCTTTGAATTGCAGTCGACTTTTCTTTTACTGACAATCTTTGAAAATGGCTAGAAACTGGCTAGTAACTACATTTATCTCACGGAGATAAAACTGGGAGCGAGTTTACTGTAGATGCGCTGCCAACTGACTCGGACTGAAAGAGAGAGATGACTTGCATTCCGTGAAGACCCGCCCTACTCCCCTAATGTGCATCTGATTCGCAGACTGTGGGTGAGGGGGGGGGAAGCTGACGGGATGCTGAATGTGATTGGACCAGACCCGTACACAGACACAGACAGTGGCAGTGCTGCCAGCCGCTTATGCAGAGCACTGCTCGCAGTCAGAGGAGAGAGATAGTGAGGATGCATTTGCTTTCACTTTACTTGATCACAACAACGAGCCTCACTCCTCATAGAACTGGATAAACAACAAGCCTAACTCCGAGAGGACATTTCAGCTCTAATTCAGGAGTCAGTTGAGCCGCTACAGTCTTCGGTAGACGCACTCTGTGAGACGATGAATAGCTTCCAGGGGTGCTTAGCTACCATGGAGACCTTAGCTGGTGAACATTTTTAATCGCTGGTGTCCACCGAGGCAACGGTAAAATCACTTCAGACCCAGAACGGACTACTTCAAGACCGCCTTGACCACCTTGAAAACAGATCTCGCAGAGTCAACCTCCGTATAATAAACATTCCGGAGGGCAGCGAAGCAGGACGAGACCAAATGGCATTTATTTTGGGGCGGCTAATGGAGGTGTTTGGCCCGAGTGTTTTCTCCAAACCACCGGAGCTTGAGAGGGCCCACCGTTCCCCAGCCTCCAAACCCGGATCAGGAGGTAGACCCAGGCCCTTTGTGACTTGTTTTCACCGTTTTCAAGAGAAGGAAAAGGTGCTTCGGTGGTGCAGACAACATGTGCTGAGCTACAGCAGGGAGACGCTGCAATTCTACCCGGACCCGAGTCTGGCTACTGCCAAGAAGTGAGCTGCCTTCAATGACATCAAACAAGCTCTTCACAAGAAGGCTGTTAAATTTTGATTATTATTCCCCGCTCACTTGCAAGTTTCACATGGCAATGAAACTCTGACTTTTGAGACGCCGGAGAATGCGCGCCAATTCCACAAAGAGCAGCTGACTGACAATGGATAACAATGCACATGATACTCCGGCCACCATTGCTTGCTATTCTTCAGCAACGGACATTATTCGCTTATTACTTTGTGGACATTTGTGTCGCGCATCATTGTTGGGTAAGTGCACGGTTTGTAATTGACTTTTCACCAAGCCCCTTGAGTGGTGTTTGTATTGACTTTGTGTACTTTGAACTATGTTCTCTATGCACAATTACTTGACGGACTTTCGCTGTAAAGAAGCAACCCCCAGCTGATCTTGTGATAAGAGACTGATGCATTATGTTATTACGTCACTGTTTAACAGCCATTTTGTGGCTCTGCCCTTTCGAGAGACTGACACGTTACATTGCAGTTCAACAGCCATTTTGTTTGTTTTCCTCATGCCTGGATTACCCGGATGTTGGGCACTGTAGATGCAGCAGGCACTGTTTAACGGCCATTTTGTGGCTCTGCCCTTTTTTCACTGTCTTCAAGTCTGACATGTCACAGAGTTAGAGTTCAATCCGTTGTTTCTATTTGTTTTAGTTTTTCAAAAACCAAGAACACCCTTGTGGTAGACGTTGTGTTACAACGTTGTTGTTGATTGATATGCTTATATATATGATTCAGTTCGGAGAAGGTTATGTGTTACCGTAATCAAGAGTACCTTTAATTTAATATGTAAATTAAAAAAAAATCATTCTAGATAAATAGGATAAAGGTGTCATTTGACATTGTGCTGGGAAGACCAGGGGACCTCCTGATAAAAGAAGTTATGGAAGTGGAAAATCTATCCTGCTGGGAGTGGAGAGGGGGGGTGGGTGGGTTTGTAGGGGGGGGAAGTAGACGCATGGGTGGGTTTGTGTGGGTGGAATTGGGTGGGAGGGATATGGATATGGATGGATATGGATAGATATTGTTATTGCTTTTTTTTGTTACATATTATGTTACATAATATATATATTTTTTTATAAATATCCTCAAACTAAATCGTCAATTTGAATAAAGTGATTAATCTGATTAAATTAGTATTTTTTTCTTTATTAAATCAACTTTCTTTAATGAATATAATTCATCAGTTTCTTTTAAGGAGGCAGTGCCTCTGGCTCTTACTGAGAATTTAGAATGAAATATATTCCCTATCCAGGGGTGCCTGATTCCGTGAACCTCTGCAGACTAGGGCTGAGCCCAAACGTTTGAACGTTCGAACCTTCGTTCGTTACGTTGGCATTCGAATTCTAAATAAACATTCAAATTCTTTATTTTAAATAAAAAATTAAGATATATATATTTTTGTATGTGTCTATTCATTCCGTTTAAACCAGGGGTCTCAAACTCAATTTACCTGGGGGCCGTTGGAGGTAGAGTCTGGGTGAGGCTGGGCTGCATCAAATATTCCAGGGTGTCTTGGAATGGAGAGTGGGAGAGCTGTAGGGAGACAACCAAACTGTGAGTTAACAGCCGGTAAGCCGGACAGCGGCCCGGCCTAGTTAAAGACTAAAGAAAAATATTTTTTAGGGGCACATTTTTAAATAACAATTTTACCATTATTAAAAAAATATGTTCCTCCTGCCTCATTACTGTGGTCCTTTTATTTAACATTTAAGTGCGTTTGTTTTCAGGTTTGTATCTTTTATAATGAACCAACTGAGAAAGTGTGTAAATCACTAATAGAACAAAAACAACAAACTGTGTGTGTGTGTGTGTGTGTGCGCGTGCTTGTGTAGTGCTCCTTGAATGAGATCACCACAACACACACACACCATTGCATTAATCAGGAGGACAAGAAACTCTGCATACATTTGTTTCACAATGAAAAGTGCTTTAGAAATCAAATTAATTATTATTGTAAATAACCCCATGAAAGGTTTATTTGTATGGGTAATTACCTGCTTCATATTTGTGATGTTACTGGTTTCAGTGTGTGCCTAAAGTGATCAATGTGTTGGGCCGTTTATAGAGATCTATGCCAATTAATGTTTATGTATATCCGGGACTTTTTTTAATAAGAATTGAGAGGTATTTGTATATGTGACCTTTATTTTGAAAACCGTGTTGCGACGCAAACCTTATTTACATTTGCGCTTTTGACAGTGAAATGTTCAGTCCAACTTAGCTGGAAGGAAAGACTAATCAAAAAGGTTTAATTGACCCGTATGAGGCTCTTACGGTAGGACTACTCACCTAATGCATAGCTGAACCTGAATGTTAGAAGTGTCTGTGTCCCCGTCAATCAATCATCACATCATCACGTCAATCATCATCATCTTAACATCTCTCCACATCGGACGTGGTTGTCATAAGATGGACTGATATCCACTCCGTTGTTCTTTTTTGCGTCTTAAATGTATTGAAATGAGGTGCTTCTTTGGCGATGCAATAGCCCATATTGAAAGGAAGAGAGCCCACATTCAGTTTCGTTTTGCTAGGAATTATGGGATTTGGTGTTGGATGTATAGACTACACAGATAGGGACATGGTCTTTAATCGCACGATAGACTACAAGTACCAGGTACTGTATATAGCGTGACCCAGATTCACTCCACACGCAAATCTTTTTTTTCACTCAGGCTATCGGTGATCGCAGTAAGTTCATTCATTGCCGACAGATTATTTCATAGCACCACGACATTGTGTCGCACTGTACAGCCCTGGTTGTAGGCTAATGTTTTTAAAAAAATGTATCAAATTTGTATGGATTAATTTAGGAGTGAAATGCGAATGAAGGGTTGAAATCACAACTCGCAACGTTGCTCCCAAATAATATTTCCAACGCACTGTACAGCCCTGAGATCATCAAATGCAGTTTGATAGCGATTGACGATTTCAATTGTACAAGGTCCTAAACGTCATGACTCATCATCTGCTGGTGCCCGGAGTGGGGGGGGGTTTATAAGTCCGTGGCCGACGTTAAATCATTTATGTAGTATGGGTGATGTATAGATCAGAGCAGTTGGTATGGATAATAATAATCAAACACGCTGAAACTCACCGCAGCTTCCTCGTAGCGATGGGGGATGCTACTGGAGCAAAAAGATCGTTATTATGGGATGTCGATCTAGTTCAGGGGTGGCCAACCCGCGGCTCGCGAGCCGCATGCGGCTCTTTGCCCGTCAATGTGCGGCTCTTCCATCAAAACTTTTTTTTTTATTTTTTTTTTTACTTTATTTTTTTTTATTTTTTTTTAATGTCACTCATTCCATAAGGACGTAGAATAAACATTTACAATTTTTTTAAATGGTCCATTTGAATGTTCTTGGTATCTGAATCTAGGGACATATATGGATCAGTGTCAGAAATAGTGTGTCTGTTACTAGGCTTGAGTAAATTGTAATGAACCAAAGGAGAATATCAATTCTATTTAAAAAAAATATATATTATCTTTGACTGTGAATAACACCATGCTAAAATTGACCAGACCTGAAAAATATAAGCAAATGAATAAAGGGAAGATGATTAAACAGAAGGTTTTGTAGATACAGTACTGAATTCTGCCATCTTTTTTATAATGTAAATTTCTCCACCATTTTTCATCGTATTGCAACACAGTTTTTTTTGCAAGACGTTCACAGAAAGGTAGAGAAACTAACTGCGTTCTGTTTTATGGCAATAACGTTCAGGTTTGTGGGAGATCCCAAAAAATAAGAGAAATAAAAAAGTAAATCCAAAAGTCAGATGATTGACAGGGGCTGGTGTGAGCTGGGTAGGGTAGTTTTTCGAAATTCGAAAGCCCTGAGTCTCTCCCTTCAAAAGACTACACTCACTTTTGGCTGTGCAACTTCCTCTTGTCAATATACGCCGGTTTCCGACTCAATGCCCTTAGATTTCTATAATCTTATATTTCACTAATAACAGTTAAAATAATTGGTAAACAAACGTAATGCTGAAAATATACACTTTTACTGTATATCTCGGGCTTAAGAGGTAACCCTGTGAGGCCCAAATTAAAAAGACATTAGCAACTTCAGAGGCCAGAGGGTGGGACATATAAACACATTTACTATCAAATAGCATTGTGAGGCTGAACAACAGGACCAATTGACTATACATGTGCTTAACATTCTTTAAATAAACATTATTTTTTTTAAATGGCTAAAAGTGATTTTGTAATTTTGCAACCGTGGGTCTCACAGGGTACTTTTAACCCTGTGAGGCCCAAATAAAAAAGACATTAGCAACTTCAGAGGCCAGAGGGTGAGACCTATAAACACATGAAGGGTGCCGTGACTGAAAAAAAAGTTGAGAAACGCTGGTATATGGTGTGGCTCTTTGTGGTACCACAGTAATTTTTGTGGCTCTTAGTCTCTGACTGGTTGGCCACCCCTGATCTAGTTGGTCCAGTTCCAGGTTGTATAATACTAATATACGTCCAATCATGCGTACTCAATGTACTTTGCATTTGATATATTGAAAATATTTTACTTTTTGTGTGTTTTTTTTAACAATAATTTGTGATGCCATCACACAAACTGGCATTTAAAGGGTAAACATGCCTGCACCAGAATGCAGGAAATTAAGTTTTTGTAACAAAATAAGTGTGTGTGTGTGTGTGTGTGTGTGTGTGTGTGTGTGTGTGTGTGTGTGTGTGTGTGTGTGTGTGTGTGTGTGTGTGTGTGTGTGTGTGTGTGTGTGTGTGTGTGTGTGTGTGTGTGTGAGAGAGAGAGAATGACGGACAATTGCTTGCTGTGTGAGAGAGAGAGAGAGAGAGAGAGAGAGAGAGAGAGAGAGTGAGAGAGAGAGAGAATTAAGTACATTTGCTGAAATACAGTTGTTCTTAATTTTCTCACTTGCTATGTGAGAATGTTAGTTATTATGTTCTCAATGCCCCTTGCATTGGATGAGTTGTGTGGAAGCGTAGTTCTAGTGCTATCTCTTTGTACATTGTGGCTGTGTCTGACAAAAGTTAACAATAAATAATGGTATCAGGAATACATTTGCCTCCTGCATGAACTGTGTGCATAGCTGAATAGACTGTATTTTAACGCCGGTCATATGGTGGTACTTGGAGAGCCAGCTACGTTCTCACAGTTGCACTCAATATTTAAATAATGTTAGTCTAAATAAATGTAGACGGATAATGTACGTATTTTAAAAATAGAATGAACAGAGCAGTGTTGTTTTTAAACAGTACAGTGTGTGTGTGTTAGTTTGATGTATGCTGCGATTTATATTGATGGCCTTCTAATTTGTTTATTTATTTATTTTAAATAACAGTGACACTTTTCCCTTTGATAAGAAATCCAGCCATATTCCTTTCATTGTATTTCAAATACTGCACTTTAATTTCAAGCAGAAAACGAATCTTTCCATTAAGAACTGTAATTACATCCTCCTTCCTACTGACCAAAGATGGCGGCGCATGCACAACACGAAGGGAAACAGCAAGCGCTCAGGGGCTAGGGAGGTAGAACGGTCGTCTGGTAATCAGAGGGTTCCTGGTTCGATTCTATTTCTGTCTCCACAGTATAGACAGGGATCATCATTTTGGAGTCAATAGACAAAAAGATTAGCAATATAATAAATTTTAACATGTGAGAAATGCAGCAAATCAAGTCACTTTGCTTTGATTTCTGCCACGGTTTAATTACATATTTACACCCCTAGTACACATGCAAAGACCCCTAACCTACTGCAGTACACACTATAGTACACACTATCCCACCATAGAGTTTCACTGTGAAATACACCATAGAGTTTCACTCTGAAATACACCAGAGATTCACTGTGAAATACACCAGAGATTCACTATGAAATACACCAGAAATTCACTCTGAAATACACCGGAGATTCACTCCGAAATACACCATAGCTCCACTCTGATCACTTTAGAATAGTGGGAACACAGTGATACAGTGGACGGTCACGGCTTGGCTCAGAGATAATAACCTAATATATTTGAAAATTATTTAAAATGTTTATTAGCAACGCTAATTAGATGCTAAACCCTAGCGTCTGTCTGTCCGAAAACCCTTGTGCAACTGTGAGTACCTTTGAAATGTCTGTGCGACACTTGTACGAGGAACATTTTGTTGCAGAATAGCGCAACAGACTTAATTGTAGGGTTTTTTATTTTTACATCATCGTAGATGTTGATTCACGGAGAGCGTTTAGCTACTATGTTGGTGTGATTTACAGTCCCGAAAGGGGATACTGTTCAGGATACACATTGTTCAATGATGCACCTCTAGTGAGAGAGAGAGAGATAGAGAGATAGAGAGAGAATTAAGTACATTTGCTGAAATACAGTTGTTCTTAATTTTCTCACTTGCTATGTGAGAATGTTAGTTATTATGTTCTCAATGCCCCTTGCATTGGATGAGTTGTGTGGAAGCGTAGTTCTAGTGCTATCTCTTTGTACATTGTGGCTGTGTCTGACAAAAGTTAACAATAAATAATGGTATCAGGAATACATTTGCCTCCTGCATGAACTGTGCATAGCTGAATAGACTGTATTTTAATGCCGGTCATATGGTGGTACTTGGAGAGCCAGCTACGTTCTCAGGTGGTACTTGGTGTAAAAAGTTTGAGAACCACTGCATAGTTCCGCCACAGTTGCACTCAATATTTAAATAATGTTAGTCTAAATAAATGTAGACGGATAATGTACGTATTTTAAAAATAGAATGAACAGAGCAGTGTTGTTTTTAAACAGTACAGTGTGTGTGTGTTAGTTTGATGTATGCTGCGATTTATATTGATGGCCTTCTAATTTGTTTATTTATTTATTTTAAATAACAGTGACACTTTTCCCTTTGATAAGAAATCCAGCCATATTCCTTTCATTGTATTTCAAATACTGCACTTTAATTTCAAGCAGAAAACCAATCTGTCCATTAAGAACTGACAATCAGGGAATTTAAACATGGTTGACAGTTTGTTTGTGTTTATATTAAAGAAAGGAAAGTCTAGTGCTGGCTGAGCATATTGTTTGTTTGCACTAAGTTAATACTTTGACAAATGTAGCCTATATTTTTCAGTCAGTTCGGTCTTTGTGTGCCAAACATTATTTAAGGCTGTAAACACTGTAAACTTTTTTTTTAAATAAATGAGAAGCATGTTTAGATTTTTGAGTGCAAGTGTGTAAATAAAAATTAACGAACCGAACCGAAAACCGTGACCCCAAAACCGTGATACGAACCGAACCGTCCATTTTGTGAACCGTCCCACCCCTAGTACATATAGCTAGCCTATTCAGTAGCTAGCGTCGGGGCCACGCCAATGCTACATATAGCTAGCCTATACAGTAGCTAGCGTCGGGGCCACGCCAATGCTACATATAGCTAGCACCCAATCTGCGTGTAACGTTAGTCACTAACATGAAGAATAGAGAGCTGCAAACGGAAATAAACACCCAGTCCTTGAGAGAACTGTTTCCTGGTTTACTGTCACCACTTTACAGAGGGAATTACCCCGAAGTCCGGCTAGTTATAACAAGCACATTACATGACCGGCACTTCAGCCCTAGAGCGTACTCCCCTGTACTCTACTGCGGTTCAGATTAATACAGGAAATGTATACATTGGGGGCTCGAGTCCGGGATATGAAAATAATAATGATGACGCCCCTTTTATTTTACCCGCGGTTGTCGCGGTTGTCTGTTCTACATCCCGCGGGTGACTTGACACACCGCGGGATTGCGGTGATGCGGTTATCGCGACAGCCCTACTGGCGTCCAAAGTGTTAAAATACCTCACTTTAGGGGTGGACGGTATAAACGGTATACGGTATAAACGGTATGAATTTGCTCTACGGTATGGATTTTGACTATACCGTGTAACCGGTAGTGCAGCTCTAAAATAGCAATGACGTCATGTAACCACAGCGCGACTATTTCACTCGCATTTGCCCCTAAAAATAGATAGAATTAGTCATAGATAATAGATATGTGCGAACTGGAAAAAGTTATTTAGGAGGCTTCGCTCAGTGGGCGTGCCAGCCCCTACCGCACGCATGTAAACACGGGTCTAGTAGTCTAGTGGGACGGGACACGGGAGCTGTCGGGAGGACGGCGGCGTCTCCCTGAGCTAACATTAGCTTAGCTACCGTTACAAAATGACCCAGTCAACTATTCACTTTTAGTTTAATACATGATGGGGCATTGTCTAACCGAACGGTATCTAGTCGGCCAGCTACCGATAGCTCCTGACATCAACAAACGCTCCACAAAGTCTAGTACTAGAGACGTGTATGCTACCTGTTAGCTCACGTTAACGCAAGTTAGTTCACCGTTCAAAACGAAATGTCCCATTGAACTAAATAATTCACTGAGGCGTTGTAGTAACGTTATATATGCAGTAGCTACAGATAGCTCCTGATATCAATGTCTTATAACACTGATTTGATGCGTATTCGAGCTGAGGGCTTGCTAACGTTATACCAATACAATAGGGTCCAGGTGCAGCGCCGGAGAATCCTGGCCGTAGCTCTGCTCGAGGCTACTCGAGTATAGGTCCAGGTGCAGCTCCGGAGAATCCTGGCCGTAGCTGGAGGCTACTAGAGTACACACAGACAGTGGAGCTTGTTGCGTGGTGGCGATGTCTCGCAGATAATACAAGTACAAGTCTAATTATATAATATATATATTTTATAAAAAAAATATATATATATTATATAAAATAAAAATAAAAAAATTATCAAAAACGATGATACCGTGATATATACCGTTACCGTCTATGCTTCAAATTATACCGTGATATAAATTTTAGACCATACCGTCCACCCCTACCTCACTTTATTATGGTAAAGGAAAATCGCAGATTGGGGCTTAATGGAAAGAATGAGAGGAGGGAAAGCTATGGACACAGACATAGACAGACAACTGTGCTGCAACAGAGGAAAGACAACAAGAGAAAATAAAGTCAATACAAATAAAAGTAACATACTGGTATCCTGATGGTCTGTGGGCTCCTCCTTCAGCTCAGTGGACATATCCATGGTTGGGTCTAGTGTGTCCTGAGCCTCTTCTCTCTTAATCATCAGTAGGTCGCTGGGTGGATCTGGAGCAGAGGGAGACAGCAACTAAGTACTTACAGTAGCATGGAAAAGTATTTAGCCACTTTCTGATTTCCTCTGTAATTACATCCTCCTTCCTATTGACCAAAGATGGCGGCGCATGCACAACACGAAGGGAAACAGCAAGCGCTCAGGGGCTAGGGAGGTAGAACGGTCGTCTGGTAATCAGAGGGTTCCTGGTTCGATTCTATTTCTGTCTCCACAGTATAGACAGGGATCATCATTTTGGAGTCAATAGACAAAAAGATTAGCAATATAATAAATTTTAACATGTGAGAAATGCAGCAAATCAAGTCACTTTGCTTTGATTTCTGCCACGGTTTAATTACATATTTACACCCCTAGTACACATGCAAAGACCCCTAACCTACTGCAGTACACACTATAGTACACACTATCCCACCATAGAGTTTCACTGTGAAATACACCATAGAGTTTCACTCTGAAATACACCAGAGATTCACTGTGAAATACACCAGAGATTCACTATGAAATACACCAGAAATTCACTCTGAAATACACCGGAGATTCACTCCGAAATACACCATAGCTCCACTCTGATCACTTTAGAATAGTGGGAACACAGTGATACAGTGGACGGTCACGGCTTGGCTCAGAGATAATAACCTAATATATTTGAAAATTATTTAAAATGTTTATTAGCAACGCTAATTAGATGCTAAACCCTAGCGTCTGTCTGTCCGAAAACCCTTGTGCAACTGTGAGTACCTTTGAAATGTCTGTGCGACACTTGTACGAGGAACATTTTGTTGCAGAATAGCGCAACAGACTTAATTGTAGGGTTTTTTATTTTTACATCATCGTAGATGTTGATTCACGGAGAGCGTTTAGCTACTATGTTGGTGTGATTTACAGTCCCGAAAGGGGATACTGTTCAGGATACACAATACACATTGTTCAATGATGCACCTCTATGGTTTTCATAGCACATTATGAAGTGTTGGGTACCTAGGTCTAGTCCATAGACTTGGCCAGGATCGTTAAGATATGAATGTTCTGTCTCAAAGAGGTCGCGTACCACTTTTATTTTTATTTATTTTGTACACCCAGTCAGCTTTTTTTTTATCAAATTTTTCTCCCCATTTTCTATTTTTCTCCCATCCCAATTTCGTATTATCCAATTCTTCCCTCCCCCGTCTTGAACGTTGCTAGACTATGCCTCCCACTGGTCAGTTATAGTGAGGACAGAAGCCTTGCATCACGTGTCCCCTCCGGTACACGAGGAGGCAGCCTGTCGCATCTTTTCACCGCAGCAGCTCGAACTCTGTGGCGAGGAGTAACGCGTGAGAGGCTCACGCTGCCCCCGCTACTTCCTGCTTCCGCCGCACCGGCGTCACCAAACCGACCTGTAGGAGTCGCTGTCCACAATGTCCAATCCCCACCCACCGGCTTTCCCACCCTCTAACACTTGCCAATTGTGTTAGTATGAACAACCGGCCAGCCGGTAGCAACGCCGGGAGCTGGGCTCGAACCCAGCATCTCCTGCGTTAGTGGCGAGCGCCTTGCCCACTGGGCCAATCAGCTGCCCTACAACCAGTCAATCACCAGAGGCCTCACGATACGATTAGGGATGGGTACCGAATTCTGTACTTTTAAAGGTACTTACCGAAACACGTCGGTACTACCGAGTATCGATTCACGTGAAATACCGTTGTCGGTATATAAAAAATAATTTTTATGATTTTTTTTTTTTTTTTTAATGTATACAAATGTAATTTTTTTATACAAAAATAATGTATATATGTTAACAATTTAATCGCCGAAAACGCTGGAACTCGTCTTTCCCCGCCATGCTCATTCTGCCGAAGACGCCGTAACTCGTCTTTGATATCAATATTTCAAAAATCTGTGATCGAAATCATATTTCTCCTCCGGGGACCTGAGATATACTGCTGAGCTCCACTCAACTGTCTAACGGTTCAAGAGCGCCATCTGGTGGCCGATCGCCCAAACAGCAAACCGGAAACAGGAAACTGGTGCTCATCCAAATTCGGTCCGACCACTCGCTATAGCTCCCGGGACTCGATCTTGACACACTGGATAATCGATCGCTCACCCTAACTCAATAAACAACATGATTTGGACGTATAATACAACCTGGAAATTGATCCGGTATTTCTCCATCCCATAATAGAAAAAATTGTGTTCCACGCTCATCCCCCAACGGCGCGAGGAAGCCACGGTGAGTTTCAGCGTTATTTTCTAACGTGTTCCATATGACCCACACTAGATGAATGATATAACGTTGCCCACGGAATTATAAACGACCCCCCGCCCATCCGGTCAACATCAGATGATACGTAGTAACTTCTAGAAGTACCTCCAGTTGAAATTTTTTATCTGGCACCGATCGCTACCAAACTGTATTTGATCATCAATATAATGCATTTGGGGCTATAAATCAAGTTCTGGAGAAAGCTGCAGAAAACGATAAAAACATACTTATACTTTAGACCATATTTTAGTATGAATATGTGAATGAAAAAGTATAACGTTGCTACACCCTGAACAATAGATATAGGACATTGAATGGGCCATAATAATGTCAATTTAGCAGAGCGGCTACATGGTGTAGTGAGCCCAGCGCTCCACATTTGCTTTCAGTTTAGCTGGTCGTCCGTACTAATACACATTGGCCGTATTAGGGGGTGGGAAACTGATGGGTGGGGATCGGGTGTTGTGGACAGCGACTCCTACAGGTCGGTTGGTGCGCCTGCGCAGTAGAATCAGGAAGTGTCTGGGGCAGCGTGAGCCTCCCACGAGTTACTCCTCGCCACTGAGAGATCGAGCTGCGCAGGTGAAAAGATGCGACTGCTGTTACCTCAAGTACCGGAGGGGACTTGTGCTATGTATGACTTAGTCCACATTGCAGCTGGCTTGTGGGAGGCAAGAAACAGCGTCCGTGACAGGGGAGGGTTGAATTGGATGATACAAAATTGGGATGGGAGAAAATATAGAAAATGGGAGAAAAAGTGGATCAAAAAAAAATAATGTCAATTTAGCAATACAATTTAAAAAGTTATAGCCCTGCAAAGAAGGGGAACTTCTCCATAGACAAAGAGATGGCGAGGGATGGTAAATTATGAATTTAACCATGGCGATCAAAGTGTTAAGTCCGAAGACATCAAGGTTTCGTTTATCGCTAAACGATACCGCACGAACGCCATGTGCGCAGTTGCGCACAATACACATTTACCTAGGATTTGACTATAGGTAAAGCAGTCGGGGCAATATGGCAAGTCGAAAACGGTCGCAAGTGTGGTTACACTTTATGAAAATAGATGCCGACAACGCTCTCTGCAACATTTGTAACGCGACGTGCAAAGCAGGGAAGGGTAATACAAGCAACTTGAGGAAACACTTGGTCAAACACAGCATCTTTTTGAAAGCTGAAGATTGTAGCATCTTTGATGCAAAGAAATGCAAGCCTAATGAGCCTCTCTCTTTGGGTGTTTGCAATTCATGGGGACTGGAGAGTATGTCTCTGATATCTTGTAGTGGGGCAGGCAGATCTGTCTGACATGGCTGTTAGCCTAGCCACAGAGCGTCTTTAGAGGAGAGGAGATTGAATCCGGGACACAATGGGACACTGGCTCTGTTCATGGTCACGAATGGATTCCAGCTTCATTTATTTACTACAGATGACAAGCGTGTTTTTTCTGTTTTTCTTTTTTATATACTTGCCGCGGTGGGTTTTATTTTTAGCGGTCGGCTTACTCCTTTGATAGTTTCACATATTTGTAACCCGTTTAACGTTCTTAAGCTGACGTTAGCTAACCGTCGGACATAATGTTAGCTCCTAGGCTACAGTGCAAGCCGGTGTTCTGCCGAATTCTGCTGCTTCCTCGAAAACTGCTGCCGTATACTTCTGGAGTAGCGTATTTCAATAGACCTATATATCGCTATCAAATAATGCTTCCACTACATAATCATTTTATATTACCTCACTACTCACTCCATGTATATACTGTATGCATATGGGGAGCATTTATGAGGTAGCGTACTTCAATAGACCAATAACTCTTGATTATTTGATTTGATCGCTCTTCTGCTTCCAAAGAAGAGCTCTCCTTCTGCAGTGAACAACTATAATCATTAAAGAGTTATCTTACGAAGACATAGCTACATTTTAAATGCATTTTAGATACTCACCTTTTAGTGTGAATTTGGAGGCATATATACCTTCTTAGGTTCAATTTGTGGGATTTATCATACCCGTCAGCGTGAATACTTTCGGCAACCAACATGCCCTTCCGCGTTGCTCTGATTGGCCGAGCGTGCACATGAGCCGCAACGCGCTCCTCAGAGGCAGGAATACTACGCTCCCCTTTATACAAATGGAAGTATTGATTACGCCGTAACGAATCATTAAAATAATATACCGTTAACGCGAATATGTTGTTTCTTTACACATGTTGGATTATGTATGTAATGTTTGTCATGACAAACCAATAAAAAAATCACGATTTACCCGGTGGCTACAACAACACACAGTAACTACATGCATCATTGTTTACAATGAACGGTGGGGCTAATCTAAAGGACTGGACCAGCGTTTCCGTTAGCCGGTAATTACCGGTATTTGACCGGCAAAATCTGTTGAAGTCCGACATATTTAATCTCTCCGGTCTTAATGTCCGGTGAAAATAATTCCCTGAGTCTAAGCACAATTTGATTATTTGAATTGTATTAAAATAGGCTAAAATTAAATAGCCTATGCGATGACAGTGAACGAAACAATCATTACATTTGTTTCATCGTTGCTTCTAATAATGACAACGACGTTGTCAGCGAGAGCTTAGTGCTGGGTGTGCGAACTTTTGTGAAGCTGCAGAGCCGGAGCAGCAGCAGCACAATGCAGTACTCCAGCAGTACTCCAATTCAGCCATTTTCAATTCAATGTTGGGTGGGGGGCGCTGCTGTGCGGTTAGGGCTGCACGATTTTGGGAAATAATCTAATTGCGATTATTCTGACAGATATTGCGATTGCGATTTGCGATGCGATTATAACATATTTAAAAAGAAATTTACAAGAAGAATGTTGCTGCTTTCTGTAGTCGGGTCCCAACTGCAAAATTACTGTATTACCCTGTATTATACACTTTTACTATCATGTAGACTATTCTGCTTTGTGTTTACATGTGATGTATTGTATACATGCACATTTATTATGTTCTTGTGTGATGTATCGCACATTTTATTGCTGTGTGATGTATTGCAAATGTTATTGCTGTCATCTTGGCCAGGTCTACCTTGCAAAGGAGATCATGTATCTCAATGGGACTTCCTGGTTAAATAAAAAAAAAAAAAAAAAAAAAAAAAAATTAATTGCAGGCTTGGCGATTTGATAATTGCATCATTCCAAATCGCGATTTCGATTAAAAAACGATTAATCGTGCAGCCCTATGTGCGGTCCCCAGAAAAGAGCCAATAACAGCTGAATCTGCTGCTCTGCAGCGTCATACTCTCGCAAATAAGTCATTGGGAGGTGGAGAGAGAGGAGTCGTCACGCAAACCCACGATAATGTTGCCGTCTCTCTCTGCCAAATTTCTCAGTTCTTCGCTTGATATAATTAATACAAATGTCCAATATAACGGAATTCGTTAGCTCATAAAAATGTGATTATAACAGACTGTTGTTTATTAATGTCGGGCGACTGCCCACAGACACCTATTTGATTTAAAGTCGGCAGCAGCACGAGTCTCGGGACTTATTTTATTTGGAATATAATGACTTTATACGCAAAAGTAGCCTAGTTTTAAGTAAAAATATTATAAATCTACATGCCTTGATGATGTCATTCTTTTGTTTTGTTGTCATTCTTTTGCCTATCAATTGTTTTTAAGCTCAATAAACTCTGACCGGAATTTCTCTCATTTGACCGGTAGATTGAAATCTACCGGACACTGAGGCCGGCAACAATTTTTTCTAACGGAAACCCTGGACTGGACACGGACGCAGCAATCAATTAATTTAATATAACAGTCCGGTTCTGTGTTTGTTTGTGTCTGTAGATTGTTGGTGAACAACTAACTTTAGGTTAGTTTAACGTGTCCGTGTCCAGTCCTTTAGATTAGCCCCACCGTTCATTGTAAACAATGATGCATGTAGTTACTGTGTGTTGTTACATAATCCAACATATGTGTAAAGAAACAACATATTCCAGTTAACGGTATATTTTTTTAATGATTCGTTACGGCGTAATTAATACTTCCATTTGTATAAAGGGGAGCGTAGTATTATTGCCTCTGAGGAGCTTGTCGCGGCTCATGCGCACGCTCGGCCAATCAGAGCAACGCGGAAGCCGGAAGGGCATGTTGGTTGCCGAAAGTATTCACGCTACCCGTCAGGGTATATTCTCAGTGAAAGAAATATGACCAGCTCAGTCCATATATTCTCCATTGCTATACAGACCAGGGAAAACACACAAGTGATGTTTGATGCATTAAAAAAACAAGATAAAACGCTCAACTCACGCCTATATCTTTTGACAGCTGGGTGCTGAATCCTAAAAGTAGTAGTTGATCATTCGAAAGAAAGAATAGGAAAGCACTATAAAATGTACTATTTTAATTGCCACGCGACAATGACATAATGCCAATAACTAATACATTAATTTACATTTTACAGTGATTAGACGCATCAGATGCGATTAAATAGAAAGGCCTAGTAGGCCTATTCCTGTCAATATTGGACTATGTGATGTAATTTACAGGCATGCGTCTACATTAAGGCCTTTGGATTCTGCCTACCACTCCGCCCTAAGATTTATTACGGGTGACAAATATGATACTCACCAACCAATGTAATAAAAAAAGTCAACCAACAAACTAGATTCCTGTACCGGATCTCCTCTCTGGTAAACAAGAATACCCTGAAGACTCTGGCAGGAGCACTCATTCAAGGGTACTACGACTATGCTTGCACCTCATGGTACCAAAACACCTCAAAGGCGCTAAAAACAAGATTACAAACATCACAAAACAAACTGGTCAGACTACTACTTGACCTTACTCCTAGAACCCACCTCACCCCTGCCCATTTTGACTACCTAGGATGGCTTAGAGTAGACGACAGAGTACAGCAACTTGCAATGGGCCTGGTCTACAAGATACACTATACGACTAAGGTACCCATGTACATGTCAAAATACTTCCCAAAGGTCAGTGAATACCACAGCCAGGAAGCTCAATAAATCATGTTAAACCCAGATTCGGCTCAAAGCTGTAAAGGAATGTGAATCACTACCCACTTTCAAAACCACTCTCAAAGAGCACCTACGGCAGGGCTGTACGCTAAGCTTTTTCACTAGGGGCAAAATATTTTTTAGGGGCAAATTTTTTAATAACAATTTTACCATTATTAAAAAAATATGTTCCTCCTGCCTCATTACTGTGGTCCTTTTATTTAACATTTAAGTGCGTTTGTTTTCAGGTTTGTATCTTTTATAATGAACCAACTGAGAAAGTGTGTAAATCACTAATAGAACAAAAACAACAAACTGTGTGTGTGTGTGTGTGTGTGTGCGCGCACGCGCTTGTGTAGTGCTCCTTGAATGAGATCACCACAACACACACACACCATTGCATTAATCACAATGAAAAGTGCTTTAGAAATCAAATTAATTATTATTGTAAATAACCCCATGAAAGGTTTATTTGTATGGGTAATTACCTGCTTCATATTTGTGATGTTACTGGTTTCAGTGTGTGCCTACAGTGATCAATGTGTTGGGCCGTTTATAGAGATGTTTATGTATATCCGGGACTTTTTTTAATAAGAATTGAGAGGTATTTGTATATGTGACCTTTATTTTGAAAACCGTGTTGCGACGCAACCTTATTTACATTTGCGCTTTTGACAGTGAAATGTTCAGTCCAACTTAGCTGGAAGGAAAGACTAATCAAAAAGGTTTAATTGACCCGTATGAGGCTCTTACGGTAGGACTACTCACCTAATGCATAGCTGAACCTGAACGTTAGAAGTGTCCGTGTCCCCGTCAATCAATCATCACATCATCACGTCAATCATCATCATCTTAACATCTCTCCACATCGGACGTGGTTGTCATAAGATGGACTGATATCCACTCCGTTGTTCTTTTTTGCGTCTTAAATGTATTGAAATGAGGTGCTTCTTTGGCGATGCAATAGCCCATATTGAAAGGAAGAGAGCCCACATTCAGTTTCGTTTTGCTAGGAATTATGGGATTTGGTGTTGGATGTATAGACTACGCAGATAGGGACATGGTCTTTAATCGCACGATAGACTACAAGTACCAGGTACTGTATATAGCGTGACCCAGATTCACTCCACACGCAAATCTTTTTTTTCACTCAGGCTATCGGTGATCGCAGTAAGTTCATTCATTGCCGACAGATTATTTCATAGCACCACGACATTGTGTCACACTGTACAGCCCTGGTTGTAGGCTAATGTTTTTAAAAAAATGTATCCAATTTGTATGGATTAATTTAGGAGTGAAATGCGAATGAAGGGTTGAAATCACAACTCGCAACGTTGCTCCCAAATAATATTTCCAACTCGCAACGGCCAAATTAAGGGGAATTTTCGACGAGATCATCGCACTGTACAGCCCTGACCTACGGGAGACTGCAATTCGAAACTGGCCCCTGTAAATGTACAGTAAATGTCCTAACCCAATAATACACAAGACCCTCTTCTTGGGACGAAGTAAGGTTGTCGATATCCCAATGTACAGTTTTGAAGTACAGTTGTACAGTTTCCCCCACCCCCCTACCCAACCCCCCCCCCCCACCCAACCACCTCCAATGTACAGTTTCTACGTCAAATGTATATACTCTCTTTTTTAAGACTCTTTTGATATCACAAACAGTACTGTATTTGTAAATCTGGTATGTCATAAATGTATAGATGTAGCAGTACTAATAATAATACATTTTATTTATATAGCGCTTCTCAATGACGCGAAGTCGCTGACAGTAGTTGGGAACAAAGTGAAAACAAAGAAACAAAAACAAAGAAACAAAAACAAAAGGAACATGAGACCATGGGGGGAACAGGGGAAGACAGCATGGGATAGCACAAAAAGACGGAGCGACAGGAGACAGACATCAATTCGGGTTGGAGGGGGGGGGGGGGTTTATGGGTGGGGGCAGGGAGCTAAATTTACTTTTTGACTCACCGGCCAGTGGCGGGTAGATGGGAAGAATCTACCCGCCAAGCATATTTCTTACCTGCCAACTTTTTTTGATTAAAATAATAATAATTATAATTTTATATAAACATTTTTTAATAAAATATATATATTATATAATCATACTTGTATTATCTGCGAGACATCGCCACCTCGCTGTCTGCAAACAGCTCCACTGTCTGTGTGTATACTCTAGTCTAGTGCAGGGCTATTCAACTGGCGGCCCGCGGGATGATTCTGACCGGCCTGCCAAAGATTACATGATAATAAAAAAATAAATAAAAATCTTTTTAATATTATTATAATTTTTTTTTAACTTTTTTCTTTTCATGTCAACGTTAACACGCACAATTGAGCCAAAAGTCACTCAATTAATGACAGATTTCATTGATAAATTGAGGGAAAACTTTGCAAGTCGATTTGATGAATTTGACATGTCCAGAGAATTGATGCATTTTGTGAGCAACCCATTTGCCAATGTAGCTGCTATTTCCACAAAAGGACAAGAGTTCCTTGCATCACTTCACATTGATGAAGGTCTCCTTCAACTTGAAATAATTGACATGCAAGCATCATCTGCTCTGAAGCAGGCACTTGAGAATGAATCCACCACAACATTTTGGATAAAGTGTATTCATGTCAAGACATTCCCCAAAATAAAAACGCTGGCAATATCTGTGCTAACAATGTTTGGCTCAACATACACCTGTGAATCCAGTTTCTCTCACATGAATGCCATTAAAACAAGCAACGTGCCTCCTTGACAAATGAGCATTTGCATCACTGTTTGCGGGTAGCCCTCACTTCCTATGAACCCTCTTTCTCTGCCATTGCCCAGTCAAAGAAGTGCAATCGCTCTCATTAGATGTGTGTATGTAGGCTAGGCCTGTCTGCCCCCCACCCCCCTGATGTTTGAGAGTTAAGAGTGGACAATAAGTGCTAATAAGATGCTGTGATTTGCTGTTGTTGCACAGACATGAAGCACTTTTTCATAAGCTCAGCTGCACTATAAATGTGTTTTTTTGTTCAAGTGTTGATGTTAGAATGTTCAGATGCACATAGAGCTGCCGCGGTATTGATATTTTCCTTACCGCACAAATTTGCGAAATATTTCCTACCGCCGCGGTTATTACCGCACAGTGCGCACACAAAAAAAAAACTCCGTTTGTCTCCGTGTGGGGATGCAGGCGGGGCCGCTTGTGTACACTGAAAGCTCCGTGGGCATGTCCGAGGGCTTTCAGCAAGCCAGAGTTTAACACAGTTTCAATCGATCAATAACAACATTAACCAGACTCTCGTTGTGTCTATTGTGCTAAAGCTAACGTTACCTCATTGTGTCTATTCTACCAAGCAACCCGGGTTTAACGTTACCTCTCGTGTATATCTGCTGACGTTAGTATTAGGCTAATAACAACAAACTTAACACATCAGCGATCTTGTTGTGACACTAAACTTTCCGCTCTGTGGTAAATTGGGTTGATGTCGGTTTTGTTTCATCAATAAATGAGGCCGAATACACAGTGAATCCATCCTTTTCTGTTTATTACACTTGGTGCTGTCGCAAACAAATCCTGAATGAAATACATCCATTCCTTAGCGAGGCAGTAAAGATGGCGGCTTTCTGTTTTTGTTCAGAGACTCCAATGTGTGACGCGTCTCTCTTCTGACCAATCAGTGGTCTGCAATGTTTCACATGACTTTTCTGGTACCACTTCTACCCAATAGGGTCGCTTGGAATCGAGTAGGGTATATCTGCAGAGCCGCAAGTCCAACGTCTGGGCGCTACTTTATTATTATTAAAAAAATCAGCGGTGATGCGGTATTCAGCCCAACTCTGCGGTGGGCGTGATGCAACAGCGATACCGCGGTAATGCGGTTATCGCGGCAGCTCTAGATGCACATCATGCACTTGTTTGTTTTTTATTTTATTTTTATATTGAAATGTTGAAGAGGAGATGTTGCAGTTGTTGCACAGTCATAAATGAAGCACTTTCTGCAGGAGATGTTGCAGATGTGGCACATAAATGAAGCACTTTTTTTGAAAAGTATACTACTTTTGCAATGTAGTTAAATAAAAGTTGTGAAAATGTGGTTGCGTGTTGTGTCAAGTGTACATATATTCATAGCACGGGGAGGCGCCGTGGCAGTCCGGCCCCTGGCCCCTTGGGTTTCTGACAATGTGGCCCCCTGAACAATTTAGTTGAATAGCCCTGCTCTAGTGGCCTCCAGCTCCAGCAAGGATTCTCCGGCGCTGCAGCTGGAACCCTAAACTCTACATTCAGCATGAAAGGATTCTCCTGCGCTGCAGCTGGACCCTATTCAGCAGCCCTCATGGGATGTAAGCCAGGGGCTCGAATACGCATGTTGTAGGACATTGATGTCAGGAGCTATCTGTAGCTACTGCTGGATGGCGTTGGGACAACGCCTCTGAACTATTTAGTTTACTGGGACATTTCGTAGTGACTAGTGAGCTAACGTGGGCTAACATGAGCTACCTAGCCAACGGAGGTATTATGCACTGGACACTTGCTGGAGCAGTTGTTGATGTCGGGAGCTATCAGTAGCTAGCCGGCTGGATAACGTTACACAATGCCTCATGTATTAAACTAAAAGTGAATAGTTGACTGTAGGGATGCACAGATATGAAAATTGGCCGCCGATACCGATACCGATTGTTCAACTAACACTATCGGCCGATACCGATACCGATATTTGTATATTTGTATATAAGTATTTGTAATTTTTTCTTATTTTTTTTTTTTATTTTATTTTTTTTAATGAAACTACTGTATATTTGTATGTGTATGTTTGTAGGCCTCTTTACTTAATTAAAAAAAGGAAACATCAAGAAATATGTTTATGGTATCACTATCTCTCTCCCAGTATAGTCTTGCGGCCTGCAGAGGGATACTATTTTCTCAACCAGAGCTTTCAACCAATGCAATGGAACCATTCTGGCGGCCTGCAGCGGGATACCATTCTCTCAACCAGAGCTTTCAACCAATGCAATGGAACCATTTTGATTGACAGTCGATTCGGCCAATTACGCCACACCGCTAGCACCCACCTCCTGCTGTCCTTACCACCAATCGGCAAGCGTTTATTCATTTTCTACTTTCGGGAATGCCGCCATTGTTCTGTTTGCGAGAGCAGAACACACTTAACGTAGCTACGTTAGCTGCCCGGCCCGCCGACCAGCGCTCCACAGCATGACCAAATGAGACATAATGATTTTACTGCAACAAATGTTATAATAAAACAAAGCCTTTCTATACATTTGTCTGGTTGAAAACTTTATTAACAGATTGCAGAATGTGTAGTTGGGTACGGAATGAGCAACGGAATGGAACCGAGCTATGAACGGACTAACGGAGTAATGCCTTGTTTACTGCTATCTTCGGGTAAATAATATGCTTGTTATTGAACGTGTAACACTAACTATATAACGTTAATGCCACAAAACGAATGTTTGTGTCATTTTAACAGCAGATACTTTCTTAAATGCCATCTTCCCGAGAGAGGGTGTTGACGGGGAGTTGTGTTATTAATAGCATTGAACAGCTAACCGAAAGCTAGCGTTAACTATTGTTAAAGGTTTAGCCATAACGTTACCTTGGCTAAAGTTGGGGCTATTCATAATGCAGCCATAATGGCTGCAGACCTGCAAGCAAAGTACAGCAAGTTGGCAAAGGAGTATTCCAACGCAAATCACATTTTCACCAGTAACGTTAGTCTTGCATCTCCCGGTAGCTAATGAACGGACTCGGAGTAATGCCTTGCTGCTATGGGTAATAATAATATGCTGATGTTATTGTCCGTGTAACACTAACTATATAACGTTAATGCCACAAAACGAATGCCTTGTTAATCATAAGTAGTTACTTTGATGCAGTAGCTTGTGTGTGTGTGTGTGGGGGACGGCGGGCATTGTGCAGGTAGGTCGCGAGTGAACTTTTTTTTTTGCCTTTTGACGCTACACAAATTGGTGGGTATTTATCGGCGACTGCTATCGGCACATTTGAGCTTATCGGCCGATAGGCCGATAGCAGTCAACAAGGCACTTATCGGCCGATACCGATACCCGACCGATATATCGGTGCACCCCTAGTTGACTGGGTCATTTTGTAACAGTAGCTAACATTAGCTTACGGAGGTCCCTCTGACTAGACTAACGTCACGGTGACTGTCCGAGGCAATAGCCTCTGTTTACATGCAGCATACAGAAACAGGTACGGGAGGGGTAGGAGGAGCAGTGCGCGGTGCGCTGCATGTCTGTGCTGAGACAGCGAGTGAGAACTCCGCTAAGAAATGGATCATGATTTTCGGTTTTCACATGACTATTTGATTGCCCGCCACACGGCGGGCAGACCTCTCAGTGGGAGTCGCCAAACGTAAAAACTGACCGCCAATGGCGCTTGGCGGGCTCTAGTTTCGCCCCCTGGGTGGGGGGGGTTGAAACATCCAGCTTTGGAGTTCGGTAATGCAGGATTCAATGTGACTGAGGGGTGGGCTGTGGGGGGATTGTGTACTGATGTAGATTTGGGTGTCATCAGCGTAGCAGTGGAAGTTGAGGTGGTATTTACGGATGATGTGACCAAGGGGGAGAATGTAGCAGATGAAGAGCAGGGGGCCAAGGACTGAGCCTTGGGGGACCCCCTGTGTGACTGGGGAGGGGGAAGAGGTGTGGCAGGAGAGGGAGATGAATTGGTGTCCGTCTGTGAGGTAGGAGGAGAACCAGTCAAGTGCTGTGCCCTCAACACCCAGTTGGTGCAGCCTTTGGAGGAGGATGGAGTGACACACTGTGTCAAAGGCTGCACTGAGATCGAGTAGGATCAGGATGTTGAGGGTACTGTCTATCTGTATGTCATGTATGTCATGTTATGATGAATTGAAAATGGGGGACCCTGATGTAAACAAGACGAAAGCCTTTCTCTGGTCTGCATCCCCTTAACAATTGTGTGTATTGAGCTGTACTGTATTGTACCCATTCTGCAATCTGTTAACACATTAACTGCCACGCAGTTTGCCCCTCTCATACCACTCTCTGCCACCACTCTAAGCCTATGGAGATGTTCACCATCACCTTCTTTGCAGGGCTATAACTTTTTAAATTGTATTGCTAAATTGACATTACTATGGCCCATTCAACATCGATTATCTATCGTTCAGGATGTAGGAATGTTATACTTTTTCATTCATAGATTCATATACGAAAATACTGTCTAGAATATAATTATGTTTATCGTTTTCTGCAGTAATTCCTAGAACGCTAGTTATAGGCCTAAACGCATAATATAGATTATCGATTGCAGTTTATTCATGATATTAAAAAATCCAACTGAATACGATCCTAAACGTTATGACTCATCATGCGCGGATGAACGGGGGGAGGGGGTAGGGATGGGTACCGAATTCGGTACTTTTGAGGTACCGAACCGAAACACGTCGGTACTACCGAGTATCGATTTAAGTGAGATACCGGGAAAAAAATTAAAATAAAATTACCTTTTTTTTTATTTGTTTTTTTTACCTTTTTTCTTTTCATGTCAACGTTCACACGCACAATATATGCTTACCTAGGATTTGACTTGATTCAACAACAAAGCAGTCGGAGCAATGGCAAGCCGAAAACTGTCGAAATTGTAGTTATTTGAAGTTTGGATTTTTTTTTCACGACTGAGGTAGGTAAATTAAATTTCTTGAGACTAAAGTACCGAAAAAAGGTACCGTTGGGTACCGGTATCGATTCACAGGTACCGGTACCGTATCGGTTCAAATGTGAAAGGTACCCATCCCTAGGAGGGGGGTCGTTTATAATTCCGTGATCGTCAGTAAATGCTTTATGTAGTATGGGTGATATATTGATCAGAGCAGTTTGCATTAATAATAATAAACAATCACGCTGAAAGTAACGTTACTGTCCTCTTACCGTTCGCCGATGAGACTGGAGGAAAAAGATCCCACTTATTTGACGGCGATCGACTAAATCCATTTCCGGTTTGTATGGCGAAATAAACGCCCAAATCATATCGATTATTGAGTTATGGCAGCGATTAGGGGTGGACAGTATACGGTATAAACGGTATGAATTTGCTCTACGGTATGGATTTTGACTATACCTTGTAACTGGTAGAGCAGCTATAAAATAGCAATGATGTCATGTAACCACAGCGCGACTATTTCACTTGCATTTGCCCCTAAAAATATAGAATTAGTCATAGATAATAGATATGTGCAAACTGGAAAAAGTTATTTAGGAGGCTTCACGCAATGGGCGTGTCAACACGCAATTGTCATTTCATAATAAACACATATCACTGTGGCGCACAGCAAGTTTCAATTTCAGTTCCTGGCATTTTTAACCAGTGGAGAAAGGTAAGAGATTTCCCTATCGTTTTTCTTATATGAATTATTCTACGTTAATAAAACATACCTGGTGATCAACTACAGTTTGCTGTGAACATTATGATGTGTGTAGTGTTCTGATAACGACGGCTGGGCAGCGGGAGCTGGATGCTGGATTTTGCGAGAAGCCTGCAGCTGCAGAGCCGGACAGCTGTGCCTGCACAGTGCAATACTCCAATTCAGCCATTGGCAATTCAGCCGTTGGGTGGGGGGCGCTGTTGAGCGGGCCTGTGACCGGACCTGAAAGCGCCCCTGCTCTGCGGCTCTGCAGTTGCATACTATTGGGATTCGTTGGGAGCAGCACGGCGTCTCGACTCGGGACTTGTTTTATTTGGAATATAATGACTGTATACGCAAAAGTAGCCTAGTTTTAAGTTAAAATATTATAAATCTACATGCCTTGAGGATGTCATTCTTTATATAGCCTGCCTATCAGGCAAAAAAAAAACTGATACCGTGATATATACCGTTACCGTATATGCTTCAAATTATACTGTGATATAGATTTTAGACCATACCGTCCACCCCTAGCAGCGATCCATATACACGGATGTGTGTCTAGAGTCCCGCAACAATATGTGAGTGCCGGACACATTTCCCAGATGCACGGAGATCACCAGAGATCCATTTCCGGTTGTAACTCGCCCGATCATCCACCAGGTGGCGGTATTGAAGCGCTGCACGGTTGTGCCGAGTACCACTGTCTCAGCCGAGGCTGGGTGAGGAAATTATGAATACCATGGCGAAAAAATGAAATATGATCTCAATAAAGTCGTACGCCGTGGAATGGCGGAATTCACATGACCTTGAAACCCGTCGTAAGCCGTTTTTGGCGGTGGATGTGTTAATAAAGTTTTCAATCAATCAAGAATGAAAACTTTATTTAACAGATTATGGCTCAATACACACAATTGTTAAGGGGATGCAGACCAGAGAAAGACATCAGGGTCCCCCATTTTCAATTCATATATTAGTGACATTTATGACATACACAACATACATGACATCATGACATTTATGGGATAGGGACATACATGACATACAGGTATAGTACTGTTACATTTGTGATACGATATGCAATATACAGTGTTACCCAGAGATCCTAACAGAGATTATATGTATGATGGGGAGGAGACTGTACATTAGACATTAAACCATTGTCTTTTGTATGAGAAGGCATGGCCATCTCTCTCGTTGCGACGTAGTTATCATGGGTATCTTTTTATCTACAAAGCAATTATTGGCAAACGTCCACCTTATATTACATCTTTGTTGGTCTGGAGTGCTGTCACCTACCAAACTCATTCGAATGATCGGCTTGTGCTTAGGGTGCCTCGAGTTCGGTCTGAGCTTGAGAAGTCTCATCATGTAATTGTTTTTAATCCATCATTGTAGTAATTGTAATTCATTGTAATTAATAACTGTTATGATATTTGTGTTCTTTGTTAACTCGTCATCATCACTGTAAATGAGGGAAACCTCAGTGCTTTCACAAGTATAAATAAAGGTTTGATTCATAACAAACAGCTCGCGCCAGATATGCGATCGCGCTGGTTAGACACTAGGCTATGTAACGTACATTACTTGCAGTGCATGGTTGGGAATTAATGACAAAAGCAATAACGATTAATATATTAAAATTGTTTATTGAAATGTTTAAGATATTGCTCACCAATGCCATCAACAAGACTTTCGTCAGCAAGGTAGCAGAATATTGTTGAGTGAAAACACTTTGAAAATGATTGTGGGTCATGCGCATGCGTGTGCAAGCGCAGGAGCGCTGGTAGCACAATTCTGGTGTGCAGCAGAATTTGTCAGAACACCGGCACAACTCAGGACAGAAGAGTAGAGGATGTGACGTCGGTAAACAAGCCACACACACACCGCAGAGTGGGTCTTCTCAAAGCGCGGGAGAAGCACACAGTGAGTGTGGAGCAAAAAGAACTGCTAGAATATTGCTGCTAGATTGTTTGTTTGTTTAATCAGTTGTAAAATACTTTACATCAGTAAGATGTAAATAATAATAAAGTAATAATAATACATTATTTATTTATTAAATATTAAGTTTGGAATTTTTTTTTACAACTGAGGTAGGTCTATAAAAATTTTTTAGACTAAAGTACAGAAAAAAGGTACCGTTGGGTACCGGTATCGATTCTCAGGTACCGGTACCGGTTCAAATGTGAACGGTACCCATCCCTAGATACGATACTATCACGATACTTGAGTAACGATACGATAGTATTACGATACTAAATATATTGCGATATGCTGAGTATTGCGATGTTAATATTGCGATATATTGCGATTTATTACCCTTTCAACTGCAAAGTAAAACTTTGTCAACATGTTTTATCTAATAAAATAAGTCTGTTCATCTCACTTCAATCATTTGTATTGCAGAACATGGTATTTTAAATTCTCAAGCAGTCATATTCCAACTTAACTGAATGCACATGTGTGCGTTTGTGTGGACTACTGTACAATTACAGGTATTGAAATTAACAATGCAACTTCCTTATACAAATTTTTTTTTATTAATTAATACACAATTAAATGTCTATACTTGGCGTCCCTGTATCGATACAGTATCGCCACGCAAAGTATCGCGATACTACTACGTATCGATTTCCCCCCCCACCCCTACTGGCTAACGTTGGTAACAATACTTCAGTGAAATGTGAAAATGTTATCACACTCTTTGATGAGTGGCAGATGAAACATTAACTAGATGAAACGCATACTAGGACCTTTACTGTTCCTAATTTATGCAAATTACATGTCATCAGCTTGTGACTGCAACTTGTTCCTGTTTGCAGCCGACTCAGCCCTGCTGGTCTCTGACAAGAACAAGTTACAGGTTGAAAAAACCCTCAGCTCGGAACTAGGCATCTGGCTCGCTGATAAACTATCATTACACCTGGGTAAAACAGAATCCATTCTCTTTGGATCAAATAGCAAACTCAGCAAGGCCAATGGCTTCTCTGTTACAGTGGGTGACATTGTTGTCACAAGGAAAAGATGAAATTACCTACCTGGGTTCCATCCTAGAGGCAAATCTTTCCTGTGACAAAATGGCATCAATGTAATCAAAAAAAGTCAACCAACGAACTCGATTCTTGTACCGGATCTCCTCTCTGGTAAACAAGAATACCCTGAAGACTCTGGCAGGAGCACTCATTCAAGGGTACTACGACTATGCTTGCACCTCATGGTACCAAAGCTTGCTTGATTGAATGGGTACAATACAGTACAGCTCAATACACACAATTGTTAAGGGAATGCAGACCAGAGAAAGACTTTCGTCTTGTTTACATCAAGGTCCCCCATTTTCAATTCATCAAAATATATGACATACAGATACAGTACTGCTACATCTATACATTTATGACATACCAGATTTACAAATACAGTACTGTTTGTGAATCTTTGTGATACAAGAAGACGAGTCTAAAAAAGATACATATACATTTGGTAGGAGGTTGGGTAGGGGGTGGGGCGGGTAACTACATTGGATTATCGACAAAACCTTACTTGGTCCCAAGAAGAGGGTCTCGTGTATTATTGGGTTTAATAGGACATTTACTGTACATTGGAGGGGGTTGCGTTAGGACATTTACAGGGGCCAGTTGCGAATTAACAAGATTACAAACATCACAAAACAAACTGGTCAGACTCCTGCTTAACTCATAGAACCCACCTCACCCCTGCCCACTTTGCAACCTAGGATGGCTTACAGTAGACGACAGAATACAGCAACTTGCAATGGGCCTGGTCTACAACAAGATACGTGTTCAACCCTGATTCGGCTCAAACAAGGGACTAAACACGTTTCGCAATTATGCCACAATAATGTGGATCCCTCCTCCTTCAAACCCGCTCTCAAAATGTCGTCTTTGTTCCAAACCTCAGAGACGGACAACACCTCAGGACAACAAGCTAGCAGCCGTTAGCCGCACAACGTTAGCTCGTTAGCTAAGAGAACGTTATCTAGAACCAATATGGCTACAGTCTCACCTTGAATGCCTTGGTTGAATCCGCAAACAACGTTTAATAATCCCCACAGAAATGTCCAACAGAACACACTTGTTTACTTCTTGTATTTCGCAGCTCGTCTTCAACTGGACTAACGTCACTGTCTGAGGCGAAGGGGAATTCTGGCGGAGTGAGTGACGCTGCTTCCTGCTCGAGACATCCAGCCTGTCAATCAACATGACGTATCAAGCCAAGCTCCTCCCACAATATCTATCTTTTTGTATGTTTGTAACCCAACGCTGATACTGCCCAAACGTATAGGCTAGGACGTGGAGAGGAGCATTCTGGCCTATGGCATAACCCTTAGTGTTCAACATCCCCCACTACCCTACAGCCCCCTTATCTTTTATATATATATTATATTCAGTGTTCATTATTTTAATATTACTATTCATCATTCTGTGCCGTGCCTCCCTGGGATAAATAGTGTGATATACGCCCAGGCTTTTGCCGTGAAGTTGAGAAAGTGTGTGGTGATACTTTGGACGAATAGTGTGATAGTGTCCAGACCTGTGTGCAGTGCAGCACCTTCCCTCACGTGTGTAGTGTTTTAGGGGCAAGTAGGTGGGTGGGAATAACAGCTGGGGGGGGTTGACCTATAGTGCAGGGAGCGTCTCCGTTCTTATCTACTCTAGGCCTAAGGGCATGGTATTTTAGTTAGTCTAGTAAATTGCTATTTAAATAAACTTATGAATTCATGTGCTATATATCATATTTTGTAATAAAGTGTTACCTATTGTATCTCAAACATTCTCTCCTTGTCTTGCTTGTGGTCTTGGGGAAATCTGGTATCGGATGATCAGCTGAGCTCTTTGGGAAAGTACACCTGTGCGCTTGCACCTCCTAGCTGTAGACTGGGGTACTTTCCATTGGGGTTCTGGTGACAAAAACAGTAAAGCAGCCGGTTACCTGGTTTGTTTTCTATTTCCAGCCAGACAGCGTGATTTTTTTCCATAGCCTCTGTTTGCGAAGACGCTCTCTGATTGGCTAGCCCGCGTACAGCGAAGACCCTCTCTGATTGGTTTAGCTCCGAAGGGCTCTGGGATAGAAATGTCCGCCTTGTACACGCCAATGTGCAGGAGGTGTGTACAGTAGCAGTACAGTAGGTGTACAGTAGCAGTACAGTAGCAGTACAGTAGATGTACAGTCGCAGGACAGTTAAAGGTGTATTCCACCCAAATGGTTAGCAGGACAGTACATCACAGTGATGCAACAGTAGCAGGACAGTTAAAGGTGTATTCCACCCAAATGGTTTTAAAGGTTCTAATACCAAAATGTGTCTCCCCCGAATAATTTTAAAGGTGTATTCCACCCAAATGGTTTTAAAGGTTCTAATACCCAAATGTGTCTTCCCTAATCATTTTAAAGGTGTATTCCACCCAAATGGTCTTAAAGGTTCTAATACCCAAATGTGTCTTCCCCGAATCATTTAAACGTGTATTCCACCCAAATGGGTTTAAAGGTTCTAATACCAAAATGTGTCTCCCCCGAATCATTTTAAAGGTGTATTCCACCCAAATGGTTTTAAAGGTTCTAATACCCAAATGTGTCTTCCCGAATCATTTTAAAGGTGTATTCCACCCAAATGGTCTTAAAGGTTCTAATACCCAAATGTGTCTTCCCCGAATCATTTTAAAGGTGTATTCCACCCAAATGGGTTTAAAGGTTCTAATACCAAAATGTGTCTCCCCCGAATCATTTTAAAGGTGTATTCCACCCAAATGGTTTTAAAGGTTCTAATACCCAAATGTGTCTTCCCCGAATCATTTTAAAGGTGTAGAGGAGAGGAGAGACCACATCAGTCCAGTGTTAGCTACTCTGCAGCTAGGCTATTAACGATCTGTCAATAGTGGTGACGCTCGGCATCACTCATGCACTATCTCGCATATGTGCATGCGCACTGAATAAAATTCCACAATGTACCTTTATCCCAGTATTCGTCTGACCACACCCCTCGTTAGCTTACCTTCATAAGCAGGTGTGTGGTCACCTGCTCTCCTCCTTCCCAAGCTTTCACCACAAGGTGAGATCAAGGGCTGCAGCGGCGTCGGATGCCGAGCGTCACCACTATTGACAGAACTTGGTTATAGTCATAACCTATCGTTCTGTATCATAGTGGCTCCGCTCGGCATCACTCATGCACAAGGGAGGCCGAGCGGAGCCACCGGCCGACAAATACACCCCGCTGACAGCCCCCCACAACCATCAGAACAGGGAGGGCCGAGCCCCCCCGACCCCCCCTAATGGAGGGCACCCCCCCCCTATTAGAGGTTTCCCGGGAGGGCGACGGACCCGACCGTGCGAAGAGGCACTCAAGCAACTCAACGCACAGGGTGAGCAGACCGTGGCCTGACCCCACGACTACACACACGCACAACCCGCATGCCACCCGGGAACGAACGGAGGGAACAACCTCGTTACTGCCCCCAGAAACACGGGGTCAAGGGCAAACCCAACCCTGTGGCAAGGCCGTAGCAGCGGAGCGTGAAGGAAGGCCCAGACCCACGAAAGGGACTGGACCCCCTGGAACGGGGGCCTGAAGAAGTCCATGATGCCAGCATCAAGACCCCACCAGGTGGGCACTTAGTGACCCCGCCCCCCACATCGCCAGCGTATTCGGACAAAGGCCCCTCAGCCGAGCGGGCCCTGTCCCCCCAATAGTCCACCGCCTGGCACACTGACCCTGCAGAACAGGCAGTCAGCATGGCCGTAAGCACACAAAAAAGGTTAACCAACGGAAGCAGGCAGCGCACCAGGGAAAAACCAGGCAACAGGCTATTAACCCGAGCCTGGAGACTGCGGACGAGACAGGCGCCAGAGGGGACAGCTGAACACAGCCGCCCCGGCGGAAGGGGCGTATGCTGGCGTTGTTGCATGACCAAGCCTCCATTTAAAAAAAAAAACCCACCCAGAGGGGTTGAGGCAGAGAAGGCTGACACGATTGGCAGATGTCATGAACGTGCAGGGGCACCCTCAACCGGGTAACCCGGGAGTTGACACTGCTCCAACACACCAGGGAATCAACCACCTTGGTGTTACCCAATGCGGTGGTTGTTCCTATAACCCCTCAAGAAAAAACTCCAAAACACAGTACCGCAGTACAAGTGTTTCAGTTTTCAAAAAAGGGTTAACCCAGGCCTACGGGTCGACGAAACATTACTTCGGACCGGGCCCGGCGATACGGGAAGCACAGGGTCACCAGAGGAGGTCAAAGACCATCCCAACAGGCCCCTCTTCGCCATGCGTGAGAGAGGAGCGAAAAGAATGGAGAACCAGCCCCAAGCACACCGTACTTGGTATTCCCAGGCGGTCTCCCAACCAAGTACTAACCAGGACCAACCTGCGTAGCGGCCGAGATCTGACGAGATCGAGCGTGTACAGGTTGGCATGGCCGTAAGCCATTACGACAGTGCAGAGTACAAAATGTACCCAACCAGGGTCTCCATAGCGCTTAACCCCGTGACACCCGGACCGACCTGGCATTTTCCCCCTGAAAAAGCCCAAGTCCCTCAGGGTACCAGAACAGCAGATCTGCATCCCCGGGGGACAACGGGTGCAACTGATCCGGACCAGCGTGACCAGAACCAGTCCTGTGCCCTAACCACGCCGACATGCCTACTCCAGGAGAAGGGGCAGATATGCGTGTTGATCTTAAACATGAAAAGAAGGCGCCACCCAGACGTTCGGGGCGAACCGCGCCTGGTGGCCCACCCCCAGGGCGTGAGACCCCTCTACATATGTTCAGATCCATTCAGTCATCATCCCCCAGATATGAACGAGAATCCGTCGACAACCAAAACAGGTCGTCGGAAGAGGAAAAAACCTCCATCCCAGTTGCTTTATAAAAACGCCGTTTTAACCTCAAGCAACCAAGGCGTGCCAGTCGCCTGATTACAGAACACCACGAGCTAGCACTATGCGTGCGTCGGGACACAACCACATCAATGAACAGGCTATTTAGACCTGTCATTGAATCCCCAAGGCGCCCAGGGGAACGACAAGAGGGGTGTGATACTTCCTAACTCCAACTCTTTTTAAAGAAAAGAAGGAAGCACCAACAGTATGTATCCCAGTCTACACAGCCGGGGGTAAATTTTTTTCACATTTTTACATCCCACCACCCTCCCATAGGAAGGAGACGGAAATCCCCAGAGAGACTTCCCACGCAAGCTGTACAGATTGAAAAGAATATATTGCACCTTGAGCCATGTAAAAGTTTGGTGTTAGGGTTCTCCGGGGAGGAGGCACTGAACCCATACACACTCAATAATCGAATTGAATCGAATACACACACAATAGAGTAGGACTCCTTCTTGAGGTTCCACTCACCTTGACAATCTGAGGAGGAGGCTCTGTACTCTGAGGAGGCTCCCTCACATGGAAGGAGAGTCCCAACTCACAGAAGGCCCGAATAGGAGCTTCGTGAGGAGGAGCCCTGACCACCCCCCGAAACAGATCCATCATATGGACCTGAACAGCACACGGAAGTCCTACCAACAGAGACACGCACAGTGACATACTCTATGGCGCGGGAATTTCTGCGGTGCACACGCCCAATATTCCAGGGCGTGGGACCAGGAAACTCCCCCCCCCCCCCCCCCCCTCACCCTGTAACGTGCCGAACCGCAACGTGACAGGAACCTTGAAGGACAGGTGGGTTTACCCCTGACCAACAGAAAAAAGGGGGAGGAAAGGTTACCAGTTCACCCCTTTACGACCCCACACCCATGATACGATGAAATGACAAAAAGAGTATGACGCAGTCATAGTCAGCTCCATGAAGCGTCTAACAGATTCACACAGCGCATGTGCTAACCTGCTATCTGATTTTTACTAAGGAAAAAACACAGAATAGAGAGGGCCCTCCAAGAGCCACGGTACCAAACTTACACATGTGCTTCTGTGGCCAGCCCAACCCAGTTGTAGGTCACACGACACACACAACCCATTATCACCTACAAAAAATGGCAAAAACACTCTACAGAGGAACGCCATTTTTCATAATGAGAGAATACATAATTCTCGATTAGTATCGGCCACAGGCCTTGCTAAGCACACACGAAAAGCAACCAAACAATCTTTTCTTTTAGGAAAATAAAGTTCCTCAAGCAGTTTTAGCACAACCTCAGCAATCAAGCTAAGGGTTACATCGTATCCCTACCACACAGTGACACAATATAGTGTAACAACATGTCTGAGAGGAGGATGAAGAAGTCCCCAGGGAACCGGGGGGAAACACAACCCTCCTACTTTACCCTTAATACGGCCAGTTAAACAGGTAAACCTGTTAATATGTGAACACACTGTTCATTGTCATTACAGGCTGAGAAAAGAATCATTCTTTACTCATATGTCACTAAGCATAGCTTTATAGGTTAGTTTAACCCCCTTAGTTGTGAGTACACAGTACATAAACACACATGATGTTTCTCAACACAACAAACCAGATCATTTTCACATCTGTAACAAACAACCCGATTTGCATGGAGAAGCTAAATACCAGTGACAAGACAATTCACACATAACTCGCATCGTATCCTAAATGTAGTGCAGCAACACTTGTTTTGGAAAACATCGTTATTTACAAAACATTTAGAAGGGAAAGCAAGAAGATCTGTTCAAGGTCTGGTCAGGACCTTGCCTACCTTGAGCGCAGATCAAGCGAAACTGCAGTCTCTAACATGGCACCGAAGTAACACAGCCTCCTGTGTTTGACGACACGGGCAGCTCGCTGCTCCAACCCGCCGCTACGGTGCTCCTTGTTGACGTAGTCCTTGCCGGCCTGGCTCAGGGCAGGTTCGACGAACATCCTCTGTCAAAGATGACGTCTTAGTCAAGAGTGTTAAAAACATGTTATCGTCACAGCACGTTCAACAGTGTAGCATTAAGCCAACAGCCGCTCCCGGCCGATAGCAGCAAGCTAACGTTACCTAGCCTAGCACAACAGGCTTGGTAAACACAGCGAGCTAGCGCCGCAGCTAACAGCTGACTGGCTAACACAGTAGGCCACAACTAGCACGCAACCTAATTAGCTACCACCGGAACTCGTACACAACATACAACAATACACTCAGACAGGCCGCCGTTCTGAAACCCTCCTCACTTTTTAAGAGAAAAGAGAAACAAGATGTTAACACAGTTTTACAACGGTGATTGTACCAACACCCGACGGAGCCAGCACAATTCCCATCTGGGCTGTAGCTGACTTGAACACAGATCTTCCGCTAACGAACATCCATGCCCATATTTCCTCATGAGGGAATACTCTCATTTGTATATGAAAGACGGGGCCTCGCGGTGACAGAGAAACATCCACTCGTCCAGAAAACACAGGGATCACCAGTGTTACTGGTCGTGGCCCACTAGTTAACTATAATGGGCTTCAGACCAAGGTCTTCCGCTGTTGCCTAAGAGGCTGAACAAAAGACCCTAATCTGGGGCCGGTGTTCGTAAACATTGTCAGCTAGCCCCCATAGCACTAACAGACAAGTGGAGCTCGCAAGCAAAACATTACTCACCAACCTGGAACCCACCGCTTCTCACAACAGCGGCGCGTCCTACAGTCCAGCTGTGTCCTGAAAGGTTTTACCGCAACCAGCCACAGCAAGAAACTGCAGTTGGGAGGCATGCAGCGGCGCGCTCCCAATACGAAAACCGGTGGAGGTTTTTAGAATGATCACCATCTTCCAGACACTCCAGTGACGAAGACAATATCGCCGTATTTTCTCGAAAATAGTGAGAGAGAAAATAAAGATATGATGTCAACGAATCTCTTGTTTTCCAACTCTTTTCAAATAACAACACGTCAAGTGGGGTACTACCGAAGGCACTTCCTTGTGGTGAAAGCGAGAAGGAGGAGAGCAGGTGACCACACACCTGCTTATGAAGGTAAGCTAACGAGGGGTGTGGTCAGACGAATACTGGGATAAAGGTACATTGTGGAATTTTATTCAGTGCGCGTGCACATATGCGAGATAGTGCATGAGTGATGCCGAGCGGAGCCACTATGATACAGAACTAGAACCAAGAGGAGAGAGCACATCAGTCCAGTGTTAGCTACTCTGCAGCTAGGCTATTAACTAGAACCAAGAGGAGAGACCACATCAGTCCAGTGTTAGCTACTCGGCAGCTAGGCTATTAACTAGAACCAAGCGGAGAGACCACATCAGCCCAGTGTTAGCTACTCTGCAGCTAGGCTATTAACTAGAACCAAGAGGAGAGAGCACATCAGTCCAGTGTTAGCTACTCTGCAGCTAGGCTATTAACTAGAACCAAGCGGAGAGACCACATCAGCCCAGTGTTAGCTACTCTGCAGCTAGGCTATTAACTAGAACCAAGAGGAGAGAGCACATCAGTCCAGTGTTAGCTACTCTGCAGCTAGGCTATTAACTAGAACCAAGAGGAGAGAGCACATCAGTCCAGTGTTAGCTACTCTGCAGCTAGGCTATTAACTAGAACCAAGATGAGAGACCACATCAGCCCAGTGTTAGCTACTCTGCAGCTAGGCTATTAACTAGAACCAAGAGGAGAGACCACATCAGTCCAGTGTTAGCTACTCTGCAGCTAGGCTATTAACTAGAACCAAGAGAGAGACCACATCAGTCCAGTGTTAGCTACTCTGCAGCTAGGCTATTAACTAGAACCAAGAGGAGAGACCACATCCGTCCAGTGTTAGCTACTCTGCAGCTAGGCTATTAACTAGAACCAAGAGGAGAGACCACATCAGTCCAGTGTTAGCTGCTCTGCAGCTAGGCTATTAACTAGAACCAAGAGGAGAGACCACATCAGTCCAGTGTTAGCTGCTCTGCAGCTAGGCTATTAACTAGAACCAAGAGGAGAGACCACATCAGTCCAGTGTTAGCTACTCTGCAGCTAGGCTATTAACTAGAACCAAGAGGAGAGACCACATCAGTCCAGTGTTAGCTGCTCTGCAGCTAGGCTATTAACTAGAACCAAGAGGAGAGACCACATCAGTCCAGTGTTAGCTGCTCTGCAGCTAGGCTATTAACTAGAACCAAGAGGAGAGATCACATCAGTCCAGTGTTAGCTACTCTGCAGCTAGGCTACTAACTAGAACCAAGAGGAGAGATCACATCAGTCCAGTGTTAGCTACTCTGCACTGGCTTCTGGTAACATTTAGAATAGATTTCAAGGTCATTATATACAAAGCACTAAATGGAACAGGACCAAGCTACATTGCCAATTCTCCTGTCAACTATGTGTCTCACAAGAACATGACTATGATCTACTGCTGGTTTATTGAAGGTTCCCAACCCCAGCCAAAAGAAAATCGGATGCACCAACAACTTATGCACCAAAGCTATGGAACACCCTACCTATGGACATTAGGGAGGTGATAGTTTTAATTCATTGATCTGTTGTCAATATCTTATATATCTTCTG
The DNA here is from genome assembly GCF_963971535.1 of Notolepis coatsorum. Lineage (NCBI taxonomy): Eukaryota > Metazoa > Chordata > Actinopteri > Aulopiformes > Paralepididae > Notolepis > Notolepis coatsorum. Next base: position 112,984,188 of record NC_140175.1, read on the forward strand.
TACACTGACGTCAGATGTCTCTGTGTAAACACGGGACCCGATGAAACGGTCTCTGTGTAAACATAGGGCTCCATGAAACAGTTCTGGACACAGGTGCATGATGATATCAGAAGCATGCAAAAGCCCACACACACACCAGCACACACACTTTAACACACACACAAGCACACATCACGCAGACACCAATGCACACACATAGAGAGAGATACACACACCCCCCCCTTTTTTGTTCGAAAGTGCCAGCTAGACATGCAAACTCATGTCTCTCACTTTAACACACACACAAGCACACATCACATAGACATCAATGCATACACACCGAGAGATATACACACACCATTCTGATAAGATCCTTTGTCCTCAAACTGTGACATGACGGCTATCAATCACCAAGGCAGAGAAGAGGTTGGCCTATGTACCATACTGTATAAAATGTGAGGCGGTCTGTCGTCAAGTATCATTCTGCGGTGTACTCGAGCAGGTGGTCCGGATTGGAGAGCTATCCTTCCTGTGTTCTCTGTGTACTTCGAGATAAAAACCTTGGCGGCACCAGACTTCAGACTCAACTTGTCTCACTGCTTCATTCAATAAAAGAACTATAAGGGTATTTCCTTACAGAGGCTAGATCTCTAAATAAAAAATACCTCTTTGTGGTAAAGCTTAGGTGGTGTTTCATATAAGGACTCGGACAGCGTGGCCATTTCAAGTAACGTCTTTATTATCTAACACAACTGCGCCTGCGCCACGCCTTACAGCAACAGCTATGGATGCCCGTAAGGGACATCCACTACATCTCCCCTTCTCCCAGGAATAAACCTAACATCCTCAAGTATAAACATCCTCAAGTATATTCAGACATCTACTACAGACATCCATTACATCTCTCCTTCTCCCAGGAATAAACCTAACATCCTCAAGTATATGTTGAAATACTCTAAAGAGAACCATAATGATGTAACATTACATAACATTCCTGCACAGATAATACAGGTAAGGTGAAGCACTCCTTTTTTTTTTTTCTTTTTTTTTTTACTGAACGTAGTCCTTGAGCCATTCTGGCGGCTTTATCTGCCGTCTTGGAACGTCTCTCACTTTAGTCCCTGTACTCTCTCTCCCTCCAGTCAGGGCGCCTGGTGCTATTTCCTCCTCCGTTGTTTGCTCCTCCTGTGGAGTCGGTGTCTCTTGTGGCTCAGGGAGAGCTTTCAGATGAGCCCTGTTCCTCCTCACCACCTCTTCTCCTGCCTGGACCACATAGGAGCGTGGCGTGTCAGCCTTCCTGAGCACCGTAGCTGGCCGTTTTGAGGTGGAGATCCACACCGATTGACCCGGTCTCAGTTCCGGCCTCTGTGTGGCCCGGTGTCTCTCATTAAAGTTCTGTGTCTGTCTCAGTTTCAGTTGGTAGTCCTTTTCCTGAAAGGCCTTCGTTTTGGGCCATTGTGGTTTCAGGTGGGCAGGCGCCTGTGGCAGTGGGGAGCAGAGCTTCCTGCCCATCAGGAGCTCAGCAGGTGATGGTCCATGCTGCAATGGTGTGACTCTGTACGCTAACAGTGCCCTGTGTGGGTCTTCATTCTTACTCAACAGCGACTTAGCCGTCTTGACAGCCCTCTCTGCGTCTCCATTGCTCTGGGCAAAGTACGGGCTACTTGTCACATGAGCAAAGTCATAATCTGTGGCAAAGACGGCAAACTCCGCTGACGCAAACTGTGGACCATTATCACTCCGCAGGACCTCTGGGACCCCGTGTCTGGAATACATGGCCTTTAACGCCTCGATCACTCCTTTAGTTGTGGTAATGGGGGTTTTCTCTATTTCAATGTACCTTGAATAGTAGTCTACTGCTAACAGGTAGGTGGTGCCCTTTAGGTAAAACATATCCACCCCTACCTTTTGCCACGGCCGCTGAGGCAATGTCGATGGCATCATTGGCTCTGGATGCCGTGTCTGACTCTTCACGCATGTTTCACACTGTGTTACTACCTTAGCGATCTGACTACTTAAGCCCATCCATCCCACTTCTGACACCATGTGGTAAAGCTTAGGTGGTGTTTCATATAAGGACTCGGACAGCGTGGCCGTTTCAAGTAACGTCTTTATTATCTAACACAACTGCGCCTGGGGGACATAAGGGACATCCACTACACTCTTCACCATAGCCTTTTAATACACTCTGCTGCTTGGACTCATTGCATCCAAACTGTGATTGTTGTGATTGCTGTACTGTAGATGAGAACTATTTTATTGCACTGCACTATTTTACTGTGTATCAGTGATAATCAAACCATAAACAAAGAGGCCTATTTAGATCTTAGATCCTAATATGAAATGTTGTGCTTTCATGTTCTATGCCTTACCTTGACTTTATCCATTTTATGCTATTTTTTTTTTTTATGTCTGCACTTTATGCATTGCTCTTGATCTGCCAATTTTGTGCTCATTTTGTGCCTGTCATTATTATATATATTTATATAAATATATATATATATATATATATATATATATATATATATATATATATATATATATATATAATATATATATTATATATATATATATATATATATATATATTTCTTTTTACTTATGTGAATTACTTTGATCTGCAATTCTTGTATGAAAGGTGCTATACAAATAAAGTATATTATCATTATGGCATTTGTTTGCTTCATTAAAGGGTGTTCAGAGTGTTTTGTCCGCTTTAAGGTGGTGGTAAATCCGGTCCTGTTAAATGTGTGCTTCAGTGTTTTAGCCTGTATGAAACTATTATTGAGTGGTCATAATTTGTGAAATAGTTCAGCTTTTGCTAAATAATGCTTTGGAACAGGAGATGTTTTTTTTTAAATCAGAGCAGCTGTATGTGTGAATGCAGAGTTTACTGCCAGCACCAAGTAATAAAACCTGATGCCAAACTGAGCCCATGTCGGAACACAAGCAGATCATTGTTGGCAGAATTTACACATTGATTAACGTAAGGTTATGTATATAACCAAGTTCTGTGAGTTATGGTGACGCTCAGCATCAAACTGCACTATACTTCACTTCGTGCACGTGCACTGAATAAAAAATTCCACCATTACACCTTTACATCCCAACATTCGTCTGGCCACACCCCCATCCGCTTACCTTCATAAGCAGGTGTGTGGTCACCTACTCGCCTCCTTCCCAAATTTCACCACAAGGCGAGATCAAGGGCCGCCAGCGGCGTCTGATGCTGAGCGTCACCATAACTCACAGAACTTGGTTATATACAATAACCTTACGTTCTGTTTCGTTATTGGATCTCGCTCAGCATCAAACTGCACAAGGGAGGCTGAGCGAGAGCCATAGCCCGACAAATGTACCCCGCTGAGGCCCCCCACAACCATCAGACCGGGGAGGACCGAGCCCCCCGACCCTCCCTAATGGAGGATACCCCCCCTATTGGAGGCTTACGGGAGGGAGACGGATCCGACCGTGCGAAGAGGAACTCAAGCAACTCAACGCACAGGGTGAGCAGACCGTGGCTTGACCCCACGACTACACACATGCACAACCCGCATGCCACCCGGGAACGAACGGAAGGAACAACCTCATTACTGCCCCCAAAAATCACGGGGTCAAGAGCAACCCAACCCCGTGGCAAGGCTGTAGCAGCGGAGCGCGAAGGAAGACCCAGACCCACCAAAGGGACTGGATGCCCTGGAAAAAGGGGGCCCGGAAAGGTCAATGACGCCAGGCATCAAGACCCCACCAGGCGGTCACTTAGTGACACCGCCCCCCACATCGCCAGCGTATTCGGATAAGGCCCCTCCAAGAGCGGGCCCTTTCCCCCCAATAGCACACCGCCTGGCACACTGACCCTGCAGAACAGGCAGTCAGCATGGCCGTAAGCATGGCCGGGTTAACCTGAGCCTGGAGCACTGCGGACGAGACAGGCGCCAAAGGAGTCAGCTGAAAACAGCCCCCCCGGCGGAAGGGGCGTATGCTGGCGTTGTTGATCACCATGACAAAGCCTCCATAAAAAAAAACCCACGAGAGGGGTCGAGGCAGAGAAGGCTGACATGATTGGCAGACGTCATGAACGTGCAGGGGCACACTCAACCGGGCAACCCGGTAGTTGACACTGCTCCAACATACCAGGGAATCAACTACCCTCTTGGTACAGACGGTGGTTGTTCCTATAACCCCTCAAGAAAAAAGGGTTATCCCAGGCCTACGGTATCAATGAAACTTTACTTCGGACCGGGCCCGGCGGCTTGGGAAGCACACAGGGTTACCAGAGGAGGTCCAGAAAACCACCCCAACAGCCCCCTCTTCGCCATGTGTGAGAGAGGAGCGAAGAAAAGAGAACCAGCCCCTTATGATAGTGCAGAGTACAACATGTACCCAACAAGGGTCTCCATAACGCCTAACCTTGTGACACCCGGTGCCAACTCAGCATTTTTCCCCCTGAAAAAAGCCCAAGTCCCTCAGGGTACCAGAACAGCAGATCTGCATCCCCGGCGGACAAACGGGTTAACTGACCTGGACCAGCGTGACCAAAACCAGTCCGTGCCCTAACCACGCCGACATGCCTACTCCAGGAGAAGGGGCAGATATGCGTGTTGATCTAAAACATGAAAAGAGGGCGCCACCCAGACGGGCCGGTGTGAACCGTGCTCGGTGGCCCACCCCAAGGGCGTGAGACCCCTCTACCTATGTTCTGATCTATTCCGTTAACATCCCCCAGATATGAACGAGAATCCGTCGAGACCCAGTAACAGGCTCTCGGAAGAGGAAAAAAAACCCATCCCAGTTGCTTTATAAAAACGCTATTTCAATAACAAGCAACCAAAGCATACTAGCTACCCGCATGATTCTTATCAGAAACACCCCGAGCTAGCACCATGCATGCGTCGGGACACAAACCACATCAATGAACAGTCTAACCAGACCCCTCATTGAATCCTCAAGGCGCCTGGGAGAACGACAAGAAGGGTGTGGTGCTTCATATACTCCAAAGAAAAGAAACACGACTGACATGAATCCCACTTGACACAGCTGAGGATAAAAACTGTTTACATTTTTATATCCCGTCATCCCCACCACAGAGGATAGACGGAACTCCCCAGAGAGACTTCCCACGTGAGTCATAGAGTGAAAAAGCCATGGTAATCTTGAGTCATGTGACCAACCGACTCAAGTTACACATATATCGAGCGTAGTGGAACCGTAATTCCTACGCTCTATCCCGACACTTTGACAATAACAAACCTTACATACGGGTCTAACTCACGGAAGCCATCGTCAATAGCAACGTGCGTAGTGACATGTGCTATGACGGGGGAAAACCAAGACTCAACGCCTGTTAATAGGTGCAGAGTCAGGGAAACCCTTGACACCGCAGAGGAAAAAAGTCACTGGATCTAGCGACGCCTGCCACGAGCTGCTCGGGATTTGCCACCCCGGGGAGCACCGGAGGGACGGTAAACAATCGGCGGCTGGTCACGACGGTCCCTACCGTCGCCTCCGGGCGTAGATGGGCCGGCTGTAGCGGAGGCGCCCTCTCTCCTCCTGGCCTTCTTCTTCGAAGGACCAGCAGTGGCGGTGGTGGCAGCAGCGGCCACGGCGGAAGTTGATCGACGATGTGGCAGCCGTCTGACTCCACCGGCGACATCGGGAGGGGGAAAATGAGGCTGGAGCACGGAGCGCTCCTCCTGCATCTCTCTGCATGTCGAGGTCATCAACTGCAGGGCCTTCCCGAATAGTCCAGCATCGGAGAGGGGTGCCGTCAGAAGTGGAAGTCTCTTCTTCTCCGGTACACGAGCCTGCTCCAGCCAAAGGAGGCGCTGGACCAGAGTTGCCAGGGCGCGCACTTTCCCAGCGGCTATAGCCTGCGGCTGAGTCAGATGCAGGATAGCTCCTGCCGCCTGGGAGAGCTGGTCATGTTGTACATCACTCTGCTCCATGCCGCCCGTCAATATCCCGGACATGAATCTTGCCAGCTGCGCGATGTTAGACGCGGCAGCTAGAGATTGTGTTCCGGAAATAAATGACTGGTCACTCCAGTATGCCAACCGCCTCGCTGATTTCCCTTGGGGAACCGGCTTCCGTAACGGTTCCCACACCACCTCCGGACAAAGGAGCGCGGCCATCGGCCTATCAAGCCGTGGCACGCCCTCCCTCATACCGTCGACCAAACCCGCCACCCGTGTGACTGGCACGTAGGCGGGGGTGAGGCCTATGATGTGGGAGACCACCTGGCCCTGACGAACATAGGCCGCCATTGAGGGGGAAAATGGGTAGACAACGTCCACCCCTCTCACCGGGCGACGCTGCCATAGATGACCTATGAGATCATCAGGGACAGGAACAGGCAGTGGCTGCGGCAGCGGCACGCCGTTTGCGACTGCCGCCACCGCCATGAGCTCGGGAAACAAAGCCTGCAGTTCCCCCTGCAGACTTTCCTCCACCGAGCCCGCATCCCTCACATACAGCAGGCTACCACTGGTCAAGGAGCCACACTCCGATGTGGCTGATAGCAGGGCATCCCGCCGACGAGTCAGAGGTTCTTCCCCAACGTCTTCGAACGAGGCGCCCCAAGGAGACATCTCACCCCCCTCCAGTGTTACCTGGGCGGGCGGGAGAGCTGTCTCCACCGGGCCTTCAAATAAGAACCCGTCCGCCTCTATCATGTAGTCCTCTGTTTCCATCGGGCATGTAGAGACCGACGCATCCTCACCTGGCTCCAGCAACTTACCAAAACCGGGCCGTTCGCATCTGCAAGCCACCATCTTGCGACGGGAGCGAGCCGACGCAAAAAGTTTGCGTCTCAAATCCCCTGCAACCAAGGGAACCGGCCGCCCAACAGCGGACGATTCCTCGGAAACAGAGGAACCAGAGCCGGAACCAGGCCATCGCACAGGCGACGGCACCGGTGCACCAGCTCCTTGGAGAGGCAAACTACCCATCGGACGCCTACCGGGCGTGGCTGTCAACCACGAGAGAGGTAACAGCCCCGCTCCAAGACGTACGACGGAGGCGGAAATGGAGAACCGCTGGTGAAGAGTAGCATTGCGAACACGACTCTCCGAAGTAGACATTATGACTTAGGTTTTTCTATCGAAAATATGAGAGAAGAAAAAAATAAGCACAATGTAAACACGTCTCAACTTTCTTCAGCTAACAACCTCGTCAAGTGGGGATCTACCGAAGGCACTTCCTTGTGGTGAAAGTGAAGAAGGAGGCGAGTAGGTGACCACACACCTGCTTATGAAGGTAAGCGGATGGGGGTGTGGACAGACGAATGTTGGGATGTAAAGGTACATGGTGGAATTTTTTATTCAGTGCACGTGCACAAAGTGAAGTATAGTGCAGTTTGATGCTGAGCGAGATCCATAACGAAACAGAACTAACCATGTTCCATACACCACAATGGTGCCTACAGATGGCCTTTTCCCGCTGATAGTTAAATGGAAGTGTATGGTTTTAGTCTCATCAAGATTTGAGTGAGTTTGCCAGTTGTGCCTAGTATGTTCCAAACAGTGTGGAGGCGAGTGCCGAGAACGAGACTGCAGAAAAGGGGTACATTTATATTAAATGTGTGCTTCTCAGTGTTTTACATATATCTCGCACTGTACAGCCCTGCTATACAATATACAGTTGTGTTTTTTAAAGTGACCTGTAGTGTGTTTGTGTGTGAGAGAGTTTAGTTTAGTTTAGTTTATTCGGATCCCCATTAGCCATTGCCACAGGCATAAGCTACTATTACTGGGGTCCACACAAATCAATACAATACAATAAAATCAATACAATACAATCAATACAATACAATAAAATAATACACCTCAATAACACATACAAATATTATAATAACATATCTAAGTTCACCAATCACACATACCCATCTTCTCAATCACCCACTATGTTTACTTAACTGACAGTACCATTCTTTCTTATATGATTTTAAGGTGTTTTTTAAATGTCTGTTTTTCTTCAACCCTAGTTAATGCAGGTGGTAAGGAATTCCATGCAGTCATGGCTCTATACATCACAGTCATTTTCATTGCATTTGTTCTTGGCATCCTTTACAGTACATCTTTCCATTGACACATGCCTGGTGGAGTAACTGTGTCTGTTTATTGTGAATTGTATCTCGTCATATAGACAAGCAGGTTTTTTGTTCTTATATATATTTCTAAAAAACATTATGATATTTACATTTAGTCTTTGTTCTACCATTAACCATGACAGTTTTTCATGCATACTTACTATGTTTGACCTTTTCCTACACTTCAGAGCAAGGCGCAGTAGCGGCTGCTGGTTCTCTCTCCACTAGGGGCGCTATACCAAAAATGTTTGCAAACATGTACAGTACCACGCAACCGACTCATGGCAAGACGTGAGCGATTCGACTCACGCTCACGGCAATGAATCGGCTCTTATGAACGAGTCGCTCAGCTGTTACTACAACAACACACAACCATTCAAATAAAGTATAGTCTAATTCACAACTTGAAACACAATATATAAATAGAAAAGTTAGAAACAAAACTCGCTCCGTCTCCAAACACACGCAGATCTCTCCCTCTCTCCTTCTCTCTCTCACACACAGCGCGACGTGGAATCGATTCGTTACACAATCAGACCTATTATATACCAAGAATAACTTCAGTATGAGTACAGGGCTGTACACATATTTTGCATATTGTTAAACAAGCCAAGGCTAGCTATTAAACTATCGATATGAATCGAAAATCTGGGACCCTGATGTAAACAAGACAAACGTCTTTCTCTGGTCTGCATCCCCTTAACAATTGTGTGTATTGAGCCGTACTGTATTGTACCCATTCTGCAATCTGTTAATAAAGTTTTCATTCATTCATTCATTCAAACATAGACGATATTGAACAAGCCATAATCCACGTATTTTCAATCCAAAAGAAAGAGAGAGAGAGAGAGAGAGAGAGAGAGAGAGAGAGAGAGAGAGAGAGAGAGAGAGAGAGAGAGAGAGAGAGAGAGAGAGAGAGAGAGAGAGAGAGAGAGAGAGAGAGAGAGAGAGAGAGCGAGAGAGAGAGCGAGAGACTCACTGTTTAGTTGACATGTCCAGGGCAGGAGGGCTTGCCTTGATAAAGTGTATAATCCACTGTTGATGTATTCCAGACCACTGTCCACTGTGTCCAGACTGCATCCGCCATATAGCTTGTTAGCCAAGTGTTAGCTTGTTAGCAGTTAGCACCACACAACACAAGTACTTCATTCCTTTGTCCATTTCCGCGTCGAACAGACTGCAAACTACCTGGCGTTCTATCACCATGCTCTAAGACAAACTCTAACCTTAACCAACTTTGAAAGAGTGCCTAAGCTTAACAGTCTAAAGAACTTGCAGTCACGGCACGCTCTAAGACAAACAGCTGCATCTCACAACAACACAACTATCTCTACCACCAACGGACCAACCTAGGAATAAGCTAGAATTGGAACATTAGAAATTGGATTCGGCCAATCAGAGATCGTCTCTGTGAAATTCTGCTACGGAAAAAAATACTGGCGTCGGCCAATCAGAGAGCGTCTCCGCGAAATGCGGCTACAGAAATTCTTGACGCTACTGGCTAGACCACTTCAAATCGCGCCCGGATTCCAACATAATAGTCATATTTCAACGCACAACGCGTTACGCACTGATTGGCTGCGACGGATACAGCGATCAAACCGTGACGCGCACTCAGAGCGTTATCGCGTCTAGCCCGGGCCGAGAAATACAAAAAAATAATAAAAAAAAAGAAAAGTGAGTCACTTCCTGTTCAATTATATTTTTTAATATAATAACGTTATATTGTGCATTGGAAACACAAACATACTTAAAATGAGTAAATATTATTAATTTTAAACATGTTTATATTATTTATAGGGCTATAAAACTAAAAACTAAAAACTTATTTTTCTTGTTCTCTCATATAACCAGGGTAGGGCCTGAGGGGGGGGGGGGCGGCGCCCGAGCGCCCCTAGTGGTAGAGCCGCCACTGGCAAGGCGCGCTGCTTTGTTCTGTGTCGTATAGTTTTCCCAGTTTTTCTCTTCCAGCACTTCCCCAGATCCCCGGACAGTAATCCAGATGTGAAAGGATCAGAGCCTGGATAACATGGATCACTGACTCTGGAGTTAGGAATTCTGCACATCTTCTAATTAACGCCAGCCCTCTCCCCATTTATTTTGTTATGTTATTTATATGCTTGACCAGCTCAGATGACTGTCCAATGTTATAACTAGTAGCTTTGCTTCTTCTACCTGTTAAATTTCAGTTCCCCCATCATTATTTTTAATTTTGGATTAGCAATTAGCATATGGTGAGAATCCATTAAAATACACTTTGTTTTTGCTATGTTTAAAACCATTCTATTCGCTCTAATCCACTCTTCTACTTTTTGTAGCTCTGTATTTAGTGCCACACCCAGATCTTCCACAGAGGAGGACGCCATGTACAGGGTTGTATCGTCCGCATATATAGCCACCTTCGCTTGCTCTAAAATTAACGGCAAATCATTTGTATAAATGGTGAATAACAGAGATCCAAGGCAGCTTCCCTGCGGAATTCCATACTTAACTTTTTTCGCTTCAGATAGGCTACCGTTAAAAAATACTCTCTGGTTTCTACTGTATAAGTAGCTAGTCCATGAAACTGACGATGAAGCAAAGCCATAGTCTTTAAGTTTCCCCAGTAGTATTTCATGATCCATGACATCAAATGCTGCACTGAAGTCTAACATCACTGATCCTGCTAATTTCTTTCTATCAATATCCATTAGACAATCATCTACTAGCTGTGTCAACGCTGTCGCTGTTGAGTAACCATCCCTATAGGCATGCTGAAAATCACTATTCAATTAATTGTCATTGAAGTAACTCTGAATTTGTGTAAACACTATTTTCTCCATTATCTTCGCCAACACTGGCAAAATGCTCACAGGTTGACTTTTGCATTTTTCTGTAAAGGAATGATTTTAGCCTAACCAGACTTTTGGACATATACCATATTTGATGCTTTGATTTATAATCTGCGTGACCGTACTGCTACATGCTTTGCTGGAACCTTCAGCAGTCTACCGTCCATGTTATCCAGGCTTGCTGGTTTTTCCTTTTTTATATCTGACAACATTTCCTCCACCAATCTAGTGTCAACAGAACATAGACTAAATGAGCATTTTTTTTATCTTTCATAATCCTTTCTAATATGTTATCATTATATTTTACATTACTCATACACATATTATTCCTTAGAGTTTCAACCTTACACAAGAAGAAGTCATTGAAATACAGAGCTATATCAACAGGCTTTGTTATAAATGCCCTATCAACCTCAATAAAGCTAGGTACATTGTTATTCCCCCTTCCTAGTACAGTGTTAAATGTTTTCCATAACTGTTTACTGTCATTTTTCACTTCATTTATTTTAGCTTGAAAATAGCTTTTCTTTTTCTTTCTATTCCACTTTGTGACACAATTTCTCAGCTTGCGGTAGTTCTGCCAATCAACCAGAGATCCAGACTTGCATGCTTTACTTTTTGCTGCATTTATTTCTGCCATACAATCTTTAAATTCTTCATCTAACCAGGGTGCCCTTACTGTTTTCACTGTACACTTCACTATAGGCGCATGTCTGTCCGCTACTTGGAGAAACCTCTTCATAAATATACTTAGTGCTTCTTCTGGGTTATCCTCTTTATATACATCATCCCATGATATGTTTTCAATATCTTTGACAAATTCCTCTTCCCTGAAATTCTTATATGATCTTTTATGTATAATCTTAGGTCCAGCTTTTGGTATTTTTGCCTTTCTAGTGAATGCTATAATATTATGATCAGTGCATCCTATATTAGCTGATATAACTTTTGAACATAGCTCTGCACTACAGTATATACATGGTTGATGCATGTAGAAGAATTTCCAGCCTTGCTTGTTTGCGTTCTAGTTGGTTGGTTGACCAGCTGTACTAGATAACATGCATTCACTATGTCCACTAGTTTTTTCTTTAGTGAGCAGTGTACAGAAAACCAATCAATATTCAGATCACCTAATAAATACATTTCATTTTTCCCATCAGAAACTTTATCAATCATCTCACATACATTGTTCATATATACAGCGTTTGCATTCGGAGGCCTATAGCAGCATCCTATCAAAATAGGCTTAAGGTGAGGAAGATGGACCTGTAACTAGGGATGCCCCGATCGATCGGCCACCGATCGTTATCGGCCGATAATCAGTATAAATATGCGATCGGTGATCGGTGATAATGCTTTATTTTCGCCGATCGTCCAAACCGATCTCACTCGCTGAGTTCTGTCTCAGACACCGGGAGCTGCACACAGTGGTGTGGCGTCTGCTTCTCCCTCCAGCCCCTCCCGCATGCATGTAAACACGGGTCTAGTCTAGTGGGACGGGACCTCCCTGGGCTAACGTTAGCTACCGTTACAAAATGACCCAGTCAACCATTCACTTCCAGTCCAATACATGATGAGGCATTGTATAACCGAACGGTATCTAGCCGGGCAGCTACTGATAGCTCCTGACATCAACAAACGCTCCAGCAAGTCTAGTAGAGACGTGTAATGATACACAACAATAACAACATACATGACATCATGACATTTATGGCATATACGATATGCAAATATACAGTACTGTTACCCATTTTTCGGTCTAAGGGTTTTCAAATGTACTTTGGGACCAAAACTCCAAAGAAAACAACAAACCTATTGGAACCTGTTACAAAGGATCAGATTAAACCGAATATATATATTTATTTATTGATATATATTGCATAGTATTTGTATATCGTTTGATATCCCCTGTATATTCCTTGTACATATACACGGAATATCCCTTTAGCCCAGACCATAATAGTTCATTCTCCTATTGGACAGCGGTCCACCGGCGCCAGGGACCGGCCTCCGGAGCCAGGTTCAAAGTCACCGTCAAGATGTGTCTGGACATGCCCGGCCTTGCCCAGGGATACGCGACAGAAATGAGAGTGGAACTAGTTTGTTCACTGTGCGTATAAATACGGCGCAGGTGAATATAGAAGCCCCTTACCTCCGTACCCTTCGTCCACTTAGCATGTTACCGATAAGTTGAAGCCTCACCCACGATACAACGTGCGGTGAAGTATGGCCTGTTTGGCCTCAGAATAGAGCATCGAGACCGCGTGCGAATTAATAACTGAATTGTCAGAGTTTGGCGCTATACCGTCGAGTGCGACATATTTCTATTAAGTCTTTAATAGTCTATTTGTGTATAGTGTATCGTGCGGTTAGAATTATACAGCGACCAGCATCTCCAACGCTTTCTCGTATTAGCTAGAGTTCTTATCCAGGCTGGGCCGACCACATGGCGCTTTCACCCGAGGAGACCTAGACGAGAGCCGTATGGACATGTACACTGGATTAATCTACCCGACGACTACATAGCCCTTTGCGGCTGGAATATATTTGCTTTGGTCCTGTGATTTATGGAGCGGATAATCGCCGACGCCTGCACGTGTTGGATTTACCCCGAGAGGAGTCAAGTCGAGTCGGCGCCCAGAGAGCCTGAGGCCGACTAGCTTTCTTCCCTGTGGAGCTACAGTCTACAAGAGAACCAAGCTGTATTCGTCTGTGGATCAAGAGGCTACTGCACCGGCTTCTGTACCTGAAGTCTCCCTAGTCATCGTTGACCAGACGTCCTACTACCGACAGATCTTCTACCCCCCCTGCTGGCTTACAACCAGGAGGAACCCCTTCCAGTATCTCCCGCTATATTACCAGTGTACCATAGATATAATTCCCTAAGATTCAGGTTGTATAATTACCTCCTGCGTAACCAGAGAATGGACATTCGTTATTGATTTGCCTACGCATACTCCTTTGCCTTACAAGTGCATTCAAAGAATAATGTAAAGTATCCTATGTACCTTTTGCTCCATTAAATACTTGATTAATACCTTTGACTGGAACCGATTTCATTGTGGGAAGTGTTCATCATATTCATATATCGTGTACTGTATGGCCAGTAATTAAAGTACATAAAGCGGTAGTGGTTTAATGATACCATACTTATCAATACAGTCAGGGAATTGTACCCCTCAGTTACAATTGGTCCTTCGAGCCGGAGGGTAACTAGTGTAATATTAATATAGCGGTATTAATATTGACATGGCCTATGATGAACACTCCACAAAACGGTTCTCCTAAAGTAGATCGCCCGCAGCGTAGACGGCAGACACCTCAGTACTTAGAGGATTACGTTGCCAGTATACTACCTAGCCTTCTACAGACGGTAAACGCGGAAAAAGTAGATAGTAAAATTATGTCCGACCCTATCGCCCAGGTTACCCCGCCAATAGAGGCCCTAGTGGGTTCTAATGTAACTGACCAAGCTCACGGTAGGGACCAGGAGGGACCAGACACGACTTTACCCCCCGCCAAGACCGAAGAAGTAGTCCCCGGAGAGCTCCAGGATAAAGACGGCTCTCCAGGGATGGAACTCTACCCGCTACAAGAAGAGGAGAGCACCCAGGAGATGGATCTCCAGGACTCGCCACAGGAGAACAGATCTCCAACGAGTACTGCCAGGAGCGGATCACCTCAACCAGCGTCTTCCCCCAGCGGGGCGGACAAGATGCTGGCACAGGCATTCCTCGCCAGCCTAGCAGCCTCTACAGAGCGCGATCGACTCCAAGCACAGATGCTTAGCGAGCGCGAACATTCTTCCATGGAAAGAGAACGCATTCAAGCGCAGCAACGGAGCGACGAAGATCGTATACGTCTAGAGATTAGACGCCTTCAGACGGAAGAGAATATGGTAAGAGACCGGGCCGAAGCAGAGCGCGCCGCCGCCGAAGCAGAGCGCGCCGCCGCCGAAGCCCAGCGCGCCGCTGCCGGTGCCCAAAGAGAAGCAGAGCGCGCCGCCGCCGAAGCCCAGCGCGCCGCTGCCGGTGCCCAAAGAGAAGCAGAGCGCGACATCGCTCTCACCAAGCGCGAAGCCGAGCGCGACAGATTACAAGCGCAGATAATGGAGCAGCTGATCGCCAGGGCGACACCCCCTCCCTCCGCACGGGGTTCCAGGGCCTCGTCAAGACACGGGTCAAGGGCACCCTCCCCTACCCGATCAAGCGACCCTGAGCCCGACCACCAGAGAGAGCCTATACCCCCCTCCGAACTCCTTCCCCGACCGGTCCACGCGAGGACCAGCTACAAGGAAGAAACGGTCTACACCGCGGAGAGGCTAAATAGACGACTACAGGATCTAGAGGACCTGCCAGAACAAGAAGAAGAGGGAGAGGAGGAGAGTCAAGCCCGACAGCAGCACAGAACTCCACAGGACCAGGAGGTCCAGTACAGCCCAGGCTCTACCCCCGCGGCTCTGCGCTACAGACCCCCGACTCAATTCACGGGTGAGCTTGACGCACGACCAGCCCCGAGGAATAGCACCTGGATACGCGGGCCATGGTACCCAGCAGGTACCAGCCCACCAAGAGGCGTAAGAGGAGACTCGCCTAGGAGGCCTCTCTTCCAACGCTCACCGATGTGCCAGCCATCCATGGCATCATACATTGGCACACCGACGTTTCCGGACTTCACCCACGAGAACAGAGCACAGTACACCGAGCTACGAATGTGCTTAGAGACAATGATGTCCGATGTAACTGACGAACCGTACAAGTATGCTATCCTACTGAAGCACCTCAAGGTGCCCCGAGCGCACAATATAGCGCTGGCCTATGCCACCTCTACTACCCCATACACAGCGGCTCTAGCAGCACTCGACCAAAGATATGGACGCATATGGGATTACGTAATACAAGAGATAAGGCATATCGACCGCCTACCCCCAGCCACAGACAATCGCTCACTAGATGACCTGTCTATCAAGGTACAATCCCTGGTAGGGATGCTGGGGGCGCAAAGAGAAAAGGGTATGCACGAACTGTATGCAAACTCTAATGTCGAGAGGATTTTAGAGAAGCTTCCGCCCACCCGACAAGAGCGCTTCAGGCGGCAAAGAGACCACCGTGATCCTAACGGTCCCGAGCCATTCCTCCTAGACCTAGCCGACTTCCTAGCGAGAGAAGTCAACAGCCTACGGTTGGATACGTTCATGCGGAGCACCCCAAGCTCCAGAGAGGGACCTAGGAGAGCAAACGATGGCCGAAGATTGGTGACCGTCATGCACCAATCAGAACCAGTACCGAGCAGCAAGAACCACAGTACCCCCTCGATGAAAGAGAAGTGGAAGATGGTGTGCCCGTACTGCGAGAAAGAACACTGGTTGTCACAATGTGACACATTCAAGAAGATGACCGCCGACGAGGTGGGTCAATGGATAAAGTCCAACCGACGCTGTTACCGATGTGCGCGCAGTCACATGGCAGCCGACTGCCGCTTAAAGAAGAGGTGTAGTCGGTGTGACGGAGCCCACCTAGATGCCCTACACGACAGTAACAGAAGAAAGCCTGCACCCTCAAGCAGCACAAAGGCAAGTGTTATGTACATTGACCCCGCCAGCAGCGGGGGCGCCCGAGTGCTCTTAAAGGTGGTCCGCGTAACACTGAGTTACCAAGACAAGGTCATGGACACTTACGCCGTCCTTGACGACGGGTCAGAGAAGACCCTTCTCCTCGCATCCGCTGCGGCCCAGCTGGGGCTGCGGGGGAGCGAAAACCAGATGACGATTCGGACAATAAGAAGAGATCTAAAGACGATAAAGGGCGAGAATGTCTCCTTCACTATCGCAGCAAGCGGGCAGCCAGAGAGACGGTATAGGATTACTAATGCTTTCACCAGCCAAGAAATAGGCCTGTCGCAGTACACCTACCCCATCGCCAAGCTGATGGATAAATATGTGCACCTGCGTCAACTACCTATCCCGCTCATAGACGGTGCCACCCCGACCCTGCTGATAGGCTCCGACCATGCAGACCTCATAGTCCCGATAGACCGGGTCCACACAGGGCCCAGAGGCTGTCCTGCAGCAGTCGAGACCCGCCTAGGATGGACATTACAAGGCCCCCTCGCTAAGTCTCTTAACCGAACAGCAGCCACTAGCTGCCTCCACTCCAGAGTGACAGAAGAAGACACCACCCTCCTACAGCATGTCGAGAGGCTATGGACACTAGAGACAATGCCCTTTAAGAACGAAAAGAAAGACATTCGTTCCAAGGAAGACATTTACGCCATAGCACTCCTCGAGCAAGGGACAAAGAGAGTCAAAGTCAACGGAGTGATGAGATACGCAACTCCACTCTTGAGGCGAGAGGGTATGCCCACCTTCCACGCCCCAAAAGAAGCGACGGAGCGGTATCTATTGAACACAGAGCGGCGCCTAGCCAGAGACCCCGCTCAAGAGACTGTGTACCGCGCTGAGATTAACAAGCTAATCACAGCGGGACACATAAAGAAAATTGACATTAAAGAGGCCGATCAGACGACCGAATCATGGTACGTGCCGCACCACAAAGTCCACCACAACGGCAAGGATCGTATTGTGTTCAACTGCAGCTACCAGATCGGATCACAAAATCTGAATAAAGAGCTCTTGCCCGGCCCAACACTCGGCCCCTCCCTACTAGGCGTGTTACTACGTTTTCGCCAGGACAAGGTGGCCATCAGCGGCGACATCAAAGGGATGTTCCTGCAGGTGAGACTAGTGGAGGAGGACAAGCCCCTGCTGCGGTTCCTATGGAGAGAGAGGATCGGGGATGAGCAACCAGCCATCTATCAATGGGAAGTCCTCCCTTTCGGAACCACATGCAGCCCATGCTGTGCTACGTTTGCACTGCAAAAACACGTCGCAGAGGACCCAGCAGCTGATGAAGAGGTCCGAAAAAGTGTAGAAAATAGTTTCTACGTGGACAACTGTCTGCAAAGCGTCTCGACGCCAGAAGAAGCAGAGGCCCTTCTACTCAAGCTCCACGCCTCCCTGATCAAAGGCGGCTTTGATCTCAGGCAGTGGGCCAGCAGCGACCCGCAAGTATTGCGCAGCCTCACCCCCGAGGACAAGGCAGCAAGCAGCGAGACCTGGATGGCGACCATCCCAGGAGAAGCCCAAGAAATGACATTAGGACTAGTCTGGCGCTTCAAAACAGACTCACTCCATTATAAACACACACCCCTGACCAAGGAGCAGGGAAGGTCGACTGCACTACCGACCACCAGACGGAGTGTATACAGAACACTCGCCAGACAATATGACCCGTTGGGATGTATTCTACCTTACACCACCAGGGCAAAGATGATTGTAAGAGCGTTATGGGACAAGGACCAGGGCTGGGACGACCCCATACCTGAACACCTTGCATCCACATGGAGAGAGTGGGAGACGGAACTCAGCTCACTCCCAGGTGTTAACATACGCCGCAGCTACTTCCCACCCACAGTGAGGCCGGAGACGTGCCAGATGGACCTGCACGTTTTCAGCGACACCTCCGAAGTAGCCTACGGTTCGGTGGCCTACTTGCGTGCCCGAGAGGAGGGAGGAGAAATACATACTGCTTTCATCCTGGCCCGCTCAAGAATAGCCCCACGAAAGCAACAATCTATCCCGCGTCTAGAGCTCTGCGCAGCCCTAGCAGGAGCGCAACTCGCCACGTTAATCCAACGTGAACTCACCATTCCGGTGCAAAGAACAATCTTGTGGTCAGACTCCACGACAGTACTCACATGGATCCGGTCTGATTCGTGCAGATACAAGGTCTTCGTGGGAGTCAGAGTCACAGAGATTCAAGATTTAACAGAAGTAGCAAGCTGGAGGTATGTGGACACAAAACACAACCCAGCTGAAGTCATCACCCGGGGAATGTCCCTGGATGACCTCACCCGTCACAACCTATACAGTGACGGGCCAGAGTTCCTCAAGCTCCCGGAAGAAGAGTGGCCTACACCCACCCCACGGGAAGCGAGTAAAGAGGAGGCAGAAAACAAGAAATCTATGTTCTGTGGATTGAACACACTCGTCTCCACAGACCCCGACATAGACGATTGCCTCACCCTAGAGAGTGCGCAGCTAAAGACATTCCTGTGGCACCACCCAGAGGTTCAGCTCACTACTGACATTACTGCAGCTGACTACGAAGAAGCGGAACTTCTTCTACTACAACGAGCCCAGAGAGACTCGTTCCCCGATGAGCTAGACTGTCTACAGGGAGCAAAGCCCGTCCCATCAGACAGCAGACTGCTCCACCTAGCCCCCGAGAGCGACGCCCATGGTCTCATCAGAGTGGGTGGTCGTTTGCGGAGAGCCCCAGACTTACCGGATGACGTCAAGTACCCGATAGTCTTAAACAGCCGACACAAGGTCACAGAGCTGATCATAAAGAAATACGACGAGGATGTGCATCACGCCGGGGCAGAGAGAGTCTTCGCGGAGATCAGACGTCGTTATTGGATACTGCAAGGGAGAGAAGCAGTGCGGCGCTTCCAGCGAACCTGTCTAGACTGTCGTAAGTGGCGAGCGCAGCCCAGTATACCCCGGATGGCTGACCTACCTCCCTGTCGCCTCCGACTCGGCGACAAGCCTTTTCACTCCACCGGTATGGACTGTTTCGGCCCGCTGTATATAAAGAAAGGAAGAGGCACCGAGAAGCGGTGGGGTATTGTATTCAAATGCATGACCACCCGAGCGATGCATATAGAACTCCTTCCAACCATGAGCACAGACTCATTCCTTATGGCCTTCCGAAGATTCACATCGCGGAAAGGTAAACCGTCTATATTGTTGTCTGATCACGGGACAAACTTCTAAGGCGGAGAAAGAGAGCTGAGAGAGAGTTTCCAAGCTATGGGCCCAGAACTTAAGACCCACCTCGCTCCATACCAGATTGACTTCCAGTTTAATCCCCCGAACGCACCTCACTTCGGTGGAACTTGGGAACGAGAAGTACGTTCTATAAAGACAGCCCTGTACGCCGTGCTTGGGGCCCAGACCGTGGCGGAAGAAGTCTTAATGACAGTCCTCACGGAGATCGAGGGAGTATTGAACTCAAAGCCCCTCGGTTACGTCTCAAGTGATGTAGCAGATGTCGACCCAGTCACCCCCAACACACTCTTGATTGGGCGGCTGGACCCCGCGCTACCACAGACAATGTACAGGCCTGAAGAAGCGAACGGCCGAAGAATGTGGAGGTACAGTCAAGTATTGGCTGACAAGTTTTGGAACAGCTTCCTACTCCACTACCTACCGTCTCTACAGACCCGCCAGAAATGGGTGAAAGAGAGAGACAATTTGACAGAAGGAACAGTCGTCATGATTATCGACCAGTCACTACCCCGAGCTATGTGGCCGGCTGGCCGCGTAAGCAAAGTGATCACCGGTGCCGACGGAAAGGTCCGAGCAGCCGAAGTGCTCGTCCAAGGGCGGACCTACACCCGACCCGTGGCGAGGCTAATAGAACTGCCAAGGCTCCCCGATACCATCGATGACGACCATGACCCCATGACTTTGTGAACTGACCGATCCCTCACAACAGACATTGAGTAGTGGACAGTGCGGTTAATCTGTCTCTGCTTAGCTAATTAGGTGGGACTAATTAGGGGGCGGCTGTTACAAAGGATCAGATTAAACCGAATATATATATTTATTTATTGATATATATTGCATAGTATTTGTATATCGTTTGATATCCCCTGTATATTCCTTGTACATATACACGGAATATCCCTTTAGCCCAGACCATAATAGTTCATTCTCCTATTGGACAGCGGTCCACCGGCGCCAGGGACCGGCCTCCGGAGCCAGGTTCAAAGTCACCGTCAAGATGTGTCTGGACATGCCCGGCCTTGCCCAGGGATACGCGACAGAAATGAGAGTGGAACTAGTTTGTTCACCGTGCGTATAAATACGGCGCAGGTGAATATAGAAGCCCCTTACCTCCGTACCCTTCGTCCACTTAGCATGTTACCGATAAGTTGAAGCCTCACCCACGATACAACGTGCGGTGAAGTATGGCCTGTTTGGCCTCAGAATAGAGCATCGAGACCGCATGCAAATTAATAACTGAATTGTCAGAGTTTGGCGCTATACCGTCGAGTGCGACATATTTCTATTAAGTCTTTAATAGTCTATTTGTGTATAGTGTATCGTGCGGTTAGAATTCTACAGCGACCAGCATCTCCAACGCTTTCTCGTATTAGCTAGAGTTCTTATCCAGGCTGGGCCGACCACATGGCGCTTTCACCCGAGGAGACCTAGACGAGAGCCGTATGGACATGTACACTGGATTAATCTACCCGACGACTACATAGCCCTTTGCGGCTGGAATATATTTGCTTTGGTCCTGTGATTTATGGAGCGGATAATCGCCGACGCCTGCACGTGTTGGATTTACCCCGAGAGGAGTCAAGTCGAGTCGGCGCCCAGAGAGCCTGAGGCCGACTAGCTTTCTTCCCTGTGGAGCTACAGTCTACAAGAGAACCAAGCTGTATTCGTCTGTGGATCAAGAGGCTACTGCACCGGCTTCTGTACCTGAAGTCTCCCTAGTCATCGTTGACCAGACGTCCTACTACCGACAGATCTTCTACCCCCCCTGCTGGCTTACAACCAGGAGGAACCCCTTCCAGTATCTCCCGCTATATTACCAGTGTACCATAGATATAATTCCCTAAGATTCAGGTTGTATAATTACCTCCTGCGTAACCAGAGAATGGACATTCGTTATTGATTTGCCTACGCATACTCCTTTGCCTTACAAGTGCATTCAAAGAATAATGTAAAGTATCCTATGTACCTTTTGCTCCATTAAATACTTGATTAATACCTTTGACTGGAACCGATTTCATTGTGGGAAGTGTTCATCATATTCATATATCGTGTACTGTATGGCCAGTAGTTAAAGTACATAAAGCGGTAGTGGTTTAATGATACCATACTTATCAATACAGTCAGGGAATTGTACCCCTCAGTTACAGAACCCATTCAGCAGTCGCATGCAAGGGAAATATACACAAATAGTGTTCGCCTATCAGAAACAAATAGTCTACAGTCGGTGAGCAAAGTGACGGTGTCCAGGTGCTGCTACAGTAATTTATTAAACACGCACATATTGTGGGTAATGCGCTTACTGTCTTTTCCAGAGTAAGAGCCAACAAGAGTATTAATGGAAGCTGGAACTTCTTCAATCATTATCTGAAATTAAATAAATGTAATCTAACCCTAACTAACCTTACTATCATGCACACAAAACTTGTAAGTCGCTTCTAAATGTAAAGTGCAAGGCAGTTGAATGGCAGCAAGAATGGCTGCTAACAAAGTTACCACCTATGCTCTCCTCCCATTTGCCACTGTAGGGGGAAACAACCAGTTTTCCACCCAGTTTTAGGAACGAAAGCTGGGAGATAGACTTGTGAGTCTAGTCCAGTCCAATCACTTAGGCAACTGCTTCATGTTTGACCTCAAGATGTTCCCCTTCCTACTGCAGAACTTGCAGGTCTGGCGGTTGGTATAGACACGGACAGGGTCATGGAAGAGGGACAAGTCAAACCAAATCCTCTGGGGCGTGGCTGCGGTGTCCCCGGACAGGCTTGGGGACATCAGATGAGGTGTTGGGGTTGCCTGGAAGTACTGAACTTCTTCTGGGGCGAGACATGACTGGCCTCTGGCTGCTGGCACTCTGGAACATCTGGATCCTGAAGTTCTTCAGTGACAGGCCCTTCTCAGCAAGCGCCTTGCAGTCGCGCCTGTAGACCCAGGCATTTGTGAGGTTGACATAAATAAAATAAAATAAAATTGTATAGCCCAAGATCACATCGAATAGCCCCCATGGGCTGTACAAGTCTTCTTGTACAAGTCAAGAAGAAACATCACAAAAGATCAAAAACAAAAACCACCATAAAATCTAAATGAAAAATCCCCAATGAAAATACGGAATGACTCACTAAAAACCTAGCAATAGGGGGACAATCACCACAGGCGGCGTGGAGGAGACACCTCAGATGGGCTGTTCAAAGGGGGGATCCCCCAACAGGATGTCAGTGATAATATAGTGTTGCAATGGATGATGGAGAATAGATGGATAGAGAATAGAAGAGGCGAATAATTGGTATGAATAATGTAATGAAACACATAGCATAATAACATTACATTACTCAGCCACATTTCCCTTGATTGGCTGAGAGAAATACATGTTGTTCTCCAACCTCACAGAGAGGCAGTGGGCGGGATGAGGCATGGCCACTTAAATGACCAAATAGGGTTATTATTATTATCTGCCCGACCTTAAGCCTCTTGTACGATAATTTCACACCAGTGTAGAACTTCTTCTTTTATTAGGCGCGCCCCCGTGCGCGTGCTCTTCGTCGCGGCTACAGCCAATAGTATGCATGCAGCTGCAGAGCCACAGAGCCAGCGGCGCTCTCAGGGCCGCGCTGTGAGGGCTGCTCAGCAGCGCCACCCACCCACCCAATGGCTGAATTGGAGTATTGCACTGTGCGGGCACAGCTGTGAGATCCGCGCGAGGCCAGATATCTTGAATGAATGCATTTATTTATTTCGAACATAAATTGAAAATAAATAATAAAAAAACAAGTAATAAACAGATTAAAAAACAAACAAGCAGGAGTAGGATGAAGTGTAAACGTATGTATTCCTACCCCCTTCACTCTATTATCTTATGCAACTCATATGATGAATTGAAAATGGGGGACCCTGATGGAAACAAGACGAAAGTCTTTCTCTGGTCTGCATCCCCTTAACAATTGTATGTATTGAGCTGTACTGTACTGTACCCATTCTGCAATCTGTTAATAAAGTTTTCAATCAATCAATCAATCAATCACTCATTCACTCGACAAACTGAAATATACATACATTGTTGAATGAACAGCCTGTTTCTTGAAGTTAGACTCTTCTCTAAATTGTAACCCCCCTCTCTATCACAGAATTTTTGGATGTTACCCGAATACCCGGGAGTGCATTGTTTCGTGCTTTAAACATGATTTGTGCATGATTTGTCTTAAATTCAGCCAGGTCCCCGAGTTTCATGGCATGTGATTTAAAAAATAGTGTGTTTATGTGTTCCAGATATCCTACCTTATTGATAATCAAATCAAAATCAAATGTATTTGTAAGGCCAGACAACACACGTTAATGTCCCCGTGGGCCGGACACGTCTTCTTTAAACAAGTCAAGAAGAAACATCACAATAAGTCAAGAACAAAACAAGAACACCATAAAGTCCAAATTTTTTTAAATAAATATATGATTCCACAGACATAACTTTGACCACAAGACCACCTGACATACCCACATATGTAGTGTCTTATGTAGTCTTATGCATAATTGCACATAGTTCATATAATATTGTAAAATAGCTTAGACATAGCCTACTTGCATAGAATAGTAATGTATAATAATGTATAATATTGCTGGCTGTACAATACTGCTGTACAATACTGCTGTGGGCCTATAATACTGCTGTTCATATCCAGTGTAACTGAGGGGTTACAAAACCCGGACTGTATTAAAGATTGTTTAGATTAAACCACTACTAAATATTATTACTTGCCAGACAGTACAGTTAGTTAAATATGGCAGACACTCAATAGACGGCACGGGGACAAAGAGATCACGTTTACAGTATTTTAATAGCAATATCAATATACAACTGAATTAGTACATTGCTCTTTTAATAGTGAATGATAGTAGAATGTCAGAGTATCAAAGTCAGGGGGAATGAATAATTCCTAGGTTAAGAATACTCGACCGGAGCTCTGCATGGAGTGAGAAGGCGATACAGGGCAAGCGAGGGGTATAGCTGGAGACAATGATTTCCCCCACGGAGTGGTAAGCTCCGGAGGAATTGAAGAATAGTCGGATACTCCTGCGGTCACTGAAGAAAAGGGGGTTCTCGTACGGATCCAGTCCTTGTAATCCAAGTGCCCGATGGCAGGGTAATAGCTCGTAATCCAAAGCCAGACGGCAGTGATGATAGTTAGCTAGCTTCGTTGGTCCTAGAAGCTAGCCCGATGAAGGTCTTCAGGTGTAGTTAGATCCAAACGCCAATGGTCTTAACTATGCTCTTGAATGAATGAATGAATGAATGAAAACTTTATTAACAGATTGCAGAATGGGTACAGTGCAGTACAGCTCAATACATACAATTGTTAAGGGGATGCAGACCAGAGAAAGACTTTCGTCTTGTTTACACCAGGGTCCCCCATTTCCAATTCATCGTAACATATATGACATACATGACATACAGATAGACAGTACTGCTACATCTATACATTTATGACATACCAGATTTGCAATTACAGTACTGTATTTGTGATACAAAAAGAGTCCAGAAAGAAAAGAGTATATACATTAGGCGTAGAAACTGTACATTGGATTGGGTAGGTGGGGGTGGGACTGTACATTGGAGGTGGTTGGGGGGGGGGGGGTAGGAGTGGGGGGGGGGGGGGGGTTGGGTAGGAGGGGTGGGTGGGGACTGTACATTGGAGGTGGTTGGGTGGGTGGGGGGGGGGGTGGGTAGGAGGGGTGGGTGGGGGACACTGTACAACTGTACAAACAACACTGTACATTGGATTATTGACAAGACCATACTTGGTAATTTACTGTACATTGGAGGGGGTTGTGTTCTGACATTTACAGGGGCCAGTTTCGAGTTGCAGTCTCCCTTAGGTGTTTTTTGAGAGTGTTTTTGAAAGTGGGTAGTGATTCACATTCCTTTACAGCTTTGGGTAGGGCGTTCCACATTGATGTGGCATAATTGCGAAACGTGTTTAGTCCCTTATTTGAGCCGAATCTGGGTTTAACATGATTTGTGGAGCTCCCTCTGGTGTTGTGATCGTGGTATTCACTGACCTTTGGGAAGTATTTAGTCATGTACATGGGTACCTTGGTCGTGTAGTGTATCTTGTAGACCAGGCCCATTGCAAGTTGCTGTACTCTGTCGTCTACTCTAAGCCATCCTAGGTTGTCAAAGTGGGCAGGGGTGAGGTGGGTTCTAGGAGTAAGGTCAAGCAGTAGTCTGACCAGTTTGTTTTGAGATGTTTGTAATTTTGTTTTTAGCGCCTTTGAGGTGCTTTGGTACCATGAGGTGCAAGCATAGTCGTAGTACCCTTGAATGAGTGCTCCTGCTAGAGTCTTCAGGGTATTCTTGTTTACCAGTGAGGAGATCCGGTACAAGAAACGAGTTCGTTGGTTGACTTTTTTTATTACATTGGATGCCATTTTGTCACAGGAAAGATTTGCCTCTAGGATGGAACCCAGGTAGGTAATATCTTCTTTCCTTGTGACAATATTGTCACCCACTGTAACTGAGAAGCCGTCGGTCTTGCTGAGTTTGTTATTTGAACCGAAGAGAATGGACTCTGTTTTGCCCATGTGTAATGATAGTTTGTTATCAGCGAGCCATATGCAGATTTTGCTTAGTTCTGAGCTGAGGGTTTTTTCAACCTGTAATTTGTTCTTGTCAGAGACCAGCAGGGCTAAGTCGTCCGCAAACAGGAACAAGTTGCAGTCACAAGCTGACGACATGTCATTTGCATAAATTAGGAACAGTAGCGGACCTAGTATGCTTCCTTGTGGAACACCACAATTTACTGTGAGGGGGGGGGATAGGGTACCGTTTACCTCCACCATCTGCTCTCTCCCCTCCAGGTAGGATTGCATCCAGCTCACTGATAGACTATCAAAACCAATTGCTTTTAGCTTGTCAATCAGAATGGTGTGATTGACAGTGTCGAAGGCCTTTTGTAGGTCCAGCATGACCATGCCGCAGTATTTGCCCGCGTCCACCTCTTGTTTGATGTGGTCGTTTAAATAGAGAAGGCATGTGTCAGTGGAGTGGGATGTTCTGAAGCCAGATTGGAATTCGTAGATTAGATTTTTTTCCGCAAGGTATTTTTCGACCTGTTCGTATACAATTTTTTCCATGACTTTCGAGATGGAGGTAAGGATAGAAACAGGGCGGTAGTTGCCTGGGTCTAATTTACTGCCTTTTTTGTGCAGAGGGGTCACTCTCGCAATTTTGAAGTCCTTGGGGACGTGTCCCTGTTTTATAGAGAGGTTTATTATGTGTGTGATGACTGGGGTGATGGCGGCTGCTGAGTCTCTGAGGAATTTGGAGGGGATGTTGTCATGGCCAGTGGCCTTGTTAGGTTGGAGGGCGCTCAGTTTTTTGAGTACCTCATCTGTTGTTACCATTTCCAGTTTCTTCGCTTCGCAGTTACTTCGCTTCGCAGTTACTTCGCTTACACAAGTCACTATAATACACCAACAATGGTTCTACAATATTAGGGTCGTATCTAATGGCGCTTTCCACTGCATGGTACCTACTCTACTCTACTCTACTCTACTCTAGGTACCTCGCTTTAGGTACCTGGTACCATGTTGCTTTTCCACTGCAGGTACTAAAATAAAGTACTCAGTTTGTCTCCGTGTGGGGAGGCGGGGCTGCTGGTGATCAGCATGAGAGTACCCCCGTCACGTGACCGTCAGTGTAGCTGGTTGTCATAGCAACACGCGCGCATACACCGGCTAGCAGACATGCGCAGAGACAATGGAGACAATGGAGCATAATATTGAAGGGATGGTGATTTTGATTCTCGGAATGTGGCTGTTTGTCACAGCAAAGAAAAAAAGTTTGCGAAGACTTTTGCTTGAGAAGAGGCTGAAGGCAGCGAGACAAAATACTGCTGAAAAAACCCGGAGAATTTGTGAACTCATAACTCAGAACGCAGACGATGAGACGGCTCTGATTGATTGATTGATTGAAAAGTTTATTAACAGATTGCAGAATGGGTACAGTACAGTACATCTCAATACATACAATTGTTAAGGGGATGCAGACCAGAGAAAGACTTTCGTCTTGTTTACATCAGGGTCCCCCTGACTCTGAGACAACGGCGACGCAAGAGGGTAAGTTAACTAACGTTAGTCAATATATATACGAATAGACCAGTATTATAAAGTATTTAATATTTAATTATAAACTATTTAACTAACTTTAGCTACCACTATTACATATTTAAATGGTATTCTGTGTATGTGTATTTCAGATCGTTCACTCTTTGCTAACAAGTCGCCGCCACGGACCATATGTTTGGGCATTCAACCGAGCTACCGAGTGGTGGGATGTGATTGTTCCCGGCTTCACGAGCACCCAGTGGCTGCAGAACTTCAGGATGTCCGAAGAAACATTAATGTACCTGTGTAACAAACTGCGTCCAGTGATGGAGAGACGGGACACAACCTTCCGTAGGTGCGTCGCTCTAAAAAAACGAGTGGCCATCGCACTGTGGAAGCTTGCGACCGGCTCCGAGTATAGAAGTGTTGGCCATCTTTTCGGAGTTAGTATAACCACTGTGTGCCGGTGTGTGCAAGATTTCTGTGCTGCTGCAGAGACACTGTTGGTACCCGAACAAATTATTTTCCCAGGCCAGGTTAAGTTTGCAGAAATAGCTTCCTACACAGAGAACAGATGGGGGCTCCCACAGTGTATCGGTGCTATCGATGGATCACACATACCGATCTTGGCACCACCAGAGTACCACTGCGACTATTTTAATCGGAAAGGCTGGCACTCCATCATCCTTCAAGGTGTTGTAGATGGAAAGGGGAATTTCTGGAATGTGTTTGCAGGAATGCCTGGGAGCATGCATGATGCTCGTGTTTTGAGACTGTCTTCATTGTGGGAGTTAGCCAGCCGTGGCAATCTATTTCCAGCGTGCACCAGGAGCATTGGTGGGGTGAATGTTGGCTACTACATCCTAGGAGACTCTGCCTATCCATTGCAAAACTGGCTTTTGAAACCATTCCAGGACACTGGACGGCTGACAGCAGAACAGCAGATATACAACAAAAAAATTTGCAGAGTACGTGTAGTGGTGGAAAATGCTTTTGGTAGACTGAAGGGAAGGTGGCGTTGCCTCATGAAAAGGAATGACTGTGATGTCAACCTGGTCAAATCTATGGTGCTGACTTGCTGTGCTCTGCACAACCTTTGCGAGACTCATGGAGAGGCATATGACAACGGGTGGGATGCACCTGCAGCTGCAGAGCCTGTGGTGGCACTGGCAGAGGGTGTAGAAGAGGAGGGCCGGGATGCACCTGCAGCTGCAGAGCCTGTGGTGGCACTGGCAGAGGGTGTAGAAGAGGAGGGCCGGGATGTATGTGCCGGTCTGATGCGCTACTTGAATCATTAATTACCTGATCACCTTCAAACTCACTTCAGGTTACACCTCTCCCCAGTCCCTACCAATAGTAATATACAATGTACAGGTGATTAAACTGGGTATAACATATACTGAGTAGTGCTAATCAGATATATGTACAGGGTTGTAGTATTGATATGTACAGTGATGCAATAAGACTGAGAAAAACCTCAGTCCTCACGGTTTAACCAAACCCAGGACACAGAGCCCCTCCAGATTAAAGAGGAACAATTTCAAGATCTAGAGGCTGATGGCTCCAATATGACCTTACACCCTGTGAAATATGAAAATGATGGTGAGAATACTCTGTCCTCACAGCTTTACCCAGCACCTCAACTGAACAGATGAAAACAGAACCTGATGGAGAGGACTGTGGAGTAGCAGAACCAGCCAGTAACATATATCCAGCTGGTGAATTAAACTAAAGATGGTCAGCGCTACTCTTCACATTCTTATGGAACTGTAAACAGTGATGGTGACAGTTCTGGAACTGAGATGATATGTTCATAATTCAGATGTTTAGAACGAGGAAGGTTATTTATTTTCTTGCTATTTCAGTTGTAGCACAGCTTTAACTTGTCCTATTAATTATTTACTGTTCTGTAATGTAGTATGAAAACAGAACCTGATGGAGAGGACTGTGGAGTAGCAGAACCAGCCAGTAACATATATCCAGCTGGTGAATTAAACTAAAGATAGTCAGCGCTACTCTTCACATTCTTATGGAACTGTAAACAGTGATGGTGACAGTTCTGGAACTGAGATGATATGTTCATAATTCAGATGTTTAGAACGAGGAAGGTTATTTATTTTCTTGCTATTTCAGTTGTAGCACAGCTTTAACTTGTCCTATTAATTATTTACTGTTCTGTAATGTAGTATAATTGTAAATTGTATTGAACAAATACATCTTTTGTACCATTTTCCACAAATGTCCCCTTTTTTTACCACTTTTTTTTTTAAAAGGTTATCAGGATTTACTATTTGGTAAATTAATCGCTAAAGCCCTTGAAATAGGAAACCATTATGAAAATGCATGTGTAACAAAAAATGTTTTATGTGCAAATAAAGCAAACTATATACATACATAAATCAGTGCAACATAGCAAACAAACACAGCAAACAAATCAGTGCAACAGCAAACAACAAACAATGTAGTGCATATACAAATTGAAATAACAATGAACTTTTCTAAAAACTGCTCCCGGTGGGGGGCTGGCTCTGCGTACTAGCGTGGAGAAGTGCAGGTTGTCACAGCTGCTGTGAGGAGCCGAACTCGAAAACAAGATGTGTGAGAGGTTATTTTCATCGTCAGGGTCTATTGGGGGACAGCCGCATGCACACAAGAAATGCATGTCAAGGGCAGACAGTGTCGTGTGTGGCCCATGTTTTATGCCCTCTTGGTAAGTAATTCTCCAATAAGGAGCGTTTTCATCCAGCTAGGGCAGCTGGACCATCTTCTATGGTTCCTTCCTTCGCCTGGTAGACATACCATCTATGCTGGTCGGGGTAGTAGGAAAACCCTGCCAGGCTCCTCCTAGGCCGGCGTATGTCTAGTGTTAGTTATATAGGGGGCTTATAGTAGGGGATGGAAATGTTTAAGGGATGAGCTTTAGGTTTTCTTTTGAACACATGACAGTTGTTAATCTATTGCAAATCATTTTAAGTGTGGATGCTTCAGAAGGTCATACCGGTGCTCTCTCTCTATAGTGTATAGTTGTGGTGTTTAGTATACCGCTTCTGTGTACCTATCAATGTTATCAGGCTCCTCAAACACACTGTGCATGCAACGCAGGCTACAAGCGTGGCCTCTGGTTCAACGTCCCACTGTAGTACTTCCTTCTCGGTGGGCGGGCCTACTTTAGCTTCTATCTATAGGTGGGCAGCAGCAAGACTGAGGAGTGGTAAATGGTGGGCCTTGTATCCATTAGGAAAACAGCTGTATGCGTGATCCAAAATGGCCGACCTGTGAGTTTGTTTATCAATGTGTGCATAGTATTTCGGCAACACTTTTCTCAGTGAGGCTTGGTTGAAATCACCTGCTACTATGAAGGCAGTGTCTGGCTGTTTCCTCTCAGTGTTGGTGATGGTCTCATGCAGATCTCGAAGTGCTGAGTCGACTTATAAATATAAACCGTGTAGACGCTGGGATTTATCTCGGTAGCCACACCGGTCGACAGGGACGTGCACAGGACTTTAGAGGGGCAGGTGCTGAGGGCTAGGACATGTTCTGATAGATATAATATTATTATATTATTATTATAATAATAATTAATAGATCCGTGGTCGTTCGAAGAGGTGCAGACGTTCCTCGGTTTGATTGCCGAGGAGAGGATACAGCGAGAGCTAGATGGTCTGACATGGCAGGAAGTGGTTAGGGACTGTTTAGCCAATATATAAATAGAATCATTAATGTAATTGCTTGGGATAAAAGTGGGCTATATTTAGCAGGACATGTGCTGAGGGCTAGGACATGTTCTGATAGATATAATATTATTATATTATTATTATAATAATAATTAATAGATCCGTGGTCGTTCGAAGAGGTGCAGACGTTCCTCGGTTTGATTGCCGAGGAGAGGATACAGCGAGAGCTAGATGGTCTGACATGGCAGGAAGTGGTTGTCCAGAGTCAGCTTGTAGGAGGCAAGGAGTGTCTCACAGAGGGGGGCTCAGTCAGGCGGAGGATGTGGGACACGCTGGCCACTCAGTGTCTGCACAAGCTGGCTCAGCGTGGCAATGAATGCTTGATTGAAAGCTGCAGTTTGCAGTGCTTCCTCCCTCAACAAGGCCACTTCCTCCCTCCGCAAGGCTGCTTCCTGCTCCCTTGCACGTGCAGCATCTTCAAGGGCCATCTGGAGATGCCCCTCACGCTGTGCCCGGTTCAGCACCTGCTGCTCCACATCCGAAGCTTGCATGCTCTTCAGGAACGTCAGACTATCCTGTTCCCTGGACCGCTTCCTCTTGCCTGGACAAAGCAGAAAAAACGAAAGTGGACCAAAGCACGTTTGTCAATAACTTTTTGGTAAATACCTACATTTGGGGCTTGAGACAATTCACATTTTCAATCAAAGCATTGTTATGCAAGTATATTATGTTCAATTACAAGTTCTTACTTTTAGTGCAGAAAATAGATTTACAGACTAGAAGAGTTTCTCCTATTAACTGCATTGTAGTTTGGTCTGAGAACAGCCAATGTACCATTGAGAAATTATGTATGATGTTCACAATATCAACATAGAGTTTCTATACTTTCTAAAGTACATAATCATATTATATATTATTCTGGTACATAGTTTCTAATGTACACAATTATATTGTATACTATTCTGGTGTACAGTTATATCTGAGTTTAATTGCTCTTTAATGGACCTTATCGTAAAAGTAAAATGGTACACTTCCAGGTGTTTTGCCTACCTACCTGTGGATACACGCTGTGTGACGTTGGCGCTTGAGGTTGCCGGTGTCGGTGTCGACGCCCGTTCTGGTAAAAACGGATCGGGAGTGGTCTCTTCGAGGGTCATCAAACTGCCCATATTATCGCGATCTTGAAAAAAAAAAAAAAAGATAGAAATGACTTGTTAATTAAATGAACTACTGCAACACAATACGAAACAGCAACCACAATTGATTGATTGAAAACTTTATTAACAGATTGCAGAATGGGTACAGTACAATACATACAATTGTTAAGGGGATGCAGACCAGAGAAAGACTTTCGTCTTGTTTACATCAGGGTCCCCCATTTTCAATTCATCATAACATATATGACATACATGACACACAGATAGACAGTACTGCTACATCTATACATTTATGACATCAGATTTTGCAAATACAGTACCGCTTGTGATACCAAAAGAGTCCAGAAAAGAGAGTATATACATTTGACATAGAAACTGTACATTGGAGGGTAGGTGGGGGGGGGGACTGTACATTGGAGGAGGTTGGGTGGGGTGGGACACTGTACACCTGTACAAGCAAAACTGTAAATTGGAATATTGACAAAACCATACTTGGTCAACAACAAGACATTTGAACGTAACGTGTTCAAGTAACTAAATAAAACGAAGCTTTCAAGCAGAGTACAGAGTGAACGTTAAATAATAATAATAAATAACTTACCATTGCCAGCCTCCATCAAGGACTCCAAAAGCTCCTCAGCGGGGGTTAGGGTACTAGTATCGAGGGTATCAATACAGCTCGCCCTGGGGTTGCTCGCAGGTCGATGGCCATATATTGCATCCATCTGGTCGAACCACTTCCAGCTCTTTCTGTTCGCCCCACTTCGGCCGTTGTGGTCCTTAATAGTCTTGTAATCACTTTTTAATTTCTTTAACTTCTCCCTGCACTGCTGGAAAGACCTTTGGAAGCCGTGGTCGGCCATCAGTGCAGCTATGGTTTTAAAAACCTTTTCGTTCCGCGTCGCTCCATCTAGCTCTCGCTGTATCCTCTCCTCGGCAATCAAACCGAGGAACGTCTGCACCTCCTCGAACGACCACGGATCTATTTTGCGAGCTGCCATTATGAATAATAATATATAATAATAATATATATCTATACGAACTATCTATCTATATCTATATATCTACTACTATCTATATCAGTGTCACTTCGTCTTCTTCTAGTTCATGCAAGGTTTAAAGATGGCGGGTTTTCAGTTTTTTCCAGGACGCTCTGACTCAACGTGTGACGCGTCTCTCTTCTGACCAATCAGTGGTCTGCAGTTTTTCACGTGACATTTATGGTACCAGTTCTACCCGCTTGGCTCGCGCTTGGAACCAGAGTCGAGCAGGGACTAAAAAAGTACCCGAAAAAGTACCTGGTACCAGATAGTACCAGGTACTTTGGTAATGGAAAACCGAAAATACAGAGTAGAGTAGAGTAGGTACCATGCAGTGGAAAAGCGCCATTATAAACAGGCTGAACAGACTCTAGTACTGTTAGTAAACAGGCTGAACAGACTCTAGTGCTGTTAGTAAACAGGCTGAACAGACTCTAGTGCTGTTAGTAAACAGGCTGAACAGACTCCAGTGCTGTTAGTAAACAGGCTGAACAGACTCTAGTGCTGTTAGTAAACAGGCTGAACAGACTCTAGTGCTGTTAGTAAACAGGCTGAACAGACTCTAGTGCTGTTAGTAAACAGGCTGAACAGACTCTAGTGCTGTTAGTAAACAGGCTGAACAGACTCTAGTGCTGTTAGTAAACAGGCTGAACAGACTCTACTAGTGCTGTTAGTAAACAGGCTGAACAGACTCTAGTGCTGTTAGTAAACAGGCTGAACAGACTCTAGTGCTGTTAGTAAACAGGCTGAACAGACTCTAGTACTGTTAGTAAACAGGCTGAACAGACTCTAGTGCTGTTAGTAAACAGGCTGAACAGACTCTAGTGCTGTTAGTAAACAGGCTGAACAGACTCTAGTGCTGTTAGTAAACAGGCTGAACAGACTCTAGTACTGTTAGTAAACAGGCTGAACAGACTCTAGTGCTGTTAGTATACGGACCAGGAATGAGGTCGTTGACTGCTGTGCTGTAACTGAGTGGCGAGACAAAAAAAGACTAAATCGAGACAAAACAAAAACTAAAATGCTGACCTGTAGTTGACTAAAACTGACAAAACGAAAAATAAATGAAGGTGACTAAATGAGGAAAACGAAAAAGAGCATTTGACACATGACTAAGACTAAAAATAAAAAATAGCCAAGACTCAGATGTTTAAATGCCGCATGTACCCGTTTTCTCAACATGCATGCAAATTGATTGTGCCATGCATTACACAACTACTTACTAAATAAATATACAGTATTTTCAAAACAGAAGTTATGTCCTCTGCCTTTTTTATTTAAACATATTGTTAATGCACATATTACTATTCTTCTCCCACATTACTGGAGGTGTTGTGAAAGATTCTTTTACCAACTCCAGTGAGTTTACAGAAATTGAGATTGAGATGAGCTATTCCAAAAGAAAGTTGTTTATTTCTGTGATCACAAAATCAGAGGAGCAGGTCAATGGATAGGGAAAAAAAGATTTATTCTGTGCGTCTCAGTTCGATACAGAGCGGAAGACTCTTATTGTGATGTTTTTTTTTCCAGGTAATATCTGTAGTATTATGTATATTTAATAGGGCTATATATTTAATACAATATTTATATTATTTATTTAAAGCAAACAAACTCCAAACTCCAAACTACCCAAAATAGACAGGGTCAATTTTCAGAAAATCATAACCCTGAAGGCATTTCGTGTTTATTTTTGGTACACAACATTTCTAGGGGTATTAAGGGGTGCTGAATCCAAATCTGCTGTATACCAAGCTCAGAAATGTCAAATAAGGCCTCAGAATTGAGAAATCCAACATGGCCGCCAGCGCCAGGCTGAAATCTATCTAAGTGCATATCTTTTTGACTAAACAAGGTAGAAACATGAATGAAATGTGTTTTTATATGTTTGCATACATGAGGAATTTAAAATCATATCCTGATTTTAGATCAGTTGAGAAAATGTTGCTTGAAACTTGAAATTTATAGCAGAAACGGTGGTCGTTATTGATGCATAACTCATCAACCAAATAAGAAAGAAAAGCAGGATGATCCCAGGCCATGGATTTATTCATCAAACTCTTTTCTCTTGAATTTTTTTAATCAACATGCCATTTATGCAAATTCCTTAATATGCGTACAGTAGCTTAGGTACAGTAATTTATTGTCAGTCATCAATCGTATTCAGGCAGGTGTCGCAGGTGTCTTGCAGCTGCATGATTCATCCAATGCTGAATATAATATAATAGATTATAATAAAATAAAAATATTATTTTACCATATCAATATAAGTGAATGTTCAAGTTTCTTTATTAGTTGTCATACATAATACAGAATACTTTGCATGAAATGTTTCTTTCTGTGTTGCTCCTGAGTTTGCTAGATAATAATTAACAAGATAGTATAAAATAAGTATAATAAGTATAAAATAGAAAGTCAAGAAGTCAAGTACGTAAACAAGTGTAAACAACAAAATTGTTCAGTGTATCTATATATACAGTATGTACAGCTGGTACAAAAATGGTGAGGTATAGCTTAGCTTGTGGTGCCACCTTGTAGTGATGAGGTGCAATAAGGAATGAGAATGATGTGCAATTTCCTTACCAATAATATAAATGTAAAGTGTGTCTAAAGTGGTAAAGTGGGTGCTACAGTGTGTTGTTTATTTAAGTGAGTGTATGTGCGCTGTGGGTGTGTTGATGGTTTGCTTATTGTTCATTGTTCATTCATTGAGCATCCTGATGGCCTGGGGATAGAAGCTCCTTCTGAGTCTCTCTGTGCTTGCCATGAGACTCCGATATCGCTTGCCTGACTGCAGCAGTTCAAAGAGGCAGTTGTTTGAGTGGCTGGAGTCTTTGATTATTCTCTTAGCCTTGCCCATGCACTGCTTGTTGTAAATGTCTTGGAGAGTGGGAAGCCCACCTTCAATTGTGCGTTCGGCTGAACGGGCCACTCTCTGTAGTCTGCTGCGGTCTTGTGCAGTGCTATTCCCAAACCAGGAGGTGATATAGCCAGTCAGGATGCTCTCTATTGTGCATGAGTAGAAGTTCTTGAGGATCTTCTGACTCACGTTGAACTTCCTTAAGCGCCTAAGGAAGTAGAGGCGTTGTCATGCCTTCTTGATAACACTGTTAATGTGTGTGGTCCATGTCAAGTCCTCGGATATGTGGACTCCGAGGTACTTAAAACTGTTCACTCTCTCAACCGGTGCCCCGTCGATGCTGAGGGGGCTGTAGTCCCTGACCCCAACCTCCTAAAGTCCACAATCATCTCCTTTGTTTTGCTGACGTTCAGGGAGAGGCTGTTCTCTTGACACCATCCCGCTATAACCTTAACCTCTTCCAGGTAGGCCCTCTCGTCGTTTGCAGAGATCAGGCCCACCACTACTGTGTCGTCAGCAAATTTGATGATTGTGTTGTTGTTCCGCTGTGCCACACAGTCATGTGTGTACAGGGAGTGGAGGAGGGGACTCAGAGTCAGGACACAGCCCTGGGGGGCCCCTATGTTGAGAGTGATGGATGAGGAGGTGCAGTTGCCTGCTCTCACCAACTGGGGTCTGCCCGTCAGGAAGTCCAAGACCCACTGGCAGAGGTCATAGTTCAAGGCCAGGTCCCTGAGCTTGGCTATGAGTTTGGAGGGGACTATGGTATTGAATGCTGAGCTGTAGTCGATGAATAGCATTCTCACATAGTTCCCCTGCCTCTTGTCCAGGTGTGATGCTGCTGTGTGCAGCACATGGGCTATGGCGTCCTCCGTGGACCTGTTGGGGCGGTATGCAAATTGCAGGGGGTCCAGGTTGATGGGGAGGGAGGAACAGATGTAGCCCTTCACTAGCTTCTCAAAGCACTTCATGGCTATGGAGGTGAGAGCTACAGGGCGGTAGTCGTTGAGGCAAGCAGGCTTGGATTTTTTGGGTACAGGGATAATGGTGGACTTCTTCAGACAGGTGGGGAAGACAGCCTGTTCTAAGGACAGGTTATATATGTCAGTGAATACCGGGGCCAGTTGGTCGGCACAGACTTTTAGGACGTGGCCGGGGATACCATCCGGTCCTGCTGCCTTCCTGATATTCACTTTCTTAAACGTCCTCCTCACCTCATGTTCTGTTATCCTGAACACTGAGTCTCCATCAGCAGTGCCCCCCCCCCCTCCATTGCAGTGGTTTGTAGGCTGGTGCTGTTATTCCCAGCCTCAAACCTCGCATAGAAGGTATTGAGATCATTTGCCAGTTGGATGTCACTGTTCAGTTTGAGGGAGGTGCCTTTGTAATCTGTCATCGTTCTGAGGCCCTGCCACATAGCTCTAGAGTCAGCCTGTTCATATTGAAGTTTAACACGATTTCACGACGTACTGGTCTGTGGCGCTGTTTGCGTTTCACCCTTGTGCCTGTTTTGATGGATTGGTCATGGTATCTGTCAAAGACGACATCTACCCTCTGGTATTTTGCTCCCATCTTCAACATGGTGTCAGTGAACTTGTTGGCATAGCCAAATGTTGTAGTGTCAGGTGGCTTTCCGAGTGCCATTACCAGAGCTTGGCCATCAATGACCAGGCAGCTGGGTCCCTGAAGGGTCTGATCTGCAGGGGTTTTAACTTGTTTCGTCAGTATATTTGCTAACACAGACTTGTTGGTGGAATGTAGACTCCCGTTAGTTGTGGCCAGAGATGGCGGGATGGGCATGAGCTCATGCTGGAGGATATTGTCAAGGTCTACCTTACGACCTGCTCTGTAAGCTGTGATGAGCCTGTCCACTTTGATGGTGTTTTGCTTGTTCTTGGAAAGTTGCACAACTTCATACAAAGAGGCAAATGTCTTGGCTTTGTTCTTTCGAATGGGTGATTTCAGGTTCAGGTGCTGGTCACTATCTGGAGGTTCACACAAACGTTTGTCCACAAACATGTTCAGTTGTGCCTGTCCAAAGTGTTCTGCGCCAAGTATGGATTCTTGAATCTCCGGTGTGACTACGTCCTTGTTGATGTATGTAAGAAAACTTACAAAAGAACATTTAATTCAGGTTTGTACCTTGTGTAGTTACACTTAACTCATTAAGCCCCACCATTTATTTTTAGAAAATTCGCCTAAAACAGCATGCTTACATTAAAATGCTTATATATCCATATTTATAAGAGCTACTTGCATAAACTTGGTACCTGAAGAAAGCTAAGACTTGGGGGATTCTAATGTTGGTGTCCAACACTGTACAGTTATTACCAAATTGCTGTAGTATTCCTGCAAACACTGAAGAAATGTCATTTTTTTTATCCTCGCCTATACAAAGATTACAGTTAGACAGTCAAAAACACCCTGTTACTCATGGTTGCACCCCCGCTATATTCCTACTTTCTTCCTCCATAGGTGCAGATGTTCTGTGCAAAGTTTCATGTCAGTAGAATAAAAACTGTGGGTTTAGCACCTGTTTTTGTGGAGAGAGGGCATGGTGCTGGCGGCCATGTTGGATTTCTCAATTTTGAGGCCTTATTTGACATTTTTGAGCTTGGTATACAGCAGATTTAGATTCAGCACCCCTTAATACCCCTAGAAATGTTGTGTACCAAAAATAAACACGAAATGCCTTCAGCACTTTATACAAGCACATTTTCTGAAATTCTGCCTAGTCTTGAAAGCCTCGTCACGTATGAACCATACAAATTAACCAGTTCAACACAGGTAACCACTTTTGCTTAATTTCTTTGATGGCTCAAATGTATGCTCTAATCCAGTGCTTCCCAATTCTCTCCTCGAAGCACCCCAGCCGTTCCATGTATTTGTTAAATTCCACCACCAGCACACCTTGATTCAACTAATAAAGGGCTAGTTAAGTTGAATCAGGTGTGCTGGTGGTGGAATTTAACAAATACATTGAACGGCTGGGGTGCTTCGAGGAGAGAATTGGGAAGCACTAGTCTAGTCGATTTTGTGTTTTGAGCACAAAGTTCATCATAGATCTAGCCTCTTTATTTTGCTCTCAAAGTGCACCAGATTGATGCATTTTACTTTAAAATGTACAAAACAAAAAAAGTTACGGGGGGCATTCCCCCGGACCCCCCTAGAGGGTCGGAGGTTCTCCCCCCATAGTCTCTGAAAATCCTGTGGGAAACACTGCTGCTGCAACATTAATTGTATCTATACCAAATATATACTTCACCTACAAACATAATACTGTTCTGACAATAGTAATAACAGTAATTAAGCCTGGAGGCCTATTTTCTGAAAATCTGCCTAAAAGTACATACCTAAGTAAATGGAAGATTGCTCCACTTCTACAAGGCCATTTGCATGTTCTTGGTATCTAGGGACATCTATGGACCTCAGTGAATGTATTCCCAGTGTCAGAAATATTGTGTCTATTACTAGGCTTGCTTAAATTGTGATGAAACAAAGGAGAATATGAATTATGATTTTTCTTTGCATCTTTGACAGTGAATAAGACCTGTTAAAAATGACCAGACATGAAAACTGCCACTGAGCTCTAAGGAAATGAATAAAGGGAAGATGATTAAAGATGGTTTTGTAGATACAGTACTGAATTCTGCCATCCGGACCCATGCAATTTGAAATATTATTATAGAATATAGAATATGAGGCCTATATAAATTACCTTATTATAGCCAACTTGCACATCTATGGATCGGGCCAAATCTACTCTTTCCAATGGCAGAGTTCAATTTGGATTTAGTATCACCAGGCGTGCATGAAGAACCGGGAATGAAATCTACTGTAAATACAGTCAGCTTTTTATTTTTTCGACAGGTCCGCCATTTTTTATCCGTTTGCAGTGCGGATTGTTGCTAAATGTTCACAGAAGGTAGACACACTAACTGCACTACAAATTATGCCAATAACATTCAGTTTTGTGATATAGTATCCCTAGAAATAAGAGAAATAAAAACACTCATTGAGAGCTCCGGGTGCCTGTGCTTATATGACTACAAAGCATCATCAGTCGGCGATTCAAAATGGCCGACCTCCACGGTAATATTACCACATTTCAAAAACTAAAATCTCACTAATAACACTTTAACCTATTGGTAAACAAACGTATTGCTGAAAATATACACTGACTGCTGTTGTGACATGGTTAGGGTGTTTACTCTTGGATACATTTAAAAAAGAAACGCAACATTATGTCATACAGTCTAGACAGATTGATTTATGGCGTGATGTCATCTGCTGACTGCACGGGTGGAAGAGGTTAACAGTAGCTGAAAAGAATACTTTCTTTCAACCTTGAGGTGAATGGAGCAAGTCTGGAAGTGGAGGGGCCTTCTCTGGAGGGCTTAGACAAGCCTTCTCTTGAAGAGGCCAAACCTTCTCTTGAAGACGACAAACCTTCTCTTGAAGAGGACAAACCTTCTCTTGAAGAGGCCAAGCCTTCTCTTGAAGACGACAAACCTTCTCTTGAAGAGGCCAAACCTTCTCTTGAAGAGGCCAAACCTTCTCTTGAAGAGGCCAAACCTTCTCTTGAAGACGACAAACCTTCTCTTGAAGAGGCCAAGCCTTATCTTGAAGACGACAAACCTTCTCTTGAAGAGGCCGAACCTTCTCTTGAAGACGACAAACCTTCTCTTGAAGAGGCCAAGTCTTCTCTTGAAGACGACAAACCTTCTCTTGAAGAGGCCAAACCTTCTCTTGAAGAGGCCAAGCCTTCTCTGGAGGATGATGTGCCTTTTCTGAACTCTGAGAAACGTTTTCTCTCCATCTGGTGCAGTGTAGGTCAGTTTCCTCTTCAGCCTACGTGTGTTCTCACTGTACTGCTCAGGTTCTGAGTCAGATTCAGAAGTCGCCACTTGAAGTCGTTGGTGACCTGCACTGAATGGCAGTTTTGGATTCAGCAGATTGTCCGTTTGTTATCATACAATCGGACTCATCAGAAGTGTCATTGCTTTCGGTTGTGGTTGGAAGTCTCCTCTCTTCACACTTGCGTACATTCTTTGCAAAATCGCCATCATCACTCTCAGAGTCAGACTCGGGTAAAGGAGGACTCTGCGATAGGCTACGTCTGACGTGTCCTCGCCTTCTTCATCCTTACAATCTGACTTGGTGGGAGATCTTTGGAAGCTCAAGATGTTGAGTAATCAGAACTGTGTTCAGTTTCAGAGGTACTTAGGTCCCCATCACATTCAGGGTCAGACTCAACTTCACATGAAGGTGTCATTTGTGGCCTCGGGTTCTGATCCCTGGTCTGAATGTCGCTGTCCTCCTCCTCTGGGGCAGAGAAAATGGCACAGTGGGCATAATTGATGTTCTTCGCCTTTAGGAAACTGTTGAAAGAGTCAAACACCTCTATGTCAGAGGAGGCAGACGCCGCTGCTAGTTTTGAGGTGGAGTCTAGATCGATGGATTGTTCACGTTGCAGATCTTCATGTTCCAACCCTTCCTCTTTAAGTGAAGCTTCAGTCTTCACCGCACTTTCACACTGTGAAGAGTTAAAGAGTGCATGTTTAGACGATTCAGTACGTTATTATAGGCTCAAATCTCTGATTCATACATCCCATGCATACTGATGTGGACACACAGATATTGATGCCGGCATTGAAGATGATACCACGCTAAAATACTGCAGGTACTGAGGGTGATACCAGGCTGAAATACTGCAGGTACTGAGGGTGATACCAGGCTGAAATACTGCAGGTACTGAGGGTGATACCAGGCTAAAATACTGCAGGTACTGAGGGTGATACCAGGCTAAAATACTGCAGGTACTGAGGGTGATACCAGGCTAAAATACTGCAGGTTCTGAGGGTGATACCAGGCTAAAATACTGCAGGTAGGGTATATTTGCAGTTGTGAAGATAATCTAACTCACTTGGAGTGTGAATGTGATATATCACAGGAAACTACTCAACCTCTATATATACTAGAAAAGTCATATTTAACCTCAGTTAGTAAATATTGAGAATAGTCAGATTTAACTTTAGTTAGTAAATATAGATAAGTCAGATTTAACTTCAGTTAGTAAATACAGAGAAGTCAGATTTTACTTCAGTTAGTAAATAATAGAATAGGCAGATTTAACTTCAGTTAGTAAATACAGTATAGTTAATAGTCCGATTTAATTTCAGTTAGTAAATATAGAGAAGTCAGATTTAATTTCAGTTAGTAAATATAGAGAATAGTCAGATTTTACCTCAGTTATTAAATATAAAGAAGTCATATTTTACCTGTTTGTAAATATAGATAATAGATGATTTAATTGCAGTTAGTAAATATAGAGAATAGCTACTGATGTTTATATGATATGGACCTACCGTATGACTCCTACAATGTGATTGTAAGGAGGAAAGATTATTCACACATCCTTACGTGAACATATTCTGTACACTATGTTCTCAGTCACTCTATAGCCATGAATGCACTCCTGTCTCTGCTCAGTATCTGCTTCTGACACTATAAGGTAAACGGCCTATGATATATAAACAGCGTTGGGAGATGTACCTTATTATGGATATGGACATAGACGAGACACAGTATATGCATCATGAGAACTTACATGTCCGAATTTACATGTTAAATATGTATCAAGTAATATGACTCTCTGTCTGTGAGAGATATAAAACATTACTGTGTTACGGTCTCTTCTATCCTCTGCTCTTTATCCTCTCCTCCCTTCTTCCCCACTATTACTGATGAAAGAGCATTTTTACTTCACAAACTGTATGGATCCATATTAGGGATTTGGGGGAAATATCTAATAGCAATTTTTCTATTTTTCAATTTGCGCACAGACACACTTCAGCTAATGAAGTAAAATGTTTATCATCATCAACTATCCAGTTCGTTTTTATAGTGTAACGTTTTGATACTTAAATGTTAATTGAACGTACAGTAGAGAGGGAGGGAGGGAGAGAGAGAGACGGGCTCAGCCCCGCCCGCCCCCCTTTCGCTACTATTGAAACTCTGCTGTTTTATGTCTGTGAGCAGGGTTAGCTAGCTTAGCTTAGTTAGCACTGTGGCTAACGTTAGTTTACCCCGACGTGGGCATCAGGAATGACGAGGATGCAAAGCTTGTTAGACGCATTGGAGTTTTCACTGCACATAGAAACAGCGCGGGGAAAAAAACAGGGACTTATTTTGGGTTGCAAAATACGACCAAATAGGCACACTCTGGAGCCCTGCTGTAACGTCTTCACACAGGCGTTTCATGAGCTGTTGTTGTTGGGCGTATACGTAGCTACCTTGGGCTACTTCTGATTGGTAAGCAATGAGAGCACAGCACTTCTGATTGGTAAGCATGACTGGCATGCAAGAAAAAACCTTGAATCAGACTCGCTGTATAACGTATCCCAAATCGCAGGCTTTGGATTTGCTAATTGCGTCATTTCAAATCACGATTTCGATTTAAAATTGATTAATCGTTCAGCCCTAATCCATATT
Source organism: Notolepis coatsorum (assembly GCF_963971535.1). Taxonomy (NCBI): domain Eukaryota; kingdom Metazoa; phylum Chordata; class Actinopteri; order Aulopiformes; family Paralepididae; genus Notolepis; species Notolepis coatsorum. The sequence continues at coordinate 113,028,244 of NC_140175.1, forward strand.
ATAATAAACAATCTTATTGAACTTTAGGAATAGTCTCCTAATCATTCGGATATTCCTTTCAATATTAGTATTCCAATTTCTATTCTTTTTTTGTATCCACTTTTTCTCCTCCTGTTTTTCTGTGTTTTTCTCCCATCCCAATTTAGTCGTTATGCCAATTCCCCCCTCCCCTTCCTGGTCGTTGCTCGCATGTGCCCCCCACTGGTCGGTCTAGGGAGCCCTGAAGTCTATCAGATGCTTCCTCCGAGACATAGGAGACAGCCAGCAGCATCTTTTCACCTGCCAGCGCGGACTCTCATTGGTGAGGTGTAACGTGTGGGAGGTCACACTACCCTCAACTTCTCCCTCCCTCGCTGTGCAGGCGCCCTGACCGACCTGTAGGAGTCGCTGTTTACAACAAACAGAATACCACCCCACCGGCTTCCCTCCCGCTGATTCTGCCAATTGAGCCAGTATGACTGCCGGCCAAGCCGGAGGCAACACTGACAGCCGGATTTGATACCAGTGTCTCTCGCGTTGGTGACGAGCGCTTAGTCCGCTGCGCCACCCAGCCACCTCCAATTTCTATTCTTAATACCTCGGACCATGGATCTTGATTTACATCGAAACACATCATTACAGTTATATAACCACCTGCTTAAACAGTGGCTCAGGAGGTAGAGCGGTCGTCTGGTAATCAGAAGGTTCCCGGTTAGACTCCAGCTCGTCCTGGGAAGTGTGTCGAAGTGTCCTTGAGCTAGACACATAACCCCTAACTGCTCTCGATAAGTAGGTTGGCACCTTGCATGGTGTCCTCTGCCGTCTGTAGTGTTTTTTAAGTGCTCCCATCGTCTGGAAGCTCTTCCCACACTGGCCACAGCAGTAAGGTTTCTCTCCTGTGTGTACCATGTGGTGTAGTTTAAGTTCTCTCATCGTCTTGAAGCTCTTCTCACACTGGTCACAGCAGTACGGTTTCTCTCCTGTGTGTACCATGTGGTGACTTTTAAGATCTGCCTTTCTCTTGAAGCTCTCCCCACACTGGTCACAGCAGTAAGGTTTCTCTCCTGTGTGTACCATGTGGTGTCTTTTAAGATTTGACTTTGTCTTGAAGCTCTCCCCACACTGGTCACAGCAGTAAGGTTTCTCTCCTGTGTGTACCATGTGGTGTCTTTTAAGATGTGACTTTGTCTTGAAGCTCTCCCCACACTGGTCACAGCAGTAAGGTTTCTCTCCTGTGTGTACCATGTGGTGACTTTTAAGATTTCTCTTTGTTTGGAAGTTCTTCCCACACTGGTCACAGCAGTAAGGTTTCTCTCCTGTGTGTACCATGTGGTGACGTTTAAGTTGTGACTTTGTCTTGAAGCTCTCCCCACACTGGTCACAGGAACGACGTCTCAATTCCTCCATGTCTCTATTGGTTGCCGGGCAGCAGGACAGGGGGTGGATCTGGGGAACAGAGAGACAGAAACATTCAAATGAAGAGTTTATAAACTGGCTGTCTAATGGCAGCCTAAGGCTATGTGTAGATGTATACTTTAAGACCTTCTGATAAACCCTGCCTTACAGTGAAATTACAGAGGTGACTGTTCAATCTCCACTGGACACATAGCATGAGATGACAGTTCATTCTCCACTGGACACATAGCATGAGGTGACAGTTCATTCTCCATTGGACACATAGCATGAGGTGACTGTTCATTCTCCACTGGACACATAGCATGAGGTGACTGTTCATTCTCCATTGGACACATAGCATGAGGTGACTGTTCATTCTCCACTGGACACATAGCATGAGGTGACTGTTCATTCTCCACTGGACACATAGCATGAGGTGACTGTTCATTCTCCACTGGACACATAGCATGAGGTGACAGTTCATTCTCCATTGGACACATAAGTAAGTAAGATGGTTTCATACAGAAATGCATCGAGGACCTTGTGCCGAGGAAAGAAATCTGTGTGTTTCTAAACCAGAAGCCATGGATTAACAGTTCTGTGCGTGTGGCTCTAGCAGAGAGGGACACAGCACACAGATCCGGGGACAGAGAGGAGAACAGAACAAGGTACAACCTCTGCAGTGAGATCACAGCAGCTAAAAAGGATTACAGAGTCAAGATTGAAGAACAATTAGGCAGCAATGACTCAAAGTGTATGGAAGGCACTACACACAATAACAGACCTGTGGAGTCTTATAGTTTACACAATACACTTATACTAGTGCTGTCAGGCGATTAAAACAATTAATCTAATTCATTACAGGATTTGTAATTAATTAATCTAATTAATCACATTTTAATCGCATAACCATTTTAGGCCTGATATTCTATATTCATATTTCAAATTGCATGTGTCCGGATGGCAGAATTCAGTACTGTATCTACAAAACCTTCTGTTTAATCATCTTCCTAGGGCTGGGCGATATGACCAAAAACGTTATCGCGATAAAATTATAAAATTATTTTCATATAATTCGATATCGATAATTATCGTCGATATAATGTCTGTCAAGTTTAATTAACTTCTAATATGCTGCTGCGAATGTCTCAAGTCGAGTTGATGTCGTCATCAGTCCTCGCACGTTAGCAGTTAGCCGACAAGCGGAGTATCTCATGACAATAAATATGACACTAAAATACTCTCTTCCGCCACAATATATTGAAACAACGTCCACTCCCACACTATTATAAACGTGGCCTCAGAATTCAAAACACACACATACTCGGCACGTAAATATATAAAACAGTGCCGTGCAAGCTAGTTAACCTAGCCAGCCTGTTGCTTCTACGCGGTGTATTCCATGACAATGTGCTAAATATCACACTAAAATACTCTCTTCCGCCACAATATATTGAAACGACTACCACTGTATACCCCCACTACTATAAACGTGGCCTCAGAATTCACCACACACACATACTCGGCACGTAAATATATAAAACAACGCCGTGCAAGCTAATTAGCCTAGCAAGCCTTGTTGTTGAGTGTCAGTGAGTCCTACCGCTCTGGGTCTCCTTCCGGGTCTCCGTCGATCTCTGCCATCTCCTTCACTGATTGGTTGTTAGCTGTTGTGCGTAGCACGTCATCACGTAAGGTTGGTTGTTGTTAGTGAGTGAGCTGAGCCGAGGCTGAACGGAGCCAAGCTTGGAAAATCGATATATCGAAACTTTGCGACCACGTTTCATGTTTATTTCGAGGAAATAATTTATCGCGATAGTTATCGTTATCGTTTTATCGCCCAGCCCTACATCTTCACTTTATTCATTTGCTTAGATTTTTCAGGTCTGGTCAATTTTAGCATGGTGTTATTCACAGCTAATAGTAACCGGGTCTCAAATACAAACCGGGTCTCTATTAATGGCCGGGTGCGCTCTTGAGCTAAGCAATTATAAGCCGGCCTCCTAATACAAGCCGGGTTACTAATTTACTGAGCTGCATACTGAGCTGCTAAGGTAAAGTGACTTGATTTCACTTAGAAAATGTTGAAATGACCAGTGACCACCTGTAATTGCACTGTTTACTATTTCATACAGTACTTGGTTTCAATAAATGAACCCAGTACATTTTACTGGGTTCAAACTGACACAAAATGTTGATTTATTCATTATGATCTGTTTGAAAATTAGAAATATAGGCCTCTCTCTTATACATGCCTCCTCCTAATAAAAGCCTGGTACCCGCTACAGTTTAAGCAAATACAAGCCCGGGTCACTATTAGAGGAATTACGGTAATTGGTATTCTCATTTGGTTCATTACAATTTACTCAACCTAGTAACAGACAGTATTTCTGACACTGGGAATACATTCCCTGAGATCCATAGATTCAGATACCAAGAACATGCAAATGGATCATTTAAAAAAAAAGTCTGTAAATGTTTATTCTACGTTTTAATGGAATAAATGAGATTTAAAAAAAATATATATATATATAATATTTTTTTTGTAATTAAATTTGAGTTAATTTTCATAACGCGATAATTTGCTGTGTAATTAATTAATCTAATTAACGAGATAAACTGACAGCCCTAATTTATACAGTTATGTGTATTTTCCCCACATTACATTACTATATATATAGTGTAGGCTATGTGCATTTTTACTTTAATATCTAATTTCCAATAATATTTGTAACCATTGTAACCAATTGGTATTTTGTAACCAATTGTACTCAAAGACAAATATACTGCATTAGCTTATGCAATGTCATTGCCTACAATGTTTTAGCAATCGGTTTGTGCTAATTTAGCAATTGGTTTGTGGTAATTTAGCAATTGGTTTGTGCTAATTTAGCAATTGGTTTGTGGTAATTTTTCCTGTGGGGGTTGCCCATGTCATCATTGTTCATGTGAGGGGTGGTGGGGATTGCCCACTTACGACCATCCTCAATCCCTTTGTTAGGCTAAGCACCATCAGTGGCGGCTCATACTATCTTCTGTTGGTGGGTCGCAGACTCGCAGGGGGTTCACGTTAGGTCGAGTTGAAAATGTAACGTAACGTTAATAAATGCTCTGGAGCAATCTCTCTCTCTGTCTCTCGGATCAATCCACTAAAATAATTAACACATGTATATGTTGTCATTTTAAACAACTCACCATTCATTCATTCATACATTATGCATCAGCAGCAGCGAAATGAATGTTATAGTTCACAACACAGCAGCGCGTTTTGAAGTGCTATTATCATCTCAGCAAGGCAGCACCGCCGCATTTCTCGGAGACACAGGATTGAGAGAGAGAGAGAGAGAGCGAGAGCGAGAGCGAGAGAGAGAGAGAGAGAGAGAGAGAGAGAGAGACCGAATTAACTCACTGTTTACGTGGTCGAGGAGGGCTTGATAAAGTGTATAATGTCCACTGTTGTCCCCAGACTGTTGATGTATATCCAGTTATCCACTCTGTCCAGACTGCATCCAGATTAGCTTGTTAGCACAACACAACAGTACTGTGATGAATTTCTTTGCCCATTTCCACGTCGAACAGCCTGCAAACTACCTGGCGTTCTATCACCATGCTCTAAGACAAACTCTAACCTTAACCAACTTTGAAAGAGTGCCTAAGCTTAACCGTCGAAAGAACTTGCCGTCACGCTCTAAGACAAACTCTAACGCTACCTCCTTAACCTACTTTGAAAGCTTAACCAGTGTAGAAACTGACGTCGGCCAATCAGAGAGCGTCTCCGCGGAATGCGGCTACGAAAAAAAAACTGACGTCGGCCAATCAGAGAGCGTCTCCGCGAAATGCGGCTACGGAAATTCTAGACGGAAATTCTAAATGCTTGCATAGACCGCTTCAAATCGCGCCCGGCTTCCATCATAAACATCATATTTCAACGCACAGCGCGTTACGCACTGATTGGCTGCGACGGATACAGCGATGAAACAGTGACGCGCACTCAGAGCGCGATTGCGTCTAGCCCGGGCCGAGAAATACGGCTAGGAGAAATGCGGCAGGAGTGAGTCACTTCCTGTTCAGGAAAACGATTATTTTTTTATTTGATATATTAATGTTATATTGTGCATTGGAAACACAAACACTTAAAATGAGTAAATATTATTCATTTTAAACATGTTTATATTATTTATAGGGCTATAAAACAAAAAAAAATTAAAAATGTCTTGTTCTTCTCTCATTTTAACCAGGGTTCACCAGGGGGGTCGGCGCCCCTAGTGGCGAGCCGCCACTGAGCACCATCATCACTCCCTTTGTGAGGATAAGCAACGCACATAGGTTGGCCAGACAGTATTTTGTGACTTGTGAAATGTGTCGTGGAATATATTATCATGTCATTATAGATTTGTGTTGAGATATCATTTTATACAGCTTGACTGTTTCAGTGTGACCAACTAGTATAATGTGTGTGTGTCTCTTTAAGAGACTCCAAGGTACTGACATCTCCCCAGCCAGCCAAAACAATGTTGTTATTAACTCCTGTAGCTGGGAACCATTTTATTTTCTTTTATCATCCTTGCAAGTGTGTATTAAACTATGTTCTGCCATATAGGCCATAAGCCACATAGCTTGTGGGAACCGCTCTGTTCTCCTTAGTAGACAGCCATAACATAGTCATAATATTGATCATTCTAACCACCATCCTGGTTATTTTACATCATATGCATGTATCAACTGTGTGTTCAACGAGACTTCGTTCTCACTTCTCGGTCAGACATTTGTGTTACACTGGTCTGATTCTGAACTGGGCATTTCCTTGTATGATCAAATAAGGGAATAAATCTATCTCATTTTTATTCAGCTCTGGACTCAGAAAATTGTTATTGCTCACATTATATTATAAACTTCCATCACAAATGTGTACCTGCAGTGAGATGTCTAAACACTACTAATGTACAAAAGGTATTTCTTTATTTTAATTTCAGAAAGGGATGAAGAGGCCTGTGGAGAGGAGTCCAAAGAAAACCAAGCACCCAGTGAACCCACTGACTGCCAGACTCTTCCAGGCACAGCTTGCAACCTCTCTCATTCTGGTAAGAATCAAGTTCTGTTTACCATTTGTCATTTTAATATTTCAATGTTTGCAATATCTCAGACTTGTATCCTGATGAATCTTTGACATGTACATTAATTTATTCTGTTCTAATCAGGTGGACACTACAGTCAATACGTCAAAGAGGAGACGGCCATCTTCAGCTCTGGAAGAGAGTCCAAACCGCAATCCATGCAAGGCACCGCGTCAACATTGGCCATCAGATGTGCGCCAGGACCAGAGCATGTGAGCGGAGCGGCGTGGGGAGTGGAGCGGGTGGTTTTGAAGTGAGCGGCGGAGTGGGTTTTAAAATGGGTCCGAGCGACTCCGGAGCGAGAGCTCTCCTCCGCTCCGAGCCGTTCCCAGCCGCTCAGTGCACACGATCACACAGAAACTGACGTAATATACATGTAGTACAATGCCAAAGCAACAGGTGGCGATGTACAAACATGAAGGCCATTTTCAACCAATGAGAAGGGTGAACCGTCACTACATCCTGCTAAGTCCAAAGTAGAATCCGCCATCTTTAAATCACCTGTCGGGACCTCAGGCGAACGCAACATTTATTTTCAGTGAGAAACAAACAAAGTCCAAAAAAAAGGATACATTCACTGTGTTCTGCCTCATTTATTGATGAAACGAAACCAACATCAACACAATGTATCACCAAGAGCGGAGTTTATGTCTCAAAAAGCGAGACTAAACCTAACGCTGTTGTTGTTGTTAGCTTACATGCTAATGTGAATGGGATCGGCCATAGCATTGCGGCTAGGTTAGCTACCATAGCTTAGTACAGCAGCTAGTTGAATGGATAACCGTTATTTAACATTGCAGAATGGGTACAATACAATACGGCTCAATACAAACAATTGTTAAGGGGCCCAGGGGGTGCAGACTGTTGTAGTTTGGTCAAATCAAGCTAATTTACATCATGCTCCAAAAAAGAATTCTGCTGAGCGAGCTGTGGAGCGGGGAGCGCTTGATTCATAAATGAAGGTGAGCGGTGAGCGACTTGGGGGGGCGGGCCAACATGAGCGAATGAGAGCGGAACCAGACGTCTAGAGCGAAGAGCGGATTTCTCTGGTGCTCCGCTCCGCTCACATGCTCTGGCCAGGACCAAGTTGGACACTTCCCACGGAAGACACAGAGAGGGCGCTGCAGGAATAGTGGCTGTTCCGGGTACACTAACTTACTCTGCCACAAGTATGATGTTCGTCTGTGCATTTCAGGTGACAGAAACTGTTTCTGGGACTATCACTGCTAAAGAATTTTTCAATGCATCATGATGCGGACGACGACGATGCGGCATCGATGCAGTGACAGACCATAATCGATTATAGCCTACTAACGTTGATGTGTTAAAAGAAAAAAAGAGATAGAGAGAGAGACTTAATTTTCCAGCCTCGGCTGGACAATAAAGTTGTAACGTTAAAAGAAAATGCAACGTTGCATTGAATTGTGGGTGCGACAGCGAGGCCAACACTACAGGACACATGGCGGAACAAAGTAGTAGTGTCCAGCGGCAGCAGCTGATAAAAAACGTGCCCACGTTTTGGAAGTCAGACATTTGGGCACATTTTGGATTTTTTCAAGTCACTGGGAAGCATGAACTGGACAAAGTGTGTGTGTCGTACAAAAATCAACCACGTTAGCCGGTTTCACCAGGAGCTAGCGTCTGCTCCAATTAAGAAAACGGTAGACCCAGCCCAGCCACGAATTGATGAGACGCTGTCAACATTGCCACCCAACTCAAGGGGGTTAGAGAGTTCCCATGTTTGCCTACCTAGAAGAATCTAAAAAAAGCTAGTCTAAAGCTAGTAGAGTAGCTATGACATGTGATGCATGGACCTCTGTTACGACTAGGGATGGGTACCGAATTCGGTACTTTTGAGGTACCGAACCGAAACACGTCGGTACTACCGAGTATCGATTCAAGTGAGATACCGAAAAAAAATATGTTTTTTTTTTTTTTTTTTTATGTCAACGTTCACACGCACAATATATGCTTACCTAGGATTTTACTTGATTCAACAACAAAGCAGTCGGAGCAATGGCAAGCCGAAAACTGTCGAAATTGTAGTTATTTGAAGTTTGGATTTTTTTTTCACGACTGAGGTAGGTAAATAAAATGTCTTGATACTAAAGTACCGAAAAAAGGTACCGTTGGGTACCGTATCTGTTCAAATGTGAAAGGTACCCATCCCTATCTCCCTCTTGGTGAGATTTCTCTCTATCTTTGAAAAGGCACAGGAGGCTAGATCCACAAAGAATGGATTGCACGGAGCAAGTTGCACCCTTACTTACAATTCATTATGAATTGAAAATGGGGGACCCTGATGTAAACAAGACGAAAGTCTTTCTCTGGTCTGCATCCCCTTAACAATTGTGTGTATTGGAGCCGTACTGTATTGTACCCAATATTCTGCAATCTGTTAATACAATTTTCAGGGATGCAGACCAGAGAAAGACTTTCGTCTTGTTTACATCAGGGTCCCCCATTTTCAATTCATAATGAATTGTAAGTAAGGGTGCAACTTGCTCTGTGCAATCCATTCTTTGTGTGTCTATTGAACTGTATTGTTATGTGTGTTATTGTTCTATCAAAGGGATTGCACAATTTCATATTTTTTTCCTATTTTGTTGGGGCGAGGGAGATGGAGCAAATACTTTTGGTCTGAATCTGTGATCAACATTGCTTGCTACTACCAGTGGTTTTATTGTTGTGCTGTACTACCAGTGGTTTTATCGTTGTGCTGTACTACCAGTGGTTTTATCGTTGTGCTGTACTACCAGTGGTTTTATCGTTGTGCTGACATTATCACAAATGTCTCGTTTATACATTTTACTCACAAGTGTGTGAATTGACCTGGATAAAGCGTCCGTAAGTAAGCGCAAGATAATATAGTTATTAAAGAGATACGATTGAGCGCTCAAAACACCCATATATGGCGTTGCTCAAAGTTAACGTTCGCTTTGGTTTTGTTTGGAAGTTTGAACACAATCGCATTTCAAATGAGTTTGTGACAGCAAGGTCACCATGACAGCAACGTCACCATGACAGCAACGTCACCATGACAGTGAGGTCACCATGACAGTGAGGTCACCATGACAGCAACGTCACCATGACAGGAACGTCACCATGACAGTGAGGTCACCATGACAGTGAGGTCACCATGACAGCAACGTCACCATGACAGTGAGGTCACCATGACAGTGAGGTCACCATGACAGCAACGTCACCATGACAGGAACGTCACCATGACAGCAAGGTCACCATGACAGTGAGGTCACCATGACAGTGAGGTCACCATGACAGTGAGGTCACCATGACAGTGAGGCAGGGGTGTAAAAAGTACCCAGAAATTATACTTAAGTGAAAGTATGGGTACCGTCTCAAAATCTGACTCAAGTAAAAGTCAAAGTATCTGGCTAAAAACACACTTGAGTAAAAGTAAAAAAGTCCTACTTTTAAATGTACTTAAGTACTAAAAAGTAAACGTAATTTTTTTTTTAAAGGGATAGACCAGGGGTCTCAAACTCATTCCATCGTGGGCCAAGTTTTCATTTTAACGTTAGGTTATGGCTATAACCAAGTTCTGTTAGTAATGGTGACGCTCGGCGTCACTCACGAACTGCACCCCGCTTGTGCACGCGCACTGAATAAAATTCCACAAATGTACCTTTATCCCAATATTCGTCTGACCACACCCCTCATCAGCTTACCTTCATAAGCAGGTGTGTGGCCACCCGCTCGCCTCCTTCCCAAGCTTTCACCACAAGGTGAGATCAAGGGCTGCAGCGGCGTCGGACGCCGAGCGTCACCATTACTAACAGAACTTGGTTATAGCCATAACCTAACGTTCTGTATCGTATGGCTCTCGCTCGGCGTCACTCACGCACAAGGGAGGCCGAGCGAGAGCCATCGGCCGACAAATACACCCCGCTGAGGCCCCCCACAACCATCAGATCAGGGAGGACCGAGCCCCCCCGACCCCCCCAATGGAGGGCACCCCCCCTATTGGGGGATCACGGGAGAGCGACGGACCCGACCGTGCGAAGAGGCACTCAAGCAACTCAACGCACAGGGTGAGCAGACCGTGGCCTGACCCCACGACTACACACACGCACAACCCGCATGCCACCCGGGAACGAATGGAAGGAACGACCTCGTTACTGCCCCCAGAATCACGGGGTCAAGAGCAAACTCAACCCCGTGGCAAGGCCGTAGCAGCGGAGCGCGAAGGAAGACCCAGACCCACCAAAGGGACTGGACCCCCTGGAAAACGGGGGCCCGGAGAAGTCCATGATGCCAGCATCAAGACCCCACCAGGTGGTCACTCAGTGACCCCGCCCCCCACATCGCCAGCGTATTCGGACAAAGGCCCCTCACAAGAGCGGGCCCTGTCCCCCCAATAGCACACCGCCTGGCACCCTGACCCTGCAGGACAGGCAGTCAGCATGGCCGTAAGAATCAAAGGCTTACCACGGAAGCAGGCAGCGCACCGGGGAAAACCAGGCAACAGGCTGTTAACCCGAGCCTGGAGACTGTGGACGAGACAGGCGCCAGAGGGGGCAGCTGAAACAGCCGCCCCGGCGGAAGGGGCGTATGCTGGCGTTGTTGACCACCATGACAAAGCCTCCCTTAAAGCGAAAGGCTGACACGATTGGCAGACGTCATGAACGTGCAGGGGCACACTCAACCGGGCAACCCGGGAGTTGACACTGCACCAACACACCAGAGAACCAACCACCCAGTCGTTACCCTATGCGGTGGTTGGTCCCATAACCCCTCAAGAAAAAACTCCAAACCGTACCTGCGGCACTACCGCAGTACCAGTGTTTCAGTTTCCAACAGGGTTATCCCAGGCCTACGGGTCGACGAAACTTTACTTCGGACCGGGCCCGGCGATACGGGGAGCACAGGGTCCCCCGAGGAGGTCAAAGACCACCCCAACAGGCCCCTCTTCGCCATGCGTAAGAGAAGAGCGAAAGAAATGGAGAACCAGCCCCAAGCACCCCGTACTTGGTATTCCCAGGAGGTCTCCCAACCAAGTACTAACCAAGACCAACCTGCGTAGCGGCCGAGATCCGCCGAGATCGGGCGTGTACAGGTTGGCATGGCCGTAAGCCATTACGACAGTGTAGAATACAACGTACCCAACAAGGGTCTCCATAGCGCCTAACCCTGTGACACCCGGACCGACCTGGCATTTCTCCCCCTGGAAAAAGCCCAAGTCCCTCAGGGTACCAGAACAGCAGATCTGCATCCCCGGCGGACAACGGGTTCAACTGATCCGGACCAGCGTGACCAGAACCAGTCCCGTGCCCTAACCACGCCGACATGCCAACTCCAGGAGAAGGGGCAGATATGCGTGTTGATCTTAAACATGAAAAGAAGGCGCCACCCAGACGTTCGGTGCGAACCGCGCCCGGTGGCCCACCTCCAGGGCGTGAGACCCCTCTACATATGTTCAGATCCATTCCGTCATCATCCCCCAGATATGAACGAGAATCCGTCGACAACCAACACAGGTCGTCGGAAGAGGAAAAAACCCCCATCCCAGTTGCTTTATAAAAACGCTGTTTTAACCCCAAGCAACCAAGGCGCGCCAGTCAGTTGCTTGATGTCCAACAGAACAACCCGAGCTAGCACTATGTGTGCGTCGGGCATATCCACATCAATAATAGGCTATTTAGACCTTTCATTGAATCCCCAAGGCGCCCAGGGGAACGACAAGAGGGGTGAGATGCATCCTAACCCCAACTCTTTCTAATAACAAAGAAAGAAGCATCAACAGCATAAACCCAAGCTGCACAGCCGGGAGTAAAAACTGTTTAAATTTTTACATCCAGTCACCCCTTATTTAGAGGGCATAGACCGAAATGTCCCAGAAAGCCTTCCCACATGAGTCGTAGTATGAAAAAGACATGTCAACTGTGAGTCACGTGACCAACTGACTCAAGTTTTACACATAAATCGAGCGTAGCAGACCCGTAAACCCTACGCTCTAACCCGACACTTTAACACCACAGACCTTACGTAAAGATCTAACTCACAGAAGCCGTCGTCATAGCAACGTATATGCTATGACGGGGGAAACCCCGCACACGACTCCTGTTTGTAATAGGAGCCGTGTCAGGACAACCCATCCCCCCCCCCCCTCCCCCGCCAAGTCGTTGAACGGCTCGGCCCTGACTGGCTCAACAGGAAATGAGAAAAAATCCCCTTGACCAATCAAGTGGGAAGGAGGGGTTTATTCGGCACCCCCTCACAAAAAACCCTTTTTCCCTACACACAATAACAACTGTAGCATTTTGAGACCTTTGGTAGAACGCTAATGTATAGCGTAAGCTAATACAATGCCCGCTACCCACAGACTGTGAACAGGATTTATAACAAAACCAAGTCGTGTGTGTGTGAATCCTACACCCGCCTTCTATGTTGTACATAGAAAAAACACTGACAGAGAGTATAACGGCTAGGCCGTGGAACGTGTGTATATGAGTATTACTGCAACCAACACAACAGTGTTGCGGATCAACATTACTTTGCTTAAGCAACAGATCATACAACCAGCTTCTACCTGCATGTGGAGCGCCAGGCTAAGATAGAACCTTTCTATGACTGAGTGTATGCTTGCAGACCTTGCTTAATCTCATAACACGAACGTAACTCATCCCTCAATGTAAACAATGCAGATTCACATTTCGCAACCTAATCATATGTATTGTTGAAGAAACACAGTTTGTTTGGCCAAATAATATAGTCCCCCTTTAAGGGGACTTTTTATTTATTCTAGGCACAATTATCATGAGGGCCGGGGAGGGTATAGAGGGGACCACAGGGGGAAAAAGTCACGTCTCAGCGGCGTCTGCTGCCTCGAGCCGCTCGGGTTTTGCCACCCCGAGAAGCCCCGGAGGGACGGTAGGTAATCGGCTGCTGGTCTCGTCGTTCCCTACCGTCTCCTCCGGTCGTGGATGGGCCGGCGGCAGCAGAACCACCGTCTCTCCTCCTGGCCTTCTTGGACGGGCCAGCAGTGGCGGCGGAGGCAGTGGTAGGCACGGCGGAGGGAGCTCGACGTCGTGGAAGCCTTCCGACTCCACCGGCAAGGACGGGAGGCGGAAAATGGGGTTGGAGAACGGATCTCTCCTCTGCCATCTCTCTGCACGTTGAGGTCATCAGCTGCAGGGCCTTCCCGAATAGTCCAGCATCGGAGAGGTTGGCCGTCAGAAGAGGGGCTCTCTTCTTCTCTGGCACTCGAGCCTGCTCCAGCCAAAGGTGGCGCTGGTTCAGGGTAGCCAGGGCGCGCACTTTCCCAGAGGCTATGGCCTGCACCTGGGTAAGATGCAGTACAGCTCCTGCCGACTGGGTGATCTGATCGCGTTGCACCTCGGTCAGATCCGTGCCACCCATCATTATCCCTGATACAAATCTAACCAGCTGCGCGATGTTAGAAGCAGCAGCCAGCGACTGTGTACCAGCGATAAATGACTGGTCACCCCAATATGCCAATCGCCTAGCCGATTTTCCTTGGAGAACCGGCTTGCATAACGGCTCCCACACCACATCCGGACAGAGGAGAGCAGCCATCGGCCTATCAAGCCGTAGCACGCCCTCTCTCATACCTTTGACCAACCCCGCCACCCGCGTAACTGGTATGTAGGCGGGGGTAAGTACCATGATGTGAGACACCACCTGGCCCCGACGAACATAGGCCCCCATCGAGGGGAAAAATGGGTAGACAACGTCCACCCCTCTCACCGGGCGAAGCTGCCAGAGATGACCTATGAGATCATCGGGGACAGGAGCAGGCAATGGCTGCGGCAGCGGCACGCCGTTTGCAGCGGCAGCTACCGCCATGAGCTCGGGGAACAAAGCCCGCAGTTCCCCCTGCTGACTTTCCTCCACCGAACCCGCATCCCTCACATGCAGCAGGCTTCGACCGGTTGAGGAGCCACAGTCTGATGTGGCTGATAGCAGGGCATCCTGCCGATGAGGCCGAGGTGGTTCCCCGACATCCTCGAACAAGGCGCCCCAAGGAGACATTTCTCCCCCCTCCAGTGTTACCTGGACAGGAGGGATACTCGCCTCCACAGGGCCTTCAAACAAGAATCCGTCCGACTCTTCCATGTAATCCTCAGTTTCCATCGGGCATGCAGAGACCGACGCATCCTCGCTGGGCTCCAGCAATTCCCCAAACCCAGGCCGTTCGCGCCTGCAGGACACCATCTTGCGACGTGAACGGGCAGACGCGAAAAGTTTGCGTCGCAAATCCTCCGGAACCAAAGGAACCGGCCGCTCACGAACGGACGATTCCCCGGAACCAGAGGAACCAGAGTCGGGATCAGGCCACCGCCGGGGCGGCGGCACCGATGCACCGGCTCCTCGGAGAGGCAAACTACCCATCGGCTGTCTCCTGGGCTGGGCTGGTAACCATGAAAGTGGCAGCAGCCCCACACCAGCGCGCACGACAGAGGCGGGAATGGAGAACCGCTGGTGAAGAGTGGGTCTACTCTCCGAGGTAGACATTATGACTTAGATTTTCCTTTTGAATCGTTATGAGAGAAGAAAAATATAAGCACAATGTAAACACGTCTCAACTCTCTTCAACTAGCAACACGTCAAGTGGGGATCTCTCCAAGGCACTTCCTTGTGGTGAAAGCGAAGAAGGAGGCGAGCGGGTGGCCACACACCTGCTTATGAAGGTAAGCTGATGAGGGGTGTGGTCAGACGAATATTGGGATAAAGGTACATTTGTGGAATTTTATTCAGTGCGCGTGCACAAGCGGGGTGCAGTGAGTGAGTGACGCCGAGCGAGAGCCATACGATACAGAACTACACATTGCACCAGGTGAGTTAGTTGAAGAGGTGAGCCAATTAGTGAAATCATCAGCGGTGTTTAAAGGCTGGAATGAAACCAAGCATACACTCTGCCCACAATGGAATGTGTCCTGCGATAGACAATGCTGAAATGAAAGAACAGAGGACACCTTTTTTGCATTACAATTATTTAATGCACTTCTCCATTGAAGGTAAACTAACATGGACGGCATTCACATCACAGCATGAATAATATCACAATATTAAAAACAGAATGGTGTATCCTGAATAATATCACAATATTAACCACAGCATACTGGACTATCCTGAATAATATCACAATATTAAAGGCAGAATACTGAAGTACCCTGAATAATATCACAATATTAAAGACAGAATACTGGAGTACCCTGAATAATATCACAATATTAAAGACAGAATACTGGAGTACCCTGAATAATATCACAATATTAACCACAGCATAATGCGGATCTGACTGTCTATTCTTCTGATAGCAGGTGTTTAATCAAAGATCCCCGCTTTCTAGTGTTGCACAATGACCAATCAGCATGGGTATGGGCGGGTTCATTTTCCATTGATGGGGATTTGATTGGCTGTTTACCTGCGGTCGCAGGATTAATAACGTTAACGTTAGTTCGGCTAGATAAACAATTAAAATATACTAATTAAAATGGTTGGACCTGTGAGATTTGTACTTTGTAGGTCTGCATTTTAAATGTAAGGAGTAAAAAGTATGTTTTTTTTCTCTGAAATGTAATAGAGTAAAGGTACAAAGTAATAATACTAGAGTAAAGTACAAATCCCCCAAAACAGTACTTAAGTATTGTAACGAAGTACAATTACTCAAGTACTTTACACCCCTGCAGTGAGGTCACCATGACAGTGAGGTCACCATGACAGCAACGTCACCATGACAGCAAGGTCACCATGACAGTGAGGTCACCATGACAGTGAGGTCACCATGACAGTGAGGTCACCATGACAGTGAGGTCACCATGACAGGAACGTCACCATGACAGTGAGGTCACCATGACAGTGAGGTCACCATGACAGTGAGGTCACCATGACAGTGAGGTCACCATGACAGTGAGGTCACCATGACAGCGAGGTCACCATGACAGCGAGGTCACCATGACAGTGAGGTCACCATGACAGTTAGGGCTGCAACGTTTAGTCGACATAATCGACGATGTCGATTATAAAAAATCGTCGACGAGAAATTGTTGCGTCGATTAGTCATAAAAAAAAAAAAAAAAAAAAAAAACGTATTTAATTTTTTTTTTTTTGTGCACTACCTATCTTTGTGAGAGTGGCTTCTCAGGGTTCCAGACATCATAACATGATGATCCCATAGCAAATTTTGGACATTGAAAACATTGTTCCCCTGCAGGAGATGATGATCAGACTAGACACACAATACATTACACACGCACTCCTCTCACTCACACACAGCGATCAGAGTAAGACACACACATACACACTCCTCTCACTCACACACAGCGATCAGAGTAAGACACACACACATACACACTCCTCTCACTCACACACAGCGATCAGAGTAAGACACACACACATTCACACTCCTCTCTCTCACACACAGCGATCAGAGTAAGACACACACATTCACACTCCTCTCACTCACACACAGCGATCAGAGTAAGACACACACACATACACACTCCTCTCACTCACACACAGCGATCAGAGTAAGACACACACACATTCACACTCCTCTCTCTCACACACAGCGATCAGAGTAAGACACACACATTCACACTCCTCTCACTCACACACAGCGATCAGAGTAAGACACACACACATACACAAATTACACAGTACACACCTCTCACTCACACAGCGATCAGAGTAAGACACACACACAAATTACACAGTACACACACTCCTCTCACTCACACAGCGATCAGAGTAAGACACACATACACACACACAGACTCCTCTCACACACAGCAAACAAAAGTTATTTAAAATACACTTCCACTTTAATTTGTATTATTTAATTTATTTATCTTGTTATGAGTGATTGCTGTATTGTTCTTCAAATACATTTTCATTTAAAGTGGCTTAAAGATCCAAATTCAAATGTTTCATGAGTCATTATTTTAATTTGCTATGGGATCATCATGTTATGATGTTGTTGTTTGGTCCTGACAAGAGTCTCAAAGTCTGGGGTGATGGTAGACAAGCAACTCTGAGGTCATGCTCAATGTCCAATCTGTTCCTCTGCTCTGTCTTCAGCTTTTTTTTTTTTTTACATTGGTTTTCGATTAGTCGACTAATCGAAAAAATAATCGGCAGATTAGTCGACTACCAAATGAGTCATTAGTTGCAGCCCTAATGACAGTGAGGTCACCATGACAGTGAGGTCACCATGACAGTGAGGTCACCATGACAGCAACGTCACCATGACAGTGAGGTCACCATGGCATGACAGTGAGGTCACCATGACAGCAACGTCACCATGACAGTGAGGTCACCATGACAGTGAGGTCACCATGACAGTGAGGTCACCATGACAGTGAGGTCACCATGACAGCGAGGTCACCATAAAGTTAGTTTAGGTTCGTGTTAACGTTAGATAATGTACAAAATAAATGTTTTCCGCTGCTATAAACGTCGCACTTTTATTTTGACAACCCCAGAAAGGAAGTCATTATATATGCTTTACCATCCTGATCTGTGTTAGCTCCGGTTAGCTCAGAGTGTCCGGTATAACAATACCAGCCATTGGATTACTGTTTTCTAAATTGGGGAGGCTTTTAATCGTCAAGGTAAGAGGATTTCAAGTCATGGTATCCATAAACTTCAATCGGTTCGGATCCTTTGAATGAATGAGAATGTCAACAATCACGACGACACGTTGAAATCACTGGCTGCGCTCAGAGAGGAGTGGTTGGGCAAAAAATTGTTCAGAGTATATTTGCTTATAAAGCGTAATTGTCTAATTCAATTATTTTTTATTTCTCCGCGTGGTGAATACACAGGTCACAACATGTTTACATGAACGTTTTGGAGTTGTATTTGGAGTGTATTCTGCAATCTGTTAATAAACTTTTCAATCAATCAATCAAACTATACACTGTCAGGGAACGTCAGGCTCCGGCCCCGCCTCACTTCCAGTGATGAAGCTAAGCTATGCTAACGGAGCGACTGTTCCCTAAGCTAAATGCACGCACAGAGACAAAAAAGGTATGTATCTTCTTGTCTAACTCCAGGGAAGATGTTAAATAAGCTAATTTCCCAAAATGTTGGAGTTTTCCTTTAAGCCCGGAGCCCTATTTTCTGAAAATCCGCCTAAAATACATACCTAAGTAAATGGAATATTGCTCCACTTCTACAAGGTCAATTTGCATATTCTTGGTATCTAGGGACATCAGTGAATGTATTCCCAGTGTCAGAAATATTATGTCTATTACTAGGCTTGCTTAAATTGTGATGAAACGAGAATATGAATTATGGTTTTTCTTTGCATTTTGACAGTGAATAACACCATGCTAAAAATTACCAGACATGAAAAACTGCCACTGATCTCATCCAGTACCTTCTTGAGATCATGTGTACAGAAAATCTAAGGAAATTAATAAAGGGAAGATGATTAAACAAAGGGTTTTGTAGATAAAGTACTGAATTCTCCCATCCGGACCAATGCTATTTGAAATATTATTATAGAATATAGAATAGCAGGCTTATAAATGACCTTATTATAGCCAATTCGCACATTTATGGATTGTGCCAAATCTTATATTTCAAATGCCCGAGTTCAATTTGGATTTAGTATCACCAGGCGTGCACAAGAACAGATAATGAAATCTACTGTATGTACAGTAGCTTTAAAAATGTTGCCAGGGTGGCACCATTTTGAAACTAATTTCAAATATAATTGTTGCTACATGCTAAAAATAGGGAACAGAAACTAACTGCGCTTCAATATATACCAATAACGTTAAGTTTTGTGGTTTATTATCCAGAGTAATAAGAGATATAAATAAAATTCATACAGAAGTAATTTGCTTGAAACCCAATAGAGGCCTTTGAGAAGTGTCGTTTGGAAAAATTCCAACGCTCATCGAAAGCTGTCGGTGTCCTCTTCAAAATGGACGCAAAAGAACCCCAGGCAGGCCCGGTACAGCAAAATGGGAGGCATTGACAGTCGAGGAATGCCAAAACGCATTCGATGAACTATGCCTGGCTGTGCAGGAAGGCGTAGAGTTCCCTGCAACCACCCTGGAAAGGCTTGTGGTCCACAAGGATGAGTACTCCAAGCTCTTACTGTACCACGGCCAGGCCCAAACCATGGCCTAGGAATGGCCCGGAATGCCCTTACTTCCCTACAGGGAGTGGGTCAGCGTTCTCCTGGCAGGAGAAGCCCACAGGGCCAACCACGAGGGCGTTGCTGGAACCCTCTCACATATGAGGAACGAGGCTTGGACCGAAGTATGACCTTTCCGCTGGTGGCGTGCTTCAGGAACCCAGTTTCCGCAGGTGCCACTACATGCGTCTGAGATTGGGCAGGACCGACATACAAGTCCGCCGCCGTGTGGACTTGTGTGGCGGTTTATGTTCAGTTGGCAGTCGTGTGTAGTCGCATTCTAATGTGGGGGCCGACAACGCTGAGGACATTGAGGATTGCCCGTTTCTGGCACAGTTTAGGATGTCGAGGATTGCCTGTTTCTGGCATAGTTTAGAACGCCGAAGATTGCCCGTTTCCGGCGTAACTTGCATATTTTTTCACGGACGCCATTGAACTACCACTGTAGATGGAGCAAGAGTTGTATTTTTGTTTCCCTTAATATAAGTCCATTTGTATGGGTAGAACACTTTGTATGGTTTGGGTAGTTTTCTGAGCCCTTACGGCAAGAATACTAGGTGGGAGGTGGAGAATTATTCTACGTTATTCCTACAGAGAGATAATTATTATTATTCCTATAGAGACATTTTGCAAGTATTATTTATTGTCTGGTGCCGCCTAGTGGGCATTTACCGGAACGTGTGTCTGAGACTGTGGACAGGTGAGCTGCTTCAGCGTCGGCACGACGCACTATTTAAGCGACACTCATAGCCATAGGCCTGTAATGAGAAAAGCCCCGTGGGCGATCTAACTGGCTAACGGTACGTTGCGTTGTATGCGCTGATTATGTTCGTAATTATCATTTATATACGGTAAAGTGACTAATGACTGATGAATACGGCTGTCTAAAGACTACCAGTAATCTAATGGCTACTAATGACTAATGCTATGAATACCTGGTGGCTGTTTGCCAATGACATTGGAGTTTGAGTGTTTGGATGCTATATCCTAATAAATAACATTCAAGCAGATGTCGGAATTGTTTCCTTTGGTCCGTATTAAAACAGTTGATCGCCTGCACCCTTCCAAAGGGGAGGTCTAGTTGACACATTGACAGTGACCGACTAGGTATTTGGACACCTATGTTACTCTATTTCATTATCACTCAAAGTGAATTGTCCTTATTGTATCAGAAACTTCAGAATGTTATCTTTCAAAAGAGACCAGGCTCATGCATGTGCTATAAGTATATAAAGTATAAAGATCAGCTTTGCAAAAAAAGTATGCAGTCCTCAAGTTCAAGTTTAAAAATGGCCACTTTTCTGGGCGCCAGTTAAGAGGTTAATGAATATAACTCGTCAGTTTCATCAACATAAATAATCCAATAAGGGCACGGTTGGTACGAAAGGGATGGTGATGATGTCTTGATGGAGCGCCAAGTGGATGCAGATAGGCTACATCATTTATGGTAAATGTTTTATTTTAATAATAAAAAATTCAAATGTTGATTTAGAATTCGAATGTCAACCAACGTTATGAATGAAGCTTCGAAGCTTCTAACTATTCGGTACAGCCCTAGCTTTTATACAGGTGATGGCGGCTACCAGCTCCAGCCATGGCTGATGACTCCTGTGCGTAATCCTGCCAACATGGGAGAGGCGGTGTACGGTGTGATCGAGCGCACATTTGGCATCTAAAGCCGGTTTAGACGCCTGGATCGTAGCGGTGGGGCAATGCTATATCGTCGCCCCAAAGCACACCACTCCTTTGGGTGCTGGGTTAGGTAATAATCACAATAAAGAGAATAGAACCCGCAGACTCATATGCTCCAGAATAAACTTCATTTATAATGTTTAGTCAGGTCCACGGGGAGTAGACGCGGGAAACACGGTCAATGAAAAGTCTATTCTGGAGGATAATGCAGGTTCTATTCTCTTAACTCAGGGGTCAAAACCTATTTACCCTTAAAATGAAGATAAGACAGTGTATAACGTTTTATATATATATGTCAGTGTTTCCCTTATATGCATTCAGCAGTGGCGCAGCTGCTATGAACTAGACCAGGGGTGGCCAACCAGTCAGAGACTAAGAGCCACAAAAATGACTGTGGTACCACAAAGAGCCACACCATATACCAGCGTTTCTCAACTTTTTTTTCAGTCACGGCACCCTTCATGTGTTTATAGGTCTCACCCTCTGGCCTCTGAAGTTGCTAATGTCTTTTTTATTTGGGCCTCACATGGTTAAAAGTACCCTGTGAGACCCACGGTTGCAAAATTACAAAATCACTTTTAGCCATTTAAAAAAATAATGTTTATTTAAAAAATGTTAACACTTTGGTTGCCTTGGGTTAAATTAATGATATACCATAGATTGCCAGCGCTATTTGTCTATGGAGAAAGTCCCCTTCTTTGCAGGGCTATAACTTTTTAAATTCTATTGCTACATTGCCATTATTAGGGCCCATTCAAAGTCCTATATGTATTGTTCATTGTGTAGCAACGTTAAACTTTTTCATTCACATATTCATAGTAAAGTATGGTCTAATGTATAAGTATGTTTTCATCTCTTTCTGCAACTTTCTCCAGAACGTGATATATAGCCCCAAATGCATTATATTGATGATGAAATACAGTTTGATGGCAATCAGCGCGATATAAAAAATTCCAACTAGACGTACTTCTAGAAGTTACTACACGTCATCTGATGTTGACCGGATGGGCGAGGGGGCGTTTATAATTCCGTGGGCAGCGTTATACCAATCATCTAATGTGGGTCAAATGTTGATAAAAGCAGTTAGTATCGAAGATGGTAACGTTACACGCTGAAACTCACCCCAGTCTCCGCGCGCCGTTGGGCGATCATCGTCGAGTAGAAATTTTATCATTATGGGATATATTATTACCCGGTCCATCTCCAGCTTGTATAATGGTATATACGTCCAAATCATGTTGTTTATCGAGTTATTGGCAATCGATCGCTATGTAGAGTGACGAGCTAGAGTGCCGGAACCTATCCCGAGTGGCCGGAAGCAATAGGGGCCGGGCCGACCAGCAAAACCTCTACTGCGCTTCCTGTTAAGCAGTTGCGCCGATCGGCCACCAGATGGCGCTCCTGAACCGCCAGAGAGCTCAGTGGGTCCTGCTGGTGAATCTCAGGCCAGCGGAGGGGGAATATGAATCCGATTCCAGATTTTTGAAATATTGATATAAGGACGCTGTACAGCGTCCCCCGGCAACTTTAGCATGGCCAGCAATGACGCTGTAAAGCGTTTTTAGGCAGTCAAAGTGTTAAGCACATGTATAGTCAATTGGTCCTGTTGTTCAGCCTCACAATGCTATTTGATAGTAAATGTGTTTATATGTCCCACCCTCTGGCCTCTGAAGTTGCTAATGTCTTTTTAATTTGGGCCTCACAGGGTTAACCTCTTAAGCCCGAGATATACAGTAAAAATGTATATTTTCAGCATTACGTTTGTTTACCAATTATTTTAACTGTTATTAGTGAAATATAAGATTATAGAAATCTCAGGGTATTGAGTCGGAAACCGGCGCATATTGACAGGAGGAAGTGGCACAGCCAAAAGTGAGTGTAGTCTTTTGAAGGAAGAGACTCGGGGCTTTCGAATTTCAAAAATCTACCCTACCCAGCTCACACCAGCCCCTGTCAATCATCTGACTTCTGGATTCACTTTTTTATTTCTCTTATTTTTTGGGATTATCTCCCACAAACCTGAATGTTATTGCCATAAAACAGAACGCAGTTAGTTTCTCTACCTTTCTGTGAACGTCTTGCAAAAAACGGTGTTGCAATACGATGAAAAATTGTGGAGAAATTTACATTATAAAAAAGATGGCAGAATTCAGTACTGTATCTACAAAACCTTCCGTTTAATCATCTTCCCTTTATTCATTTGCTTAGATTTTTCAGGTCTGGTCAATTTTAGCATGGTGTTATTCACAGTCAAAGATAAAAAAAAATGTTTAAATAGAATTGATATTCTCCTTTGGTTCATTACAATTTACTCAAGCCTAGTAACAGACACACTATTTTCTGACACTGATCCATATATGTCCCTAGATTCAGATACCAAGAACATGCAAATGGACCATTAAAAAAAAATTGTAAATGTTTATTCTATGTCCTTGTGGAATGAGTGACGTAAAAAAAATTATAATATATTTATTTTTTTATTGATGGAAGAGCCGCACATTGACGGGCAAAGAGCCGCAGGTTGGCCACCCCTGAACTAGACTATTACAAATTAAAATAAATAAATAAAAAAATATAAAAAAAAAAATATATGTATTATCATTTCATTTGGGCTGTGGGGGTGCTTAATGTAAAAGACTGACCTGAGGAAAAGGCTGCAGGGAGACCATCTGGCCGCTTGTATGCGTCTCAGCATCAATGGCCCCTACCAGTGAATTCCCCACCAAAGAGCCCTGGAGCTTTTCTTTCAAAAGCCCAGGAAAATTAATGCTCTAAGGCAGAATGTAGCCTATGCCACTGAGACTTCTTAGGTGTAAAGTGCTGTTGTAGTGTTATGATTTGTGTATGTTAGACAGTTAGTATTTATATTATCTATTAAATCATCTATATCTATGTTCAGGGACCGAAACTAGAGAGCGCCACCCGCCATTTGCGCTCAGTTTTTACGTTTGGCGCTTCCCACTGAGACGTCTGAGCGCTGTGTGGCGCTCAATCAAATAGTCATGTGAAAACCGAAAATCATGATCAAATTCTTTAGCGGAGTTCTCACTCGCTGTCTCAGCAGACATGAATCGCGCACCGCGCACTGCTGCTGCTACCCCCTCCCCACCTGTTTCTGTATGCTGCATGTAAACAGAGACTATTGCCTCCGAGTCACCGTGACGTTAGTTAGCACTTAGCACTGCTGCTCCTACCCCCTGTATGCCTGCATGTAAACAGAGGCTATTGCCTCACCGTGACGTTAGTCTAGTCAGTGTGGGACCTTCGTGAGATAACGTTAGCTACCGTTACAAAATGACCCAGTCAACTATTCACTTAGTTTAATACACGAGGCATTGTGTAACGTTATCCAGCCGGCTAGCTACGGATAGCTCCCGACATCAACAAATCCTCCAGCAATAGTCCAGTGCATAATACCTCCGTTGGCTAGGTAACTAGACGCTACGAAATGTCGCAGTAAACTAAACAGTTCACTGAGGCGTTGTCCCAACGCCATCCAGCAGTAGCTACAGATAGCTCTTGGCATCAATGTCCTGGCTACAACAACAACATGCGTATTCGAGTCCCTGGTTTACATCGCATGAGAGAGGGCTGCTGACTAGGGTCCAGGTGCAGCGCCGGAGAATTCTTTTGCATGCTGAATGTAGCGTTTAGGGTCCAGCTGCACCCCCGGAGAATCCTTGCTGGAGCTGGAGGCCACTCGAGTATACACACAGACAGTGGAGCTGTTTGCAGACAGCGAGGTGGCGATGTCTCGCAGATAACACAACCACAAGTATGATTATATAATATATATATTTTATTAAAAAAAAATCTATATAAAATAATAATAAAAAAAAAATTATCAAAAAAAAGTTGGCGGGTAAGAAATATGCTTGGCGGGTAGATTCTTCCCATCTACCCGCCACTGGCCGGTGAGTCAAAAAGTTAATTTCGCTCCCTGTCTATGTTCAATACAAATAGTGTACAAGTGTTGAGGCATGTCATTAATCTTGACATTTACTTTGATTACAACTACACTGCAAAAAAAAGTATCTCATCAAGTGAACATATCTTATATATTTTTTTACAATAAGTCTATATTGAGTAGAATTATCTTGAATTATCTTATCCCACTGGCAGATAATTTAGCTTTTTTTCGTGATTTTGGTCGATTTAATCTTGTTTTAAGAAAATGTTAAAATGACCAAAATCAAGAAATGAATATTAAGCAAAGTTATCTGTGGAATAAGATAATTCTACTCAATATTGGACTTATTGTACCAAATACAAGATATTTTCACTTGATAAGATTTCTTTTTTGCAGTGTACAAATATGCAGCTACCTGGGCCTCCAGAGCACTTCTAGTGTCAGCGGACACACCAAAAACATCCTAGCAAATTCACACACACATGACTCCATGAACATGAACATGAATAAACTATCTCGAACAATTCTAAGGTAGTTTTAAGTTATTTCTCCGGCAGCGTGCGCTAATATGGATTCCGACGGCATGTGCGCACGGCCGCACGCACAAATATGGATTCCGGCAGAGTGCGTGCAGCACAGCACCGCTGTTGAATTTTTTTTCAGGGGAAACACTATGTTTATTATATATAGAGACTAGAGGGATTGGAATTTATTCAAAAGCTTATTTCTAGTATGTACCTATTGTTATTTTTTGTTCGGTCTCAAGTGTCGGAGATATAATAATATAAAACCGTGTTTAGAAATATTTTTAGTTAGTTAAATACATGCTTTCGATTATTCTTTGTGGGAATGACGTTTTTTTGTTTTGTTGCTAATTTCTCGCCACATATCAAGCAGGTATGCCCGCATCGTTAGTAGTGAAAGCTAATTAATCTGTCCTCGCTTAATTAAACCCTCTACTTAATGTTTTGGGGATTTATCCATGGTTAGCTTATTGGGGGGTTGGAAACTTAGCCACCTGCAGACGACAGGGCCTGGTGTTACATATATTTTAGTAGATGAAATATTAAACACTTTTTAATTTCAGTTCACAGTATCACATCAATGCCCAACATTTTTATAAATAAAAATAGCCATTATTTATTTCCATATTCTTTTTCAAACCTACAGGGAGCCACTGCAGAGTGGCTAAAGAGCCACATGCAGCTCCAGAGCCGCGGGTTGCCGACCCCTGTCTGAACTAAACATTAAATACAACTTCATTTCTCACTCAGAAAATATTCCTAATTGAGAAAATATTTTCACTGGCACAGTGCCTAACTAACTTTGGTCTAAAGATTCAGCACCATGGACAGGTCTGCTCAAAAGAATTTATTTGGGGATGTGGCGGTTTATGTTCAGTTGGCAGTCGTGTGTAGTCGCATTCTAATGTGGGGGCCGACAACGCTGAGGACGTTGAGGATTGCCTGTTTCTGGCACAGTTTAGGACGTCGAGGATTGCTTGTTTCTGGCACAGTTTAGAACGTTGAAGATTGCCCATTTCCGGCTTAACTTGCATATTTTTTCACGGATGCCATGAACTACCACTGTAGATGGAGCAAGAGTTGTATTTTTGTTTCCCTTAATATAAGTCAATTTTTTTTTATCAACTTTTTTCTCCCATTTTCTATATTTTTCTCCCATCCCAATTTCGTATCATCCAATTCAACCCTCCCCTGTCACGAACGCTGTTTCTTGCCTCCCACAAGCCGGCTGCAATGTGGACTAAGTCATACATAGCACAAGTCCCCTCCGGTACTTGAGGTAACAGCAGTCGCATCTTTTCACATGCGCAGCTCGATCGCTCAGTGGCGAGGAGTAGCGCGCGGGAGGCTCACGCTGCCCCCGACACTTCCTGATTCTACTGCGCAGGCGCACCAACCGACCTGTAGGAGTCGCTGTCCACAACGCCCGATCCCCACCCATCAGTTTCCCACCCCCTAATACGGCCAATGTGTATTAGTATGAACGACCAGCTAAACTGAAAGCAATGTGGAGCGCTGGGCTCGAACAGGCGAGCCCAGCGTCTCCGCATTCGTGGCGAGCGCCTTGCCCACTACGCCACGTAGCCGCCCCAATATAAGTCCATTTGTATGGGTAGAACACTTTGTATGGTTTGGGTAGTTTTCTGAGCCCTTACGGCCAGAATACTAGGTGGAGAATTATTCTACGTTATTCCTACAGAGAGATAATTATTATTATTGTTATTCCTATAGAGACATTTTGCAAGTATTATTTATTGTCTGGTGCCGCCTAGTGGGCATTTACCGGAACGTGTGTCTGAGACTAGGGCTGGGCGATATGACGATATTATATAAATATCGGGTACAGTTCATTAACACTTTGATCGCCATGGGTTAAATTCATAATTTACCATCCCTCGCCATCTCTATTTGTCTATGGAGAAGTTCCCCTTCTTTGCAGGGCTATAACCTTTTAAATTCTATTGCTAAATTGCCATTATTATGGCCCATTCAATGTCCGATATGTATTGTTCAGGGTGTAGCAACGTTAAACTTTTTCATTCACATATTCATACTAAAATATGGTCTAAAGTATAAGTATGTTTTTATCGTTTTCTGCAGCTTTCTTCAGAACGTGATTTATAGCCCTAAATGCATTATATTGATGATCAAATACAGTTTGGTAGGAATCTGTGCGAGATAAAAAATGTCAACTGGATGTGCTTCTAGGAGTTACTACATATCATCTTATGATGACCGGATGGACGTTTATAATTCCGTGGGCAGCGTTAGATGATTCATCCAGAGTGGGTCATATGTTCATCATAGCAGTTTATATGGAACACGTTAGAATATAACGCTGAATCTTACCGTGGCTTCTTCGCGCCGCTGGCAGATGAGCGTGGAACAGAATTTTTTCTATTATGGGATGGAGAAATGCCCGATCCATTTCCAGGTTATATAATAGTATATATGTCCAAATCATGTTGTTTTTTCGAGTTATTTACACCGATCGATGTTCACTGTGTCAAGACGGAGTCTCTCTAACGATAGCGAGTGCCCGGACCACATATGGATGAGCACTACCGGTTCAAAGGGTCATTTCCGGTTGGCGATCTGCCGATCGGCCACCAGATGGCGCTCTTGAACCGCTAGAGAGTTGAGTGGAGCTTTGCAGTGTGTCTCAGGGCTCCGGAAGGGAAATATGATTTCGATTACAGATTTTTGAAATATTGACATCAAAGACGAGTTACGGCGTCTTCGACAGAATGAGCATGGCTAGGAATGACGTCTAAACACGTCATCGGCGATCATAGTGTTAACGATACACCTTTTTAACGTATCGTGGATATCATGATGTTTTGCCCAAGAGGATTGTGTCGCGTCAATCTGGTCCACACGTTCAAACTTTTGAACAACGCCGCCCCCACACACACACACACTACTGCATCAAAGTTACTACTTATGATTAACAAAGGCATTCGTTTTGTGGCATTAAAGTTATATAGTTACACGTTCAATAACATCAGCGTATTTACCCGAACATAACAACGTCCGAGGACGACCTAGATAGATAGCAAGCATTACTCGTTCATATCTCAGCCCGTGCTGAGTTGTGCCCATTCTGCGGTCTGTTAATAAAGTTCTCAATCAGACAGATGTATGGAAAGGCTTTTATTATAACATTTGTTGCAGTAAAATCATTATGCCTCGTTTAGTCATCTGCGGAGCGCTGGTAATCTACTCGTCGGCCGCAGGGAGCTAACGTTGTTGTTGTTGTTGAGCTCTCGTCAAAATCAATGGAGGACATTCTGGAAGTAAAAAACGAATACACGCTTGCCGATTGGTGCTAAGAACAGCAGGGCGGGTGCAAGCGGTGTGACGTAATTGGCAGACTCGACTGTCAATCAAAATTATTCTGTTGCCGGCTGAATGATTGAATGAATGAAAACTTTATTAACAGATTGCAGAATGGGTACAATACAGTACAGCTCAATACAACAACAGTGGACTGGAGGATGAAGACCAGAAAAAGACTTTCGGCTTTTTTACATAAGGGTCCTCCATTTTCAATTCATCAAAACATTTAGAGACATACAAATATACAGTAGTTTCATAAAAATGGTAAAATGCTATTGATTGATTGATTGATTTAAAACTTTATTAACATATTGCAGAATGGGTACAGTACAGCTCAATACATACAATTGTTAAGGGGATGCAGACCAGAGAAAGACTTTCGTCTTGTTTACATCAGGGTCCCCCATTTTCAATTCATCATATTTCATATCTAAATCATATAATATCTCATTGCTAAATATATGCAATACATAATCTAATAATCCAATAATCTAAATCTAATATATAATATAAAAATGCTAAATGCATGGGTATTTTATTTTGTCTTTAATGTTAGCTTGCAAACTTAAATACTGTCTTGGTAAGCCTCATAATGAATTGTTTGGGGAAAAAAAGAAAAACATTGTGATGTGTATCGCCGAAAGGTCAGAAAATATCGTGATATCATATTTAGGCCATATCGCCCAGCCCTATCTGAGACTGTGGACAGGTGAGCTGCTTCAGCGTCGGCACGACGCACTATTTAAGCGACACTCATAGCCATAGGCCTGTAATGAGAAAAGCCCTGTGGGCGATCTAACTGGCTAACGGTACGTTGCGTTGTATGCGCTGATTATGTTCGTAATTATCATTTATAGATGCATAGCACATGTGGCTAATGAATGCCGTTTTGTTTCCCGTTTGTATAGGTAAATAATCTGACTGTTAACTGACGGTAAAGTGACTAATGACTGATGAATACTGCCGTCTAAAGACTACCAGTAATCTAATGGCTACTAATGACTAATGCTACTAGCTACCTGCTGTCTAATTGACCACCTGGTGGCTGTTTGCCAATGACGTTGGAGTTTTCGAGTGTTTGGATGCTATATCCTAATAAATAACATTCAAGCAGATGTCGGAATTGTTTCCTTTGGTCCGTATTAAAACAGTTGATCGCCTGCACCCTTCCAAAGGGGAGGTCTAGTTGACACATGACAGTGACCGACTAGGTATTTGGACACCTATGTTACTCTATTTCATTATCACTAAAAGTGAATTGTCCTTATTGTATCAGAAACCTCAGAATGTTATCTTTCAAAAGAGACCAGGCTCATGCATGTGCTATACTTAAAGTATAAAGATCAGCTTTGCAAAAAAAGTATGCAGTCCTCAAGTTCAAGTTTAAAAATTGCCACTTTTCTGGGCGCCAGTTAAGAGGTTAATGAATATAACTCGTCAGTTTCATCAACATAAATAATCCAATAAGGGCACGGTTCGTACGCAAAGGGATGGTGATGATGTCTTGATGGAGCGCCAAGTGGATGCAGATAGGCTACATCATTTATGATAAATGTTTTATTTTAATAATAAAAAATTCAAATGTTGATTTAGAATTCGAATGTCAACCAACGTTATGAATGAAGCTTCGAAGCTTCTAACTATTCGGTACAGCCCTAGCTTTTATACAGGTGATGGCGGCTACTAGGGATGGGTACCTTTCACATTTGAACCGATACCGGTACCGGTACCTGTGAATCGATACCGGTACCCAACAGTACCTTTTTTCTGTACTTTAGTCTCAAGAAATGTAATTTACCTACCTCAGTCGTAAAAAAAGAAAAATCCAAACTTCAAATAACTACAATTTCGACAGTTTTCGGCTTGTCATTGCTCCGACTGCTTTGTTGTTGAATCAAGTCAAATCCTAGGTAAGCATATATTGTGCGTGTGAACGTTGACATGAAAAAAAAAAGTAAAAAATCATTATTTTTTTTCGGTATCTCACGTATCTCAAAAGTACCGAATTCGGTACCCATCCCTAGCGGCTACCAACTCCAGCCATGGCTGATGACTCCTGTGCGTAATCCTGCCAACATGGGAGAGGCGGTGTACGGTGTGATCGAGCGCACATTTGGCAAAAAGCTGGTTTAGATGCCTGGATCGTGGAGGTGGAGCAATGCTATATCGTCGCCCCAAAGCACACCACTCCTTTGGGTGCTGGGTTAGGTAATAATCACAATAAAGAGAATAGAACCCGCAGACTCATATGCTCCAGAATAAACGTTTTATTTATATTTATTTATAACGTTTAGTCAGGTCCACAGGGAGTAGACGCGGGAAACACGGTCAATGAAAAGTCTATTCTGGAGGATAATGCAGGTTCTATTCTCTTAACTCAGGGGTCGGCAACCTTTACTATAAAAGAGCCATTTTGCCCCCTCCTGCATGAAATAAAATTCACCTGGAGCCGCAAAACCTATTTACCCTTAAAATGAAGATAAGACAGTGTATAACGTTTTATATATATATGTCAGTGTTTCCCTTATATGCATTCAGCAGCAGCGCAGCTGCTATGAACTAGACTATTACAAATTAAAATAAATAAATAAATAAATATTAAAAAAGAATAATGTATTATCATTTCATTTGGGCTGTGGGGGTGCTTAATGTAAAAGACTGACGGAGGAACAGGCTGCAGGGAGACCATCTGGCCGCTTGTATGCGTCTCAGCATCAATGGGCCCCTACCAGTGAATTCCCCACCAAAGAGCCCTGGAGCTTTTCTTTCAAAAGCCCAGGAAAATGAAATGCTCTAAGGCAGAATGTAGCCTATGCCACTGAGACTTCTTAGGTGTAAAGTGCTGTTGTAGTGTTATGATTTGTGTATGACAGTTAGTATTTATATGATCTATTAAATCATCTATATCTATGTTCAATACAAATAGTGTACAAGTGTTGAGGCATGTCATTAATCTTGACATTTACTTTGATTACAACTACACTGCAAAAAATCTTATCAAGTGAACATATCTTATATTTTTTTTTACAATAAGTCTATATTGAGTAGAATTATCTTGAATTATCTTATCCCACTGGCAGATAATTTAGCTTTTTTTTCCTGATTTGTCAATTTAATCTTGTTTTAAGAAAATGTTAAAATGACCAAAATCAAGAAATTAATAAGAAAAATTATCTGTGGAATAAGATAATTCTACTCAATATTGGACTTATTGTACCAAATACAAGATATTTTCACTTGATAAGATTTCTTTTTTGCAGTGTACAAATATGCAGCTACCTGGGCCTCCAGAGCACTTCTAGTGTCAGCGGACACACCAAAAACATCCTAGCAAATTCACACGCACATGACTCCATGAACATGAACATGAATAAACTATCTCGAACAATTCTAAGGTAGTTTTAAGTTATTTCTCCGGCAGCGTGCGCTAATATGGATTCCGACGGCGCGTGCAGCACAGCACCGTTTCAGGGGAAACACTATGTTTATTATATATAGAGACTAGAGGGATTGGAATTTATTCAAAAGCTTATTTCTAGTATGTACCTATTGTTATTTTTCGTTCGGTCTCAAGTGTCGGAGAGGAGACGGGCAGAAATGACAGCTGGCAACAAATCCATTCCGAATAAGAGACAACGGACCCAGTACTTTGTTGGTGGTGTGAAAATATGCCTACAAACATTAAATATCTTTGGAACCGTTTGTATTCAATTATATCTGAATCGGGAGATTATCTTCTCTGTCAATTTTAAGTGTATCTCTCCGTGCATAAAGGCTGGCTGTACAGTGGGCATAGAATATGGCATATATTATTGAAATAATTGTTCTCTAATGAACACATCTATTTCTATATTTAATATAATTTCATATATACTCAAGTGCGCCGTCGGACAGATTCAGCCGTCAGACGTGCGTAATGGAGAGAGGAGCTCTTGTGGAGAGAACTAGGTCACTTAGGTTGCCCTGACGACAGGCAGCTGGACTGCCCTGACGACCGAAAGCTATGTTACCGTCACTTGCGGGGGGATTCCCCGGCTGGCAGAGCTGGCAAAGTCTGCGACATCGGTACCATCCGAGTGAGTGTGTTTGGACTGATTGTGACCAGGCTGCATGCGCTCATGTCTGACACCCCGGGACCATGTGAGTCAGCTGAGACAGGCTATTTATGTTCTATTAGGCTATCTTGTTGCAAAATAATAATAATAATAATAATAATAATAATAATAATAATAATAATAATAATAATAATAATAATAATAATAATAATAATAATAATAATAATAATAATAATAGCCTCATTGAAAATACTCTTGGTGCTTAGTACAGTTGGTTATTTTCAGCGTTTATATGCGCTTATCTGTTATTTATTATCTGTTATATATTCTATTATCTGTAAAAAATTTCGTTGACATAAGTCGATTTTTCATTTTTGTTTATTTATGAAGTTAATATAAACCGTGTTTAGAAATATTTTTAGTTTGTTAAATACATGCTTTCAATTATTCTTTGTGGGAATGATGTTTTTGTTTTGTTGCTAATTTCTCGCCACATATCAAGCAGGTACGCCCGCATCGTTAGTAGTGAAAGCTAATTAATCTGTCCTCGCTTAATTAAACCCTCTACTTAATGTTTTGGGGATTTATCCATGGTTAGCTTATTGGGGGGTTGGAAACTTAGCCACCTGCAGACGGCAGGGAGAGGCGCGGGGTGTTACATATATTTTAGTAGATGAAATATTAAACACTTTTAAATTTCAGTTCACAGTATCACATCAATGTCCAAAATTTAAATAAATAAAAATATATTTATTTCCATATTCTTTTTCAAACCTACAGGGAGCCACTGCAGAGTGGCTAAAGAGCCACATGCGGCTCCAGAGCCGCGGGTTGCCGACCCCTGTCTGAACTAAACATTAAATACAACTTCATTTCTCACTCAGAAAATATTCCTAAATGAGAAAATATTTTCACTGGCACAGTGCCTAACTAACTTCGGTCTAAAGATTCAGCACCATGGACAGGTCTGCTCAAAATAATTTATTTGGGGATGACATGACAAACAAATGCAATGACGAAAGATAGTGACAAAAACAAAGGATGCAATGCGTCATGAAAATACAAATTACGAAATAAACAAAATACAACACGAAATACAAATGGTGAAAAATACTGTTAAGAGCTTCCCTCTCCCTCATTTCGGGTTTATGTTTTAAACTGCTCCGCGAGCCAACTGCGCTGACATATATCAGGAGCAAATTGCACACCTATGGGCGTGTTTGCGCTAGGATATCATCCGCGCAATATGTTCAGTGAATAGCTTGCAAAGACAAATAGAGCAAATAGCGGGCACTAATCGTGCGCAGTTAGGGGTGCTATTAGCGTGCGCAATCCATTCTTTGTGAATTCGCCCCTATGTGACTTCCTTCCCAAGCTGTCTTAAGAAATCTTATGTATAAATGTATTTGCCAGGTAAATTACTCTGTAAATGAGATCTTCTTGGTTTTGTCCTTCAATCCCAGCAGTGGAAACACTGAGACAGTTGTCTTTATGCAAGACATTAATCTGTATTTTATTTTATTTTATTATCTTTTAAACTATGTTTTTTCATGGTGCTTTTATATGTAATCTATTCTATGTATTGTCCTGTCTTTTATATGGACCCGAGTCCGTAATAAAATGTAGATTGATTGACATCCATGAGGTGTTTAGGAATAATAAAAATTAAGAACAAAATTACTTTAAAGAATGTAAATAAAGTAGTAAACCGATCACCTCTGGCAAGCTTGTCTATGTCCAGCAGACCATCCTTGTTGCCACGGGTGATGGGAAGCATGTGGCCGTCTGGACAATCCATTAGGATTTTCTCTAGACGTTGACACAAAGATGCCCAAAACAAATTCATCATGGTGGACGCAGTGGATTATTTGCCAAAAAACTAAAGGCTAAATTACAGCAGGTTACGAGAAAAAGATACCTTCATGTCTTTCATAATGTACTGAAAATAGCCTAAATCTGCCAGACTTCTTTTTGTTGTACTGTACTTGTGCTGTATAATGACAGCTAATCTAATCTAAATGAGGGAAACCTCCACTTCCTAACAAGTTGAAATAAAGGTTTGAAACGGAAAAAAATGAAATGTTAGCTTTAGGCTAGAGCGTGTTTACTTATGTCTTACTTTCACACTAAACTCTTGAGTCTCTTCTAAGGTTGATTGATTGATTGATTGAAAACTGTATTAACAGATTGCAGAATGGGTACAATACAGTACATCTCAATACACACAATTGTTAAGGGGATGCAGACCAGAGAAAGACTTTCGGCTCTCCAAAACCATGCAACGTAAAATATGATTGTTATAACAGAACAGAACAATCACAAACTGAGAAAGTTTAGTCAAGCAAACAACACATTGGCTATGTGACATGTTAAAATATGACTTACCAAAGAGCAGATAACTTTGCGTCGCTCCAGATGTGAAAAGGGATGTGGATAATTATATGTACTGACCACAGATATGTAGAATAGTTCTATGTACTGATCACAGACATGTAGGATAGTTATATATACTGATCACAGACATGTAGGATAGTTCTATGTACTGATCACAGACATGTAGGATAGTTCTATGTACTGATCACAGACATGTAGGATAGTTCTATGTACTGATCACAGACATGTAGGATAGTTATATGTACTGATCACAGACATGTAGAATAGTTCTATGTACTGATCACAGTCAGACATGTAGGATAGTTCTATGTACGGATCACAGACATGTAGGATAGTTCTATGTACGGATCACAGACATGTAGGATAGTTCTATGTACTGATCACTGACATGTAGAATAGTTCTATGTACTGATCACAGACATGTAGGATAGTTCTATGTACTGATCACAGACATGTAGGATAGTTCTATGTACTGATCACAGACATGTAGGATAGTTCTATGTACTGATCACAGACATGTAGGATAGTTCTATGTACTGATCACAGACATGTAGGATAGTTCTATGTACTGATCACAGACATGTAGGATAGTTCTATGTACTGATCACAGACATGTAGGATAGTTCTATGTACTGATCACAGACATGTAGGATAGTTCTATGTACTGATCACAGACATGTAGGATAGTTATATGTACTGATCGTCACAGACATGTAGGATAGTTCTATGTACTGATCACAGACATGTAACTGCTAAGGTAGTTATTATGTACCGATCACAGATATATAGGATATAGTTAACTTATATGTACTTATGTTAATTTACGTATCGTAAATGTCTATCGTCGCTTACTTTATCAATTTTGATTGGAAGCTGGAATCAAAATGCTTGAATGTTCCGAGATTGTATCGCAAGCTTCGTAACAAAGACCTGCGTCAAGCTAGCGACAACAATCGTTGTTTCCGTATATATGTTCATTTGAATATCACCAAAGCCTAAACACCACCAACACGTAGTCCATAGTAAACTATAGCTCAATACAGCAGAAAAAGCAGTATAACATCACTTGTAAAAGGTGTAAGACATTTTAAAACATTGCCTACCTGGTGTTTGGGGCTCGCTATCAATGATGACACTCGTTGTATTTCAGACTCGCATCCTGTCGAGCTCCGTGCAGAATCAATGCTACGCAGTCTGCTTCTACACTCTTGAGAGCGCCCTCTGCTGACCTGGAGGTATCGTAACATCGCTCTTCACATAAGCTGAAAGCATAATGTTTCTTTTTTTAGACTAACCACACCTGTGTGCTGTGTCTCTTAGACTAACTCAAAGAGTGTATTCCTGGGTTATGATAACATCCCATAACCTTAACATCAACCTTAAGCTTACCCCACATTTTGCATAAAACTAAATATTATACTGTATTCTTATAGCACATGCATGAGATGGTCTATTTTGAAAGGTAACATTCTGAAGTTTCTTACACAATAAAGAAAAATCACTTTGAGTGCTAATGTATTAGAGAAACAGAGGTTTGAAGACACTGAAATAAAATATGTTCTCCTTACTTTTGTGTTGACTTGCTGCCAGATGCCTGTTTTTGGGTTCCAGCTGAGAGGTAGGAGCTGGAAAACATAATGGTTCCATAGCCTGAAGTCTTATGTAGTACAAGTTTATAAAAATCAGACAGAAAATGAGTGTTTAACAAAGGGTTTTGTAATGTGTGTACCGCAATAATTCAGCGTGATTATTCAAAATGGCTGTCCACTTCCATTCATTCAGACGTGCGAGTCAAAACAAAGAACAAAAGTCTTCTTCTGCCTCCCAAAGATTCAGTGATTTTATAAAGGAAAAAACACCTTATCCTTCCCCATCACACCCCTGGACCCATGCATGCTGAACACATTCACAGGAGTCATTTTTACTTACTGTACTTAGATTGTACGTAGGTTGTACTTTAGATTGTATATTGTATATTGTATATTCCTCTTGTAGACACGTGAATGTGTCTAACTATAATCCATTGTGCTCCAACTGTATTCCTTGCGACCTAACTGTATTTATGATAACTGCTGTGTAATCTCTTGACCCGTTTTGCCCTGGGACTCAGTGGGACAGTGTGGAAGACTATCGCTAGTACAGTGGCGGCTGGTACTATCTTCCATTGGTGGGTCGCAACTCGACGTTAGGTCGAGTTGAAAATGTAACGTAACGTTAATAAATGCTCTGGAGCAATCTCTCTGTCTCTCGGATCAATCCAATAAATAATTAACACATGTATATGTTGTCATTTTAAACAACTCACCATTCATTCATTCATTCATACATTATGCATCAGCAGCAGCGAAATTAATGTTATAGTTCACAACACAGCAGCGCGTTTTGAAGTGCTATTATCATCTCAGCATTTCATAGCCGCATTTCTCGGAGACACAGGATTGTGAGAGAGAGAGAGAGAGAGTGAGAGAGAGCGAGAGAGAGAGAGAGGGAGAGAGAGGGAGAGAGAGAGAGAGAGAGAGAGCGAGAGAGAGAGAGAGGGAGAGAGAGAGGGAGAGAGAGAGAGAGAGGGAGAGAGAGAGAGAGCGAGAGAGAGAGAGAGAGAGAGAGCAAGAGAGAGAGAGAGAGCGAGCGAGCGAGCGAGAGAGAGAGAGAGAGAGAGAGAGAGAGAGCGATATCGCAAATCTACCTTGTTGTTAAGTTGACAGCAGGCAGAAGGGCTTGATAAAGTATATCCACTCCATTGTCCAGACTGTGTTGATGTCCATTGTCCATGCATGTCCCTCCACACTGCATCCATATATAGCTTGTTGTTAGCCAACAAGTACTGTGTGAGCTAACAACAAATAGCTACATCACAACACAACAGCATAAACTCACTTTGTTTAATTGAAACGTGGTCCAGCCGGAGGGCTTGATATAAAGTGTATAATCCGCTGTTGATGATGTATATCCAGACCACTGTCCACTGTCCAGACTGCATCCGCCATATAGCTTGTTAGCCAAGTGTTAGCTGTTAGCACCACACAACAAGTACTTGATTTCTTTGTCCATTTCCGCGTCGAACAGACTGCAAACTACCTGGCGTTCTATCGCCATGCTCTAAGACAAACTCTAACCTTAACCAACTTTGAAAGAGTGCCTAAGCTTAACCGTCGAAAGAACTTGCAGTCACGCTCTAAGACAAATAGCTGCATCTCACAACAACACAACTATCTCTACCAAGCTAGAAAACCTAAAATTGGAGCATAGTAAGTGGCGTCGGCCAATCAGAGAGCGTCTCCGCGAAATGCGGCTACGGAAAAAAAAACTGTCGTCGGCCAATCAGAGAGCGTCTCCGCGAAATGCGGCTACGGAAATTCTTGACGCTGCTATGGATGCTTGCCTAGACCGCTTCAAATCGCGCCCGGTTTCCAACATAATACATCATATTTCAACGCACAGCGCGTTACGCACTGATTGGCTGCGACGGATACAGCGATGAAACAGTGACGCGCACTCAGAGCGCGATTGCGTCTAGCCCGGGCCGAGAAATACGGCTAGGAGAAATGCGGCAGGAGTGAGTCACTTCCTGTTCAGGAAAACGAGTATTTTTTATTTTATATATTAACGTTATATTGTGCATTGGAAACACAAACATACTTAAAATGAGTAAATATTATTCATTTTAAACATGTTTATATTATTTATAGGGCTATAAAACAAAACAAAAACGTTTTTTTTTCTTCTTCTCTCATTTAACAGGTGGGTCGGCGCCCTAGCGCCCCCGGTGGCCAGCCGCCACTGGGCTAGTATGAAGGAGGAGCTGGATACACGGGACTCTCTCTTTCGTCGAATTCCACAGAAGCAAGCAGGTGTGTCGGCGAAGAGCTTACCATACAAAGGACACATGGGATACGGCTCCTGCGTCCAGTCTGAACAAGTAACGTCGCTGGCCAATAGTTTATCATCCCAGTATAGTGATTAGAGCACGTTGACCCCAGAAGAAGACGTTCGACAGCCGGACGGCAACGTTGACCCGCCACGAGCAGCGTTTAGAACGTATAGTCGGGAGAATCGTTTGGTCACACTGACCAGAGCTTAGCTCCAAGTATAGGCCTGTTAGCCTAGTTAGCTCACGCGTCGCTCCGCCGTCTTCCAGCCCTCGGAACAGACACCGCCGCCAGACTTCAATTCATAAATTCATAATTTACCATCCCTCGCCATCTCTATTTGTCTATGGAGAAATTCCCCTTCTTTGCAGGGCTATAACTTTTTAAATTGTATTGCTAAATTGACATTATCATGGCCCATTCAAAGTCCTATATCTATTGTTCAGGGTGTAGCAACGTTATACGTTTTCATTCACATATTCATACTAAAATATGGTCTAAAGTATAAGTATGTTTTTATCGTTTTCTGCAGCTTTCTTCAGAACTTGATTTATAGCCCCAAATGCATTATATTGATGATCAAATACAGTTTGGTAGCGATCGGTGCCAGATAATACATTTCAACTGGAGGTACTTCTAGAAGTTACTACGTATCATCTGATGATGACCGGATGGGCGGGGGGTCGTTTATAATTCCGTGGGCAACGTTATATCATTCATCTAGGGTGGGTCATATGATCATCAGAGCAGTTTATATGGAACACGTTAGAAAATAACACTGCAACTCACCGTGGCTTCCTCGCGCCGTTGGCAGATGAGCGTGGAACAGAATTTTTTCTATTATGGGATGGAGAAATGCCAGATCCATTTCCAGGTTGTATAATAGTATATACGTCCAAATAACGTTGTTTATTGAGTTAGGGCGAGCGATCTATTATCCAGTGTGTCAAGATGGAGTCGCGGGAGCTATAGCGAGTGGTCGGACCGAATTTGGATGAGCACCACTTCCTGTTTCCGGTTTGCTGTTTGGGCGATCTGCCGATCAGCCACCAGATGGCGCGCTTGAACCGTGGGAGAGTTGAGAGGAGATCAACAGGAGATCTCAGGTCCCCGGGGGAGAAATATGATTTCGATCACAGATTTTTGATTTATTGATATCAAAGACGTGTTACGGAGTCTTTGGCAGAATGAGCATGGCGGGGAAAGACGTCCTACGGCGTTTTTGGCGATTAAAGTGTTAATGATTTCAGTTTTCAATCCATAATAGGTTTTTTTATTGCTGCCCCCTGTGCCTATGAAAATGCCCCTGCGTGCCTATGCAGGCACGCGTGCCTAGGGTTGCCTACCCCTGCAGTAGACAATACGAACGTGGCATACATACACTTATTGACAAAACAAACAAAAGACAGAAAAAAAAAAAATAAAAAAAAAACAGTCCAGCACCAAAAAATATGTAGAAAGAAATATATATATATAATAATATATATAATATATTATAATAATATATATAACATAGTATGTAATAATAATATATATATTATTATATATAATAATAATAATAAAAATAAAAATAAAGAAATACATTTAAAAAAATAAAATAAAAAAAGATATGTATATATATATGAATATAAAAAATATCAAAATTTAAAGTTCTCAGTGTTTCGTGTTACAGAGTCGTTCCTATACAGTGTCCTTTGACAGGCACTATTTATAGTCCAACACTGACAAACCAGTTCATTTCTACATACTTTCGTTTGTGCGCTATTCCTCGCCCCTTTTCAAAATGTCTAGATTGCGAGATATGATGTGTTATATGCATTATGCCCAAATCGTTCGGGTTGCTCGCCTGAAACCTATATTATTTCCAAATCAAAGGTATATACCATATATAGATGTTTCTGTCCGGCTTTAAGATCAACTGGCCAAAATCTGCTTTTCTTCCACTTAATGAGCCTGCGAAGGCTACCATCCTACCGGCAAACATACTTATGGTGGAGCACTTTAAATGTCTCGGGATTGAAATATTCCCCACTATTAGCCAGACGGTAAGGTATAATTACTCCAGCTTGGGTGACAGGATTACGAATGACTTTAACAGATGGTCCAAATAAAAAAATTCATTACAGAATAGAATAGAATAGATCTTTATTGTCATTGTTACAGTTGTTACAACGAAATTAAAAAAAATGCAACCCTAGGTGCTAGTAACATAAGAATAAAAACTGTCCTAAACACAGTGTTAAATATAAAAACAGGGTGGGGCGTAAATAACATTAATAAAACAGGGGGGTATAAAATATAATTGCACTATCTCTTAATGGTGTGTGTGTGTGCGTGGTGGGGGGGGCTGTTGTTTTAAAATTTTGCTGAGTTTAGTGCACATATGGCCCTGGGGTAAAAACTAAACTTCAGTCTGTTAGTCCAGGTGGGCATGACGCTGAAACGCCTGCCCGAGCGCAGCCGCACGAGGTGCTTGTTGCCCGGGTGGTGTGGGTCCTTCAGTATTTTTACTGCTTTTTTGAGGCAGCGGGAGTTGTATATGTATTACAGGCCCGTGCGTCAATAATTAAAATGAATATTTTACCCAGAATTAACTTTATCAGCTCCATGCTCCCGTTACCTCCTCCTGCTGGTTACTGGCAGAAATTGCACTCTGCCTCATATAAATTCGTTTGGAACAATAAACGCCCGCGCTTGAAGAGATCAACTGCCAATCAACTGAGGAGTAAACTCGATGGGGGCTTAGCATTTCCAGATTTTAAATATTATTTTCAAGCTTTCTCTCTGAGACCTTTGATCACTTGGTTTGACGCTCAAGCAGCTGTATCTTGGCGACCATTGGAGGAGAAGTTGGTGTCCCCATATAGACTTCAGGATATTGTGTATACCAACATATCAATTAAACAATGTAAATTGCGATTTGGCCCTCTTATCACACATGTGATCCAGACTTGGCGTGACACTCAGAAAGTGGGTACAAAACGCCATCAATGGCACACGCATTCCCCTCTATTTAATAACAATCTTCTCCTTATTGGACAACAACCTATTAGATACCCTAGATGGGAAAAGAAAGACATACACACATTGGGGGATATCTTCGATAACTCTGGTCTCCACTCTTTTCAGGATATATCCAACGGATATGATCTCCCCCGAACCTCCTTTTTCTTTTATTTACAAATAAGAGCAGCTCTGAAGGCTCATGGCGTGCCATGGGATGCTCCACTAGTGCATCACCGCTTTCACAAATTATTTTATGACAAAGAGACATCGAGAGG
This sequence comes from Notolepis coatsorum, assembly GCF_963971535.1. Lineage (NCBI taxonomy): Eukaryota > Metazoa > Chordata > Actinopteri > Aulopiformes > Paralepididae > Notolepis > Notolepis coatsorum. The sequence goes on from NC_140175.1 coordinate 113,070,931, forward strand.
CTTTGTTTCTGACTTTTATCGCCATTTACTCATGTCCTCGTATAAAGACCTTGACCTGGATACGATTTGGAGAAAGGATGTCCCGGAGTTGGATGTAGATTTTGATTGGGATGCAGTCTGGGAAAATGTTCGGTTATCCTCACACAACCCAGATCACCAACAGATTCACCTAAATTGTATTCACAGGACTCATTTTGGCCGGCCTCACAGCCGCAATTTTTTTTTATTGCCTCACGTTAGTTTCACCCAGACAAACTCTGCCCGAAGGTATGGTTTCTCACCTACCTTGATGTATATATTGAAATTCTTTATTTGGAATTACCCCTTGAGATGAACCATCTCGTTTTCATGGGGGTCCACAGCTTACAGAATACATACATTAATATGTATTCAACATAACAAAACAAAGAAGCAAACAAAAACCAAACACAAAACAAAATAGAATTAATAATAAACAGGTTCAAACAACATCAAACAAGAGGAACATAAGACAACCAAACAACAAAACACAGAGCACATATTCAAGTGATTGCTTCAAAGATCTGTTATACTATTATTGGTGGAAACATGAACAAGTAATCTCAAGGTGAGAGGACAGCACAGTTTTAAACAGTTGTGATGATGTTATAGCTCGAATATGAACTGGGAGATTATTCCAGTCAGATGGACCTTTGAACATGAATGCTTTTTTGCCAACTGAGGTAGTAACATTTGTTGGAACTTTAAAAAATAGCTGTGCACAGTGTCTTAGTTGATGTATAGAGGTGAAAGGGTCCATATACTGTTTAAGATATTGCGGATAATTGAAGTGAATACATTTAAAAATGAACTGTAACCAGTGCTGCTGTCGTCTTACTGTGGGAGCTGGCAAATTAAGATTTTCATACATGGTGCAGTGGTGTGTCAAATATGGGCAGCCAAGAGAAAATCTGCATAGACGGTTGAATAGTGTGTTTAGTGGAAGAAGGTTGGTTTTAGATGCAGTTTGGTAAACTACGTCAGCGTAATCCATGATGGGTAAAATTAGTTGCTGAACCAGTTTCTTTCTGACAGGGAGTGTGAAACATTTTCTATTGCGGTAGAGAACACCAGCACTAAAGTTGACTTTTCTAACAATATTATCTATGTGATATTTATATGAGAGTTCTGAATCAAGCCATAGACCAAGGTATTTAATGTGATCAACTCTATGCAGTTGTGTACCGTCCAGACAAGTGATATTAAATGGTTGATTAATGGTTTTGGATGCAAGATTACGGGTGGTCCCAAAGAGCATAGCATTAGTTTTAGTTTTGTTGATTAAAAGTGTATTAGCCGAGAGCCATGATTCGAGTTTATTGAAATTTGATTGCAGTGATAACTGAATTTGAGGTAAGGTAATTAGAGATGTATATATCACTGTGTCGTCGGCATAGAGTTGAGTATTACAACCTGTGAAAATTGAGGGGAGATCATTAATAAATATTGAAAACAAGAGCGGGCCTAATGTTGAGCCTTGTGGCACCCCACATTCCTGTACTGCCAATTCAGATCTACCATCCTGTATAGCAACACATTGTTTTCTGTTGTGCAGATATGGATTAAACCAAAGCAGGGCATTGCGTGAGAGGCCAATAGCATACAGTTTGTCCAATAGGAGATAATGGTTGACCAAATCAAAGGCTTTTGTTAAATCAATAAATATTGCACCAGTGAGATTACCATTACCAGATGAAGAAAATATATCATTAGTGAGTTTTAATAAAGTAGTAGATGTGGAATGATTGGAGCGAAAACCAGATTGCGAAGGTGATAAAATATTGTTGTTGCTGAGATAATTAGACAGTTGTTTATAAATTAACTTTTCAAATACTTTTGCTATGGAACAGATAATTGCTATTGGTTTGGAATTATTGGGATCTAGTACATTGCCTGCTTTGTGGAGAGGAGTGATTTTTGAGTGCTTCCAGATAGATGGTATTTCATGTGATAATAAAGACAGATTATAGAGATCACATAGGGGGTACATCAAAATGTGTGGAGCAAGTTTAAGAAATTTGCTTTCTAAACCATCTAGGCCTGGGCCACTACACACTTTGAGGTCTTTTATGGCATTCAGAACATCAATAGGTGAGATTTTCGTGAACGAGAAGGAGCTGTTGCAAGGTGGTGCATTGTTACAGATGACATAAGGATCCGGTATTGTGGGAGTACAGACTGAAGAGAAGTGTTGGTTAAAGGCTTGAGCTACAAGAAGAGGATTATGCAATATGGTGTTATTAACTTTTAATTGATTACATTGAATATTTTTATCAGATGAATTAGTTAGTTTTAATTTTTTTCCAAAATTGTTTAGTGTTTTTAAAATCAGAGTTGAGAGATTCTTTATAATAATTTGATTTTGCATTCCGAGTCAATATTTTACTTTTATTTCTAAGCTGTCTGTATGTTTCCCAGTTTGCATGATCCTTAGTCCTACGATATGTGGCCCATGCCTTATCTCTCTGCCTGAAGGTGCTGATGAGGTCTGAAGTTATCCATGGAAGGTGACTACCCTTGACTTTGATAGTTTTGAATGGAGCATGTTTGTCGATAATTCTGGTTAGTTCCGTGTGAAGGAATTCCCAGGCTTCATGAACATTTGAGATGATTTGATATCGGTCCCAGTTAACTGAAATTAGATCATTAATGAATTCATCAACATTGATTTTTCTATCTTGCCTAATTTTTATGAATTTTGGGGGAAGTTTGGGTAATTTGATTTTCCAAATGCAGAACACCATGCAATGGTCACTAAAGCAATCTGCCGAAATACCTGAATCAATAATACGATTAGGGTGTGAAACCCAGATCCAATCGAGCAGAGATTGGCAAGTGGGTGTAACCCGAGTGGGCTCACTTATTAGCTGGGTTAGATTCAAGTTCCCAATAGTGTTTTTAGCATTTTTTTAGGCTTTATCCAACCAGCAACGGTTAAAATCTCCTAAAATTACAAGTTCATTTTTGTCATGAATAGAATTTATGGTGGAGACTAAACAGTTGAAGGAATCAGCAGGAGCTGAAGGGGGTCTATAGATGATTGATGATTGATTTCGTTGTTGGATATCTTGTTATTAAGCCAGGTTTCAGAAAGTGTAATTACATTGGGTTTATGCTGTTCCACCCACGGCCGCAATAGGTCAATTTTGTGTTTGAGACTCCTTATGTTCAAGTGTATAATTTTAAGTCCTTTTGTATTATCCATCTTGATCTTTAGTAATTGGGAGAATACCATCAATGACCCAATAAAACAGCATAGATCCAGGAACAATAGAGAGTTGAGCAAGTATAATGAACATGTCAGGACATAACAAGACAATACATAACAAGACAAGACATAACCAGATAGGACAAGACAAGACAAGACGAACAGACAAGACACAGACAGACAATATCAAAACAACAACAACCAACACAGAACCACCCAGCCCATTTAACCACCCAGCCCATTTAACCTTAACCCCATAGGTCCAAACATTTTGGGTGAGTAGCCTAACGATAACCACAACTCCCTAGCCAAAAGATGAGAATATAGATGGGGGGGGGGCGGGGGGAGAGGGAGAGAGAAAGAGACCGGATGGACAATGATATCAGTGCATACAGAAATACATAGGTATATGTACAAATAGGTACACGCACATACATATGCACATGCACATACGCACACAGAAACATTCAACATGCATATATACACATACACACGCAACATGTACACAACATGCATACCTTCATACAAACATGCACACCTACATATGTGCATACATATCTTCTACGTGCATACAAATAATTCAAAAGACATATGAATTCTAAATGAAAGAAAAGGAAAACATAATAATATTAATTATTAATCAGTAAACCAACCAATCAATTCATTAACTAGTATAACCAATATTAATAGTAATCGAAATAATAATATATGAGAAGAAATAATATGAGAAGGAACATTAAAAGAAAGTGGAAAAATAGGCAAAAGAATGTCTTGAGAAACTTAACTACAGTTGTCTGCAGGATCAACATCACAGAATGCAGTCCAGGTAGTCTTGGTAAGGATAGCGTGCTGCTGACGTCATCACCATGCGTCCATGTTTACATCGGCTGTGAAGCATGCTTCAAGTGTTTACAGTCGCTGGGGCAGTAACCCTGGTTACTGGGGCAGCATGCTGGATAGTCCGAAGATCATCCTGAGCATCGCGAACGATATTATCTTCACCACCACTCAGCCAGTATGTTGTGCGAGGATTCCTATAAAGGATGCCATCGATATAGAGTTTGTCAACAAAGAGCCGAGCATTCTTTCCGTTTTTCCTCGCCTCTGACAAGAACGGGTACAGCAGCCTCCGTCTGTTCATGATCTCGGCTGGGAATTGATCACTAATAGAGTATGTGGTACCTTTCAGCTCTTTCCCCTTGGACATGACAGAGTATTTCATTTTGGAGTCGGTAACTTTGGCCACAATCGGACGGGGCCGCTGCTGGTCGACTCTGGCCCTCCCCAAGCGATGCACCCTGGAGAAGCGGATTGCTTCGGTTTCCTCCGTCCCCATTTTCAAGTTGTTAGTCAGAAATGACTTTAACAGTACTGTTACTGTTACTGTACAGATGTGATCTATTTGGAGATATCCACGGCACGTGTTGTAGGGGTTAAGGAATCTAATATCGCAATTTGGTTGGCTGCAGTGGCAAAGTTAAAAGAACGCATATAAGTTTGGGAATTTGTTTTGATTTTTGTTTTTATTACTGAATAATGTATTGTGAGTGTGACTCATGTTGAGGTCCTTGGGTGAGCGGGGGGGGGGGGGGGGAGAACGAGCAAGTGTCCATGTAGGATGATCACTGTACAGTCTGTATCAGTTATTGTCTTGTCATGTGGTGTTAAGTTATTGTCTTGGGAAGTCTTTTTATGTATTATTATTATTGTATTGTTTGTGATATATGTTTTGTTTCATGTTGGGAAAAAAAATAAAGAAAAAGAAAATAAAAATATTTGATCAAAAAAATATATATATGTTTCATCACAAAATCATCAAGGGGGGGGGCGTTTTAGGAAGCTGCGATCGTTCCCAAAAGCATGTTTTAGGTTTGTTAATATACGACGCTGTGATCAATACAAAAGCATGTTTTAGGTTCAGTAAAATAGACCATACCTTAATCAGAAGGTACTCCAATCGGAGAGTCAGCATTGCCTTGGCTTGGGCTGATCGCTATACTAACTCGTTTGGCTGAGTTAGGGGGAGGGAAGCCGTGGGTGGGTCCTGGGCGCCTCTATATTAAAGGCAGCCCAAGAGCCCTTCCGCATACGCCTGATTGGCCCCGGTAACGCACCCAATGCGCATTTTCTTTTTCCCCCACAGGCGGAAATGGAATACATATTTATCCAAACGAGGACCCGATTTGTTATGTCATTTCGGGCGTTTACGAATACATATTTATCCGAAAAGGGTGCTTTTGGGCATTCATAACATTATTTCGCGCGACTGTACATTGTAACGTTAGTTAACACAGCCGTTAACACAGCACAGCTGTCAACTGTACTTAACAGCTGTCAACTGTACGCTGTAACGTTATGTGCTTTCGGGCATTCATAACGTTATTTCGCGCGACTGTACATTGTAACGTTAGTTAACACAGCCCAACACACAAAGCACTGCGCATTTATTTAAAAAAACATACATACCCTAAGCTATGCATACAATAACAGAACAGATTGACAGCAGTGTTTTAGAGGTTATTTTGGTTATAAGATGTGACATACTGTAGTTGTTTATATGCGGGCGTCTTTGTGAACCAACGCGAACCAAGCACCAAGGGTCCCAAACGACCTCATGCGCATGCGCGGCGAGCACCTGGCTGAAGCATCTGTTTGGCAAAAGAAAATGCGCATTGCGTGCGTTACCGGGGCCAATCGCGGGAATGCGGAAGGGCTCTTGGGCCGCCTTTAATATAGAGGCGTCCTGGGCGTTGTGGACAGCGACCCCTACAGTTCGGTCGGGGCACCTGCACAGCGAGGGTAGGATCTGGAGAAAGGTAGTGTGACACGTTACACTCTCCCGGTGAGAATCTGCGCTGCCAGGCTGGCTGCCGGCTGGCTGCACATGTGTCAGAGGAAAGCATGTGACAGTCTCCGGCCTCCCGGACCAACAGTAGGGGGGGGTGCGCAACAACCAGGAAGGGGGTTGGGAATTGGCATAACGACTAACAGTGGGATGGGAGAAAAATCGGAAAAAAAGAGGGGGAAAAAGATAATACAAAAAAAAGAAGGTACTCCAAAATGAATAATCCCAGTAGTTCCATCGCGATCGCCATTACTCGTGTGCATTGGGCATGGCTATAATACGGGAAACAATAGGTTTCAGGTAGGGGTGTAAAGGTACACGTATCCGTACCGAACCGAACAAGTTTCAGTGTGTACCGTACCGTACCGAACGGCTGTGTAGTGTACCGAACGAATACAACGGTATGTTAACCACTAACGACCGCCCACCGGGGGCTGTTTTTTTCACAATATAATATAATAATAATATATATATTTTTTTACAAGTCGATTAGTCATTTCAATATAGAATATTCGTTGACAGCCCTACAAGTACAATTAGTTACTGCACACTACATGACCCGAGTGGAACATGGAAAGCCAAACGTTCCCCCACTGTACCGAAAACCCGTACCGAACCTTGACTTCAAAACCGAGGTACGTACCGTGGTTTTTGTGTACCGTTACACCCCTAGTTTCAGGCGAGCAAATCTCCGACAGATGGCTGTGTGCTGCTTCACTTTGAGGGAGAGGGGATTCCTGCAGCCAGAGCTACAGAGAGACACCTTAGAGACCCAGTTCAAAAGGTAAGCGATACTGCCACCTGTCGGGATTCGATCGTCATTGCAATTTTAACGTAGGCAGCGGTGCCAGGGAGACACGAGTGTCTATAAATGGAAATTGAAAAAAAGAGAAATGGATCAAAATACAGGCTGAACAGACTCTACCAGTGCTGTGAGTAAACAGGCTGAACAGACTCTAGTGCTGTTAGTAAACAGGCTGAACAGACTCTAGTGCTGTTAGTAAACAGGCTGAACAGACTCTAGTGCTGTTAGTAAACAGGCTGAACAGACTCTAGTGCTGTTAGTAAACAGGCTGAACAGACTCTAGTGCTGTTAGTAAACAGGCTGAACAGACTCTAGTGCTGTTAGTAAACAGGCTGAACAGACTAGTGCTGTTAGTAAACAGGCTGAACAGACTCTAGTGCTGTTAGTAAACAGGCTGAACAGACTCTAGTGCTGTTAGTAAACAGGCTGAACAGACTCTAGTGCTGTTAGTAAACAGGCTGAACAGACTCTAGTGCTGTTAGTAAACAGGCTGAACAGACTCTAGTGCTGTTAGTAAACAGGCTGAACAGACTCTACTAGTGCTGTTAGTAAACAGGCTGAACAGACTCTAGTGCTGTTAGTAAACAGGCTGAACAGACTCTACTGTTAGTAAACAGGCTGAACAGACTCTAGTGCTGTTAGTAAACAGGCTGAACAGACTCTAGTGCTGTTAGTAAACAGGCTGAACAGACTCTAGTACTGTTAGTAAACAGGCTGAACAGACTCTAGTGCTGTTAGTAAACAGGCTGAACAGACTCTAGTGCTGTTAGTAAACAGGCTGAACAGACTCTAGTGCTGTTAGTAAACAGGCTGAACAGACTCTAGTACTGTTAGTAAACAGGCTGAACAGACTCTAGTGCTGTTAGTAAACAGGCTGAACAGACTCTAGTGCTGTTAGTAAACAGGCTGAACAGACTCTAGTGCTGTTAGTAAACAGGCTGAACAGACTCTAGTGCTGTTAGTAAACAGGCTGAACAGACTCTAGTGCTGTTAGTAAACAGGCTGAACAGACTCTAGTGCTGTTAGTAAACAGGCTGAACAGACTCTAGTGCTGTTAGTAAACAGGCTGAACAGACTCTAGTGCTGTTAGTAAACAGGCTGAACAGACTCTAGTGCTGTTAGTAAACAGGCTGAACAGACTCTAGTGCTGTTAGTAAACAGGCTGAACAGACTCTAGTGCTGTTAGTAAACAGGCTGAACAGACTCTAGTGCTGTTAGTAAACAGGCTGAACAGACTCCAGTACTGTTAGTAAACAGGCTGAACAGACTCTAGTGCTGTTAGTAAACAGGCTGAACAGACTCTAGTGCTGTTAGTAAACAGGCTGAACAGACTCTAGTGCTGTTTGTAAACAGGCTGAACAGACTCTAGTGCTGTTAGTAAACAGGCTGAACAGACTCTAGTGCTGTTAGTAAACAGGCTGAACAGACTCTAGTGCTGTTAGTAAACAGGCTGAACAGACTCTAGTGCTGTTAGTAAACAGGCTGAACAGACTCTAGTACTGTTAGCATACGGACCAGGAATGAGGTCGTTGACTGCTGTAACTGAGTGGCGAGACAAAAAAAGACTAAATCGAGACAAAACTAAAACTAAAATGCTGACCTGTAGTTGACTAAAACTGACAAAACGAAAAATAAATGAAGGTGACTAAATGAGGAAAACGAAAAAGAGCATTTGACACATGACTAAGACTAAAAATAAAAAATAGCCAAGACTCAGATGTTTAAATGCCGCATGTACCCGTTTTCTCAACATGCATGCAAATTGATTGTGCCATGCATTACACAACTACTTACTAAATAAATATACAGTATTTTCAAAACAGAAGTTATGCCCTCTGCCTTTTTTATTTAAACATATTGTTAATGCACATATATGACTATTCTTCTCCCACATTCCTGGAGGTGTTGTGGAAGATTCTTTTACCAACTCCAGTGAGTTTACAGAAATTGAGATTGAGATGAGCTATTCCAAAAGAAAGTTGTTTATTTCTGTGATCACAAAATCAGAGGAGCAGGTCAATGGATAGGGAAAAAAATATAGTTTATTCTGTGCACAGTCTCAGTTCGATACAGAGCGGAAGACTCTTATTGTGATGTTTCTTCTTGACTTGTTTACTTGTTGATTGTATTTTTTCCAGGTAATATCTGTAGTATTATGTATATTTAATAGGGCTATATATTTAATACAATATTTATATTATTTATTTAAAGCAAACAAACTCCAAACTACAAACTACCCAAAATGAAAGCCTTGTCACGTATGAACCAGTGGCGTCGTTAGCCCTGGGCTTCCGGGGCTTTAGCCCCGGATGTTTTTCTCCTAGCCCCGGATCTAAAAAAAAAAAAAAAAAAAAAAATGTTTACATTTTTTTTTTTTAACTTTTTTTTGGTGTCAGCATCCCCATTGTCTGTGCTGAATGTTTGTTAGTGTTTGGTATTTTTTGTTGGTTTTTAGTACTTTTAAAAAAAATTTAGTAAGTAGTTTTCATTTGATCCTATAATTTTTTCATTCACCGATTTGTGGACTTTTTTTTAGTGTCCTGAAAGGCGCCTTATAAATCAAATGCATTATTATTATTATTATTATTATTATTATTATTATTATTATTATTATTATTATTATTATTATTATTATTATTATTATTATTATTATTATTATTATTATTATTATTATTATTATCATCATCCAGGAGGGAAAATACACTTTGGATAGTAGGGACTGCATCTCTGCCTGTCCTGACAAGGAAAAACTGTAAAGACTAGAGATGAACTGTTTATTTATTTTGTACATAGGCTGTGCATATGTTTGTTTGTTTGTTTGTTTATTTGCTTATGTGTATGATTCTTAACTGTGTTTTTATTTTGTTATTGGTGTATGTATATGTGTATGTATGTACAGTATATGTATATATATTATATATATATGTGTATATATGTATATTTGTACTCCTGTTGGGGCTTCTTGGACCAGATCAATGTTTTATCTGGCTAAATAAATAAATAAGAAACTGATGATTTGGTCCTGTTAACTTTGAATGTTCTATGGGGACTGCCCAGATCCCTCTCATGGACCTGGACCTCACTTTGAGAACCTCTAATGATTCTAGTTATTCAGTATTCATCTCTAATTACTCTAAAATTGCGTATTTCTGTGTTAAAAAAAAAAAAGGAAAAAAGGGGGGGGGGACCACCCCCCTCCACCCCCCCGGGCTGAAGCCCCCAATGTTTTCTAACCCTAAAAACGCCCCTGGTATGAACCATACAAATGCATTACAGTTACAATTGTGTTGTAACTAAGAGATTACCTGGGGGGGGGGGATAAATTCTGTGCATGGATTATAACAGACAATTTTCTCTTGGGCATTTCCTGGTTGTAGCACCTGGCTGGTGCTATAGAGTATAGATAACATTCAGCCACAAGGTGTCACACTAGAGCACCAGCATGTCATTTATCCAATCAGGTGCATTCCACGTGGGGAAATGGGAAGTAGGGAGGGGATACATGCCTGCTGCAGGGTTTCCCATTAATTACCTAGACTGTGGAGGCCCGCCACAGTCTAATTAGTCCCCCCACAGTTGTATAATGAACCAAAAAAAAGTTAAAAAAAGAAAAGAAAAAATATATATATATATTTTTTTACTATTTCTTTTTAAATATAAAGTTTGCCAATAGGGATGCATCAGTAGTATTGGCAGTTGTAGTAGTCGTAATAGTAATCCACTATATTTTTTAATTTTCTAAAAAATTAACCAGTTCAACACAGGTAACCACTTTTGCTTCATTTCTTTGATGGCTCAAATGTATGCTCTAATCCAGTGGTTCCCAAAGTCGGGGTCGTGACCCAAAGGTGGGCCGCGAGCAGCGCGAGATGATTTAAAAAAAAAAAAAAAAAAATTGTCAGGCCACTGAACTTAGAAGCAGGCCAGGACAGTGTTTCTAGTTGTATTCTAAAATGTGACTATATGGTTTTATATTAACTTAATAAATAAACAAAAACGAAAAATCTACTTATTTCAACGAACATTTCAAACTAAATAACAGATTATGCACATAAAACGCTGAAAACAACCGAAGCAACAACAGTATTTTAATGAGGCTATTATTATTATCATTATTATTTTGCAACAAGTTAGCCCTCTCATAAATAGCACATATAAATGAATAACTAACTTGAACTAACTTAATAGGATTGAAGTGATATTTGGCTTAAAAAATCGGTCGCCTGGCAAAAAAAATTATAAAAAGCCTGACGATGTGCATTGGGCCGCGGCTCTCTGACGCCTTATTTTCTGGGCCCTGGCCTGAAAAGTTTGGGAACCCCTGCTCTAATCCAGTGCTTCCCAATTCTCTCCTCGAAGCACGCCAGCCGTTCCATGCATTTGTTAAATTCCACCACCAGCACACCTTGATTCAACTAATAAAGGGCTAGTTAAGTTGAATCAGGTGTGCTGGTGGTGGAATTTAACAAATACATTGAACGGCTGGGGTGCTTCGAGGAGAGAATTGGGAAGCACTAGTCTAGTCGATTTTGTGTTTTGAGCACAAAGTTCATCATAGATCTAGCCTCTTTATTTTGCTCTCAAAGTGCACCAGATTGATGCATTTTACTTTAAAATGTACAAAACAAAAAGTTACGGGGGGCATTCCGCCGGACCCCCCTAGAGGGTCGGAGGTTCTCCCCCCATAGTCTCTGAAAATCCTGTGGGAAACACTGCTGCTGCAACATTAATTGTATCTATAGCACCTTTAAACAAGGTAAATACTTCACCTACAAACATAATACTGTTCTGACAATAGTAATAACAGTAATTAAGCCTGGAGGCCTATTTTCTGAAAATCTGCCTAAAATACATACCTAAGTAAATGGAAGATTGCTCCACTTCTACAAGGCCATTTGCATGTTCTTGGTATCTAGGGACATCTATGGACCTCAGTGAATGTATTCCCAGTGTCAGAAATATTGTGTCCATTACTAGGCTTGCTTAAATTGTGATGAACCAAAGGAGAATATGAATTATGATTTTTCTTTGCATCTTTGACAGTGAATAACACCTGTTAAAAATGACCAGACATGAAAACTGCCACTGAGCTCTAAGGAAATGAATAAAGGGAAGATGATTAAACAGATGGTTTTGTAGATACAGTACTGAATTCTGCCATCCGGACCCATGCAATTTGAAATATTATTATAGAATATAGAATATGAGGCCTATATAAATTACCTTATTATAGCCAACTTGCACATCTATGGATCGGGCCAAATCTACTCTTTCCAATGGCAGAGTTCAATTTGGATTTAGTATCACCAGGCGTGCATGAAGAACCGGGAATTAAATCTACTGTAAATACAGCCAGCTTTTTATTTTTGCGACAGGTCCGCCATTTTTTATCCGTTTGCAGTGCGGATTGTTGCTAAATGTTCACAGAAGGTAGACACACTAACTGCACTCCAATATATGCCAATAACATTCAGTTTTGTGATATAGTATCCCTAGAAATAAGAGAAATAAAAACACTCATTGAGAGCTCTGGGTGCCCTGTGCTTATGACTACAAAGCATCATCAGTCGGAGATTCTAAATGGCCGACCTCCACGGTAATATTACCACATTTCAAAAACTAAAATCACATTAATAACACTTTAACCTATTGGTAAACAAACGTATTGCTGAAAATATACACTATGACTGCTGTTGTGACATGGTTAGGGTGTTTACTCTTGGATACATTCTAAAAAGAAACGCAACATTATGTCATACAGTCTAGACAGATTGATTTATGACGTGATGTCATCTGCTGACTGCACGGGTGGAAGAGGTTAACAGTCGCTGAAAAGAATACTTTCTTTCAACCTTGAGGTGAATGGAGCAAGTCTGGAAGTGGAGGGGCCTTCTCTGGAGGGCTTAGACAAGCCTTCTTTTGAAGAGGCCAAACCTTCTCTTGAAGAGGTCAAACCTTCTCTTGAAGAAGCCAAGCCTTCTCTTGAAGACGACAAACCTTCTCTTGAAGAGGCCAAACCTTCTCTTGAAGAGGCCAAGCCTTCTCTTGAAGACGACAAACCTTCTCTTGAAGAGGCCAAGTCTTCTCTTGAAGACGACAAACCTTCTCTTGAAGAGGCCAAGCCTTCTCTTGAAGAGGCCAAACCTTCTCTTGAAGAGGCCAAACCTTCTCTTGAAGACGACAAACCTTCTCTTGAAGACGACAAACCTTCTCTTGAAGAGGCCAAACCTTCTCTTGAAGAGGCCAAGTCTTCTCTTGAAGACGACAAACCTTCTCTTGAAGAGGCCAAACCTTCTCTTGAAGAGGCCAAGTCTTCTCTTGAAGACGACAAACCTTCTCTTGAAGACGACAAACCTTCTCTTGAAGAGGACAAACCTTCTCTTGAAGAGGCCAAACCTTCTGTTGAAGAGGCCAAGCCTTCTCTGGAGGATGATGTGCCTTTTCTGAACTCTGAGAAACGTTTTCTCTCCATCTGGTGCAGTGTAGGTCAGTTTCCTCTTCAGCCTATGTGTATTCTCACTGTACTGCTCAGGTTCTGAGTCAGATTCAGAAGTAGCCACTTGAAGTCGTTGGTGACCTGCACTGAATGGCAGTTTTGGATTCAGCAGATTGTCCGTTTGTTATCATACAATCGGACTCATCAGAAGTGTCCTTGCTTTCGGTTGTGGTTGGAAGTCTCCTCTCTTCACAGTTGTGTACATTCTTTGCAAAATTGCCATCATCACTCTCAGAGTCAGACTCGGGTAAAGGAGGACTCTGCGATAGGCTACGTCTGACATGTCCTCGCCTTCTTCATCCTTACTATCTGACTTGGAGGGAGATCTTTGGAAGCTCAAGATGTTGAGTAATCAGAACTGTGTTCAGTTTCAGAGGTACTTAGGTCCCCATCACATTCAGGGTCAGACTCAACTTCACATGAAGGTGTCATTTGTGGCCTCGGGTTCTGATCCCTGGTCTGAATGTCGCTGTCCTCCTCCTCTGGGGCAGAGAAAATGGCACAGTGGGCATAATTGATGTTCTTCGCCTTTAGGAAACTGTTGAAAGAGTCAAACACCTCTATGTCAGAGGAGGCAGACGCCGCTGCTAGTTTTGAGGTGGAGTCTAGATCCTCTTTAAGTGAAGCTTCAGTCTTCACCGCACTTTCACACTGTGAAGAGTTAAAGAGTGCATGTTTAGACGATTCAGTATAGGTTCAAATCTCTGATTCATAAGTCCCATGCATACTGATGTGGATACACAGATATTGATGCCGGCATTGAAGATGATACCAGGCTAAAATACTGCAGGTACTGAGGGTGATACCAGGCTGAAATACTGCAGGTACTGAGGGTGATACCAGGCTGAAATACTGCAGGTACTGAGGGTGATACCAGGCTGAAATACTGCAGGTACTGAGGGTGATACCAGGCTAAAATACTGCAGGTACTGAGGGTGATAACAGGCTAAAATACTGCAGGTACTGAGGGTGATACCAGGCTAAAATACTGCAGGTACTGAGGGTGATACCTGGCTAAAATACTGCAGGTACTGAGGGTGATAACACGCTAAAATACTGCAGGTACTGAGGGTGATACCAGGCTAAAATACTGCAGGTACTGAGGGTGATACCAGGCTAAAATACTGCAGGTACTGAGGGTGATACCAGGCTAAAATACTGCAGGTAGGGTATATTTGCAGTTGTGAAGATAATCTAACTCACTTGGAGTGTGAATGTGATATATCACAGGAAACTACTCAACCTCTATATATACTAGAGAATAGTCAGATTTAACTTCAGTTAGTAAATATAGAGAATAGTCAGATTTAACTTTAGTTAGTAAATATAGATAAGTCAGATTTAACTTCAGTTAGTAAATACAGAGAAGTCAGATTTTACTTCAGTTAGTAAATATAGAGAATAGGTAGATTTAACTTCAGTTAGTAAATACAGTATAGTTAATAGTCCGATTTAATTTCAGTTAGTAAATATAGAGAAGTCAGATTTAAATTCAGTTCGTAAATATAGAGAATAGTCAGATTTTACCTCAGTTAGTAAATATAAAGAATAGTCATATTTTACCTGTTTGTAAATATAGATAATAGATGATTTAATTGCAGTTAGTAAATATAGAGAATAGCTACTGATGTGTATATGATATGGACCTACCGTATGACTCCTACAATGTGATTGTAAGGAGGAAAGATTATTCACACATCCTTACGTGAACATATTCTGTACACTATGTTCTCAGTCACTCTATAGCCATGAATGCACTCCTGTCTCTGCTCAGTATATGCTTCTGACACTATAAGGTAAACGGCCTATGATATATAAACAGCAATGGGAGATGTACCTTATTATGGATATGGACATAGACGAGACACAGTATATGCATCATGAGAACTTACATGTCCGAATTTACATGTTAAATATGTATCAAGTAATATGACTCTCTGTCTGTGAGAGATATAAAACATTACTGTGTTACGGTCTCTTCTATCCTCTGCTCTTTATCCTCTCCTCCCTTCTTCCCCACTCTATTACTGATGAAAGAGCATTTTTACTTCACAAACTGTATGGATCCATATTAGGGATTTGGGGGAAATATCTAATAGCTATTTTTCGGACAGATATTGCGATTGCGATTCAATTTGCGCACAGACACACTTCAGCTAATGAAGTAAAATGTTTATCATCATCAACTAGCCAGTTCGTTTTTATAGTGTAACATTTTGATACTTAAATGTTAATTGAACGTACAGTAGAGAGGGAGGGAGGGAGAGAGAGAGACGGGCTCAGCCCCGCCCGCCCCCCTTTTGCTACTATTGAAACTCTGCTGTTTTCTGTCTGTGAGCAGGGTTAGCTAGCTTAGCTTAGTTAGCACTGTGGCTAACGTTAGTTTACCCCGACGTGGGCATCAGGAATAACGAGGATGCAAAGCTTGTTAGACGCATTGGAGTTTTCACTGCACATAGAAACAGCGCGGGGAAAAAAGCAGGGACTTATTTTGGGTTGCAAAATACGACCAAATAGGTACATTCTGGAGCCCTGCTGTAACGTCTTCACACACAGGCGTTTCATGAGCTGTTGTTGTTGGGTGTATACGTAGCTACCTTGGGCTACTTCTGATTGGTAAGCATGACTGACAAGTAGGGATGCACGATATTGATTTTTTGACACCGATACCGATAACTTTATGCTCCTCAAGCCGATAACCGATATTTATTGTATTATAATATTTTTTTAACTGTATATATATATATATATATTTTTTTTTTTATCAATTTTTTTTTTTTTTTTAGTATTTATAAGCTCCGACGTCATCGGTACTGCTATCGGTACTCGAGAAATTATGGAGTTTTTTTTTTGAGGAATTTAAACGTCGCAAACTAATCTTGTTGGCCGTTTTCTATCTCTCCTCTCTCGGTCTCTCTCTGCCTGCGCGAGCCGGCTGTGCTCTTACACACACACACACACACTCACTCACTCACACACACACACACAGCTCTGCTCTCGACAGCACCCGTGTGTGTGTGTGTGTGTGTGTGTGTGTGTGTGTGTGTGTGTGTGTGTGTGTGTGTGTAAGAGCACAGCCGGCTCACGCAGGCAGAGAGAGACCGAGAGAGGAGAGATAGAAAACGGCCAACAAGATTAGTTTGCGACGTTTAAATTCCTCAAAAAAAGTCTGGGTCTATTTTACTAAAGTCGATGCTGACAACGCACGTTGCCACAAGTGCAACAAGACATTTGCCAGTAATGTATAAGCGCTGGTACTTGTCAATGTGGCTGGCGGGGAGCAGCTAACGTTATAGCTCCGAGTAGAATAATGGCCGACAATCCGGAGGTAAATAAACGAATGAGAGCTTCTGATTGGTGGTAAGAAGAAGAGGTGGGTGCAAGCGGAGGGACGTAATTGGCAGATCGACTGTCTGTCTCCGAATGTAACGTGACTACGTCACAGCCAAGAAGGGGAGCGCTGGATTTGTGAAAAACTCCCTGTTCCTAAACCACACGCTATCAGTTTTACCACAGTACTGGCAAAACGGGAGGAGGCTATAATAAAAACAAGCGCCCTTCATCCAAATCCACCCACACCGGATTTCTTTTAACCAAAAAATGTATTATATGTTATCGGAGCTATCAATAACGTTATCGAGTTTATCGGGATGACGTCATAATTGCTGATATCGGCCCGATAATTATCGTGCATCCCTACTGACAAGCAAGAAAAAACCTTGAATCAGACTCGCTGTATAACGTATCCCAAATCGCAGGCTTTGCGATTTGCTAATTGCGTCATTTCAAATCACGATTTCGATTTAAAATTGATTAATCGTTCAGCCCTAATCCATATTATAATAAACAATCTTATTGAACTTTAGGAATTGTCTCCTAATCATTCGGATATTCCTTTCAATATTAGTATTCCAATTTCTATTCTTTTTTTGTATCCACTTTTTCTCCTCCTGTTTTTCTGTGTTTTTCTCCCATCCCAATTTAGTCATTATGCCAATTCCCCCCTCCCCTTCCTGGTCATTGCTCGCATGTGCCCCCCACTGGTCGGTCTAGGGAGCCCTGAAGTCTATCAGATGCTTCCTCCGAGACATAGGAGACAGCCAGCAGCATCTTTTCACCTGCCAGCGCGGACTCTCATTGGTGAGGTGTAACGTGTGGGAGGTCACACTACCCTCAACTTCTCCCTCCCTCGCTGTGCAGGCGCCCTGACCGACCTGTAGGAGTCGCTGTTTACAACGAACAGAATACCACCCCACCGGATTCCCTCCCGCTGATTCTGCCAATTGAGCCAGTATGACTGCCGGCCAAGCCGGAGGCGTTGGTGACAAGCGCTTAGTCCGCTGCGCCACCCAGCCACCTCCAATTTCTATTATTAATACCTCGGACCACGGATCTTGATTTACATTGAAACACATCATTACAGTGATATAACCACCTGCTTAAACAGTGGCTCAGGAGGTAGAGCGGTCGTCTGGTAATCAGAAGGTTCCCGGTTAGATTCCAGCTTGTCCTGGGAAGTGTGTCGAAGTGTCCTTGAGCTAGACACATAACCCCTAACTGCTCTCGATAAGTAGGTTGGCACCTTGCATGGTGTCCTCCGCCATCTGTAGTGTTTTTTAAGGTCTCCCATCGTCTTGAAGCTCTTCCCACACTGGTCACAGCAGTAAGGTTTCTCTCCTGTGTGTACCATGTGGTGACGTTTAAGCTCTGCCTTTGTCTTGAAGCTCTCCCCACACTGGTCACAGCAGTAAGGTTTCTCTCCTGTGTGTACCATGTGGTGTCTTTCAAGATTTCTCTTTGTTTGGAAGCTCTTCCCACACTGGCCACAGCAGTATGGTTTCTCTCCTGTGTGTACCATGTGGTGTTGTTTAAGATCTCCCTTTCTCTTGAAGCTCTCCCCACACTGGTCACAGCAGTAAGGTTTCTCTCCCGTGTGTACCATGTGGTGTAGTTTAAGATCTGCCTTTCTCTTGAAGCTCCTCCCACACTGGCCACAGCAGTACGGTTTCTCTCCTGTGTGTACCATGTGGTGTCTTTCAAGATCCGACTTTGTCTTGAAGCTCTTCTCACACTGGTCACAGCAGTAAGGTTTCTCTCCTGTGTGTACCATGTGGTGTTGTTTAAGATCTCCCTTTCTCTTGAAGCTCTCCCCACACTGGTCACAGCAGTAAGGTTTCTCTCCCGTGTGTACCATGTGGTGTAGTTTAAGATCTGCCTTTCTCTTGAAGCTCCTCCCACACTGGCCACAGCAGTACGGTTTCTCTCCTGTGTGTACCATGTGGTGTTGTTTAAGATCTCCCTTTCTCTTGAAGCTCTCCCCACACTGGTCACAGCAGTAAGGTTTCTCTCCCGTGTGTACCATGTGGTGTAGTTTAAGATCTGCCTTTGTCTTGAAGCTCTCCCCACACTGGTCACAGCAGTACGGTTTCTCTCCTGTGTGTACCATGTGGTGTCTTTCAAGATCCGACTTTCTCTTGAAGCTCCTCCCACACTGGCCACAGCAGTACGGTTTCTCTCCAGTGTGTACCATGTGGTGTTGTTTAAGATCTCCCTTTCTCTTGAAGCTCTCCCCACACTGGTCACAGCAGTAAGGTTTCTCTCCTGTGTGTACCATGTGGTGTAGTTTAAGATCTGCCTTTCTCTTGAAGCTCCTCCCACACTGGCCACAGCAGTACGGTTTCTCTCCTGTGTGTACCATGTGGTGTCTTTCAAGATCCGACTTTGTCTTGAAGCTCTTCTCACACTGGTCACAGCAGTAAGGTTTCTCTCCTGTGTGTACCATGTGGTGTCTTTCAAGATTTGCCTTTCTCTTGAAGCTCTCCCCACACTGGTCACAGGAATGACGTCTCAATTCCTCCATGTCTCTATTGGTTGCCGGGCAGCAGGACAGGGGGTGGATCTGGGGAACAAAGAGACAGAAACATTCAAATGAAGAGTTTATAAACTGGCTGTCTAATGGCAGTCTAAGGCTATGTGTAACTGAGGGGTACAATTCCCTGACTGTATTACTAGATATGATACTTACTACCACTACCTTTGTACTTAATATTCGGCCACCCAGTACTCGGCATAAATATATTATGATGAACACTGTCACGTAGATGAAACGGATCCAACACAAATGTACGAATTAGAAATAGGTCTTTATTTCTACACAGCGATGGTGTGTAGAGCAAGCACTTAATCAAATCAATCACATTTATGAATGGGAATTAGTATGCACTTTTATGGCAAGAGTATTCGTCGGTATATCAATAGAGAATGTCCAATCTCTGAAGGCGCAGGTGGTACATATACGACCTGGAATAGTTAAGGAATAATAGCAATGATACTTTAATGATTATAGAACTGGATACACTAGGGGGGAATTCCGGTCGCTTGTAAGACAACTGGAGAAGGGGGGGGGGGTAGAGTCTGGCTGTATCCGTCTGGCCGAGGGTATCCTGGGAGAACCCACGGTTGTGCGGCTCGGTGCCTCAGCGATCCTCGATCCACAGATGAAAGCAGTTGGACTCTCTGTGGGCCGGCTTCCTTCGGTCCACGATGGAGAGACGTGAAGCGACCTCGTCGTGTAGAGCGTCTCCTCACCTGTCGTCCTCTCCGGGGGGGGGGTTTCCAACACACGGCAGTGTTGGTCTTTATCCATAGAATAATCACTGTATACAAAGCATAATCCGTGCCTGGGAAGGCGGGCTGTCGTCGGTAGAATAATCCGGTATGCAGGTCCACTCGCTCGTCGGCTCTGGGGCTCCTCGGGTGCAGCCTCACATGGGGTCGGCCACCCTGGATAAGCAGCCAGTTCTCTGCCCGAAACGATGGGGTACTGACTACGATAGTATTCTCATCGCACGAAGCACTACATATGAATAGACTATTATTAGCTTAATAGACTACGTCCAACTCGACGATATAGTGCCAAATATGACTATTCAAATATTAATATACACGATGTCTCAATACCGATGGTAGGCCGAACTTGGCCTTACTCCCACACGTGGCGTCGCGGGGAGGCTTTACGTCTGTCACTCTATTGGAGGGTAAGAAACTGGACTAAAAAGGGAAAGTCCTACTTTCGTAGCGCAGTATATATACGCACTATGAACAAATAGTACCGTTAGTGGTGCGGTAGCCAGATTCCTACGCGGAACTAGGACTTGTTCGTACATGTTGAGCGGTACGTTTGAACTGGGTCTGGGGGGTATGGCAGCCTGGCACCAAGGTCTCGACCAATAGTAGAATGGAGACTATTATGGGATGTTCAGTAGGCTAGAATGGATATTCAATGCATATTGTACAAGGAATATACAAGGGATATCAAGGAATATTAGAGAATATACAAATACAATTAAATATATATATATAATAAATATATATATTCGGTTTAATCTGGCCCTTCACAACAGCCACCCCCTGATTGGTCCCAGACCTAATCAGTTAAGCAGAGACAGATTAATCGCGTTGTCTATTTACACATAAGGGTTTGCTGTAGGGGTCAGTCAACTTCACAAAGTCATAGGGTTATAGGGTCATGGTCATCATCGATTGTGTCTGGGAGTCGGGGCAGTTCTATGAGCCTCGCCACGGGACGGGTGTAAGTGCGACCCTGGACAAGCACTTCAGCTGCTCGGACCTTGCCGTCGGCACCGGTGATCACTTTGCTTACGCGGCCGGCCGGCCACATAGCTCTGGGCAGTGATTGATCAATAATCATGACGACCGTTCCTTCTGTCAAATTGTCTCTCTCCTTTACCCACTTCTGGCGGGTCTGTAGAGACGGTAGGTAGTGCAGTAGAAATGTCCTTTGTTGTGCACTCTCTATGGTAGTGCAATCATCTATGTTGGGGTCTGCGGAGATAACAGTGCTCAATCCACAGAACACAGGCTTCTTATTCTCAGCCTCCTCCTGACTGGCTTCCCTCGGGATAGGCGTGGGCCACTCTCCTTCCGGGAGCTTTAGGAATGCTGGGCCGTCACTGTAGACATTGCGACGGGTGAGGTCATCTAGGGGCATTCCCCGGGTGATGACGTCAGCTGGGTTCTGTTTTGTATCAACGTAGCGCCACTCTGTTTCTCCGGTTAACTATTCGGTTAAGTCTTGAATCTCGGTGACTCTGACTCCCACGAAGACTTTGTACTTTCATGAGTCCGATTTGATCCAGGCGAGTACTGTCGTGGAATCTGACCACAGGATTGTTCTAGACACCGGTATGGTGAGCTCACGTTGGATGAGCGTGGCTAGGTGCGCTCCGGCTAGGGCTGCGCAGAGCTCTAGGCGTGGGATAGATTGTTGCTTGCGTGGGGCTATTCTCGAGCGGGCGAGGACAAATGCTGTGTAGATCTCTCCCCCCTCTTCTTGGGCCCGCAAGTAGGCTACTGATCCGTATGCGACCTCTGAGGCGTCACTGAAGACGTGTAAGTCCATTTTACATGTCTCTGGCCTCACCGTGGGTGGGAAGTAGCTTCGGCGCATATTAACGCCGGGGAGTGAGTGGAGCTCCATCTCCCACTCTCTCCAGGTGGATGCAAGTTGTGCGGGAATGGGGTCGTCCCAGCCCTGGTCCTTGTCCCACAATGCTCGTACAATCATTTTTGCCCTGGTGGTGTACGGTAGAATACATCCTAGCGGGTCATATTGTCGGGCGAGTGTTGTGTACACACTCCGTCTGGTGGTCGGCGCCGCCGCCGGCCTTCCCTGCTCCGTAGTCAGGGGCTTGTGTCTGTAGTGAAGCGAATCTGTTTTGAATCGCCACACCAATCCCAGGGTCATCTCCTGGGCTTCTCCCCGGATTGTAGCCATCCAGGTCTCGCTGCTGGCTGCCTTGTCCTCGGAGGAGAGGCTGCGCAGTACTTGCGGATCGCTGCTGGCCCACTGCCTGAGATCAAAGCCGCCTTTGATCAATGAGGCACGGAGTTTAATCAGGAGAGCCTCGGCTTCTTCCTGGGTTGAAAGGCTTTGTAGACAGTTGTCTACGTAGAAGCTGTTCTTTACGCTGTGTCGGACCTCTTCGTCCGCTGCTGGGTCCTCTGCTACATGTTTCTGTAGTGCAAATGTAGCACAGCAGGGGCTGCACGTCGTTCCGAAGGGGAGGACTTCCCATTGGTAGATGGCTGGGTGCTCATCTCCTGGCTTCTCTCTCCATAGGAACCGTAACAGGGGCTTGTCCTCCGCTACTAATCTCACCTGCAGGAACATTCCTTTAATGTCCCCGCTGATGGCCACCTTTTCCTGGCGGAAGCGGAGTAGAACGCCGAGTAGGGAGGGGCCGAGTGTGGGACCGGGCAGTAACTCTTTATTCAGATTTTGGGATCCGATCTGGTAGCTGCAGTTAAATACTATGCGGTCTTTACCGTTGTGATGGACCTTGTGGTGAGGCACGTACCACGATTCAGTGGTCTGGTCAGCCTCTTTAATGTCCATCTTTGTGACGTGTCCCGCTGTGATGAGCTTCTCAATCTCAGCGCGGTATACACTCTCTTGGGCGGGGTTCTTGGCTAAGCGCCGCTCCGTGTTCAGCAGGTACCGTTCTGTGGCGTCTGTCTTGGCGTGGAAAGTAGGCATTCCTTCTCGCCGCAGGAGTGGCGTGGCGTATCTCAACACGCCGTTGACCGGGACTCTCTTGGTCCCTGTCTCGAGGAGGTGAATGGCGTAAATGTCATCTT
Organism: Notolepis coatsorum; assembly: GCF_963971535.1. Classification (NCBI taxonomy): domain Eukaryota; kingdom Metazoa; phylum Chordata; class Actinopteri; order Aulopiformes; family Paralepididae; genus Notolepis; species Notolepis coatsorum. The sequence goes on from NC_140175.1 coordinate 113,093,963, forward strand.
TAGAGCGAATGTCTTTCTTTCCGTTCTTAAAGGGCATTTGTTCCAAGGTCCATAACCGCTCTACGTGTTGCAGGAGTGCGGTTTCTCCCTCTGTGACTCGGGAGTGGAGACATCTAGTGGCTGTACTTCGGTTGAGAGATTTGGCGAGCGGGCCTTGGAGAGTCCATCCCAAACGGGTCTCGGCTGCTGCAGGACAGCCTCGGGGTCCGGTATGAACCCGGTCTATCGGGACAATGAGGTCTGCATGGTCGGAGCCTATCAACAGGGTTGGCATAGCATTGTCTATGAGCGGGATCGGTAACTTGCGCAGATGTGCATATTTCTCCATCAGCTTGGCGACGGGGTATGTGTACCGCGACAGTCCTATTTCTTGGCTGGTGAAAGCGTCTGTAATCTGGTACCGTCGCTCAGGCTGGCCGCTTGCTGCGATAGAGAATGAGACATTCTCGCCCTTTATTGTCTTCAAATCTCGTCTTATTGTCCGAATTGTCATTTGGGTTTCGCTTCCCCGCAGCCCTAGCTGGGCCGCAGCGGAGGCGAGCAGAAGGGTCTTCTCTGACCCGTCATCGAGGACGGTGTAAGTGTCCAGGACTTTATTCTGGTAGCTTAGTGTCACACGCACTACTTTTAGGAGTACTCGGGCTCCACTGCTGCTGGCGGGATCGATGTACATGACGCTCGCTTTGCTGCCGGATGGTGCGGGTGAAGGGCGCCGTCTGTTACTGTCGTGAAGTATGTCCAGATGGGCTCCATCGCACTTGGTGCACCTTTTCTTTAAGCGGCATTCGGCTGCCATGTGTGAGCGCGCACAGCGAAAACAGCGCTTGTTGGACTTTATCCATTGACTTGCTTCCTCCGCGTTCAGCTTGGGGAAGGAGTCACATTGCGCTAGCCAGTGTTCTTTCTCACAGTAGGGGCACACTATCTTCCACTTCTCCGTTCTGGAGGGGGTACTGTGGCTCCTGCTGCTCGGTACTGACTCCGATTGGTGCATCACAGTCACCGATCTTCTTCCATCATTTAGTCGTCTGGTTCCTTCTCTGGAGCCAGGGGTGCTCCGTCCGAATGTATCTAGCCGTAGGCTGCTGACTTCTCTCGCCAGGAAGTCTGCTAGATCGAGGAGGTTCGGTTCGGGGCCATTCGGGTCTCGGTGGTCTCTCTGCCGCCTAAAACGCTCCTGTCGAGCGGGCGGCAGCTTCTCCAAGATCCTTTCCACATTTGAGTTGGCGTAAAGTTCATGCCTCCCCTTCTCTCTCTGCGCTCCCAACATCCCTACCAGGGACTGCACTCTGATGGACAGGTCGTCCAGTGCTCGATTGTCTATTGCTGGGGGTAAGCGGTCGATGTGTCGGATCTCCTGGATCACGTAATCCCATATGCGCCCATACCTCTGGTCCAATGCTACCAGCGCTGCTGTGTATGGGGTGGTGGAAGTCGCGTAGGCGAGCGCTATATTATGTGCGCGGGGTACCTTTAAGTGCTTCAGTAGGATGGCGTATTTATGGCGTTCATCCAATACATCCACCAACATGGTCTCCAGACACATGCAGAGTTCTGTATACTGGGCCCGGTTCTCTTGGGTGAAGTCGGGTACCATAGGCGTGCCAATGTATGACGCTGACTGTGGATACATCGGCGAGCGTTGGGGGAGAGGCCTCCTAGGCGAGTCTCCTCCCGCTCCTTGGTATGGGCTGGTACCGGCAGTGTACCATGGCCCGCTTGTCCAGGTGCTGTTCCTCGGTGCGGGTCGTGCGTCGTGCTCACCCGTGTATAGAGTCGGGGGTCTGTAGCGCAGCTCCGCGGGAGTATAGCCTGGGCTGTACCGGACCTCCTGGTCTGGTAGAGTACTGTGCTGTCGTCGGGCGTGGTTCTCCTCCTCTTCCTCTTCGTCTTCAGTTAGGTCATCCAGTGCTTGTAGTCTCTGGTTTAGCCTCTCCACAGGATCTGCTGCTCCTTCCCGGTTGCTAGGTCTCGCTTGGACCGGTGGGGGGAGGTGGTCTGTGGGGGGTATAGACCTCGTCTGTTGGTCAAGTTCAGGGTTGTTTACTCGGCTAGGGGATGCCGCCCTGGAGGTGTGTCTAGACGAGTTCCTGGAGCCTCTGGCGGAGGGAGAGGGTGTTGTCCGTCTGATCAGCTGTTCTATTAGTTGCGCTTGCTGTCTGTCGCGCTCTGCGTCCCGTAGAGCACCAGCAGCTGCTCGCTGGCTGTCTGCTCGGTCTCGGGCCACATTCTCTTCCATCTGAATGCGTCTTATTTCTAGACGTATATGCTCTTCTTCGCTCCGCTGCTGGATCTGCAGTCGGTCGCGTTCAGCAGCGGCGTTCAGGCTGATGAGGAAGGCCTGCTGTAGGGTCCTCTCTGCCTCGCTGGGAGAAGGCGGTTGTATAGGGGAGCCTTCCCTCGGGGTACTCCTTGCGGAGCCTTGGAGCTCTATCTCCACGGTGCTCTCCCCGTCTTCTTCCGTGCCGAGTTCTCTCTCGGTAGCGTTGTATTCCTCCCGGGACTCATCGGGGACTACTTCTTCAGTACTGGCGGGGTGTGAAGTCATGTCTGGTTCCCACTGGTCCCCACCGTGAACTTGGTCAGTTACATTAGAACCCGTAGGGGCCTCTATGGTCGGGGTAGTCTGGGCGTTGGGGTTAGACATACTTTTACTTTCTAGTTTTACCGCGTTTACTGTTAGTAGAAGACTAGGTTGTTGACTGACAGCGTAAGCCTCTAAGTACTGAGGGAGCCGTCGTTCGCGCTGCGGGCGTTGGTTAGGAGGATCGTTTCGTGGAGTGTTCATCATAGGCCATTTCAATATTAATAACACTATATTAATATTACACTAATTACCATCCGGCTCGAAGGACCAATTGTAACTGAGGGGTACAATTCCCTGACTGTATTACTAGATATGATACTTACTACCACTACCTTTGTACTTAATATTCGGCCACCCAGTACTCGGCATAAATATATTATGATGAACACTGTCACGTAGATGAAACGGATCCAACACAAATGTACGAATTAGAAATAGGTCTTTATTTCTACACAGCGATGGTGTGTAGAGCAAGCACTTAATCAAATCAATCACATTTATGAATGGGAATTAGTATGCACTTTTATGGCAAGAGTATTCGTCGGTATATCAATAGAGAATGTCCAATCTCTGAAGGCGCAGGTGGTACATATACGACCTGGAATAGTTAAGGAATAATAGCAATGATACTTTAATGATTATAGAACTGGATACACTAGGGGGGAATTCCGGTCGCTTGTAAGACAACTGGAGAAGGGGGGGGGGGGTAGAGTCTGGCTGTATCCGTCTGGCCGAGGGTATCCTGGGAGAACCCACGGTTGTGCGGCTCGGTGCCTCAGCGATCCTCGATCCACAGATGAAAGCAGTTGGACTCTCTGTGGGCCGGCTTCCTTCGGTCCACGATGGAGAGACGTGAAGCGACCTCGTCGTGTAGAGCGTCTCCTCACCTGTCGTCCTCTCCGGGGGGGGAGTTTCCAACACACGGCAGTGTTGGTCTTTATCCATAGAATAATCACTGTATACAAAGCATAATCCGTGCCTGGGAAGGCGGGCTGTCGTCGGTAGAATAATCCGGTATGCAGGTCCACTCGCTCGTCGGCTCTGGGGCTCCTCGGATGCAGCCTCACATGGGGTCGGCCACCCTGGATAAGCAGCCAGTTCTCTGCCCGAAACGATGGGGTACTGACTACGATAGTATTCTCACCGCACGAAGCACTACATATGAATAGACTATTATTAGCTTAATAGACTACGTCCAACTCGACGATATAGTGCCAAATATGACTATTCAAATATTAATATACACGATGTCTCAATACCGATGGTAGGCCGAACTTGGCCTTACTCCCACACGTGGCGTCGCGGGGAGGCTTTACGTCTGTCACTCTATTGGAGGGTAAGAAACTGGACTAAAAAGGGAAAGTCCTACTTTCGTAGCGCAGTATATATACGCACTATGAACAAATAGTACCGTTAGTGGTGCGGTAGCCAGATTCCTACGCGGAACTAGGACTTGTTCGTACATGTTGAGCGGTACGTTTGAACTGGGTCTGGGGGGTATGGCAGCCTGGCACCAAGGTCTCGACCAATAGTAGAATGGAGACTATTATGGGATGTTCAGTAGGCTAGAATGGATATTCAATGCATATTGTACAAGGAATATACAAGGGATATCAAGGAATATTAGAAAATATACAAATACAATTAAATATATATATATAATAAATATATATATTCGGTTTAATCTGGCCCTTCACAACACTATGTGTAGATGTATACTTTAAGACCGTCTGATAAACCCTGCCTTACAGTGAAATTACAGAGGTGACTGTTCAATCTCCACTGGACACATAGCATGAGGTGACAGTTCATTCTCCACTGGACACATAGCATGAGGTGACTGTTCATTCTCCACTGGACACATAGCATGAGGTGACTGTTCATTCTCCACTGGACACATAGCATGAGGTGACAGTTCATTCTCCACTGGACACATAGCATGAGGTGACTGTTCATTCTCCATTGGACACATAGCATGAGGTGACAGTTCATTCTCCATTGGACACATAAGTAAGTAAGATGGTTTCATACAGAAATGCATCGAGGACCTTGTGCCGAGGAAAGAAATCTGTGTGTTTCTAAACCAGAAGCCATGGATTAACAGTTCCGTGCGTGTGGCTCTAGCAGAGAGGGACACAGCACACAGATCCGGGGACAGAGAGGAGAACAGAACAAGGTACAACCTCTGCAGTGAGATCACAGCAGCTAAAAAGGATTACAGAGTCAAGATTGAAGAACAATTAGGCAGCAATGACTCAAAGTGTATGGAAGGCACTACACACAGTAACAGACCTGAAAGGGGTCTCCAGCAGCACAGCTAACACCGCTGCCTCCTTACCGGACGAGCTGAACAGCTTTTACACCCGTTTTGAGGTTAAAAACAACACCCACCACCCCCACCCCGCCGAAATGAGCAGTGCCCTGGTCATCACAGAGGCTGATGTGTGCGCCGAGTTGCAAATGTGCAACATTTGTATTTTTTTCTTTAAAAAAAAAAAGGGTATAAATAATTTGTTTTCCTGTTATTTTTTCACCTAAACATCATCACCGGATCCTATTGTTTAGTCTTGCAATGCCATTGGCCAGGATATTTGCATATAATTACGTACCCCCCACAAACTTCACAACTTCAAAATCCTTGAAGGACGAAAACTCTCTTTTTCACTGGACGGGATTCCTCACAAAAAAGTAAGTAAAATGCCTGTAATATTTTTTGGGTGATCATTAGAATGTCTAGAACATGTACATATGTTATTATTGTGAAATATATCCCCCAAATGTAAATTAGAGCATGCTTTATACCTGTGGAGTCTTATAGTTTTCACAATACACTTATACTAGTGCTGTCAGGCGATTAAAACAATTAATCTAATTAATTACAGGATTTGTAATTAATTAATCTAATTAATCACATTTTAATCGCATAACCATTTTAGGCCTGATATTCTGTATTCATATTTCAAATTGCATGTGTCCGGATGGCAGAATTCAGTACTGTATCTACAAAACCTTCTGTTTAATCATCTTCCCTTTATTCATTTGCTTAGATTTTTCAGGTCTGGTCAATTTTAGCATGGTGTTATTCACAGTCAATTTTTTTTTTTTTTTTTTTATTGATATTCTCATTTGGTTCATTACAATTTACTCAACCTAGTAACAGACAGTATTTCTGACACTGGGAATACATTCCCTGAGATCCATAGATTCAGATACCAAGAACATGCAAATGGAGCATTTAAAAAAAAGAAGTCTGTAAATGTTTATTCTACGTTTTAATGGAATTAATGAGATTTAAAAAAAAAATATATATATAATATTTTTTTTGTAATTAAATGAGTTAATTTTCATAACGCGATAATTTGCTGTGTAATTAATTAATCTAATTAACGAGATAAACTGACAGCCCTAATTTATACAGTTATGTGTATTTTCCCCACATTACATTACTATATATATAGTGTAGGCTATGTGCATTTTTACTTTAATATCTAATTTCCAATAATATTTGTAACCATTGTAACCAATTTGTATTTTGTAACCAATTGTACTCGAAGACAAATATACTGCATTAGCTTATACAATGTCATTGCCTACAATGTTTTAGCAATCGGTTTGTGCTAATTTAGCAATTGGTTTGTGGTAATTTTTCCTGTGGGGGTTGCCCATGTCATCATTGTTCATGTGAGGGGTGGTGGGGATTGCCCACTTACGACCATCCTCAATCCCTTTGTTAGGCTAAGCACCATCATCACTCCCTTTGTGAGGATAAGCAACGCACATAGGTTGGCCAGACAGTATTTTGTGACTTGTGAAATGTGTCGTGGAATATATTATCATGTCATTATAGATTTGTGTTGAGATATCATTTTATACAGCTTGACTGTTTCAGTGTGACCAACTAGTATAATGTGTGTGTGTCTCTTTAAGAGACTCCAAGGTACTGACATCTCCCCAGCCAGCCAAAACAATGTTGTTATTAACTCCTGTAGCTGGGAACCATTTTAATTTCTTTTATCATCCTTGCAAGTGTGTATTAAACTATGTTCTGCCATATAGGCCAGATTGATTCGTAAATGAAGGTGAGCGGTGAGCGACTTGGGGGGGCGGGCCAACATGAGCGAATGAGAGCGGAACCAGACGTCTAGAGCGAAGAGCGGATTTCTCTGGTGCTCCGCTCCGCTCACATGCTCTGGCCAGGACCAAGTTGGACACTTCCCACGGAAGACACAGAGAGGGCGCTGCAGGAATAGTGGCTGTTCCGGGTACACCAACTTACTCTGCCACAAGTATGATGTTCGTCTGTGCATTTCAGGTGACAGAAACTGTTTCTGGGACTATCACTGCTAAAGAATTTTTCAATGCATCATGATGCGGACGACGACGATGTGGCATCGATGCAGTGACAGACCATAATCGATTAGCCTACTAACGTTGATGTGTTAAAAGAAAAAAAGAGATAGAGAGAGAGACTTAATTTTCCAGCCTCGGCTGGACAATAAAGTTGTAACGTTAAAAAAAAATGCAACGTCGCATTGAATTGTGGGTGCGACAGCGAGGCCAACACTACAGGACACATGGCGGAACAAAGTAGTAGTGTCCAGCGGCAGCAGCTGATAAAAAAACTTGCCCACGTTTTGGAAGTCAGACATTTGGGCACATTTTGGATTTTTTTCAAGTCACTGGGAAGCATGAACTGGACAAAGTGTGTGTGTCGTACAAAAATCAACCACGTTAGCCGGTTTCACCAGGAGCTAGCGTCTGCTCCAATTAAGAAAACGGTAGACCCAGCCCAGCCACGAATTGATGAGACGCTGTCAACATTGCCACCCAACTCTGAGAGAGGCAAGAGAATCACCCAAGCAGTGTCTGCTTTCATAGCTAAGGATTTAAGGCCTTATTCCGGCGTCGAGAACCCCAGGTTTCGCCATCTGCTGAAGACCCTGGAGCCGCGGTTTAAGCTCCCATCACAAAGCCACTTTACAGAAACAACTATACCAGCTCTCTACCGCGGAACCAAAGCCCAGGTAATGGACTCAATGAGTAAAGTCAAATCAAATCAAATTTATTTGTAAGGCCAGACAACACACGTTAATGTCCCCATGGGCCGTACACTTCTTCTTTAAACAAGTCAAGAAGAAACATCACAATAAGTCAAGAACAAAACAAGAACACCATAAGGTCCAAAAAATATAAAATAAATGCAAAAAATTAAATAAATGCAACACTCCCAGACATACCCCACGCGAAGGTAAGGAAAAACTCACTAATACCTAGCAATAGGAGGGGGTTAGAGAGTTCCCATGTTTGTAGTGGGCGGAGATGGAGCAATAAATACAAGCAGTGAGCATATGCATACATGGTGACAGTAGAATCATAGTATATAAGAAAATTGTGAAGACAGAGACAGAGGTTAGAAGGTTCTCCTATGTCTGCAGAAAGCAGACAAGGGAGCAAATAGACATCCTAACTAAACTAGACAGATTAATCTAAGGGTCAGGCCCCGACCAGGTGAGATCAGGGTAGGTTGAAGGAGAGAGAGAAAAGATGGGTCTTAAGCAGGGATTTAAAGGATTCGACAGAGCAGGCGCCCCTGACGACGGCAGGTTATATGTTCCACAGGTAGGGAGCGCGGTAGACAAAGGCTCTGTGGCCGGCGGATTTCTTTTTAACCCTAGGAATCGATAGAAGCCCTGCATTTTGTGAGCGCAGAGCACGAGCGGGCGAGTATCGAGAGATGAGATCGGATAGATAGAGCGGTGCAAGCTAGGGGTGGAACGATACGCATTCGAACCGTGTACCCTACGGTAAGACCGCCACGGTTCGGGGCGTCTGTGTATCGTACGGTTCAGGGGATGCGCAAATAAAAAAATAAAAAAAATTATTTGGCACGGAGCCGGGAGAGGTGAGCGCTGGCTGCAGGCAGCAGCACTGTAGGTGCTAGTCAGTTTGTGTAAAAATGGCATTGGCACAATATAAATCAATCTTCATTACGACTTTAAAAACATAGCCATTAACATTACATAGGCCTACACACATCTTGCCATAGCGTTAGCAGTTTGTACAACACAACGCATGTTGAACTATGGTAGCCCGCCAGCTAATACAGTCAATGCAATGTTATCGTAGCTACTAGCTAGCAGAGAAGAAAATGGGAGTCTGAGAGGCGGACATACAACTGTGTTTTACTAACTCCAACCAGGACTATTGCCGCTTTTCCACTGCTTGTTGATGTTATGAACTCCTCCTAACGTTACCGAAGCTGATAACATTGGCTGAGCTGAAGGTCCGTGACCCTAAAATGTCCGTGGGGACCCGCCAACCCATAGATAGTTCCAACTCACCGAATTACGTAATCAACCACAGTTGCACTTGTGACAACCCCATCCCTCTCCTACAGGTTGACTCAGGGATATACCTGGATATCTCCATTAACCTGTTTGTCATCCACAGACTGGCAATCAGATGCACCTGTGCAGGTGTGTCAGGAGGAGGAGGCACACTTGTGTAAAAGGCCTGACTTCTCCATTTGTCTGCTGTCTCTCCTCCAAGCTGGTCCTGACATTTTGTTTGTTTGAATTTGGTTTGGTTGTTTCTCATATTATCATTTACACGCACCACACACTGACTCACTCATGCACTCACTACATTACTGATAGTACTGATCCATTCATTCTTTAATTTCTTTTGTTTGTACATATTTAAATAGCATAATTAAATTACTCTTTGTTACAAACTTCAAGTACTTGTGTGGTCTCCCTTGTTTTGTCTGTACCTTGAGCTTGGTTCATGACAAAATGGGGGCTCGGCCTTTTGGTGGACCTTTTTTGTTTAATTGATTAGTTTGTTGGCTTTTGGCTTAGTTTGTAGTGGTGGAATCTGATTTTGGACTTTCTTGGTAAGTAACACTTCGGAAAATTTATTCCATACCACATTTTTGTTATAGATTTATTCATTTGTTAGTAATTGCATGTTTGTTTCTACATGTAAATTGTTTGGGAGATGCATACAAGTAATTGGTTTGTTTGTTTTTGTTTGTTTGATTGGTTTGGAGGAGAGCAGCTTGGTCAGTAATTGGATCCTGAGTGAGAGTGTGGTGAATCCTCTCCTCTGTGGACATGCAGCGGGTGGTGAGTATGACTTTTTGAGTGCTATTTAATCTGTTTAAAAGTGGTAGTGAGTAGCCCTGGTTAGGTAGGCGCCGAATGCACTACATTTATTATTTTTCCTTTTTTGTTTTGAACTGGAGTCTGTAAGGTGGAGACTTCGGTCTCTGTCGAGGGTAAAGAAAGAAGACGGTTAGGTTTAGATTAGTGATATTGGTAGGGAACCAGGGTTGCTCAAAAATACAAATATCATTGTATATGGTTAGGGATTGGCACTCGGAAAGTCTTGCTCACCATGTTTTCTGTTTGTTTTCTATATAAGTAGTGATTAGTGCTTTAGATATGGCGTCCATTGTAAAAGACTTTATACACACTCCTTCAATCGAGTTATTGAACCAGTGTACAAGGGAACACCTGCAAAAAATTGCTGAGCACTTTGAGATTGAGGTGACTGATAAACGTTTGAAGGAAGATGTGAGAGTATTGTTGAGAGACACATTGGTGGGGAGGGAGATTTTGATTGATATAGATAAACCTGTCATTTCACCTACAGTGACCCCTGTAGCTTTGACCTTTGAACAGCAAAAGGAGTTGTTAACTCTTAAATTGGAACATGAGGGAAGGAGTATGGAACATGAGGAAAGAATGGAAAGAATTAAAGCGAATTCTTTCCAATCACAATTAGAGATGGAAACCATTAAATTGAAGCAGATAATTGAGGGGAAAATGTCCTCCGGGGTCACTGGTCAGGAGGAAAATACATTTAATGTGGGATCTAACCGGCAACTGCTTCCCCAGTTCACAGAAAAGGATCCGGACCTGTTTTTTTCTTTGTTTGAGCGGGTGGCAAATGCAAGAAAGTGGTCTGATGAGGAGTGCACTTTGTTGTTGCAGTGTGTCTTCACAGGTAAGGCACAAGAGGCTTATGCTTCTTTGACTGTAGCAGACAGTAAAATCTATGAGACAGTTAAAACTATAGTGTTGCGTGCATATGAGTTGGTCCCCGAAGCATATCGGCAACGTTTTAGGAATTGGGAAAAGAAGGAGCACCAGACTCATGTTGAATTTGTCCGTGATCTGGTTGTTCAGTTTAATCGATGGTGTTCGGCGTCAGAGGTTAGAACTTTTCAAGAACTGTCTGATTTAGTAATACTGGAGCAAATAAAAAACGGTGTGCCATATAGTATTGCTACTTACTTGAACGAGCGAAAAGTAAAAACTCCGCAGGAAGCAGCAATGTTGGCTGATGAATATAGTTTAATTCATAAACGTACATTTGCCGAAGCTAGTGGTGGTGTGCAGCAGAAAAGATTTTCTCCGCGCATAGACAGACGTTTTGGGTCAAATGTGGATTCGGTTTATTCCAGGCCTGATAGTTCGTGGAAGGATGATAGTTGTCATTACTGCCAGCGAAAAGGGCACTGGAAAAATGAATGTCCTACACTTAAAGACAAGGCAAGGTTTTCTGGCAGACCGCAAGTAAAGCCTGCTGCTTTGGCTGCACATGTTTCCTTGGTCCAGTTAGCGCTCCAAATGGAAGGGCAGTCTGTGGTCCATTGTCCTACTCTGTGCGAGTCAAAAAACAGGGCGGATTATGCAGCATTTATTTCAGAGGGTTACGTGTCCATACCTGGGAAGGAGAAAGTGGCAGTTCGAATATTGAGAGATACTGGCGCGCTACATACGTTTGTCTGTGACTCTGTTCTTCCATTCACCTCTGATACAGACACCGGAGATGTCATTTTGATGCAGGGTATGGGTATGAATATTATTCCAGTACCGGTGCATAGAGTCGAGTTAGTCTGCGGGTTTGTCACTAGACAAGTGAGGGTAGGAGTGCGCCCAGCTCTGCCTGTGGAGGGGGTTGACGTCATTTTGGGGAATGACCTGGCAGGAGATAGAGTGTGGGCAGAGGCGCCGCCACCGTACGTGGTCACCCAGGTTCCGGCACCCCTTACTTCAAAGTCAAAGGATGAAAGAGTAGAGTCTGGTCCTGAAAGGGAGTGGTTCCCAGCGTGCGCAGTGACTCGAGCGATGGGTCAGCTGAGGGATGAGTCTGCTCAACAAGTAAAAACAGAGGGAAAGGCTGTATTAATACCGGTGCCTCTTGAGTCGATATCTCGTAGTGATTTGGTTCTGGAACAAAAATCTGACCTCTCTCTGAAGACTTGTTTTGAGTTGGTGTCTCCTGTGGGGGACATGGAACATGCAGCTCAAGGCTATTTTGAGCAAAATGGTGTCCTGTTGCGAAAGTGGTGTGCACAGGGAGATAACTTTGTGGGTAACCCGATTGTGCAGATTGTGGTGCCTATTAAGTTCAGAGAAATGGTCATGAAAGCGGCGCATAATGATGTAGCTGGTCATATGGGTGTTCAAAAAACGTACACTCGGATCCTGGATCATTTCTTTTGGCCACGTATGAAAACTGAAGTATCTGCATTCATCAAAACTTGCCACACCTGTCAGCTGACGGGAAAGCCCAATCAGTCAATACGTCCGGCACCACTGTGTCCTATTCCAGCTTTGGACCAGCCTTTTGAGTATTTAGTTATGGATTGTGTAGGTCCGTTGCCGCCCTCAAAGTCTGGTAACCAATATTTGTTAACTTTGATGTGTCAGGCTACCCGTTATCCAGCAGCTTACCCGTTGCGTTCTATTACAGCCAAGTCTGTGGTCAAAGCACTGTCTCAGTTCATTTCGGTTTTTGGTATTCCAAAAGTCATACAGACGGATCAAGGTTCCAATTTTCGCTCACGATTGTTTGCTCAGGTTTTGCAACAGCTTCAGATTAAGCATAACCTGTCATCGGCCTATCATCCCCAAAGTCAGGGTTGTTTGGAACGTTTTCACCAAACCCTTAAGTCCCTTTTGCGTGCTTACTGCACAGAACTTGATCGAGACTGGGAGGAGGGGCTGCCGTGGTTGTTACTGGCTGCGAGAGAGGTGGTTCAGTCCAGCACCGGGTTTAGTCCAAATGATTTGGTTTTTGGGCACTCGGTGCGTGGACCGTTGGCTGTGTTGAAAAATATTGACCAACAGTCTGAACCACCTCAGAACTTGATGGAATATGTGGATGGTTTTAGGCACAGACTCTATGTGGCAGGGCAAATGGCAAAACGGAAGTTGAAAAAAATCACAAGATAAAATGAAATCTCTGTTTGACCGTAAAGCAAAACAACGGCAGTTTAGTCCTGGAGATCAGGTCATGTTTCTTAGGCCAGTGGTGGGCTCACCATTTCAGGCACGTTTTGTTGGCCCATGTATGGTTAAGCAGCAGATCTCTGACAATGATTACTTGATCTCATTGCCTAAAGGTAAATCTAGATTGTGTCATATAAATATGCTGAAACCATATTATGAACGTGTATCTTCCCCTGTCTCCACTCAGGTCCCGTGCGTAGAAACGGCACTGTGCACAAACACAACAGTGTTTTCAGCAGACGCAGTGAATGGGGAGGGGGAATGGACAAAAGAGGAGGCTGTGTTACAGGGTCGTTTGAACAACTCTGAGACATTAAAATCATTGCCATTAGTACTTGAGCACTTGGATGAGGGTAAGAAAAATGAATTGGTTGCACTGATAAACAGTTACCCATCATTGTTTGCAGATGTACCGTCGCAGACGCATCTCATTGAACATGACATCGATGTTGATATGGCTCAACCTATCAAACAACGTTTTTACCGGGTTTCACCGGATAAGGGAGCACAGTTGAAAAAGGAGGTTCAATATATGCTGGACAATGGATTAGCGGAACCCTCAAATTCCAGCTGGGCCTCTCCATGTTTACTGGTGAAAAAACCTGACTCCACTTTTCGGCCATGCACTGATTTCAGGAAAGTCAATAATGTCACTAAACCTGATGTGTTCCCCTTGCCACGTATGGAGGATTGTGTAGACCAGGTAGGCTCAGCCACATTTGTGAGCAAGTTTGACTTACTTAAAGGATACTGGCAGGTCCCATTGTCACCACGGGCCCAGGAGATAAGTGCATTTATTACTCCTACCGGTTTGTATTCTTACAAAGTGATGCCCTTTGGTTTGCGCAATGCTCCGGCCACATTCCAGCGTTTGATGAACCGGGTGGTGGCAGGACTATCTGGTTGTGCCGTCTATTTAGATGATGTTGTCATATTTAGTGACACGTGGGAGGACCATCTGCAGAGGATACAATCCCTCTTTGATAGATTGGTGTGGGCACGGTTAACTGTAAATTTGGCCAAGTGTGAATTTGCCAGAACCACAGTTACTTACTTGGGGAAGGTGGTGGGGCAGGGGGAGGTTCGACCTGTTGAGGCTAAGGTGGTGGCCATCAACAATTTCCCACCCCCTGTTACAAAGAAAGAGTTGATGCGTTTTCTCGGAATGGTGGGGTACTATCGAAGTTTTTGTCAAAACTTCTCTTCAGTGGTAGCGCCCCTCACAGATCTTCTACGGTTGAAGGTTAAGTTTGTATGGTCAGAGAAGGCCCAGTGTGCTTTTAACAATGTGAAGGCTCTTCTATGTTCTTCTCCGGTGTTGGCAGCACCACAGTTTGAGAAGCCTTTCATATTGCAGGTTGATGCCAGTGATGTGGGCGCGGGAGCAGTGTTGCTGCAGGCTGATGATGATGTGGGGGTGGAAAGGCCGGTAGGGTTTTTCTCAAAGAAGTTTACGTCATATCAGTTAAATTATTCAGTCATTGAGAAGGAGGCTTTAGCGTTGATTTGGGGATTGCAACATTTTGATGTGTATGTTAGTTCTGGGACACCTTTGGTGGTATACACGGATCACAATCCCCTCACTTTTTTGCGCTCTTTTCAGAACCCCAATCAGCGGTTGATGAGGTGGGCTTTATTTTTGCAGCCATATCATTTGGATGTTCGCCATATTAGAGGCACTGAAAACGTGATTGCTGACGCTCTCTCTCGCGCTTTCTAGGTTTAATGTGAATGATTGATTGTTGTGTTATTTATTTGTGCTTCTGCTGTCCCTCTGCTCTTTTATACTCTCTCTTAAAAGGCTCCTAGGGTTCAAGGTTGCGGAGGAGTGGAGTGCTGTGGGGATGGTGGAACGTAGATTTGGATGTACAGCAAGTAAATGATTATAATCGGAAGGTGCTGGAGGGATGGTGTTGTAGGGAACAGTTAGATTGTTATGCTTGATATTGTTTTGTTATTAGTATTAGTATAGAGTGTGCGTTTTGGCGGAGTACCTCAGTGTTCTCCGCTCTTAAGGGGGGGGATGTGACAACCCCATCCCTCTCCTACAGGTTGACTCAGGGATATACCTGGATATCTCCATTAACCTGTTTGTCATCCACAGACTGGCAATCAGATGCACCTGTGCAGGTGTGTCAGGAGGAGGAGGCACACTTGTGTAAAAGGCCTGACTTCTCCATTTGTCTGCTGTCTCTCCTCCAAGCTGGTCCTGACATTTTGTTTGTTTGAATTTGGTTTGGTTGTTTCTCATATTATCATTTACACGCACCACACACTGACTCACTCATGCACTCACTACATTACTGATAGTACTGATCCATTCATTCTTTAATTTCTTTTGTTTGTACATATTTAAATAGCATAATTAAATTACTCTTTGTTACAAACTTCAAGTACTTGTGTGGTCTCCCTTGTTTTGTCTGTACCTTGAGCTTGGTTCATGACACACTCAATATTTAAATAATGTTAGTCTAAATAAATGTAGACAGATAATGTACGTATTTTAAAAATAGAATGAACAGAGCAGTGTTGTTTTGAAACAGTACAGTGTGTGTGTGTTAGTCTGATGTATGCTGCAATTTATATTGATGGCCTTCTAATTTGTTTATTTATTTAACAGTGACAGTTTTCCCTTTGATAAGAAATCCAGCCATATTCCTTTCATTGTATTTCAAATACTGCACTTTAATTTCAAGCAGAAAACGAATCTTTCCATTAAGAACTGACAATCAGGTAATTTAAACATTGTTGACATTGTTTTTTTGTGTTTATATTAAAGAAAGGAAAGTCTGGTGCTGGGTGAGCATATTGTTTGTTTGCACTAAATTAATACTTTGACAAATGTAGCCTATATTTTTCAGTCAGTTCGGTCTTTGTGTGCCAAACATTATTTAAGGCTGTAAACACATTTTTTTATATAAATGAGAAGCATGTTTAGATTTTTGAGTGTTAAATTTTTTTATATAAAAAACAACGTATATCGAACCGAACCGAAAACAGTGACCCCAAAACTGTGATACGAACCGAACCGTCCTTTTTGTGAACAGTTCCACCCCTAGTGCAAGCCCATTTAAAATGTTGTAGGTGAGGAGTAGCACTTTAAAGTCAGATCGGGCTTGAATAGGAAGCCAGTGTAGGGTGGACAAAACTGGTGTGATGTGATAACATTTTCTAGTTTTAGTTAGTATCCGCGCAGCCGCGTTTTGCACGAGTTAAAGATTTTTGATGCTTGACTTAGGTAGGCCTGAAAAAAGTGCATTACCGTAGTCTAGACGTGATGAGACAAAAGCATGAATTAGGGTTTCAGCATCAGCCAGAGTTAAAATGGGGCGCATTTTAGCGATATTACGAAGATGGAAGGCAATTTTGGTGACATTTTTTATATGTGCATTAAATGAGAGGGAGGAATAAAAGATTACTCAGAGGTTTTTTTATGGTGGAGCTCTGGGATACATGACAAGTATGAAAGTTGAGGGAGATGTCCTGAAACAGGCCTCTGTGGTTTGGGGGGCCAACAATTAACATCTCAGTTTTATCTGCATTAAGGAGTAGAACGTTTTGCAACATCCATTTTTTTACGGCAAGCAGGCAAGCCTCAAGATTTTGTAATTGGGAGGAATCTTTTGGCTTAATAGGTATATATAATTGGGCGTCATCAGCGTAAAAATGAAAGTTAATGCCAAATTTGCGTATGATATTGCCGAGGGGTAGCATGTAAATCGAAAATAGCAAAGGGCCCAGGACAGAGCCTTGTGGGACCCCGCATTGCACTGGGAGGGTCTCAGATGTTAAATCATTATAGACCACGCAGTGTGTTCTATCAGTTAAATAAGATTTAAACCAAGCAAGTGCGTGACCCCGAATGCCAACATGATTCTCAAGCCGACCTAGAAGAATCTAAAAAAAGCTAGTCTAAAGCTAGTCGAGTAGCTATGACATGTGATGCATGGACCTCTGTTACGACGGACTCGTATTTAACAATAACTGCACATTACATCAGCAAGGACTGGGATATTTTGTGCTGCAAACGAGAGCCGTTTATGAGAGCCACACAGGTGCTCATATTGCGGAGCTGCTTTCTAATGTCGTGGAGGAATGGCAGCTAAAAGATAAATCTGTAGTGCTGATTACAGACAACGCATCGAACATAATAGTCGCAGCTCAAGTTGCAAAGTTCTCTCATGTAAGATGTTTCACCCATTCATTCAGGGCGCGTTCACACCTACCCTGTCCACTTAAATGAATAGTCCGTTTCGTTTGTAGAGGTACGTTGTGAACACAAACCGAACTATTTTGAGGACCAAACAACCGAACCATGGTCCTCTTGAAAAGTTGGGACTCGATCCGTTTCAATCGAACTATAGTACCTAATCCAGGAAGCAGTGTGGCTCTGAATTCAGTCAGAGTCAGAGTCAGAGTCTCTCTCTCTCAGGTGTGAACACGCCCTAAATCTCGCATCACAGCAAGCACTCTCTGTGCCCACGGTCGCCAGGCTTCTGGGCAGAATCCAAAGGATATCCACATCCTTCCACCGCAGCACGACAGCTAACCACCAGCTGCAACTCAAACAGAGACTGCTTGTTCTGTCATAAACTGAAAACTGACGTTGCCACAAGGTGGAATAGCGCATATGACATGGTGGATAGGTTTTCGGAACAACAACCAGCGATATGTGCCACCTTGCTGTCTCCTGAGGTGAGAAGAACAGAATCCGACCTCTGTACTCAGAATGAAACGGATGTTTCAAACGCAGAGGACACTGTGAAGACATTAAAGGCCATGAAGGATGCCACAACACTGATGTCAGAAGAGGGCAATTCAACAGATTGTCTCATTGCTCCACTAAATGCTCAACTCCTCCATAACATGTGTGAGACCATCGGAGACTCACTCATGATCCACGAGATCAAGCATGCCATCAAAGTATATCTTCTTAACTCATTGGGTGCATAACCCGAGATAAGTCGGGTTATCTTGCCATGCGTTGAGTGCCAAAACCCGAGATTTCTCTGGTTTTGATCCTTTGATCTTTTTTCTTTGATCCCCGTTCTATACGGTCAGCCGGAGCCCTCTAGGTCTCCCTGGCTCATATGCCTACGTTGGAATTGCAATGACGATCGAATCTCAGTGGCAGTATCGCCTACCTTCTAAATTGGAATAGCTTGGTGGATATATATTTTTTTTCTTTTTGCAAGGGCCCCTTCTCATCTGAGATTTTTTTTTTATTCTATGTCTATTTTACCGAACCTGAAACATGTTTTTGTAACGATCACAGTGTCATGACAAACACGATCGCAGTTTCTAGTCCCCCCCCCCCCGTCACTTGATGCTTTTGTGAAGACACATATGTACATGGTTAGGGCTGGGCGATATGACGATATTATATAAATATCGGGTACAGTTCATTAACGATACACTTTTTCAACGTATCGTGGATATCGTGATGTTTTGCCCAAGAGGATTGTGTCGCGTCAATCTGCCCACACGTTACTCGTTCATATCTCAGCCTGTGCTGAGATATGCCCATTCCGCGGTCTGTTAATAAAGTTTTCAATCAGACAGATGTATGGAAAGGCTTTTATTATAACATTCGTTGTAGTAAAATCATTATGCCTCATTTAGTCATCCGGTGAAGCACTGGTCTCCTACTCGACGGCCGCGGGGAGCTAACGTTGGTAGCTTTGTTGATGTTCAGTGTTCACTTCAGCACACGGGACATTCAGGAAGTCATAACGCTTGCCGATTGGTGCTAAGAACAGCAGGGCGGGTGCAAGCGGTGTGACGTCATTGGCAGACTCGACTGTCAATCAAAATGATTATGTTTCCGTCAGAATGAATGAATGAAAACTGTATTAAAAGGTTGCAGAATGGGTACAATACAGTACAGGAGGATGAAGACCAGAAAAAGACTTTCGGCTTTTTTACATAAGGGTCCTCCATTTTCAATTAATCAAAACATTTAGAGACATACATATATACAGTAGTTTCATAAAAATGCTAAAATGCTATTTATTGATTGATTGATTTAAAACTTTAACATATTGCAGAATGGGTACAGTACAGCTCAATACATACAATTGTTAAGGGGATGCAGACCAGAGAAAGACTTTAGTCTTGTTTACATCAGGGTCCCCCATTTTCAATTCATCATATTTCATATCTAAATCATATAATATCTCATATGCAATATATAATCTAATAATCTAAATCTAATATAAAAATGCTAAATGCATGGGTATTTTATTTTGTCTTTAATGTTAGCTTGCAAACTCAAATACTGTCTTGGTAAGCCTCATAATGAATTGTTTGGGGTAAAAAAGAAAAACATCGTGATGTGTATCGTGTATCGCCGAAAGGTCAGAAAATATCGTGATATCATATTTAGGCCATATCGCCCAGCCCTATACATGGTATATACCTTTGATTTGGGAGTATTTGGGGTTTCAGGCGATCAACCAGAACGATTTGGGCTTATTGCATATAACGCGTCATATCTCGCGATCTATGAAAAAATACTATTATTTTGGAAAGGGGCGATGTGTAGAAATGAACTGATTAGTCAGTAATGGACTATGAACAATGCCTGTCAAATGAGCCTTACTATTGTCTCCATAGCTATAGTACAGAACACATGATGGGTCTGCAAACATCGCTAAAATGGTCAATAACGCTGGCGCCAGGTGGTACAGATGGGGAAAGTGGGTGGCACCCAAAGAGTTAAGAGGTATTTATTTATGGTACATTTTTTATTGATATTTTCAGCATAGACAGTTGTCATAAAAAATACTGAATTATTTTGCTGTTACATTAAAAACAATTCTAAGTAGACTAAAAATATTAAATGTTGCCATTATCTAAGACAAAATGTAAAACATTTAAATACATTTTCCCCAATTATCTAATCTAAAATCCAATTTTGCATATCTCAAATATTAGGTACAACAGTGAGGCAGAGAAGAAGTTCCTTCATACAGCCTCTTCCCTGGATCCCCGCTTTAAAGAACTGCCTTTTCTCACAGAGGAAGGGAAACAGGAGGTCTCAGAAGAAGTGACTGAGGAGGCTGCATCCTTGGAGGTAATTTCACCATGTTTCATGTAAAATGTATTCAATTAAAACTTAAAACTGTCATATCAATAAAGTAACTACAATGAGTAAAAGTTTTATAAGACTGAGAAAAACAGTTATCCTAATAGATGTGAGCTGCTTCATTGATTGAGAAGGAGCTAATGGCTTGTTTAACCTCTTAAGCCCTATTTTCTGAAAATCCGCCTAAAATACATACCTAAGTAAATGGAATATTGCTCCACTTCTACAAGGTCAATTTGCATATTCTTGGTATCTAGGGACATCTATGGACCTCAGTGAATGTATTCCCAGTGTCAGAAATATTATGTCTATTACTAGGCTTGCTTAAATTGTGATGAAACGAGAACATGAATTATGATTTTTCTTTGCATTTTGACAGTGAATAACACCATGCTAAAAATGACCAGACATGAAAAACTGCCACTGATCTCATTCAGTACCTTCTTGAGATCATGTGTACAAAAAATCTAAGGAAATGAATAAAGGGAAGATGATTAAACAAAGGGTTTTGTAGATAAAGTACTGAATTCTCCCATCCGGACCAATGCTATTTGAAATATTATTATAGAATATAGAATAGCAGGCTTATAAATGACCTTATTATAGCCAATTCGCACATTTATGGATTGTGCCAAATCTTATATTTCAAATGCCCGAGTTCGATTTGGATTTAGTATCACCAGGCGTGCATAAGAACAGATAATGAAATCTACTGTATGTACAGTAGCTTTCAAATTTGCCATGGTGGCACCATTTTGAAACTAATTTCAAATCTAATTGTTGCTACATGCTAAAAATAGGGAACAGAAACTAACTGCGCTTCAATATATACCAATAACGTTAAGTTATGTGGTTTATTATCCAGAGTAATAAGAGATATAAAAGAAATCCATACAGAAGTAATTTGCTTGAAACCCCATAGAGGCCTTTGAGAAGTGTCGTTCGGAAAAATTCCAACGCTCATCGAAAGCTGTCGGTGTCCTCTTCAAAATGGCCACAAAAGAACCACAGGCAGGCCCGGCCCAGCAAAATGGCAGGCATTGACAGTCGAGGAATGCCAAAACGCATTCGATGAACTATGCCTGGCTGTGCAGGAAGGCGTAGAGTTCCCTGCAACCACCCTGGACAGGCTTGTGGTCCACAAGGATGAGTACTCCAAGCTCTTACTGTACCACGGCCAGGCCCAAACCATGGCCTAGGAATGGCCCGGAATGCCCTTACTGGACTTGTGTGGACTTGTGTGGCGGTTTATGTTCAGTTGGCAGTCGTGTGTAGTCGCATTCTAATGTGGGGGCCGACAACGCTGAGGACGTCGAGGATTGCCCGTTTCTGGCACAGTTTAGGATGTCGAGGATTGCCTGTTTCTGGCATTGTTTAGAACGTCGAAGATTGCCTGTTGCTGGCGTAACTTGCATATTTTTTCACGGACGCCACTGTAGATGGAGCAAGAGTTGTATTTTTGTTTCCCTTAATATAAGTCCATTTGTATGGGTAGAACACTTTGTATGGTTTGGGTAGTTTTCTGAGCCCTTACGGCAAGAATACTAGGTGGGAGGTGGAGAATTATTCTACGTTATTCCTACAGAGAGATAATTATTATTATTGTTATTCCTATAGAGACATTTTGCAAGTATTATTTATTGTCTGGTGCCGCCTAGTGGGCATTTACCGGAACGTGTGTCTGAGACTGTGGACAGGTGAGCTGCTTCAGCGTCGGCACAACGCACTATTTAAGCGACACTCATAGCCATAGGCCTGTAATGAGAAAAGCCCTGTGGGCGATCTAACTGGCTAACGGTGCGTTGTATGCGCTGATTATGTTCGTAATTATCATTTTTATATGCATAGCACATGTGGCTAATGAATGCCGTTTTGTTTCCCGTTTGTAAAGGTAAATAATCTGACGGTAAATTAACTGACGGTAAAGTGACTAATGACTGATGAATACCGCTGTCTAAAGACTACCAGTAATCTAATGGCTACTAATGACTAATGCTACTAGCTACCTGCTGTCTAATTGACCACCTGGTGGCTGTTTGCCAATGACGTTGGAGTTTGAGTGTTTGGATGCTATATCCTAATAAATAACATTCAAGCAGATGTCGGAATTGTTTCCTTTGGTCCGTATTAAAACAGTTGATCGCCTGCACCCTTCCAAAGGGGAGGTCTAGTTGACAAATTGACAGTGACCGACTAGGTATTTGGACACCTATGTTACTCTATTTCATTATCACTAAAAGTGAATTGTCCTTATTGTATCAGAAACTTCAGAAGAGACCAGGATCATGCATGTGCTATAAGTATATAAAGTATAAAGATCAGCTTTGCAAAAAAAGTATGCAGTCCTCAAGTTCAAGTTTAAAAATTGCCACTTTTCTGGGCGCCAGTTAAGAGGTTAATGAATATAACTCGTCAGTTTCATCAACATAAATAATCCAATAAGGGCATGGTTGGTACAAAAGGGATGGTGATGTCTTGATGGAGCGCCAAGTGGATGCAGATAGGCTACATCATTTATGATAAATGTTTTATTTTAATAATAAAAAATTCAAATATTGATTTAGAATTCGAATGTCAATGTTATGAATGAAGCTTCTAACTATTCGGTACAGCCCTAGCTTTTATACAGGTGATGGCGGCTACCAGCTCCAGCCATGGCTGATGACTCCTGTGCGTAATCCTGCCAACATGGGAGAGGCGGTGTGCGGTGTGATCGAGCGCACATTTGGCATCTTAAAAAGCTGGTTTAGATGCCTGGATCGTAGCGGTGGGGCAATGCTATATCGTCGCCCCAAAGCACACCACTCCTTTGGGTGCTGGGTTAGGTAATAATCACAATAAAGAGAATAGAACCCGCAGACTCATATGCTCCAGAATAAACTTAATTTATAATGTTTCGTCAGGTCCATGAGGAGTAGACGCGGGAAACACTTATATGCATTCAGCAGCGGCGCAGCTGCTATGAACTAGACTATTACAAATTAAAATAAATTAATAAATAAATATTCAAAAAAAATTATTATCATTTCATTTGGGCTGTGGGGGTGCTTAATGTAAAAGACTGACCTGAGGAACAGGCTGCAGGGAGACCATCTGGCCGCTTGTATGCGTCTCAGCATCAATGGGCCCCTACCAGTGAATTCCCCACCAAAGAGCCCTGGAGCTTTTCTTTCAAAAGCCCAGGAAAATGAAATGCTCTAAGGCAGAATGTAGCCTATGCCACTGAGACTTCTTAGGTGTAAAGTGCTGTCGTAGTGTTATGATTTGTGTATGTTAGACATTTAGTATTTATATTATCTATTAAATCATCTATATCTATGTTCAATACAAATAGTGTACAAGTGTTGAGGCATGTCATTAATCTTGACATTTACTTTGATTACAACTACACTGCAAAAAAAAAGTATCTTATCAAGTGAACATATCTTGTATTTGGTACAATAAGTCTGTAGAATTATCTTGAATTATCTTATCCCACTGGCAGATAATTTAGCTTTTTTTCCTGATTTTGGTCAATTTAATCTTGTTTTAAGAAAATGTTAAAATGACCAATCAAGAAATGAATAAGAAAAATTATCTGTGGAATAAGATAATTCTACTCAATATTGGACTTATTGTACCAAATACAAGATATTTTCACTTGATAAGATTTATATATTTTGCAGTGTACAAATATGCAGCTACCTGGGCCTCCAGAGCACTTCTAGTGTCAGCGGACACACCAAAAACATCCTAGCAAATTCACACGCACATGACTCCATGAACATGAACATGAATAAACTATCTCGAACAATTCTAAGGTAGTTTTAAGTTATTTCTCCGGCAGCGTGCGCTAATATGGATTCCGACGGCATGTGCGCACGGCCGCACGCACAAATATGGATTCCGGCAGAGTGCGTGCAGCACAGCACCGCTGTTGAAATTTTTTTCAGGGGAAACACTATGTTTATTATATATAGAGACTAGAGGGATTGGAATTTATTCAAAAGCTTATTTCTAGTATGTACCTATTGTTATTTTTCGTTCGGTCTCAAGTGTCGGAGAGGAGACGGGCAGAAATGACAGCTGGCAACAAATCCATTCTGAATAAGAGACAACGGACCCAGTACTTTGTTGGTGGTGTGAAAATATGCCTACAAACATTAAATATCTTTGGAACCGATTGTATTCAATTATATCTGAATCGGGAGATTATCTTCTGTCAAAATGTTAAGTGTATCTCTCCGTGCATAAAGGCTGGCTGTACAATGGGCATAGAATATGGCATATATTATTGAAATAATTGTTCTCTAATTGTTGTGAAGGGCCAGATTAAACTGAGAATCTACCTTTATTGTTTGATATACTTTGTATATCATATATATATATACACGGAATATCCCTTTACCTGCGTTCAAACCAGAGTAATATTCGCTCTCCTATTGGACAGCATCCCCAGGCGCCAGCCCCCAACGGCAGGTTCAAAGACAAGTGCAGACATGTCGGAACATGCCCGGAGTCAGCGTAGTGATACCAGACAAGGACTGAGGTTGGGACTAGATATTCAGTTAAGTATAAATACAGCGCAAGGTGCGCACACCGTGCTTAGCTTCGTATCTTCGTTCAGTACCTTACCCACCTTCACCACGAGTCAACGTGCAGTGAAGTGAGCAACCTTGCGTCTAACAGAGCATTGAGAACCGTGTGCGAATAGAATGGTAAAAGTGTCAGAGTTTAATGAAGTAACGTTGAGTTCGACTTAATCTAATGTGAAGTGAATAGTCGTTCATTTATTGTATATCGTGCGGCCACAGTTCGTTCGTGTGTAGCATTACCCAGCGGTTCGTCGTGTCTTTAGCTAGTGTACTTAACCAGGGTGTGTGGCCTAAATACGTCGCCCACACCCGGGGAGTCCTAGGCGGAGAACCGTTGGACATGTACACAGGAGAATCGACGTCGGCGATTGCAGAACCATTACTGGTTGGATTATATTGATTTGGAACGTGGTACCCGGAGAAGAGCATCATTGATTTCCACTATCGTTTGGGATTCAACCTCGTGAGGATTACAACTCGGGCCGGCCTCGTGGACGGAGGCTGGCTAGCTGTCATCAATGCTGTCGAGCATTTGGATTACAATTATTACTTTGCTGCTGATCAAGGGATTTACAAGGACCGACTCCTGTACCTGGAGTCTCTTTATTCCTCATTGAATCAGACGGAGTAGACTAACATTCCTCTACCCTCCAGGCCTTACACCCCCGGAGGGAACCCATTGTCTCCAGGCGGTACCAGTGTTGCCCTATCTAGTTGCTACTATACGACAGGTGGTGTCAACTTAGACCCATCGTAGGATTCCTGCTATTCTTAGTGACTCATGCTATTGACTGACTTTACGTATATTCTTCGCCATACAAGCGCGACCCTAATTCTCATTCTGTAACCTAACGTTGCCTAATAATAATAAATTACCCTCAAATACTATTTCTTTGTCAATGCCGTGTTCTTGTGGGTGTTCACCATCTATATTTGATGTACTGTCTGGCCAGTAATTAAAGTACATAACTAGCAGTGGTTTAATCTATCACAATCTTTAATACAGTCAGGGTTTTGTAACCCCTCAGTTACACTAATGAACACATCTATTTCTATATTTAATATAATTTCATATATACTCAAGTGCGCCGTCGGACAGATTCGGCCGTCAGACGTGCGTAATGGAGAGAGGAGCTCTTGTGGAGAGAACTAGGTCACAAGGTTGCCCTGACGACAGGCAGCTGGACTGCCCCGACGACCGAAAGCTATGTTACCGTCACTTGCGGGGGGATTCCCCGGCTGGCAGAGCTGGCAAAGTCTGCGACATCGGTACCATCCGAGTGAGTGTGTTTGGACTGATTGTGACCAGGCTGCATGCGCTCATGTCTGACACCCCGGGACCATGTGAGTCAGCTGAGACAGGCTATTTATGTTCTATTAGGCTATTTTGTTGCAAAATAATAATAATAATAATAATAATAATAATAATAATAATAATAATAATAATAATAATAATAATAATAATAATAATAATAATAATAATAATAATAATAATAATAATAATAATAATAATAATAATAATAATAATAATAATAATAATAATAATAGCCTCTTTGAAAATACTCTTGGTGCTTAGTACAGTTGGTTATTTTCAGCGTTTATATGCGCTTATCTGTTATTTATTATCCGTTATATATTCTATTATCTGTTACATTTTCGTTGACATAAGTCGATTTTTCATTTGTTTATTTATGAAGTTAACACTTTGATCGCCATGGTTAAATTCATAATTTACCATCCCTCGCCATCTCTATTTGTCTATGGAGAAGTTCCCCTTCTTTGCAGGGCTATAACTTTTTAAATTGTATTGCTAAATTGACATTATTATGGCCCATTCAATGTACTATATCTATTGTTCAGGGTGTAGCAACGTTATACTTTTTCATTCACATATTCATACTAAAATACGGTCTAAAGTATAAGTATATTTTTATCGTTTTCTGCAGCTTTCTTCAGAACGTGATTTATAGCCCTAAATGCATTATATTGATGATCAAATACAGTTTGGTAGGAATCTGTGCGAGATAAAAAATTTCAACTGGATGTGCTTCTAGGAGTTACTACGTATGATCTGATGTTGACCGGATGGGCGGGGGGTCGTTTATAATTCCGTGGGCAACGTTATATCATTCATCTAGTGTGGGTGATATGATCATCAGAGCAGTTAGTAAAGAACACGTTGGAAAATAACGCTGGATCTTACCGTATCTTCCTATTTGCAACCGATCGACATCCATTGTGTCAAGATGGAGTCCTGCTAATGATAGCGAGTGCCCGGACGAAATATGGGTGAGCACCACTTCATCCACATGACTTCCTGTTGGGCGATCTGCCACCAAATGGCGCTCTTGAACCGTTAGAGAGTTGAGTGGAGCTCAGCAGTATATCTCAGGTCCCCGGGGGAGAAATATGATTTCGATCACAGATTTTTGAAATATTGATATCAAAGACGTGTTACGGCGTCTTCGGCAGAATGAGCATGGCGGGGAATGACGAGTTACGGCGTTTCCGGCGATTAAAGTGTTAATATAAAACAGTGTTTAGAAATATTTTTAGTTCGTTAAATACATGCTTTCAATAATTTTTTGTGGGAATGATGTTTTTTTGTTTTGTTGCTAATTTCTCGCCACATATCAAGCAGGTATGCCCGCATCGTTAGTAGTGAAAGCTAATTAATCTGTCCTCGCTTAATTAAACCCTCTACTTAATGTTTTGGGGATTTATCCATGGTTAGCTTATTGGGGGGTTGGAAACGTAGCCACCTGCAGATGGCAGGGAGAGGCGCGGGGTGTTACATATATTTTTGTAGATGAAATATTAAACACTTTTAAATTTCAGTTCACAGTATCACATCAATGTCCAAAATTTAAATAAATAAAAATATATTTATTTCCATATTCTTTTTCAAACCTACAGGGAGCCACTGCAGAGTGGCTAAAGAACCGCATGCAGCTCCAGAGCCGCGGGTTGCCGACCCCTGTCTTAACTAAACATTAAATACAACTTCATTTCTCACTCAGAAAATATTCCTAAATGAGAAAATATTTTCACTGGCACAGTGCCTAACTTCGGTCTAAAGATTCAGCACCATGGACAGGTCTGCTCAAAATATTTTTTTGGGATGACATGACAAACAAATGCAATGACGAAAGAGTGACAAAAACAAAGGATGCAATGCGTCATGAAAATACAAATTACGAAATAAACAAAATACAACACGAAATACAAATGGTGAAAAATACTGTTAAGAGCTTCCCTCTCCCTCATTTCGGGTTTATGTTTTAAACTGCTCCGCGAGCCAACTGCGCTGACATATCAGGAGCAAATTGCACACCTATGGGCGTGTTTGCGCTAGGATATCATCCGCGCAATATGTTCAGTGAATAGCTCGCAAAGACAAATAGAGCAAATAGCGGGCACTAATCGTGTGCAGTTAGGGGTGCCATTAGCGTGCGCAACCCATTCTTTGTGAATTCGCCCCTATGTGACTTCCTTCCCAAGCTGTCTTAAGAAATCTTATGTATAAATGTATTTGCCAGGTAAATTACTCTGTAAATGAGATCTTCTTGGGTTTGTCCTTCAATCCCAGCAGTGGAAACACTGAGACAGTTGTCTTTATGCAAGACATTAATCTGTATTTTATTTTATTTTATTATCTTTTAAACTATGTTTTTTCATGGTGCTTTTATATGTAATCTATTCTATGTATTGTCCTGTCTTTTATATGGACCCGAGTCCGTAATAAAATGTAGATTGACTGACATCCATGAGGTGTTTAGGAATAATACAAATTAAGAACAAAATTACTTTAAAGAATGTAAATAAAGTAGTAAACCGATCACCTCTGGCAAGCTTGTCTATGTCCAGTAGACCATCCTTGTTGCCACGGGTGATGGGAAGCGTGTGAACGTCTGGACAATCCATTCGGATTTTCTCTAGACGTTGACACAAAGATGCCCAAAACAAATTCATCATGGTGGACGCAGTGGATTATTTGCCAAAAAACTAAAGGCTAAATTACAGCAGGTTACGAGAAAAAGATACCTTCATGTCGTTCATAATGTTCTGAAAATAGCCTAAATCTGCCAGACTTCTTTTTGTTGTACTGTAACGTTACTTGTGATGTATAATGACAGCTAATCTAATCTAAATTAGGGAAACCTCCACTTCCTAACAAGTTGAAATAAAGGTTTGAAACGGAAAAAAAGGAAATGTTAGCTTTAGGCTAGAGCGTGTTTACTTATGTCTTACTTTCACACTAAACTCTTGAGTCTCTTCTAAGGTTGATTGATTGATTGATTGAAAACTTTATTAACAGATTGCAGAATGGGTACAATACAGTACATCTCAATACACACAATTGTTAAGGGGATGCAGACCAGAGAAAGACTTTCGGCTCTCCAAAACCATGCAACGTAAAATATGATTGTTATAACAGAACAGAACAATCACAAACTGAGAAAGTTTAGTCAAGCAAACAACACATTGGATATGTGACATGTTAAAATATGACTTACCAAAGAGCAGATAACTTTGCGTCGCTCCAGATGTGAAAAGGGATGTGGATAATTATATGTACTGACCACAGATATGTAGAATAGTTCTATATACTGATCACTGACATGTAGGATAGTTATATATACTGATCAGTGATCACAGACATGTAGGATAGTTATATATACTGATCACAGACATGTAGGATAGTTCTATGTACTGATCACAGACATGTAGGATAGTTCTATGTACTGATCACAGACATGTAGGATAGTTCTATGTACTGATCACAGACATGTAGGATAGTTCTATGTACTGATCACAGATATGTAGAATAGTTCTATATACTGATCACTGACATGTAGGATAGTTCTATGTACTGATCACAGATATGTAGAATAGTTCTATATACTGATCACTGACATGTAGAATAGTTCTATGTACTGATCACAGATATGTAGAATAGTTCTATGTACTGATCACAGACATGTAGGATAGTTATATGTACTGATCACAGACATGTAGGATAGTTCTATGTACTGATCACAGACATGTAGGATAGTTATATGTACTGATCACAGACATGTAGGATAGTTCTATGTACTGATCACAGACATGTAGGATAGTTATATGTACTGATCACAGACATGTAGGATAGTTCTATACTGACCACAGACATGTAGGATAGTTCTATGTACTGATCACAGACATGTAGGATAGTTCTATGTACTGATCACAGACATGTAGGATAGTTCTATACTGACCACAGACATGTAGAATAGTTCTATGTACTGATCACAGACATGTAGGATAGTTCTATGTACTGATCACAGACATGTAGGATAGTTCTATGTACTGATCACAGACATGTAGGATAGTTCTATACTGACCACAGACATGTAGGATAGTTCTATGTACTGATCACAGACATGTAGGATAGTTCTATGTACTGATCACGACACAGACATGTAGGATAGTTCTATGTACTGATCACAGATATGTAGGATAGTTCTATGTACTGATCACAGACATGTAGGACAGTGGCGTCGTTAGCCCTGGGCTTCCGGGGCTTTAGCCCCGGATGTTTTTCTCCTAGCCCCGGATCTAAAAAAAAAAAAAAAAAAAAAAAAAATGTTTACATTTTTTTTTTTTTTTTTTTTTTTTAACTTTTTTTTGGTGTCAGCATCCCCATTGTCTGTGCTGAATGTTTGTTAGTGTTTGGTATTTTTTGTTGGTTTTTAGTACTTAAAAAAAAAATTTAGTAAGTAGTTTTCATTTGATCCTATAATTTTTTCATTCACCGATTTGTGGACTTTTTTTTAGTGTCCTGAAAGGCGCCTTATAAATCAAATGCATTATTATTATTATTATTATTATTATTATTATTATTATTATTATTATTATTATTATTATTATTATTATTATTATTATTATTATTATTATTATTATTATTATTATTATTATCATCATCCAGGAGGGAAAATACACTTTGGATAGTAGGGACTGCATCTCTGCCTGTCCTGACAAGGAAAAACTGTAAAGACTAGAGATGAACTGTTTATTTATTTTGTACATAGGCTGTGCATATGTTTGTTTGTTTGTTTGTTTGTTTATTTGCTTATGTGTATGATTCTTAACTGTGTTTTTATTTTGTTATTGGTGTATGTATATGTGTATGTATGTACAGTATATGTATATATATTATATATATGTGTATATATGTATATTTGTACTCCTGTTGGGGCTTCTTGGACCAGATCAATGTTTTATCTGGCTAAATAAATAAATAAGAAACTGATGATTTGGTCCTGTTAACTTTGAATGTTCTATGGGGACTGCCCAGATCCCTCTCATGGACCTGGACCTCACTTTGAGAAGCTCTAATGATTCTAGTTATTCAGTATTCATCTCTAATTACTCTAAAATTGCGTATTTCTGTGTTAAAAAAAAAAAAAAAAAAAAGGGGGGGGGGGGGACCACCCCCCCCCGGGCTGAAGCCCCCAATGTTTTCTAACCCTAAAAACGCCCCTGATGTAGGATAGTTATATGTACTGATCACAGACATGTAACTGCTATGGTAGTTATTATGTACCGATCACAGATATATAGGATATAGTTTACTTATATGTACTTATCGTAAATGTCTATCGTCGCTTACTTTATCAATTTTGATTGGAAGCTGGAATCAAAATGCTTGAATGTTCCGAGAGATTGTATCGCAAGCTTGGTAACAAAGACCTGCGTCAAGCTAGCGACAACAATCGTTGTTTCCGTTAATATGTCCATTTGAATATCACCAAAGCCTAAACACCACCAACACGTAGTCCATAGTAAACTGTAGCTCAATACAGCAGAAAAAGCAGTATAGCATCACTTGTAAAAGGTGTAAGACATTTTAAAACATTGCCTACCTGGTGTTTGGGGCTCGCTATCAATGACGACACTCATTGTATTTCAGACTCGCATCCTGTCGAGCTCCGTGCAGAATCAATGCTACGCAGTCTGCTTCTACACTCTTGAGAGCGCCCTCTGCTGACCTGGAGGTATCGTAACATCTCTCTTCACATAAGCTGAAAGCATAATGTTTCTTTTAGACTAACCACACCTGTGTGCTGTGTCTCTTAGACTAACTCAAAGAGTGTATTCCTGGGTTATGATAACATCCCATAACCTTAACATCAACCTTAACCCACATTTTGCATAAAACTAAATATTATACTGTATACTTATAGCACATGCATGAGATGGTCTATTTTGAAAGGTAACATTCTGAAGTTTCTTACACAATAAAGAAAAATCACTTTGAGTGCTAATGTATTAGAGAAACAGAGGTTTGAACACACTGAAATAAAATATGTTCTCCTTACTTTTGTGTTGACTTGCTGCCAGATGCCTGTTTTTGGGTTCCAGCTGAGAGGTAGGAGCTGGAAAACATAATGGTTCCATAGCCTGAAGTCTTATGTAGTACAAGTTTATAAAAATCCGACAGAAAATGAGTGTTTAACAAAGGGTTTTGTAATGTGTGTACCGCAATAATTCAGCGTGATTATTCAAAATGGCTGTCCACTTCCATTCATTCAGACGTGCGAGTCAAAACAAAGAACAAAAGTCTTCTTCTGCCCCCCCAAAGATTCAGTGATTTTATAAAGGAAAAAACACCTTATCCTTCCCCATCACACCCCTGGACCCATGCATGCTGAACACATTCACAGGAGTCATTTTTACTTACTGTACTTAGATTGTACTTAGGTTGTACTTTAGATTGTATATTGTATTGTATATTCCTCTTGTAGACACGTGAATGTGTCTAACTATAATCCATTGTGCTCCAACTGTATTCCTTGCGACCTAACTGTATTTATGATAACTGCTGTGTAATCTCTTGACCCGTTTTGCCCTGGGACTCAGTGGGACAGTGTGGAAGACTATCGCCAGGGGGAGCTGGTGGGCGTTGGGCTGGCAAAGGAGACAGGTGAAGGAGAGGCTGGTATGAAGGAGGAGCTGGATACACGGGACTCTCTCTTTCGTCGAATTCCACAGAAGCAAGCAGGTGTGTCGGCGAAGAGCTTACCATACAAAGGACACGTGGGATACGGCTCCTGCGTCCAGTCTGAACAAGTAACGTCGCTGGCCAATAGTTTATCATCCCAGTATAGTGATTAGGGCACGTTGACCCCAGAAGAAGACGTTCGACAGCCGGACGGCAACGTTGACCCGCCACGAGCAGCGTTTAGAACGTATAGTCGGGAGAATCGTTTGGTCACACTGACCAGAGCTTAGCTCCAAGTATAGGCCTGTTAGCCTAGTTAGCTCACGCGTCGCTCCGCCGTCTTCCAGCCCTCGGAGCAGACACCGCCGCCAGACTTCTCCGGACTTCAATAGCATGCTCTCTAAGGGCGAAGATGATCAGGTACTTTGAGCTTGCACGTGCACCAGCGATTAAGGGCGCCCCAACTTTATTATTTTGGTAATGCCGGCATTTATAAGGTATTTTGATTTTCAGTGTGGGCCCACTCTCTTTCGTTTACTGTAATAACGTGTGGTGCATATGGCACAATTGTGATTGTAATTATACTTGTTTTCCCACTGTGTGCTCCCGGAGCATTCCGCCAATCTCCTTAGTACTTAGTGTATGAAAAGCTTATAACCCATATGGGGACTTGTGCATGAGAGTGCATGTAAAGCTTCAGTAAAAATTACTGGGAATGAGTGTTTAACCCCTTCCTTCCGACGAATGTGTATTACTGTTTAACCCTTTCCTATCTACGGTCTATGCATAATTGGGGCAGGTGTTCTGGACAGGTCTCCACCAGTCAACAAGGAAAGGTACTGCTTTGGGGAGAAATTATATCATCTATCACTACTGCCACCGGGTGTGAGAGGGTGTGGGACGTATTAGGGGAAGTGTGGGTGTTTGGGGAATTACTGCAGTCGCCCTGGAGGGCAAGAAGGACCAGTGTAGAACCCCTAGGTTAATAAATCCTAGGCCCCATTCGCTCCATTTGCTAAATCCCAATTCTAGTACCCCTACACTATACAGTCAGGGACTCAGCCGGACCCAGATCTGCTGTGCTCCCACTACCTGGGGACAGTTCATATCCACTCTCATAAAGTAGGGATAATCCACCTTTCTACACTCTTTTACTTACTTTTTTTTACTGTATGAAGCACACTCTCAGGGGCTCATACAGAACCACGCCTTTCACCGTAAAGTACATGTATTTTATTGTCACAATTAATAAACAAACTTGAAACTTGAACTTGTAAGTCAACCCAACCTTGAAATTAACTGGCCGACATAGCTGATAAAGAGTGATGGGTGTCCAAGTGTCCAAACCCCCCCCCACCCAACCCCCTCCAATGTACAGTTTCTTCCCCTTCGGATGTATATATTTTTTTATTATCTCTTTTTCTTACACAGTAGGCCTACTGTATATCTGTATGTAATAAATGTATTGATGAATTGAAAATGGGGAACCCTGATGTAAACAAGACAAAAGTATTTTTCTGGTCTGCATCCTCTTAACAATTGTTTGTATTGAGCCGTACTGTATTGTACCCATTCTGCAATCTGTTAATAAAGTTTTCATTCAGTCACTCAGAGCAGCGACACTGATTGGCTGAGCATCGAGTCCCTGAGCGGGTAGGAGGACACCTGACAAACCGAGGCTGAGTTTCACTAAAGCATCTCGGCGCAAAATATTCTATTGTCTTGTAATTGTATTAATTTGCCTTTCTTGCACCAATTTACAATCTAGGATTGTAGATGGTTTTGGGAAAACGTTGATTGTCAAAGAGACAAAGCAATTTTGAATAACGTGGCTTGTCTCTTAGAATCGTCACGCTCCTTGTTTGTACCTGATGTAGTAACAGGTTTAATTTAACTTGAGCCAGTGCCGTTCAGTACAGCGTTAACTTGTCTAGTTCTCTAGTAACGATGTGTCTGTGAAACTATTATTTAATATGTACATTGAATTAATATAAAGCCGTATGACCAGGCATTGTATGGTCATAAGCCTAACCTTATATTTTGATAATAAATGGGTGTGTACCAAATCCAAGAAGCGTCTGATTAGCTACTTGCTAAGCTAAGCTATCCTGGTGCAGTTATTTTGATGCTGACAAGTTGACGTCCCACAGCCAGACACGTTACAGTGTGTGACTCTATTCCCTTCACATGTGATAATATATA
The DNA here is from genome assembly GCF_963971535.1 of Notolepis coatsorum. Taxonomy (NCBI): domain Eukaryota; kingdom Metazoa; phylum Chordata; class Actinopteri; order Aulopiformes; family Paralepididae; genus Notolepis; species Notolepis coatsorum. Next base: position 113,128,701 of record NC_140175.1, read on the forward strand.
ATAATAATAATATATTGTCAATCATCATCCGTATGTCACCAGGTGCTACTCCTGGGTGGGCCGCACCGGGGGCAAGTAGGTGGTGTCTCTGAGCCGTCAGGGCTGCCTGTACCACAGCACCGTCCAGCACGAGCTGCTCCACGCGCTGGGCTTCAACCACGAGCAGACCCGCAGTGACAGAGACAGCCACATCAGAGTCCAGTATGAGAACATCATCGACGGTGAGATCTACACCCTACACCTCCAGCACCCAATCTGTCAGCGTGCTACAGTCTCTCTCTCTGGTTTTTGTAGTGGACTTTCTATTCTGTGATTTCAATAGTAGTTCTTTATCAAACAAATCGAGGATGATCAACATATTTTATTTTATATACTTTATTTTATATACTAGGTCTGTATTCTTTGATGGTCCGATCATCTATTGATCCATAAACTGTTTATTGTACTGGACCCTTTGCGTTAATTATTTCTAATTAATTGATATACACCTATTCTCTCTCATCCACTCAGACATGAAGTACAACTTCAACAAGATCCAGACTCTGAACCAGGGAACCCCCTACGACTACAACTGTGTGATGCAGTACGAGAGGTCTGTACAAGACCAGCTCACGCCTACAGTACTCACTTTGTTTCATCACCAAATACTAGCAGCTATTCACACGTAGTGACTTAAGAGCAGGGAGGAATCTGGGCTGTTTGTTCTTCAAGATGAGAAGATCTACTACAGTGTAGGCCATGTCATCGATGGTGCCAAGGTCCCTGTAATGGGTTTCTAATCACACACAAGATACTTGTGCCTCTTGATAAGGATAAGCGCTAAGTGAATAAACCCACTTCCAATGCCAAAAGTCTAACATGCCTATAAATACTTATACTATGGAATTATACAAAACAAATGTATTATGTAAGGGATCAGGGCCGCCTCAGGGGGTGTGCGAGCAGTGCGGTCGCACAGGGCCTCGGGGGAAGGGGGGCCTCGCATTTTTTTTTTTTTTTTTATTATTATTATTATTTTTTATTTTTTTTTGCGAGGCCCCCCTTCCCGCGAGGCCCTTTTTCATCACAGACCTAAAATCTAGTTTTGCTTATATGCTTATATATTTCACATTAGACACGTTTGTAGAATGTGTCTGACTTGTTCCTGGGTCTGCAGTCCTGCTCAGCCTCTGGGGTTCTGCAGCAGACATACTATTGGTTTCAACGAAGGGAGTGGTTTTACTTACATCATGTGTAGTACGCCGGCGTGAGTCAGCTGCGTTTGACTATTTCGCGCGTGCAGCTTTTGACTATTATGCTTAGTTATGCCAGCCAAGACGAAGAAAGAGGTCGGTCATTATCAGTCGGTCGGTCACCAAGGAACGTTGACGAAAGGCCTCTCGCTAGCGGGACAAATGGCCGGAGCCTTGTCATGGTATAGCCATGATGATGTCGGCTAGTAGCTAGCTTAGCTAAAGGCTAACTAGCGTTAGCTAACCTATTCAGAGGAGCGAGGCGAGGCGAGTGGATGTCTTTTCAAAAGAAGGAGAAGAGAACTTGTGAGCAGATAAATCTGTTAGGCAGCAATACGCCGAAAGGTGTCCAGTCTGCCGGAAAGTACTCGAAGAAGAAGAAGAAGAAATTACACCGTGGGCCAAGAAAGTCTCCTTCCAACTTTACCATTGGCGCCGCGTTGATACTGCGTTATGGTGAGTCAACCTATGATTATATTCCCGCCGTGGACCTGACCTATCTCTCTTTCTCTCTCTCTGGAGCCAAACTGGTCGACTAGCTAATATAGTACTACTAGTAGCTAACGGTGTGTGCCTGGTGAGAGCACCTGGCTGTATGTAGCCGCATAGCTTGCAGAACGCAGAAGCAAGCTATGCGGCTACATACAGCCAGGTGCCTGATTGAGCTAACTGTTAGCCAGTTAGCTGTTTAGCGTCAGCTGGGAACGTTCGTTTGATGCTATCAGTTAGCCTTGAGAATAGCAGGCCCTGGCACTCTGACTACGACATCATCTTTGACAGAAGATGTAGTCGGGCCTGCACCATGACAAGGCTCTGGCCATAGCTTATTTGTCCCGACAGCGAGAGGCCTTTCGTCAACGTGGAGACCTGTGTTGCGGCCTTTCGCCCTGCGTTCCTCGTGCAGGTAAGATGTCATGACATTACCCCACTCTTCCTTCCTTCCCCTCCCGAATGTTTTGTTAATAACGATGTTTTTTTCCAGGCAAAACATATGCTACTTCACAACATTTGGAGATACGACATGTGCTGTGTGTGAATGGTCGTTTGTGTAGCTTGGGTAGCGTTGGGCCGTTGGCCAAAGCTGTGTGTGGCCTGGTGTCACAGTACCTGGCTAGCCTATTTAGCTGATGTCGGCCATTGGCTCCTTGCTGCTTTGGTTTCTCTGGTATAGACCCTCTTCTTGTTGGATTTAAGTGTTGATCTTTGTCTTTTTGGATCTCTCATACATGCTCTAGTCTCTCTCTAACACACACACACATGACAAACACACATGTTCTCTCTCTCTCTCACTCTCTTTCTAACACACACAGTCTGCCTATGGCGGCCTTTCTCGATGGCTAGGCTGTGCTCAAGGATCTTCAGTCACAGTGCTCAGGTATTCTGCCACTGTGTACTCTCTGTTTAGGGCCAAATAGCATTTCAATTTCTTTCCAATGTGTGTCTCTCTCTCTCTCTCTCTCTCTCTCTCTCTCTCTCTCTCTCTCTCTCTCTCTCTCTCTTGGATTTAAGTGTTGATCTTTGTCCTTTTGAATCTCTCATACATGCTCTAGTCTCTCTCTAACACACACACACACATGACAAACACACATGTTCTCTCTCTCTCTCTCTCTTTCTAACACACACAGTCTGCCTATAATGGCGGCCTTTCTCGATGGCTAGGCTGTGCTCAAGGATCTTCAGTCACAGTGCTCAGGTATTCTGCCACTGTGTACTCTCTGTTTAGGGCCAAATAGCATTTCAATTTATTTCCAATGTGTCTCTCTCTCTCTCTCTCTGTACACTGTATATTGACTGTAGAACGGGAGCTCTCTCTCGCTCTCTCTTTTGCTATATGTTGACTGTATCATGCCCCGCCTCGGGCAGCGCTATTATTTAAGAATATGTTGACTGTATAATAATAATAAAAAAAAAAAAAAATATATATATATATATATATATATATATATATATATATATATATATATATATATATTTTTTTTTACCTTTTGGGGGGGGGAGGGGGGGGGGCTCGCATTAAATCTCGCACAGGGCCTCGCATTTCTCCCAGGCGGCCCTGTAAGGGATAATGTATAGCTACGAGGTCATTGTCGCAAAATAATTGACCGATACTGCGTTCTGGAACACAGAGGCGCAGCCGAGGTGTTCTAAACGCAGTGAAGGTCAATTATTTTGTGACAATGACAGAGTATAGCTATACATTATCCCGCTTATTACAGCGCAGTTGTTCTGTTGCTCCTCGCCGGCAGGTGTGTGGTCTGATTGCACCTGATGTAGTGCAGCTGTAAAGCTTAGCTTTCGTGACTGCGATCAAAATGCTTGATTGTGATTGGTCAATAGCGCACCCTACACCTCCAGCACCCAATCTGTCAGCGTGCTACAGTCTCTCTCTCTGGTTTTTGTAGTGGACTTTCCATTGTGTGATTTCAATAGTAGTTCTTTATCAAACAAATCGACGATGATCAACATATTTTATTTGATATACTTTATTTTATATACTAGGTCTGTATTCTTTGATGGTCCGATCATCTATTGATCCATAAACTATTTATTGTACTGGACCCTCTCTCTCTCCCTCTCTTATTCTACATTACGTTTATTATTTCTAATGAATTGATATACACCTATTCTCTCTCTTCCACTCAGACATGAAGTACAACTTCAACAAGATCCAGACTCTAACAAGCGACTCCTACAAGTCGGTTGGTGCGCCTGCGCAGTAGAATCAGGAAGTGTCGGGGGCAGAGTGAGCCTCCCACGCGTTACTCCTCGACACTGAGAGATCGAGCTGCGCAGGTGAAAAGATGCGACTGCTGTTACCTCAAGTACCGGAGGGGACTTGTGCTATGTATGACTTAGTCCACATTGCAGCCGGCTTGTGGGAGGCAAGAAACAGCGTTCGTGACAGGGGAGGGTTGAATTGGATGATACGAAATTGGGATGGGAGAAAATATAGAAAAAATGGGAGAAAAAGTGGATAAAAAAAAAAAAACAAGATCCAGACTCTGAACCAGGGAACCCCCTACGACTACAACTGTGTGATGCAGTACGAGAGGTCTGTACAAGACCAGCTCACGCCTACAGTACTCACTTTGTTTCACCACCAAATACTAGCAGCTATTCACACGTAGTGACTTAAGAGCAGGGAGGAATCTGGGCTGTTTGGGTTTGAATGCAGCCCGTTACAATTCAATTTACACCATCGACAAGATGAGATCAAATGCAGACACAGTTGTTCTGTTGCTCCTCGCCGGCAGGTGTGTGTTCTGATTGCACCTGATGTAGTGCAGCTGTAAAGCTTAGCTTTCGTGACTTCGATCAAAATGCTTGATTGTGATAGCGCTCTGTTGCCCCTAACAGCGGTCATTATTGCGCGTTGCCCATAGCAGCGGTGAATTATCGAGAAATAATTTACCGCTGTCAGGGGCAACCGAGCGCTATTGACCAATCACAATCAAGCATTTTGGCGAATGTTAAAACGCCATGTAATAAGTGGCCCATATACAGCATTTCCAACTTTAACAGACCTGTGTTCCTTTGTGACCTTAACCCACGCTGTTTTCCCATCTTTACTCAATGGCGCCAGCATTATTGACCATTTTCACGATGTTTGCGGACCCATCGTATATTCTATATTATAGCTATGGAGACAATAGTATGGCTCATTTGACAGGCACTATTTATATTTGATATTTATTAGTTTTTTTAGACATTACAGTAGACAATACGAACGTGACATACATACACTTATCGACAAAACAAACAAAAGACAGACAAAATAAAAAATAAAAAAAAACAGTCCAGCACCAAAAAATATGTAGAAAGAAATATATAATAATAATAATAATAATAATAATAATATATATAATATATAAATAACATATGTAATAATAATATATATATTATTATATATAACAATAATAATAATAATATATAATAATAATAATTACGACGTGTTTCAAGTTCATGCGAATTCTGCCATTCCACGGCGTACGACGTTATTCAGATCATATTTCATTTTTTCGCCATGTTATTCATAATTCCCTCACAGAGCCTGGTCTGATGCAGTGGGAGCCTGCACAACTCTGCAACGCTTCAATACTGCCGCCTGGTGGATGATCGGCGAGTTGCAACCGGAAGTGGATCTCCGGTGCATCTGGCAAATGCGTCCGGCACTCGCATATTGTTGCGGGACTGTAGACACACGTCTGTGTGTAGCGATGGCTGCCATAACGCAATAATCGATACGATTTGGGCGTTTATTATGATTATACTGTAGTAAATTCCTACAGAATCCTACAATAATCTAAGGTTATTGTAGTACAGTACAATGAGATTGCTTATCTGGAAGGAGGAGAAAGGGATCATATTGATAGAATTGTTGGTCTCTTCATCTGACTTAAAGCAGATGAAGAATTAAACGTGTAGCCAGACAAACCATGAACTATAGTCCAATTCAACATTTATTTGAGCCAGAGGCCAAGGTGAATAAGACAAAAGATTATCAGAAAACATTAACAGGGCTGTCGTGTACAGAAATCACAATAAGGGTTTGCATTCTCAAACCCCAATATGTACAGAAACAGTCACTTGGTAACATAATTTGAACATACATTGACAATACTGTACACATTATACATGAGTAAATCTGGTTTACAGATCAGGGATCTGTACATTACTCTAATCTATAAACAACCATTGGTGTTTCCCATGATTTACTCACGTAAAATGCAATCAGCTCACAGTAGTCTCTGGGTGGGGAGCGGGGAGCACGCAGATCTCGGGGTTGGGTGATCTGGGCTCCAGACTAACATTTTGTGTCCCCTTATATCCTATAATTTCTAGCCAATAATAGCACATTTTACTAATATGGTCCTCCAATCCGGCTGGTGCTTCTGGAAGGGCGGTCCGCCCTTCCCCCTGGTTTCCTCTGGGGGGGGGCTGGTTGCCCCCCCCTCCTCGATTTCCTGTGTGGGTCCTGTCCCACGGGTGGGGGCTGGTGTGATGTCATCTTCCCTCAGTGATAAGAAGGGGGGTCCTTATGGCCCCCCGCTCCTTGGTGTGATCTCTCAACTCAACTGATTGCCGTACTGTTCCAATAAACCTTTTACCAACTGTATCTCCCGTATATATGAATTTACCCATTTCTAATATTATGGTTTACTCTTTTGATACTAAACAGTTGATTAATAGATATAACTTTGTTTGTGACTTAGTGTCCATGACTAATCATTTCTTCAGCATGTCTAAACTGGCCTGCCCTGTGGTCAAGCCCAGCTGTCTTTGATCAGCATTTACATACAGTCAGTTCGAAAAGGTGTTTGTTCTCCTCTCTAATTTAGTCATTGTTTGAGTGGGGGTTGAGAATGGCTCTTGCTGTTTATCTGCTGCAGCTGTCTCAACTGACAGTTGAGACTGTTTTAGCCACTGAGTCTCTCTCTGCTATTGAAAGATACATCTGGCTTTACATTATGGGTCTAATTTATTCACACCTATTAATTATGAAATTCAACGTCAATACTACCACAATACAAACCGGAAATGGATTTAGGAGATCACCGTGAAATAAGTTGGATATTTTTCCTCCAGTCTCATCGGCGAACGGTAAGAGGACGCTGACGTTACTTTCAGCCTGTTTGTTTATTATTATCAATGCAAAGTGCTCTGATCAATATATCACCCATACTACATAAAGCATTTACTGACGATCACGGAATTATAAACGACCCCCCCCCCCGTTCATCCGCGCATGATAAGTCATAACGTTTAGGATCATGTACAGTTGAAATTATTAATATAGCGTGTATCGCCAACAAACGGCAGTTGATAATCTATATATGCGTTTAGGCCTATAGCTCACGTTCTAGGAATTACTGCAGAAAACGATAAAAACATATTTATATTCTAGACGGTATTTTCGTATGAATATATGAATGAAAAAGTATAACGTTCCTACATCCTGAACGATAGATAATCGATGTTGAATGGGCCATAGTAATGTCAATTTAGCAATACAATTAAAAAAGTTATAGCCCTGCAAAGAAGGTAAACATCTCCATAGGCTTAGACTGGTGGCAGTGATCATACATTGATGGATAGAAGCGTGGCAGGGAATGTGTTAAGACTAAAAATAAAAAATAGCCAAGACTCAGATGTTTAAATGCCGCATGTACCCGTTTTCTCAACATGCATGCAAATTGATTGATTGTGCCATGCATTACACAACTACTTACTAAATAAATATACAGTATTTTCAAAACAGAAGTTAGGACTTGACATGGACCACACACATTGACAGTGTTGTGAAGAAGGCACGACAACGCCTCTACTTCCTCAGGCGCCTAAGGAAGTTCCAAGTCAGTCAGAAGATCCTTAAGAACTTCTACTCATGTACAATAGAGAGCATCCTGACTGGCAACATCACCTCCTGGTTTGGGAATAGCACCGCACAAGACCGAAGCAGACTACAAAGAGTGACACGTTCAGCCGAACGCACAATTGGAGGGGGGCTCCCCACCCTCCAGAACATTTACAACAAGCGGTGCAGGGGCAAGGCTAAGAGAATCATTAAGGACTCCAGTCACCCGAACAACTGCCTCTTTGAACTGCTGCGGTCAGGCAAGCGATACCGGAGTCTCAAGGCGAGCACAGAAAGACTCAGAAGAAGCTTCTATCCCCAGGCCATCAGGCTGCTCAACGAACAATGAACGCTACACAACAACCATCAAACGCACATAGCACACACATCCACACGCACACACTCACTTTAAACAAACACACTGTAGCACCCACTCCCCACACTTTATATTTATTGATAAAGGATTTGCACTACAACTCGTACACCTTACTGTAAATTGTACCTAAATTGTACCTCATCCCATTTCTGCTTTGCACTATATAGTATTGTATATTAGTACACTGCATAGTATTGTATATTATATGGTAACTCAGTTAAGTCTATTCTGCACCGAACATTGTACATATGTCTATACTGAACACTGTGACCTCATTTTCTACTTCTAATTTACATGCTATACTATGTTATTTGATACTTATCTTGTCTAGCACAGTCTCTGGAGCGTAACAGTGAGAAGCATTTTGTATAAAAGTATTCTGTACTTCTGTATGACAACTATTAAAGAAACTTGAAAACTTGAACTTGCCCTCTGCCTTTTTTATTTAAACATATTGTTAATGCACATATATAGACTATTCTTCTCCCACATTCCTGGAGGTGTTGTGGAAGATTCTTTTACCAAACCCAGTGAGTTTACAGAAATTGAGATTGAGATGATGAGCTATTCCAAAGAAAGTTGTTTATTTCTGTGATCACAAAATCAGAGGAGCAGGTCAATGGATAGGGAAAAAAATAGTTTATTCTGTGCACAGTCTCAGTTCGATACAGAGCGGAAGACTCTTATTGTGATGTTTCTTCTTGACTTGTTTACTTGTTGATTGTATTTTTTCAGGTAATATCTGTAGTATTATGTATATTTAATAGGGCTATATATTTAATATAATATTTATATTATTTATTTAAAGCAAACAAACTCCATTTACCCAAAATGAAAGCCTTGTCACGTATGAACCATACAAATGAATTACTGTTACAATTGTGTTGTAACTAAGAGATTGCCTAGGGGGGAGGGGAATAAATTCTGTGCATGGATTATAACAGACAACTTTCTCTTGGTCATTTCCTGGTTGTAGCACCTGGCTGGTGCTATAGATAACATTCAGCCACAAGGTGTCACACTAGAGCACCAGCATGTCATTTATCCAATCAGGTGCATTCCACATGGATAAATGGGAAGTAGGGAGGGGATACATGCCTGCTGCAACATTAATTTGATCTATAGCACCTTTAAACAAGGTAAATACTTCACCTACAAACATAATACTGTTCTGACAATATTAATAACAGTAATTAACCTCTTAACACATTCGGGGCCAGACCCGAGATATCCCGGGTTAACTCGCCATGCGTTGGGCGCCAGACCCAAGATTTCTTGGGTTTTCTATCGTTATTTCTTTTATTCGATATTCCCATTCATAATCCATCGAGGGAGCCTGTGTTATAATTGGGAATGAGTCTGAGATCGCAAACATTCAATACCGCCGCCTGCCGCCTTGCGGCCGGTATTGCACATCCTTTGAAACTCTCTGGCTTGGGCTGTGCGTCGATCTAAAAAGTCCGGTTTTCCTTGTCGGGCAGGAGAAGCGTTTATAACACATGGATTGAGGAGAATCAAGCACTCCCGGTTCATGTTCTTTGGTGGATTATGTTGGCAACACGATCGACATCAATACTTGGAATGGCGATCAGATAATTGGAATATTCTTTTTGGAGTACATCCTAGTCAAGGTAAGGGCTATATGGTATCAATCTTGCATTGATCCAAGAATCCATTCACTGCGATCCGAACGTATGTGTGTCATGTGTGTGTGTAATGTATTCCGTTGGTGGGGATCAAAGCATGGAAAAACGACGAACATGAAATGCACTAAACGCTGCATAGCAATGTTTTCTGGGATTAGACAGGATTACTCTAAAACTATACTCATATTCACCACGGTATAAAACGGGAATGTATGGATGAAAAAATTATTTCTTTTTCACAAATTAAACGATAGATACTCAATGTCAAATGGGCAATAGTATTATATCCATAGCTATGATATTTAATATAGTTTGAGCCCTGCAAACACCGCCATGTATCCGTATACTTTAAAGCGGTGGCCTTCTTACCACACGGTACACAGCGACCTCTGGCGTCCAATGAGTTAAGCCCGGAGCCCTATTTTCTGAAAATCTGCCTAAAATACATACCTAAGTAAATGGAAGATTGCTCCACTTCTACAAGGCCATTTGCATGTTCTTGGTATCTAGGGACATCTCTGGACCTCAGTGAATGTATTCATAGTGAAAAAAATTACCAGAAATGAAAACTGCCAATGAGCTCTAAGGAAATAAATAAAGGGAAGATGATTAAACAGATGGTTTTGTAGATACAGTACTGAATTCTGCCATCCGGACCCATGCAATTTGATAGAATAAGAGGCCTATAAAGGACCTTATTATAGCCAACTTGCACATCTATGGATCGGGCCAAATCTACTCTTTCCAATGGCAGAGTTCAATTTGGATTTACTATCACCAGGCGTGCATGAAGAACTGAGAATGAAATCTACTGTAAATACAGTCAGCTTTTTATTTTTGCAACAGGTCCGCCATTTTGAATCCGTTTGCAGTGCGGATTGTTGCTAAATGTTCACAGAAGGTAGAGCCATATGAAATCCGCGTTCACGGAATCGCGGACGGAATCGCGGAATTAACCAATAAAAATGGAATCGACTGCAAAACGTGGAATATTGCAGAATTTGGCCTAATCTGGACTGAAATTTCGTTTTTGGGTGGAACGTTTGGTGTACACGAGACCGGGGAGGCGGGGACGCTACAGCGTGTTACACACAACACAGCCGCGGTGCTCAAGCGTCTGGCTGCTTGTGTTAACATCGTCAAGAAGCTAAACTATTCCACAATAAGCCCTCAATTCAGAGCAGAACAGTATCCTAATGACTTTTATGCCTCCGGTGATAAGGTGTTTTGCTAATTCTGTTTAATGCAAACGACTGCCCTTTATAAACTAAATACACTTAAATAGCTATGTAACGTTATAGGACTATCTATGGAAATGATAGCTTCTAGAAGTTCTAGCTAAATCTGGTGCACCCATCAATTTGTTTAATGCAAACGATTGTCATTATACACTGCCCTTTATAATCTAAATAAACTTAAATAGCTATGAAACGTTACATTACATAGGACTATAGATGGAAATGATAGCTGCTTGCTAAATCTAGTGCACCCATCCATTTGTTTAATGCAAACTATTGTCATTATACACTGCCCTTTATAATCTAAATAAACTTAAATAGCTATGAAACGTTACAGTACATAGGACTATAGATGGAAATGATAGCTTCTTGCTAAATCTGGTGCACTCCATTTGTTTAATGCAAACGTTTGCCATTATACACTGTCCTTTATAAACGAAATAAACTAAACTAAAGGTGCCTAAATTATGCATTACTATATTTCATCACAATATAATAGATATAGCTAGGTTACTGACATTGTCATTGTGATAATGTCAGTAGTAGCTAGCTGTATCTATTGTTTACACTTGAAATATGTATTTTTATTTTGTCACAATATTAATTGAAAAATATTGTGTAAAATTGAACTGTATTTCTGAGTTGAAGCACTTAAAAACATTAAATGGACTGTTATATCTTATTCAATTGTGGACATTTATTCATTCCCACTTATTAGACACTATTTCTGATGGTAAAATGAGCATAAAAGGCAAAATACAGAATTCTGAAATATTAAAACGGAAAAAATGGAATTTGGGAAAAAATAAAATGGAATTTGGAAAATAATAAAACGGATTTCATATGGCTCTAACAGAAGGTACACACTAACTGCGCTCTAATATATGCCAATAACGTTCAGTTTTGTGAAATAAAAAAAGATTCATACACAAGTCATTTGCTTGCTTGAGGCTAGAATTTCCTGGGTACTGTAGTTTTTCGAAATTTCAACGCTCATTGAGAGCTCTGGATGCCCTGTGCTCATATGACAACAAGCATCATCAGTCAGCGATTCAAAATGGCCGACCTCTACAAAAATATGATCACATTTCAAAAACTAAAATCTCACTAATAACACTTTAACCTATTGGTAAACAAACGTATTGCTGAAAATATGCACTATGACTGCTGTTGTGACATGGTTAGGATGTTTACTCTTGGATACATTTGGAAAAAACGCAACATTATGTCATACAGTCTAGACAGATTGATTTATGACGTGATGTCATCTGCGGACCGCACGGGTGGAAGAGGTTAACAGTAGCTGAAAAGAATACTTTCTTTCAACCTTGAGGTGAATGGAGCAAGTCTGGAAGTGGAGGGGCCTTCTCTGGAGGGCTTAGACAAGCCTTCTCTTGAAGAGGCCAAACCTTCTCTTGAAGAGGCCAAACCTTCTCTTGAAGAGGCCAAGCCTTCTCTTGAAGAGGCCAAACCTTCTCTTGAAGACGACAAACCTTCTCTTGAAGAGGCCAAACCTTCTCTTGAAGACGACAAGCCTTCTCTTGAAGAGGCCAAACCTTCTCTTGAAGAGGCCAAACATTCTCTTGAAGAGGCCAAACCTTCTCTTGAAGACGACAAACCTTCTCTTGAAGAGGTCAAACCTTCTCTTGAAGAGGCTGAACCTTCTCTTGAAGAGGCCGAACCTTCTCTTGAAGAGGTCAAACCTTCTCTTGAAGAGGCTGAACCTTCTCTTGAAGAGGCCGAACCTTCTCTTGAAGAGGCTGAACCTTCTCTTGAAGAGGCTGAACCTTCTCTTGAAGAGGCCAAGCCTTCTCTTGAAGAGGCTGAACCTTCTCTTGAAGACGACAAACCTTCTCTTGAAGAGGCCAAACCTTCTCTTGAAGAGGACAAACCTTCTCTTGAAGAGGCCAAGCCTTCTCTTGAAAAGGCTGAACCTTCTCTTGAAGACGACAAACCTTCTCTTGAAGAGGCCGAACCTTCTTTTGAAGAGGCCGAACCTTCTTTTGAAGAGGCCGAACCTTCTCTTGAAGAGGCTGAACCTTCTCTTGAAGACGACAAACCTTCTCTTGAAGAGGCCGAACCTTCTCTTGAAGAGGCCGAACCTTCTCTTGAAGAGGCTGAACCTTCTCTTGAAGACGACAAACCTTCTCTTGAAGAGGCCAAACCTTCTCTTGAAGATGACAAACCTTCTCTTGAAGATGACGAACCTTCTCTTGAAGACGACAAGCCTTCTCTTGAAGAGGCCAAACCTTCTCTGGAGGATGATGTGCCTTTTCTGAACTCTGAGAAACGTTTTCTCTCCATCTGGTGCAGTGTAGGTCAGTTTCCTCTTCAGCCTACGTGTATTCTCACTGTACTGCTCAGGTTCTGAGTCAGATTCAGAAGTCGCCACTTGAAGTCGTTGGTGACCTGCACTGAATGGCAGTTTTGGATTCAGCAGATTGTCCGTTTGTTATCATACAATCGGACTCATCAGAAGTGTCCTTGCTTTCGGTTGTGGTTGGAAGTCTCCTCTCTTCGCACTTGCGTACATTCTTTGCAAAATCGCCATCATCACTCTCAGAGTCAGCCTCGGGTAAAGGAGGACTCTGCGATAGGCTACGTCTGACATGTCCTCGCCTTCTTCATCCTTACAATCTGACTTGGAGGGAGATCTTTGGAAGCTCAAGATGTTGAGTAATCAGAACTGTGTTCAGTTTCAGAGGTACTTAGGTCCTCATCACATTCAGGGTCAGACTCAACTTCACATGAAGGTGTCATTTGTGGCCTCGGGTTCTGATCTCCGGTCTGAATGTCGCTGTCCTCCTCCTCTGGGGCAGAGAAAATGGCACAGTGGGCATAATTGATGTTCTTCGCCTTTAGGAAACTGTTGAAAGAGTCAAACACCTCTATGTCAGAGGAGGCAGACGCCGCTGCTAGTTTTGAGGTGGAGTCTAGATCGATGGATTGTTCACGTTGCAGATCTTCATGTTCCAACCCTTCCTCTTTAAGTGAAGCTTCAGTCTTCACCGCACTTTCACACTGTGAAGAGTTAAAGAGTGCATGTTTAGACGATTCAGTATGTGATAGGCTCAAATCTCTGATTCATAAGTCCCATGCATACTGATGTGGATACACAGATATTGATGCCGGCATTGAAGATGATACCAGGCTAAAATACTGCAGGTACTGAGGGTGATACCAGGCTAAAATACTGCAGGTACTGAGGGTGATACCAGGCTGAAATACTGCAGGTACTGAGGGTGATACCATGCTAAAATACTGCAGGTTCTGAGGGTGATAACAGGCTAAAATACTGCAGGTACTGAGGGTGATACCAGGCTAAAATACTGCAGGTTCTGAGGGTGATACCAGGCTGAAATACTGCAGGTACTGAGGGTGATACCATGCTAAAATACTGCAGGTTCTGAGGGTGATAACAGGCTAAAATACTGCAGGTACTGAGGGTGATACCAGGCTAAAATACTGCAGGTTCTGAGGGTGATAACAGGCTAAAATACTGCAGGTACTGAGGGTGATACCAGGCTAAAATACTGCAGGTAGGGTATATTTGCAGTTGTGAAGATAATCTAACTCACTTGGAGTGTGAATGTGATATATCACAGGAAACTACTCAACCTCTATATATACTAGAAATGTCATATTTAACCTCAGTTAGTAAATATAGAGAATAGTCAGATTTAACTTTAGTTAGTAAATATAGATAAGTCAGATTTAACTTCAGTTAGTAAATACAGAGAAGTCAGATTTTACTTCAGTTAGTAAATATAGAGAATAGGCAGATTTAACTTCAGTTAGTAAATACAGTATAGTTAATAGTCCGATTTAATTTCAGTTAGTAAATATAGAGAAGTCAGATTTAATTTCAGTTAGTAAATATAGAGAATAGTCAGATTTTACCTCAGTTAGTAAATATAAAGAATAGTCATATTTTACCTGTTTGTAAATATAGATAATAGATGATTTAATTGCAGTTAGTAAATATAGAGAATAGCTACTGATGTTTATATGATATGGACCTACCGTATGACTCCTACAATGTGATTGTAAGGAGGAAAGATTATTCACACATCCTTACGTGAACATATTCTGTACACTATGTTCTCAGTCACTCTATAGCCATGAATGCACTCCTGTCTCTGCTCAGTATCTGCTTCTGACACTATAAGGTAAACGGCCTATGATATATAAACAGCAATGGGAGATGTACCTTATTATGGATATGGACATAGACGAGACACAGTATATGCATCATGAGAACTTACATGTCCGAATTTACATGTTAAATATGTATCAAGTAATATGACTCTGTCTGTGAGAGATATAAAACATTACTGTGTTACGGTCTCTTCTATCCTCTGCTCTTTATCCTCTCCTCCCTTCTTCCCCACTCTATTACTGATGAAAGAGCATTTTTACTTCACAAACTGTATGGATCCATATTAGGGATTTTGGGGAAATATCTAATAGCAATTTTTCTGACAGATATTGCGATTGCGATTCAATTTGCGCACAGACACACTTCAGCTAATGAAGTAAAATGTTTATCATCATCAACTATCCAGTTCGTTTTTATAGTGTAACGTTTTGATACTTAAATGTTAATTGAACGTACAGTAGAGAGGGAGGGAGGGAGAGAGAGACGGGCTCAGCCCCGCCCGCCCCCCTTTCGCTACTATTGAAACTCTGCTGTTTTCTGTCTGTGAGCAGGGTTAGCTAGCTTAGCTTAGTTAGCACTGTGGCTAACGTTAGTTTACCCCGACGTGGGCATCAGGAATGACGAGGATGCAAAGCTTGTTAGACGCATTGGAGTTTTCACTGCACATAGAAACAGCGCGGGGAAAAAAGCAGGGACTTATTTTGGGTTGCAAAATACGACCAAATAGGTACACTCTGGAGCCCTGCTGTAACGTCTTCACACACAGGCGTTTCACCAGCTGTTGTTGTTGGGCGTATACGTAGCTACCTTGGGCTACTTCTGATTGGAGAGCAATGAGAGCACAGCACTTCTGATTGGTAAGCATGACTGGCACGCAAGAAAAAACCTTGAATCAGACTCGTTCAGCCCTAATCCATATTATAATAAACAATCTTATTGAACTTTAGGAATTGTCTCCTAATCATTTGGATATTCCTTTCAATATTAGTATTCCAATTTCTATTCTTTTTTTGTATCCACTTTTTCTCCTCCTGTTTTTCTGTGTTTTTCTCCCATCCCAATTTAGTCGTTATGCCAATTCCCCCCTCCCCTTCCTGGTCGTTGCTCGCATGTGCCCCCCACTGGTCGGTCTAGGGAGTCCTGAAGTCTATCAGATGCTTCCTCCGAGACATAGGAGACAGCCAGCAGCATCTTTTCACCTGCCAGCGCGGACTCTCATTGGTGAGGTGTAACGTGTGGGAGGTCACACTACCCTCAACGTCTCCCTCCCTCGCTGTGCAGGCGCCCTGACCGACCTGTAGGAGTCGCTGTTTACAACGAACAAAATACCACCCCACCGGCTTCCCTCCCGCTGATTCTGCCAATTGAGCCAGTATGACTGCCGGCCAAGCCGGAGGCAACACTGACAGCCGGATTTGATACCAGTGTCTCTCGCGTTGGTGACAAGCGCCTAGTCCGCTGCGCCACCCAGCCACCTTCAATTTCTATTCTTAATACCTCGGACCACGGATCTTGATTTACATCGAAACACATCATTACAGTTATATAACCACCTGCTTAAACAGTGGCTCAGGAGGTAGAGCGGTCGTCTGGTAATCAGAAGGTTCCCGGTTAGACTCCAGCTCGTCCTGGGAAGTGTGTCGAAGTGTCCTTGAGCTAGACACATAACCCCTAACTGCTCTCGATAAGTAGGTTGGCATCTTGCATGGTGGTGGCCTCTGCCGTCTGTAGTGTTTTTTAAGGTCTCCCATCGTCTTGAAGCTCTTCCCACACTGGTCACAGAAGTAAGGTTTCTCTCCTGTGTGTACCATGTGGTGTCTTTTAAGTTCTGCCTTTGTCTTGAAGCTCTTCCCACACTGGGCACAGAGGTAAGGTTTCTCTCCTGTGTGTACCATGTGGTGACGTTTAAGTTCTTTCATCGTCTTGAAGCTCTTCCCACACTGGTCACAGCAGTAAGGTTTCTCTCCTGTGTGTACCATGTGGTGACGTTTAAGTTCTCTCATCGTCTTGAAGCTCTTCCCACACTGATCACAGCAGTAAGGTTTCTCTCCCGTGTGTACCATGTGGTGTTGTTTAAGATCTCCCTTTGTCTTGAAGCTCTTCCCACACTGGTCACAGCAGTAAGGTTTCTCTCCTGTGTGTACCATGTGGTGACGTTTAAGATGCGACTTTCTCTTGAAGCTCTCCCCACACTGGTCACAGCAGTAAGGTTTCTCTCCTGTGTGTACCATGTGGTGACGTTTAAGATCTCCCTTTGTCTTGAAGCTCTCCCCACACTGGTCACAGCAGTACGGTTTCTCTCCTGTGTGTACCATGTGGTGACGTTTAAGCTCTCCCTTTGTCTTGAAGCTCTTCCCACACTGGTCACAGCAGTAAGGTTTCTCTCCTGTGTGTACCATGTGGTGTAGTTTAAGATCTGCCTTTCTCTTGAATCTCTTCCCACACTGGTCACAGCAGTAAGGTTTCTCTCCCGTGTGTACCATGTGGTGTATTTTAAGCTCAGACTTTGTCTTGAAGCTCTCCCCACACTGGTCACAGGAACGACGTCTCAATTCCTCCATGTCTCTATTGGTTGGCGGGCAGCAGGACAGGGGGTGGATCTGGGGAACAGAGAGACAGAAACATTCAAATGAAGAGATAGCCTTAGACTGCCAGTTTACAAACCTATGTGTAGATGTATACTTTAAGACCTTCTGAGGAACCGTGCCTTACAGTGAAATTACAGAGGTGACTGTTCATTCTCCACTGGACACATAGCATGAGGAGGAGAGGTGGCTCTAACAGAGAGGAGGAGAGGTGGCTCTAACAGAGAGGAGGAGAGGTGGCTCTAACAGAGAGGAGGAGAGGTGGCTCTAACAGAGAGGAGGAGAGGTGGCTCTAACAGAGAGGAGGAGAGGTGGCTCTAACAGAGAGGAGGAGAGGTGGCTCTAACAGAGAGGAGGAGAGGTGGCTCTAGCAGAGAGGAGGAGAGGTGGCTCTAACAGAGAGGAGGAGAGGTGGCTCTAACAGAGAGGAGGAGAGGTGGCTCTAACAGAGAGGAGGAGAGGTGGCTGCGTGAATATTAAAGGCAACCAACTTGTGTTCAGCTTTTCTCTGATTGGCCACGACCCCACGCCGCTAGCCCGCCCCCTTTTGCCGCGAGCACAAGCGGCAGGAACCTTCAAGTTCCCTGGTGCAAAATAAATCTGGTAGTTGGTTTATGACGTTAATTAATAATAAACACTGTTAGGACTCTTAATAATAAACACTGTTAGGACTATCTGACTCTTAATAATAAACACTGTTAGGACTATCTGACTCTTACTAATAAACACTGTTAGGACTATAAACACTGTGCGGACTATCTGACTCTTAATAATAAACACTGTTAGGACTATCTGACTCTTACTAATAAACACTGTTAGGACTATAAACACTGTGCGGACTATCTGACTCTTAATAATAAACACTGTTAGGACTATCTGACTCTTACTAATAAACACTGTTAGGACTATAAACACTGTGCGGACTATCTGACTCTTAATAATAAACACTGTTAGGACTATCTGACTCTTACTAATAAACACTGTTAGGACTATAAACACTGTGCGCACTATCTGACTCTTAATAATAAACACTGTTAGGACTATCGATTCACGCGTCACTACTGTAACTAGAAACTCTGCTGGGTGTCACTGTACATCAGTGTGGAACTGTACGCTGTAACGTTATATGTTATTTCGCCCGTGGAGGCTGCTGAAGCGCCAGCGGGGCGACGCGGTGGTTTGTCCCCGGCTTCCGTGCGCCGCCGCCGGCTTGACGCAGCAGCGGCCGTGCTCCGTTGTAGAAGCCCTTCAATGACAGCGCTCTCATATTTTGCGAATGCATAAACTATATCTTAAATTATGGCTATGTGTCTAATATGGCTGTCGCTTATCAATTACTTTGCGACAGCCATATTAGACGCATAGCCATAATTTAAGATATAGTTTATGCATTCGCAAATATGAGAGCTGTCATTGAAGTGGGTGGTGGCAGCGTTATAGATAGGAGGTGTACTGTATGTCAAATGTCGGTCATGTGGTGAAAGAGTTTAGCACAGTCACACAACAGAACACCAGTGTTTCTAGTAGATATGTTTATTAATATAAATAAACACCTCTGTCTAAACTGGTTCGACCACCAAATGATCCCAGCTCACTCTCTGCCACGTCTCTCAGCGGATAAGGGCGTGTGCTAGGGCGGTCACATGGCCAATCAGAGAAACGCTGAACGAAAAGCTGAACACAAGTTGGTTGCCTTTAATATTAACACGAGGTGGCTCTAACAGAGAGGAGGAGAGGTGGCTCTAACAGAGAGGAGGAGAGGTGGCTCTAACAGAGAGGAGGAGAGGTGGCTCTAACAGAGAGGAGGAGAGGTGGCTCTAACAGAGAGGAGGAGATGTGGCTCTAACAGAGAGGAGGAGAGGTGGCTCTAACAGAGAGGAGGAGAGGTGGCTCTAACAGAGAGGAGGAGAGGTGGCTCTAACAGAGAGGAGGAGAGGTGGCTCTAACAGAGAGGAGGAGAGGTGGCTCTAACAGAGAGGAGGAGAGGTGGCTCTAACAGAGAGGAGGAGATGTGGCTCTAACAGAGAGGAGGAGAGGTGGCTCTAACAGAGAGGAGGAGAGGTGGCTCTAACAGAGAGGAGGAGAGGTGGCTCTAACAGAGAGGAGGAGAGGTGGCTCTAACAGAGAGGAGGAGAGGTGGCTCTAACAGAGAGGAGGAGAGGTGGCTCTAACAGAGAGGAGGAGAGGTGGCTCTAACCAATGTTCCCTCTAATAATTTTTTGGTCTGAGCAAACACTCAAACCTCCTGAGCAGACATCAGCAACTACTGAGCAACATACGTCACCTGCCGATTAACCGGTTAGTTGATAAGCGGCGGTTTGTAAAAAATCTGAGAATCTTAATTTCCCTGAATGTCTAACATAAAAATATATACATTTTGCTGATACACAGAGAAATAATACAAAAAGGCATATATATTCCTTAATCAAATATTTATTTGACCATTGATTGACGATACAGAGCATAGTCCTTACTTTGGCGGCGGCGGTGTGAGTCGTGTCACTAACTTTTGTCTTTTTAGGAGGCTGACTAGTCATTATTTTATTAAGTGAATTATAATGCGACTTCAAGGGTGACCATATTGTGATTTTTTAAAAAGAGGACACTCTGCCTTCAGCCTCAAGATACTTAATCAAAGTTTACTCAAAGATGCCTTATCATTATAATATATTTAAAGTATACCTCCTCTGTATGGATATAAAATTATTGTTTATATTATTTTATATAACAAAATAATATCTCTCTATAACCAAAGTTACTCAACATGCTGTATTATGCCTAAAGTGGTCTGCACATGGCGGGCGACAGACGTCGCCTGGCGATGTGATCGCCTGTCGCTCAATGACAATCGCTTAGCCCCCCACACCAGAGGCGACCGTTCTCAGGTATAATGATATGCATAAGCTATGTGTCGCTCTGTTTAGCTGGGGGTGTTTCCCCCCGGAAGATATAGGAGGGCGGACCGCCGGGACCGGAGTCCCGGACGTTACGTTATTAGGTTGTTGTGAAGCGGGTTAGCGGGTAGCTGTGTTGTGCAGTACGAGAGAGTATTAACCTGTAAAACCCATATTGAGCTGGAATTAAACCACCATATACGAATACAACCTCTCCTCATTCTTCCTGACATACTGCATGCCTGATCGCTACGATACGTTCATTACCAACGATTGGACAAGTATTGTTATGCAGCTGCTGAGAGTGTTTTTTTCACGGAAGACGCAAACTGTTTTGTTCTCAACCATAATTTTCTTTGGACAATAAACCTTACAAACTACATCAGCTGCAGCCTGGACATTAAACTCTGTCAACATCCACAGCTTCTTTTGTTACCCGAGTATTAAAACACTAGTAGGTGCATCGTGGCGCATTGTTAATTTATTAGTTAATGACAAGCGGCCACTACAGCTTCTCAAACTAACGTTATTTATTTAAATTGTTCCCGTTAATAATAATGAACATAACAAGTAGTGTAACTGAGGGGTACAATTCCCTGACTGTATTGTTAGATATGATACTTACTACCACTACCTCTTGTACTTTAGACTCTGGCCACCCAGTACTAGGCATAAATAATTATGGTAAACACTCCCACGTAGATGAAACGATCCAACACAAATGTACCAAGTCGAAAGTCTGCGTTTAATAATAATTAATACATAGCAAAAGGTATGTAGAGCAATCACTTAATTACATTTATGATTTGAAATAGGATGCACTTTTATGGCAAATGAGTATTCGTTGGTATATCAATAGAGAACGTCCAATCTCTGGTGGCGCAGGCGGTAAATATACAACCTGGAATATTTAAGGAATAATAGCAATGATACTTTAATGATTATAGAACTGGATACACTAGGGGGGAATTCCGGTCGCTTGTAAGACAACTGGAGAAGGGGGGGGGGGGTAGAGTCTGGCTGTATCCGTCTGGCCGAGGGTATCCTGGGAGAACCCACGGTTGTGCGGCTCGGTGCCTCAGCGATCCTCGATCCACAGATGAAAGCAGTTGGACTCTCTGTGGGCCGGCTTCCTCCGGTCCACGATGGAGAGACGTGAAGCGACCTCGTCGTGTAGAGCGTCTCCTCACCTGTCGTCCTCTCCGGGGGGGGGGTTTCCAACACACGGCAGTGTTGGTCTTTATCCATAGAATAATCACTGTATACAAAGCATAATCCGTGCCTGGGAAGGCGGGCTGTCGTCGGTAGAATAATCCGGTATGCAGGTCCACTCGCTCGTCGGCTCTGGGGCTCCTCGGGTGCAGCCTCACATGGGGTCGGCCACCCTGGATAAGCAGCCAGTTCTACCCGAAACGATGGGGGTACTGACTACGATAGTATTCTCACCGCACGAAGCACTACATATGAATAGACTATTATTAGCTTAATAGACTACGTCCAACTCGACGATATAGTGCCAAATATGACTATTCAAATATTAATATACACGATGTCTCAATACCGATGGTAGGCCGAACTTGGCCTTACTCCCACACGTGGCGTCGCGGGGAGGCTTTACGTCTGTCACTCTAGGGGAGGGTAAGAAACTGGACTAAAAAGGAAGTCCTACTTTAGTAGCGCAGTATATATACGCACTATGAACAAATAGTACCATTAGTGGTGCGGTAGCCAGATTCCTACGCGGAACTAGGACTTGTTCGTACATGTTGAGCGGTACGTTTGAACTGGGTCTGGGGGGTATGGCAGCCTGGCACCAAGGTCTCGACCAATAGTAGAATGGAGACTATTATGGGATGTTCAGTAGGCTAGAATGGATATTCAATGCATATTGTACAAGGAATATACAAGGGATATCAGGGAATATTAGAGAATATACAAATACAATTAAATATATATATATAAATAAATATATATATTTGGTTTAATCTGGCCCTTCACAACAGCCACCCCCTGATTGGTCCCAGACCTAATCAGTTAAGCAGAGACAGATTAATCGCGTTGTCTATTTACACATAAGGGTTTGCTGTAGGGGTCAGTCAACTTCACAAAGTCATAGGGTTATAGGGTCATGGTCATCATCGATTGTGTCTGGGAGTCGGGACAGTTCTATGAGCCTCGCCACGGGACGGGTGTAAGTGCGCCCCTGGACAAGCACTTCAGCTGCTCGGACCTTGCCGTCGGCACCGGTGATCACTTTGCTTACGCGGCCGGCCGGCCACATAGCTCTGGGCAGTGATTGATCAATAATCATGACGACTGTTCCTTCTGTCAAATTGTCTCTCTCCTTTACCCACTTCTGGCGGGTCTGTAGAGACGGTAGGTAGTGCAGTAGGAATGTCCTTTGTTGTGCACTCTCTATGGTAGTGCAATCATCTATGTTGGGGTCTGCGGAGATAACAGTGCTCAACCCACAGAACATAGGTTTCTTATTCTCAGCCTCCTCTTGACTGGCTTCCCTCGGGATAGGCGTGGGCCACTCTCCTTCCGGGAGCTTTAGGAATGCTGGGCCGTCACTGTAGACATTGCGACGGGTGAGGTCATCTAGGGGCATTCCCCGGGTGATGACGTCAGCTGGGTTCTGTTTTGTATCAACGTAGCGCCACTCTGTTTCTCCGGTTAACTCTTCGGTTAAGTCTTGAATCTCGGTGACTCTGACTCCCACGAAGACTTTGTACTTGCATGAGTCCGATTTGATCCAGGCGAGTACTGTCGTGGAATCTGACCACAGGATTGTTCTAGACACCGGTATGGTGAGCTCACGTTGGATGAGCGTGGCTAGGTGCGCTCCGGCTAGGGCTGCGCAGAGCTCTAGACGTGGGATAGATTGTTGCTTGCGTGGGGCTATTCTCGAGCGGGCGAGGACAAATGCTGTGTAGATCTCTCCCCCCTCTTCTTGGGCCCGCAAGTAGGCTACTGATCCGTATGCGACCTCTGAGGCGTCACTGAAGACGTGTAAGTCCATTTTACATGTCTCTGGCCTCACCGTGGGTGGGAAGTAGCTTTGGCGCATATTAACGCCTGGGAGTGAGTGGAGCTCCATCTCCCACTCTCTCCAGGTGGATGCAAGGTGTGCGGGAATGGGGTCGTCCCAGCCCTGGTCCTTGTCCCACAATGCTCGTACAATTATTTTTGCCCTGGTGGTGTACGGTAGAATACATCCTAGCGGGTCATATTGTCGGGCGAGTGTTGTGTACACACTCCGTCTGGTGGTCGGCGCCGCCGCCGGCCTTCCCTGCTCCGTAGTCAGGGGCTTGTGTCTGTAGTGAAGCGAATCTGTTTTGAATCGCCACACCAATCCCAGGGTCATCTCCTGGGCTTCTCCCGGGATGGTAGCCATCCAGGTCTCGCTGCTGGCTGCCTTGTCCTCGGAGGAGAGGCTGCGCAGTACTTGCGGATCGCTGCTGGCCCACTGCCTGAGATCAAAGCCGCCTTTGATCAATGAGGCGCGGAGTTTAATCAGGAGAGCCTCGGCTTCTTCCTGGGTTGAAAGGCTTTGTAGACAGTTGTCTACGTAGAAGCTGTTCTTTACGCTGTGTCGGACCTCTTCGTCCACTGCTGGGTCCTCTGCTACATGTTTCTGTAGTGCAAATGTAGCACAGCAGGGGCTGCACGTCGTTCCGAAGGGGAGGACTTCCCATTGGTAGATGGCTGGGTGCTCATCTCCTGGCTTCTCTCTCCATAGGAACCGTAACAGGGGCTTGTCCTCCTCTACTAATCTCACCTCCAGGAACATTCCTTTAATGTCCCCGCTGATGGCCACCTTTTCCTGGCGGAAGCGGAGTAGAACGCCGAGTAGGGAGGGGCCGAGTGTGGGACCGGGCAGTAACTCTTTATTCAGATTTTGGGATCCGATCTGGTAGCTGCAGTTAAATACTATGCGGTCTTTACCGTTGTGATGGACCTTGTGGTGAGGCACGTACCACGATTCAGTGGTCTGGTCAGCCTCTTTAATGTCCATCTTTGTGACGTGTCCCGCTGTGATGAGCTTCTCAATCTCAGCGCGGTATACACTCTCTTGGGCGGGGTTCTTGGCTAAGCGCCGCTCCGTGTTCAGCAGGTACCGTTCTGTGGCGTCTGTCTTGGCGTGGAAAGTAGGCATTCCTTCTCGCCGCAGGAGCGGCGTGGCGTATCTCAACACGCCGTTGACCGAGACTCTCTTGGTCCCTGTCTCGAGGAGGTGAATGGCGTAAATGTCATCTTTAGAGCGAATGTCTTTCTTTCCGTTCTTAAAGGGCATTTGTTCCAAGGTCCATAGCCGCTCTACGTGTTGCAGGAGTGCGGTTTCTCCCTCTGTGACTCGGGAGTGGAGACATCTAGTGGCTGTACTTCGGTTGAGAGATTTGGCGAGCGGGCCTTGGAGAGTCCATCCCAAACGGATCTCGACTGCTGCAGGACAGCCTCGGGGTCCGGTATGAACCCGGTCTATCGGGACAATGAGGTCTGCATGGTCGGAGCCTATCAACAGGGTCGGCATAGCATTGTCTATGAGCGGGATCGGTAACTTGCGCAGATGTGCATATTTCTCCATCAGCTTGGCGACGGGGTATGTGTACCGCGACAGTCCTATTTCTTGGCTGGTGAAAGCGTCTGTAATCTGGTACCGTCGCTCAGGCTGGCCGCTTGCTGCGATAGAGAATGAGACATTCTCGCCCTTTATCGTCTTCAAATCTCGTCTTATTGTCCGAATTGTCATTTGGGTTTCGCTTCCCCGCAGCCCTAGCTGGGCCGCAGCGGAGGCGAGCAGAAGGGTCTTCTCTGACCCGTCATCGAGGACGGCGTAAGTGTCCAGGACTTTATTCTGGTAGCTTAGTGTCACACGCACTACTTTTAGGAGTACTCGGGCTCCACTGCTGCTGGCGGGATCGATGTACATGACGCTCGCTTTGCTGCTGGATGGTGCGGGTGAAGGGCGCCGTCTGTTACTGTCGTGAAGTATGTCCAGATGGGCTCCATCGCACTTGGTGCACCTTTTCTTTAAGCGGCATTCGGCTGCCATGTGTGAGCGCGCACAGCGAAAACAGCGCTTGTTGGACTTTATCCATTGACTTGCTTCCTCCGCGTTCAGCTTGGGGAAGGAGTCACATTGTGCTAGCCAGTGTTCTTTCTCACAGTAGGGGCACACTATCTTCCACTTCTCCGTTCTGGAGGGGGTACTGTGGCTCCTGCTGCTCGGTACTGACTCCGATTGGTGCATCACAGTCACCGATCTTCTTCCATCATTTAGTCGTCTGGTTCCTTCTCTGGAGCCAGGGGTGCTCCGTCCGAATGTATCTAGCCGTAGGCTGCTGACTTCTCTCGCCAGGAAGTCTGCTAGATCGAGGAGGTTCGGTTCGGGGCCATTCGGGTCTCGGTGGTCTCTCTGCCACCTAAAACGCTCCTGTCGAGCGGGCGGCAGCTTCTCCAAGATCCTTTCCACATTTGAGTTGGCGTAAAGTTCATGCCTCCCCTTCTCTCTCTGCGCTCCCAACATCCCTACCAGGGACTGCACTCTGATGGACAGGTCGTCCAGTGCTCGATTGTCTATTGCTGGGGGTAAGCGGTCGATGTGTCGGATCTCCTGGATCACGTAATCCCATATGCGCCCATACCTCTGGTCCAATGCTACCAGCGCTGCTGTGTATGGGGTGGTGGAAGTCGCGTAGGCGAGCGCTATATTATGTGCGCGGGGTACCTTTAAGTGCTTCAGTAGGATGGCGTATTTATGGCGTTCATCCAATACATCCACCAACATGGTCTCCAGACACATGCAGAGTTCTGTATACTGGGCCCGGTTCTCTTGGGTGAAGTCGGGTACCATAGGCGTGCCAATGTATGACGCTGACTGTGGATACATCGGCGAGCGTTGGGGGAGAGGCCTCCTAGGCGAGTCTCCTCCCGCTCCTTGGTATGGGCTGGTACCGGCAGTGTACCATGGCCCGCTTGTCCAGGTGCTGTTCCTCGGTGCGGGTCGTGCGTCGTGCTCACCCGTGTATAGAGTCGGGGGTCTGTAGCGCAGCTCCGCGGGAGTATAGCCTGGGCTGTACCGGACCTCCTGGTCCGGTAGAGTACTGTGCTGTCGTCGGACGCGGTTCTCCTCCTCTTCCTCTTCGTCTTCAGTTAGGTCATCCAGTGCTTGTAGTCTCTGGTTTAGCCTCTCCACAGGATATGCTGCTCCTTCCCGGTTGCTAGGTCTCGCTTGGACCGGTGGGGGGAGGTGGTCTGTGGGGGGTATAGACCTCGTCTGTTGGTCAAGTTCAGGGTTGTTTACTCGGCTAGGGGATGCCGCCCTGGAGGTGTGTCTAGACGAGTTCCTGGAGCCTCTGGCGGAGGGAGAGGGTGTTGTCCGTCTGATCAGCTGTTCTATTAGTTGCGCTTGCTGTCTGTCGCGCTCTGCGTCCCGTAGAGCACCAGCAGCTGCTCGCTGGCTGTCTGCTCGGTCTCGGGCCACATTCTCTTCCATCTGAATGCGTCTTATTTCTAGACGTATATGCTCTTCTTCGCTCCGCTGCTGGATCTGCAGTCGGTCGCGTTCAGCAGCGGCGTTCAGGCTGATGAGGAAGGCCTGCTGTAGGGTCCTCTCTGCCTCGCTGGGAGAAGGCGGTTGTATAGGGGAGCCTTCCCTCGGGGTACTCCTTGCGGAGCCTTGGAGCTCTATCTCCACGGTGCTCTCCCCGTCTTCTTCCGTGCCGAGTTCTCTCTCGGTAGCGTTGTATTCCTCCCGGGACTCATCGGGGACTACTTCTTCAGTACTGGCGGGGTGTGAAGTCATGTCTGGTTCCCACTGGTCCCCACCGTGAGCTTGGTCAGTTACATTAGAACCCGTAGGGGCCTCTATGGTCGGGGTAGTCTGGGCGTTGGGGTTAGACATACTTTTACTTTCTAGTTTTACCGCGTTTACTGTTAGTAGAAGACTAGGTTGTTGACTGACAGCGTAAGCCTCTAAGTACTGAGGGAGCCGTCGTTCGCGCTGCGGGTGTTGGTTAGGAGGATCGTTTCGTGGAGTGTTCATCATAGGCCATTTCAATATTAATAACACTATATTAATATTACACTAATTACCCTCCGGCTCGAAGGACCAATTCTAACTGAGGGGTACAATTCCCTGACTGTATTGTTAGATATGATACTTACTACCACTACCTCTTGTACTTTAGACTCTGGCCACCCAGTACTAGGCATAAATAATTATGGTAAACACTCCCACGTAGATGAAACGATCCAACACAAATGTACCAAGTCGAAAGTCTGCGTTTAATAATAATTAATACATAGCAAAAGGTATGTAGAGCAATCACTTAATTACATTTATGATTTGAAATAGGATGCACTTTTATGGCAAATGAGTATTCGTTGGTATATCAATAGAGAACGTCCAATCTCTGGTGGCGCAGGCGGTAAATATACATCCTGGAATATTTAAGGAATAATAGCAATGATACTTTAATGATTATAGAACTGGATACACTAGGGGGGAATTCCGGTCGCTTGTAAGACAACTGGAGAAGGGGGGGGGGGGTAGAGTCTGGCTGTATCCGTCTGGCCGAGGGTATCCTGGGAGAACCCACGGTTGTGCGGCTCGGTGCCTCAGCGATCCTCGATCCACAGATGAAAGCAGTTGGACTCTCTGTGGGCCGGCTTCCTCCGGTCCACGATGGAGAGACGTGAAGCGACCTCGTCGTGTAGAGCGTCTCCTCACCTGTCGTCCTCTCCGGGGGGGGGGGTTTCCAACACACGGCAGTGTTGGTCTTTATCCATAGAATAATCACTGTATACAAAGCATAATCCGTGCCTGGGAAGGCGGGCTGTCGTCGGTAGAATAATCCGGTATGCAGGTCCACTCGCTCGTCGGCTCTGGGGCTCCTCGGGTGCAGCCTCACATGGGGTCGGCCACCCTGGATAAGCAGCCAGTTCTACCCGAAACGATGGGGGTACTGACTACGATAGTATTCTCACCGCACGAAGCACTACATATGAATAGACTATTATTAGCTTAATAGACTACGTCCAACTCGACGATATAGTGCCAAATATGACTATTCAAATATTAATATACACGATGTCTCAATACCGATGGTAGGCCGAACTTGGCCTTACTCCCACACGTGGCGTCGCGGGGAGGCTTTACGTCTGTCACTCTAGGGGAGGGTAAGAAACTGGACTAAAAAGGAAGTCCTACTTTAGTAGCGCAGTATATATACGCACTATGAACAAATAGTACCATTAGTGGTGCGGTAGCCAGATTCCTACGCGGAACTAGGACTTGTTCGTACATGTTGAGCGGTACGTTTGAACTGGGTCTGGGGGGTATGGCAGCCTGGCACCAAGGTCTCGACCAATAGTAGAATGGAGACTATTATGGGATGTTCAGTAGGCTAGAATGGATATTCAATGCATATTGTACAAGGAATATACAAGGGATATCAGGGAATATTAGAGAATATACAAATACAATTAAATATATATATATAAATAAATATATATATTTGGTTTAATCTGGCCCTTCACAACAAGTAGCATGGTAATAATAGGTAGGTTATTGATCAATGAATGTATTGAATGATACATTAATGGTGTACAAATGATACACCAGTAAGTAGAACTTCTGTAGAAGTCATGTTATTTCCTCATTGTCCTGCTGTGTCGCCTCAAAAAATAGGATCGAGGCGATATTTAGCGAGGCGACAGAAATATCTGCGCGACTGTCGCTTCAAAATCTCCTTCCGTGTGGGTTCTCTCATTCATAACAATGGAGGCGATACAATTCTGCCGGTCGGCTCGCTAAAAAAAATCGGTCGCCTGGCTAAAATCGCTCGCCGTGTGGGGACCCCTTAAAGTAATCTATCTGACAAATCTCAAGAAAATAACTAAATCAACCTATGACAAAATAATATATATTTTCAAGTCTTACTGGACAAAATAAATAACAAGAAAAATATGATGTAATGTTCTAAATAATACCTCTTCTGTATTAGAAAATCCAGCTTTAAAAAATATATCTTTATCTTTTCAATGTAATGTAAATTATAAAACAGTAACCTCACAAAGATACTAATTTAAAAGTGCACTATGCAGTTTCATATTTGTTGCAATTAGTGTACTAAACTAATTTATTACACACATAATCCTTATGATTGTATCATAAGCATCTTATCAAACCAAAACATCATTTTGAGGCATCAAAATAGTTTTCAATTATTTTCTTTCTCTCTCTGTATAGCTGCATTCTTCAATCAATTTGGTCAACTTTGCCATCAAACTTTGAGATCGCCAGCACCTTTATTAGACACATAAACATATGGTCAAGCTTTGCACGCGTTGCACTCCGCTTCCAATTAGTCTCGACCGGGATGATAAATTGGAAATTTTCTCTGCAGTTCATCTGTAATGTACATTTTCGCGTTTGCATTGTGAGGAGCCAGCAATGCTGGTCGGATCTGTCCACTTCCTCATCTGTTGTGTGTGTCTGTGTGAGCGTGCAGTAGCTCTGCCCACAAAGCACTGAAAGCAGGGCTTCTCTTGGTAACGTCACACGCAACAGGTTACCGTTAGGGATGTCCCGATCACATTTTTTTGCTCCCGATCCGATCCCGATCATGTGATTTTGAGTATCTATCGATACCGATCTTTCCCGATCCGATCAAAAAAATTAAATAAATAAATAAAAATAATATATATATATATTTCTTTTTTATCACAATTTCTCACATTACATTCACCCTGAATGTTAATGTTATCCAGGTGAAAAGTTAACTTCATTCAAGCGAGGCATTGCAATCCTTGACATAAATCATTTGATGTATAATTAAATCAAAGGAAATGCGTTTGGGTCTGAGAGTGTGGCTGGTCTGCCGTTCTGCAGCTGGATGCTATTGGTTTGTTTTGGCAAAATTCTTCTGCTCTGTGTGACAATAAATAAATGAATGATGATATGCAATTTAAAACCAAAACTAAGGCCTCAGTATGAGTTTAAGACGTGAACATGGTCATGTTTGTTGAATACAAAAAAAATAGTAAAAAAAAAAAGAAAAAAAAAATGTTGCGACCGATTTCAGATGTGCGCAGGAGCGTTTTGCCATGTGCACGCGCGCACGGGCGCACCTAAAGGGTAACATTGGCTCTAACAGAGAGGAGGAGAGGTGGCTCTAACAGAGAGGAGGAGAGGTGGCTCTAACAGAGAGGAGGAGAGGTGGCTCTAACAGAGAGGAGGAGAGGTGGCTCTAACAGAGAGGAGGAGAGGTGGCTCTAACAGAGAGGAGGAAAGGTGGCTCTAACAGAGAGGAGGAGAGGTGGCTCTAATCTCCTCCTCTGAGATTTTTTTTGCCTAAAGCCTATTTCCCGTATTGTCACGTACGTGGGTTGTTCATTATCATTATTGCCATATTTGTAACACCATGTAAACATCAGGTTAGTATATGTAATGTGTTATTTTGTTTATATGTGATGTGTGTCATCTTCTAAAAACCCTTTTTTCTTTCTCCCCTTCCCAGATGCCACTCGTCTCACTGATTGGGCTGAATGCACCTGCTGATTTGCACCTGGGGGCAGTCAGTCTGGGACGCGCTATTTTTTTCCGTAGCCGCATTTTGCGGAGACGCTCTCGGATTGGCCACTTCATGTGACATGTGCGCCCCAAATCGTGTGACGCCTGTTTCTACACCGGTTAAGCTTAGGCACTCTTTCGAAGTTGGTTAAGGTTAGAGTTTGTCTTAGAGCATGGCGATAGAACGCCAGCCCTGATTCCAAACTCTAACCAACTTCGAAAGAGTCGCCTAAGCTTAACCAGTGATAAACTAGGCGTTAGGTAGTTTGCAGGCTGTTAGACCCGGAAATGGGCAAAGACACAGCTCGTCACGCGATTGGGCGCACATGTCAGTGGCCAATCAGAGAGCGTCAGTCAGTGGCCAATCAGAGAGTGTCTCCGCAAAATGCGGATACGGAAAAAAATAACGCGCCTGGGACGAGTGGTTATTAACCTGGAAGATGACACACATCGGGGTGCCTCATTGTGTCACTGGCTAGTGATCACGGTGTTGGAGGTTGCCTTTATCTGCCACTGTTGTGGAACTGTGTTTTTTTTCCACTATTGTATTATATTGGCCTTGTCTCCATAATTGTATGGGACTGTGTGTTCATCCGGTTCACACTGCTACCTGGTAGGTGTCTGTGCTAGCGTTGCTACAAGGGGAGGAAATTAGGCCATTTTACTCGCCAAATGCGAGTATTTTCTATGTTTGGCGAGTGATTCATGAAGACCACTCGCCACACTGGCGAGTAAAGAAAACAAAACAAAAAAGGATCGGTTCATATTGCGATACTCTTATTTTGAAAATCCGGCGAGTCGTATCCGCTGGATACGAATAGTAGTGTGAAACGCTGTGTAGCTCTGTACAGCACAGCAGAGCTACAGAGCGCCTATTTTGCGACCCGATATAAGTCTGTGCTGTTTTTTCCCGCAACGGGTCAAATGCATCTAACATGCTTTGCATCGTCGCCATTCCTTTATGCCCACGTCGCGTTAAATATTTAAATTAACGTTACGTTAGCTGCTTACGCTAACTAAGCTAAGCAGCTAACCCTGAGAGAGAACAGGAGACGGAGAGGGGAGGCAGTCTACCTTTCTGTGTGGGGACTGGGGGAGGGGCACTCTGTGTGTGTGTGTGTGTGTGTGTGTGTGTGTGTGTGTGTGTGTGTGTGTGTGTGTGTGTGTGTGTGTGTGTGTTTGAAAACACCAGATGATGATTGAAAATCAATTTAGACGAAGACATACAAAGAAGTAATTATCACAATTAGCGATTTCTCCCATTACCTTTTCCCCTACTTGTGTTGCTGTGGGTTTCAATTGCCATTATAATAAATATCATTTACTATTTTGGAAAAACGCGTTTGTTTGTTTCTTGCCTGCCGGGAGCTGTGCTTAAAGCACCTACTGGACGGGCTGGTTTCATGTATTCCATATGGTCATCAGTAGGGCTGACCTTCAAAGCTTCTTTTGGCAATCGAAGCTTCAGGGCCGAACTTCGATTTCAATTCGAAGCTTCGAGAAAAAAAAAAAAAAAAAAATATTATAAGATATATATATATTTTTTTTAATCTTATGTTGTGGGACTTGTACAGCACTTTGGTAAACGTTGTTGTTTTTAAATGTGCTCTATAAATAAAGTGGATTGGATTAATTAATTAAGTAGCCCCTTTCGTGACAAGGTTTCACTCGGCTGCGCTGCCTGGGTGCAGTGGGGCTGCTCTCACAGCCAACGACATGACATTACATAATTATGTTGCAACCTTCGTCTATCAAGCAAACAATTATATTATATTTAATTTATAATTATATCAGACAATGCACCTACAAAAGCAGATGATTACAATTAAATTAGCCAACTTGGTAGTCATAGCAGCATAGGCATAGCCTTATTAATGTTTTG
This sequence comes from Notolepis coatsorum, assembly GCF_963971535.1. Taxonomy (NCBI): domain Eukaryota; kingdom Metazoa; phylum Chordata; class Actinopteri; order Aulopiformes; family Paralepididae; genus Notolepis; species Notolepis coatsorum. Next base: position 113,161,647 of record NC_140175.1, read on the forward strand.
TGTGGCGTCGCCGTCGTGTACAACGATACTTAAGTTGTTTAGGTGATTTGACAAAGTTGTTGTAGAGTTGTGATATGCCATTTTCTTCTGGCATATCTGGCACTCTGCTTTTTGGGCATTGTCTTTGCATATTTTAAAGTGTAACCACACGTCTGATGACTTCTTCGTCGACATGTCTGCTGCACATGTCCTTGTTGTTTTCAACACAGATAATCTCCACGTGCTTGTTGTAGAGAGGTGGAGTCGAGGCGCCGCTTACTTTCGTTTCATTGGAATGGAGGCGGGAAGGCGCCGCTTACTTTCGTTTCATTGGAATGGAGGCGCGAGATTTGAGGCAAAAAATAATAATAATAATTTTACTTCGACTTTTTTTAATGTTCGAAGCTCGTGCCATCGAACCAAGCTTCGAAGCTTCGAAGTATTTAAGACAGCCCTAGTCATCAGACCTTTGTACATGACACGTATACACAAGTATAGACATGGGTAATCGCGATGGCGATGCGATCACTGGGAATTATTCTTTTTGGAATACCTTCTGGCTAAGGTATTTTACCGAACCTGAAACATGTTTTTGTAATGATCACAGTGTCCTGTTTTACAGGATATAAAACATGCTCGACAAACACAATCGCAGTTTCTAGTCTTCCCCCCCCCCCCCCTTGATGATTTTGTGAAGACACATATGTACATGGTATATACCTTTGATTTGGGAGTATTTGGGGTTTCAGGCGATCAACCAGAACGATTTTGGCTTATTGCATATAACGCGTCATATCTCGCAATCTATGAAAAAATACTATTATTTTGGAAAGGGGCGATGTTGTGTAGAAATGAACTGATTAGTCAGTAATGGACTATGAACAATGCCTGTCAAATGAGCCATACTATTGTCTCCATAGCTATAGTACAGAACACATGATGGGTCTGCAAATATCGCTAAAATGGTCAATAATGCTGGCACCAGGCGGTACAGATGGGGAAAGTGGGTGGCGCCCAAAGAGTTAAGAGGTATTTATTTATGGAAAATTTTTTATTGATATTTTCAGCATAGACAGTTGTCATAAAAAAACACTGAATTATTTTGCTGTTACATTAAAAATAATTCTAAGTAGACAAAAAATATTAAATGTTGCATTTATCTAAGACAAAATGTAAAACATTTATATAATCTTTTCCCCCATTATCTAATTTAAAATCCAATTTTGCATATCTCAAATACTAGGTACAACAGTGAGGCAGAGAAGAAGTTCCTTCATACAGCCTCTTCCCTGGATCCCAGCTTTAAAGAACTGCCTTTTCTCAGAGGAAGGGAAACAGGAGGTCTACAAAGAAGTGACTGAGGAGGCTGCATCCTTGGAGGTAATTTCACCATGTTTCATGAAAAATGTATACAATTAAAACAATATAAAAATTGTCATATCACCATGTTTCATGTAAAATGTATTCAATTAAAACGTAAAACTGTCATATCAATAAAGTAACTACAATGAGTAAAAGTTTTATAAGACTGAAGAAAAAGTTATCCTAATAGATGTGAGCTGCTGCATTGATTGAGAAGGAGCTAATGGCTTGTTTAGCCTCTTAAGCCCAGAGCCATATTTTCTGAAAATCCGCCTAAAATACATACCTAAGTAAATGGAATATTGCTCCACTTCTACAAGGTCAATTTGCATATTCTTGGTATCTAGGGACATCTATGGACCTCAGTGAATGTATTCCCAGTGTCAGAAATATTATGTCTATTACTAGGCTTGCTTAAATTGTGATGAAACAAGGAGAATACGAATTATGATTTTTTTCTTTGCATCTTTGACAGTGAATAACACCATGCTAAAAATGACCAGACATGAAAAACTGCCACTGATCTCGTTCAGTACCTTCTTGAGATCATGTGTACAAACAATCTAAGGAAGTGAATAAAGGGAAGATGATTAAACAAAAGGTTTTGTAGATAAAGTACTGAATTCTCCCATCCGGACCAATGCTATTTGAAATATTATTATAGAATAGCAGGCTTATAAATTACCTTATTATAGCCAATTCGCACATTTATGGATTGTGCCAAATCTTATATTTCAAATGCCCGAGTTCAATTTGGATTTAGTATCACCAGGCGTGCATAAGAACAGATAATGAAAACTACTGTATGTACAGTAGCTTTTTAATTTTTGCCAGGGTGGCACCATTTTGAAACTAATTTCAAATCTAATTGTTGCTACATGCTAAAAATAGGGAACAGAAACTAACTGTGCTTCAATATATACCAATAACGTTAAGTTATGTGGTTTATTATCCTGAGTAATAAGAGATATAAAAAAAATGCATACAGGAGTAATTTGCTTGAAACCCCATAGAGGCCTTTGGGAAGTGTCGTTCGGAAAAATTCCAACGCTCATCGAAAGCTGTCGGTGTCCTCTTCAAAATGGCCCCAAAAGAACCCCAGGCAGGCCCGGTCCAGCAAAATGGGAGGCATTGACAGTCGAGGAATGCCAAAACGCATTCGATGAACTATGCCTGGCTGCGCAGGAAGGCGTAGAGTTCCCTGCAACCACCCTGGACAGGCTTGTGGTCCACAAGGATGAGTACTCCAAGCTCTTACTGTACCACGGCCAGGCCCAAACCATGGCCTAGGAATGGCCCGGATTCGGAATGCCCTTACTTCCCTACAGGGAGTGGGTCAGCGTTCTCCTGGCAGGAGAAGCCCACAGGGCCAACCACGAGGGCGCTGCTGGAACCCTCTCACATATGAGGAACGAGGCTTGGACCGAAGCATGACCTTTCCGCTACCATCCTTTCCGATGGTGGCGTGCTCAGGGACCCAGTTTCCGCAGGTGCCACTTACGCGTCTGAGATTGGGCAGGACCGACGTCCACACGGTGGCGGACTTGTGTGGCGGTTTATGTTCAGTTGGCAGTCGTGTGTAGTCGCATTCTAATGTGGGGGCCGACAACGCTGAGGACGTCGAGGATTGCCCGTTTCTGGCACAGTTTAGGACGTCGAGGATTGCTTGTTTCTGGCACAGTTTAGAACGTTGAAGATTGCCCATTTCCGGCTTGGATATTTTTTTATATTCCGGCTTGCATATTTTTTCACGGATGGCATTGAACTACCACTGTAGATGGAGCAAGAGTTGTATTTTTGTTTCCCTTAATATAAGTCCATTTGTATGGGTAGAACACTTTGTATGGTTTGGGTAGTTTTCTGAGCCCTTACGGCCAGAATACTAGGTGGAGAATTATTCTACGTTATTCCTACAGAGAGATAATTATTATTATTGTTATTCCTATAGAGACATTTTGCAAGTATTATTTATTGTCTGGTGCCGCCTAGTGGGCATTTACCGGAACGTGTGTCTGAGACTAGGGCTGGGCGATATGACGATATTATATAAATATCGGGTACAGTTCATTAACGATACACCTTTTTAACGTATCGTGGATATCGTGATGTTTTGCCCAAGAGGATTGTGTCGCGTCAATCTGGTCCACACGTTCAAACTTTTGAACAACGCCGCCCCCACACACACACTACTGCATCAAAGTTACTACTTATGATTAACAAAGGCATTCGTTTTGTGGCATTAAAGTTATATAGTTACACGTTCAATAACATCAGCGTATTTACCCGAACATAACAACGTCCGAGGACGACCTAGATAGATAGCAAGCATTACTCGTTCATATCTCAGCCCATGCTGAGTTGTGCCCATTCTGCGGTCTGTTAATAAAGTTTTCAATCAGACAGATGTATGGAAAGGCTTTTATTATAACATTCGTTGCAGTAAAATCATTATGCCTCGTTTAGTCATCTGCGGAGTGCTGGTAATCTACTCGTCGGCCACGGGGAGCTAACGTTGTTGTTGTTGAGCTCTCGTCAAAATCAATGGAGGACATTCTGGAAGTAAAAAACGAATACACACTTGCTGATTGGTGCTAAGAACAGCAGGGCGGGTGCAAGCGGTGTGACGTAATTGGCAGACTCGACTGTCAATCAAAATTATTCTGTTGCCGGCTGAATGATTGAATGAATGAAAACTTTATTAACAGATTGCAGAATGGGTACAATACAGTACAGCTCAATACAACAACAGCGGACTGGAGGATGAAGACCAGAAAAAGACTTTCGGCTTTTTTACATAAGGGTCCTCCATTTTCAATTCATCAAAACATTTAGAGACATACAAATATACAGTAGTTTCATAAAAATGCTAAAATGCTATTGATTGATTGATTTAAAACTTTATTAACATAATGCAGAATGGGTACAGTACAGCTCAATACATACAATTGTTAAGGGGATGCAGACCAGAGAAAGACTTTCGTCTTGTTTACATCAGGGTCCCCCATTTTCAATTAATCATATTTCATATCTAAATCATATAATATCTCATTGCTAAATATATGCAATATATAATCTAATAATCCAATAATCTAAATCTAATATATAATATAAAAATGCTAAATGCATGGGTATTTTATTTTGTCTTTAATGTTAGCTTGCAAACTCAAATACTGTCTTGGTAAGCCTCATAATGAATTGTTTGGGGGAAAAAAGAAAAACATCGTGATGTGTATCGCCGAAAGGTCAGAAAATATCGTGATATCATATTTAGGCCATATCGCCCAGCCCTATCTGAGACTGTGGACAGGTGAGCTGCTTCAGCGTCGGCACGACGCACTATTTAAGCGACACTCATAGCCATAGGCCTGTAATGAGAAAAGCCCTGTGGGCGATCTAACTGGCTAACGGTACGTTGCGTTGTATGCGCTGATTATGTTCGTAATTATCATTTATAGATGCATAGCACATGTGGCTAATGAACGCCGTTTTGTTTCCCATTTGTATAGGTAAATAATCTGACTGTTAACTGACGGTAAAGTGACTAATGACTGATGAATACTGCTGTCTAAAGACTACCAGTAATCTAATGGCTACTAATGACTAATGCTACTAGCTTAAAAAGCTGGTTTAGACGCCTGGATCGTAGCGGTGGGGCAATGCTATATCGTCGCCCCAAAGCACACCACTCCTTTGGGTGCTGGGTTAGGTAATAATCACAATAAAGAGAATAAGGTAATAATCACAATAAAGAGAATAGAACCCGCAGACTCATATGCTCCAGAATAAACTTCATTTATAACGTTTAGTCAGGTCCACGGGGAGTAGACGCAGGAAACACGGTCAATGAAAAGTCTATTCTGGAGGATAATGCAGGTTCTATTCTCTTAACTCAGGGGTCGGCAACCTTTACTATCAAAAGAGCCATTTTGCCCCCTCCTGCATGAAATAAAATTCACCTGGAGCCGCAAAACCTATTTACCCTTAAAATGAAGATAAGACAGTGTATAACGTTTTATATATATATGTCAGTGTTTCCCTTATATGCATTCAGCAGTGGCGCAGCTGCTATGAACTAGACCAGGGGTGGCCAACCAGTCAGAGACTAAGAGCCACAAAAATTACTGTGGTACCACAAAGAGCCACACCATGGGGGGCAGGTGGCGCACGGAGATTACGTTCGTCACCAACACCGGGAGACACTAGGATTCGCCTGTTCGAATCCAGCTCCCGGCGTTGCTATCAGCTTGGCTGTCCTCTCACGCTGATACAATTGGCTGTATCAGGGGGTGGGAAGCTGAAGGGTGGGTCCTGGGCGTTGTGGACAGCGACCCCTACAGTTCGGTCGGGGCGCCTGCTCAGCGAGGGTTGGATCTGAGGAGAGATAGTGTGGCCTCCCACACGCTACACTCTCCCCGGTGAGAACCTGCGCGGCCAGGTTGGCCTGCCCCAGGCTGCACATGCGTCGGAGGAAAGCATGTGACAGTCTCCGGTCTCCCGGACCAACAGTAGGGGAAAGTACGCAACAACCAGGAAGGGTGGGATGGGAGAAAAATCGGGAAAAAGGAGGGGAAGAAAGATAATAAAAAAAAAATAAAAATAAAATAGCCACACCATATACCAGCGTTTCTCAACTTTTTTTTCAGTCACGGCACCCTTCATGTGTTTATAGGTCTCACCCTCTGGCCTCTGAAGTTGCTAATGTCTTTTTTATTTGGGCCTCACAGGGTTAAAAGTACCCTGTGAGACCCACGGTTGCAAAATTACAAAATCACTTTTAGCCATTTAAAAAAATAATGTTTATTTAAAAAATGTTAAGCACATGTATAGTCAATTGGTCCTGTTGTTCAGCCTCACAATGCTATTTGATAGTAAATGTGTTTATATGTCCCACCCTCTGGCCTCTGAAGTTGCTAATGTCTTTTTAATTTGGGCCTCACAGGGTTAACCTCTTAAGCCCGAGATATACAGTAAAAGTGTATATTTTCAGCATTACGTTTGTTTACCAATTATTTTAACTGTTATTAGTGAAATATAAGATTATAGAAATCTCAGGGTATTGAGTCGGAAACCGGCGCATATTGACAGGAGGAAGTGGCACAGCCAAAAGTGAGTGTAGTCTTTTGAAGGAAGAGACTCGGGGCTTTCGAATTTCAAAAATCTACCCTACCCAGCTCACACCAGCCCCTGTCAATCATCTGACTTCTGGATTCACTTTTTTATTTCTCTTATTTTTTGGGATTATCTCCCACAAACCTGAATGTTATTGCCATAAAACAGAACGCAGTTAGTTTCTCTACCTTTCTGTGAACGTCTTGCAAAAAACGGTGTTGCAATACGATGAAAAATTGTGGAGAAATTTACATTATAAAAAAGATGGCAGAATTCAGTACTGTATCTACAAAACCTTCTGTTTAATCATCTTCCCTTTATTCATTTGCTTAGATTTTTCAGGTCTGGTCAATTTTAGCATGGTGTTATTCACAGTCAAAGATAATTAATTTTTTTTAATTAGAATTGATATTCTCCTTTGGTTCATTACAATTTACTCAAGCCTAGTAACAGACACACTATTTCTGACACTGATCCATATATGTCCCTAGATTCAGATACCAAGAACATGCAAATGGACCATTTAAAAAAAATTGTAAATGTTTATTCTATGTCCTTGTGGAATGAGTGACGTAAAAAAAGAAAAAAAAGTAAACAAAAAAAGAAATTATAATATATTTATTCTTTATTTTAATTTTTTTATTGATGGAAGAGCCGCACATTGACGGGCAAAGAGCCACATGCGGCTCGCGAGCCGCGGGTTGGCCACCCCTGAACTAGACTAACTAGACAAAAAAAAGTATCTTATCAAGTGAACATATCTTATATTTTTTTTACAATAAGTCTATATTGAGTAGAATTATCTTGAATTATCTTATCCCACTGGCAGATCATTTAGATTTTTTTCCTGATTTTGGTCAATTTAATTGTTTTAAGAAAATGTTAAAATGACCAAAATCAAGAAATGAATAAGCAAAGTTATCTGTGGAATAAGATAATTCTACTCAATATTGGACTTATTGTACCAAATACAAGATATTTTCAATTTCTTTTTTGCAGTGTACAAATATGCAGCTACCTGGGCCTCCAGAGCACTTCTAGTGTCAGCGGACACACCAAAAACATCCTAGCAAATTCACACGCACATGACTCCATGAACATGAACAACCTATCTCGAACAATTCTAAGGTAGTTTTAAGTTATTTCTCCGGCAGCGTGCGCTAATATGGATTCCGACGGCATGTGCGCACGGCCGCACGCACAAATATGGATTCCAGCAGAGTGCGTGCA